>NC_141696.1:1384606427-1385255927 GCF_964263255.1 Lissotriton vulgaris | reverse complement strand
AAATGGTACATTTTCTAAAGAAACATCATCATTTGAAGGATATATTTAAAGTGTCATGACTGGTGCAGCCTGTGCTTTCTGCAACCTCAGCTGCATTTCCCCTGACTGTCATCTGCAGGTATAAGGAACACCTCTGCCCTTCATCCTGTCCATCTGCTTGGCTCCTGACATGACCCCATGCACCTTCCTTATACTTCCCATTCATGAAGATGTTATTGGCCCCTTCGCCCATCCCTTCACTTACCATTCATGGAGATGCCGTTGATCCCCTGTCCTTTCCCTCCCAAGTCCTCTCCTTTTTTCCGGGCATACTTGTGTATTTGCACTTAATCTCTTTTTATTTTTCCTCTCTATCCTCACTCACTAACAAAAGGAAATATCGCCTGACCCGAATCCTCTCCATATTTGGAGCTTTCTCAAGATTTGGTGGCCATTGTGGGCACGGTAGTATTAATACCACCCCAGTCTCTAGAAGCCTCTGCTTCACTTCTCATCTACCTGGGTGAAAGCTCTTCAGCCCGGGTTCCAGAGTTCACCTACCAGCCTTGGCTTAGCAGTAACAGGTCTCCAGCTAATACAGTCTACTTGGATTCTTCATGTTTTTCTTCTCCCTGACAGAAACTCCGCTTTTTTTGTATACCAATAAAAAGAGCAGATCTTAGAACCTACTGGACTCTTTACGACCAGGCCCAAAAATCAACAAGGTCAGTGTACTGAACCTCTTTCATGAAGCACATTAAGAAGAAATATTTGCTTGTGTTTGTAAAGACCAAGAGCTTTGGTGCTAGCAACTAAGTTTACTGGACCAAGGGTGGTATAAACGGAAGACTGTATTCACACTTGGTCCCGAGTTTAGCTCTTCACACCCCTATGATCCAATAGGGAAGGACAAAGCCAAAGATCGTGATCCCCATCCCCTCTATGATTCAATTGAAATATCCACACCTACATTAGTACCGCCTCATTGGAAAGACATCTGGCGAGTTGGAATGAATTCAGTGTCGGGGGCTTTTTGGTGAATTTGTATGAGGAACTATTGTTTGATGCTTGCTCCTACACCGTGTTTCAAGAGATTACATTTAAAAGGGAAGAGGTCAGACTAGCCAATATCGACTGTGTCCATTCTCCAGAGGAGTTCAATTGCAGACCAACTTGGAAGAAATCAATTCTAACAAACATAAAAATGATTTAGACATCACCAACAAAAGTCAATAAGTACTTGTGATTTTAATTAGCATCACACAAAATTATGAATAAATTAAGCAATTAGCAGTCATATGAATCAAAAGATCATACCATTTGGTGCTCAGACGAAAGGAAGGTGGTGAGTGTTCTGGATGGTTGCGTAATGGTGATTCACAGGGCACATTTCCATCTTTAGATCCTTTTTCATCCAATGCTGGGGACCTGGCTTTCATTAGCCACAGGTTGAGTATTATTTTCGACTTGATTACTTTACCTCTGACAGCAGACCAAGACCTGCCAGCCATACTAGAGATACAAATGTTTAGTTTTGGTTTCTTTCTCTGAATCTGAAACTCTCGAGTGTCCTTGATCTTGCCCCTGTAGCTCTAAGGCTTGATCAAATGGTATTGATTACCATTTTATTATTGTACGTGCCTGCTGCACTTGCAGCAGGCGGGCAATGCTCCTCCACTATAATGAGGAGCCGTAGCTGACAGGGAGGCTTGCACCTCCTTGTTGGATGTGACTCAACTCATAAGGAAAAAATAAGTCAACAGTAGGTGTGACAGTTACATCAGTAGATGCACCTGATACAACTGAAAGTACTTCTACTTCTGGTGCACTTGATACAGTGTATACACTTGCACTCTCAATTGCACTAGCTCGTGGTCTTTTCGTCCTTGACTCCTGGTGGGGGGCGCGGGAGGTGAAGCATGATATGGATGCGTCTTGAATTGGTAAATAATCTAGGAATCCCCTTCTTCATCCTCATCCCCATTCAACCATATGTCTTTCCCTCTCTTTGCTGATCTTTCACCTGACTCTCTTATCTGTTGTTTTCTCATCTTCATCACCCACAGACTCCTACACCATCGGTCATACGTTTGCGGCCAGCTTGTTTTTTCAAATTCCAGATTCTTGTATCCAAGCAATGACTAACAGAGTGTGTAAATTGGTTTTTCATTTTGAGCCATTTTTTCACATGTGCAGAATTCACCCTTCATTCAGTTTCACCAATTGAGCAGGTCTGGATTGGGGTTTAATTTCATACACCCCTTGCCTCAAATTCTCAAGCTTTTTCCACATTCAATGTAAATTGCATGTTTTTGTCTTCAGAAGTGATCTTGTTCCAGCCTTTAACCCATAAACAAGTGTGTAAACCTTTATTGAGGGTCATATCTTAGGCAGGCGTGTCTCTGGGCGGTATGTTTCCCTGTTATAACTCAGCAGGATTTGTAAACATAATTCCCAATTTCCTGTATTACAGTCGTTCTATTCAATGAAAAACAAACAACGAATCTCAAACAGCACACAGTGATAAATAACCCATCCTCTGATTGTATTAACCAACCACATCGCAACTCACAAAACAATCAGCCAATTGCAGAGTGCCTTGTACAGCACGTCTCTTGGCGGCATTCCAACAACAAACCACTGTGCAACTATGCAGAGTTTGACACACTTAAAAAATGTGAACAATTGACAATTATTGTCTGCTTTACCTGAAAGGAAGGGAAATGCAAAACTCTTCTAGAACAAGCATTTGCAATGCAACCGGTCTTGCCTTTGGGACCTTTTAAATATTTAGTGATGCAGCACATTATCCCACATTACTGCAGCGTAGATCTCCTTGGCTATAAATGTATCACTGTGTAAGCACTCCGTCAAATAGTCAGATGCGCCCCCTAAAAAATTCTACACCATGGAGGAGTTTGGTGGGAAGAGTAAATAAAGTGCGGAGGTGAACTCTCCATTCCCATGGGTGTAGGAAGTGTGGGGGATGCAGGGGATATATCCCCCCCAGATTTTGGAGTGGGGGGGACACGGGGACAAGGGTGGGGGGACGAGGGGGACAAAATAATTTCCCCTCTCTCTCCTGTCTGTGGCAGGGCCATTAGCGCGTGAAAGCGCTGCCTAATGGCCCTGCACTTGACCTGCCTGGAGTCAAAGAGTCCACCCGCCCTCTGCCCTTTGTTATGCTGCAGGAAGGCTAGGCGTTGTTATGCTGCAGGAAGGCTAGGCGTTCTGGGAAGGTCAGAGAAGGGGAAACAAACTGTCTCTTTTCCTTCATACCCATTTCTGTCTCTGTCTCGCTCCTGCTTCAGTTCTGATTTCAAGATCTCTTATGTACTCTCTCTTGCATCTTTCGCTTTTGATTTGCAGCCATTTTGTTGTTGTTGTGCCTCGTAGCCCGTCCCTCCGCCCGCTCCCGCCTCCCAGCTGCTCCTCCCTCGCCCCACCCCACTCCACTATCCACTTATGACAGATGCTTTTGCGCGCAGCATTCACGCGCAGCGGTCGTGCCCCATGCGCGCCGAAGGTGCGCCAAAGGTAAGCCCGCCTACGCCTGTCTGCGCCTGGACTGCGCCCAGCTCCAGACCCCCTGGTCCCCGCAAAATCCACTCAGCCCGCATAACGTACGACTCCGCTACCCTCTCAGTACTCAACCCCGGCCGTCTCCCAGACTGCTACCAAGCCGCCCCAGGACACACCCATGGATCCTTCACCTGCCACTCTTGCAAGTTCGACTGCATCAGGACCCACACCAAACCCACTGACTCTAAACAGAGCTCCGACGTTAACCACCTAAAGTGCATCCTACTCAACACCCGCTTGATCCACAGACACGCCATTGACCTTTGGAACCTACTCGACACCACATCGCCGTACGTCGCCTTCCTTACAGAAACCTAGATGAACGCCTCATCAGCTCCCGACATCACCATAGCCATCCCGGACGGCTACAAGATCATCCGAAAGGACCGCAACAACCAAACAGGAGGCGGCATCGCCATCGTCCATAAGAACACCATCCGCATCACGACCAGTTCGGACGATAACCTCACTACCGCCGAACACCTTCACTTCCAGATTCACACCGACCCCAAGTCCACACTCAGAGGCACCCTCATTTACAGGCCACCAGGACCCCGCAAACAATTCAGTGAAGACATCGCTGACTTCATCAGCCCACACACCCTCCCCTCCGAAGACTATATTCTACTGGGAGACCTCAACTTTCACCTGGAAAAGAAAAACAACAGCAATACCACCACCCTTCTTGACAACCTGGCCAACCTCGGACTCAAACAACTTGTTGATACCCCCACTCACTATGCCGGGCACACGCTCGTCCCAATCTTCACCTCCAGCAAGCACATCTCCTTCAATCACACCACAGCTCTCCATTGGACGGACCACAGCTGCGTTCACTTCAACTACAAAAAGACCACGACCCACAACCTCCCACAACCAATTCCCCGAAGAAACTGGAACAAAATTACCACCGACCACTCCTCACATCGCTTCAGCAAAACCATCCTGCCAAATCATCGGACCCAAACCAAGCAGCCACCAACCTCACACAATGGATCACCCACAGCGCCGACGAACTAGCACCCTTGAAAAACCATCAAATCAAGCAAGGTAGCAAAAAAGCCCCCTGGTTCAACGATGACCTTAAGAAATCCAAGAAGTTCTGTCGCACCCTCGAGAAAGCCTGGAGAAAAAACCCTACCACTGACAACCTGGACACCTTCAAGAACGCCAACCGCAAACACCACCAACTGATCCGATCCACCAAGAAATCAGCATTCAAGGATCGACTTGACAACAACGCCCACAACAGCAAGGAACTATTCAACATCGTCAAAGAATTTACCAACCCCACCGCCGGCACCAACGACATCACTCCCTCCCAAGACCTCTGCGACTCCCTAGCCTCATTCTTCCACAACAAAATCACCGACATACATAACAGCTTTGAAAACCAGTCCGGAGACCAGTCCTCTCCACCCACCTCCTAACCAATACCCTCCTCGAACAACATCTGCGCCTGGAACCCAATCACCACTGAAGACACCATCCGCCTGATGAACTCCATGCACTCAGAATCGTCAACCGACCCATGTCCCCACCACATTTTCAACAAAGCAGACTCCATCATCGCACCCCATCTCCGAGATATCATCAACTGCTCCCTCAACTCCGCTACCTTCCCGGAAAGCTGGAAACATGCCGAACTCAGCGCCCTCCTGAAGAAACCCACAGCAGATCCCACTGAACTTAAGAACTACCGCCCCATCTTGCTCCTCCCATTCCCTGCCAAAGTCATTGAGAAAGCCGTCAACAGTCAGCTCGCCGCCTTCCTCGAATCCAACAAATCCCTCAACCCCTCACAGTCCTGCTTCCAAGCCAAACACAGCACCGAGACCGCCCTCATCATAGCAACAGACGACATCCGAACACTACTGGACAACGGAGAAACAGTTGCCCTCATCCTACTTGACCTCTCCGCAGCCTTCGACACAGTTTGTCACAGCACCCTCATACAACGCCTCAGCAACGTCGGAATACAAGGAAAAGCATTGGACTGGATCATCTCGTTCCTCGCCGGAAGAACCCAGACTGTCTGCCTCCCCCCTTTTAGATCAGAGGCCACAGACGTCATCTGCGGCATACCACAAGGATCATCACTCAGTCCCACCCTCTTCAACGTATACATGAGTCCCCTCGCATCCATCGCGCGCCAACACAACCTCAACATCATCTCCTACGCTGACGACACCCAGCTGATCCTCTCCCTCACCAAAGACCCAAACACCGCCAAAACCAACCTATACGAAGGGATGAAAGAAGTAGCCGAATGGATGAAGAACATCCGCTTAAAACTGAACTCGGACTAAACGGAAGTCCTCATCTTAGGCTCTTCCCCCTCTGCCTGGGACGACTCATGGTGGCCACCGGCCCTGGGAACCGCACCCATACCTATGGACCACGCACGTAATCTGGGCTTCATCCTGGACTCCTCCCTCTCGATGACCAGACAAGTCAACGCCGTCTCATCATCATGCTTCAACATCCTACGCATGCTCAAAAAAATCTTCCGTTGGATCCCCACCGAAACAAGAAAGACGGTCACCCACGCATTGGTCACAAGCCGACTGGATTACGGAAACACCCTTTACGCCGGAACCACAGCCAAACTACAGAAAAAACTCCAACGCATCCAAAACGCCTCAGCCAGACTCATACTAGACATCCCCCGCCAAGCTCACATTTCCGGCCACCTGAAAGACCTCCACTGGCTCCCCGTCAACAAGAGAATAACGTTCCGTCTCCTCACCCATGCACACAAAGCCCTCTACGACCTAGTACCCGAATGCCTCAACACACGCCTGTCCTTTTACACCCCCACCCGCCAACTATGATCGTCCAACCAAGCCCTCGCCGCAATTCCACGCATCCATAGATCCACCATGGGGGGAAGATCCTTCTCCTACTTAGCGGCCAAAACCTGGAATTCTCTCCCCATCCACCTCCGACTTACACAGAACCACCTCTCTTTCAGAAAGCAACTAAAAACTTGGATATTGGATAAGTAAAGTACCCCCCTCCCTCAAGCGCCTTGAGACCCTCTGGGTGAGTAGTGCGCTATACAAATCTATGAACTTGAACTATTTGTTTCTCTGTGAAATGGATCCAAAATAGGCGGACACTTTGGCTGGATATTTCCTCATTTACTGACCGTTTTATAATTCCAAAGAAAAACCTTGGGACGGAGAGAAAAAAAATGAAATACCTAAATTAAGCAATACAGAGGGGTCAGCAGACAGGCCAGATTGTTATTTACATCCACACATATTAGAACCACTTTACAGAGTTTGCCAGTGAAAGCGCTTTCTTTTTTTCTTCTTTCTTTGAACAACATTGTTTTCCCATGGTGGGGAAGTGAACCATTCCTAAAGGGACTGCAATACCTGGTTGATGGGTGAAGTTGAAATGTTTAATACAATCGTTTTCAACTGTTTTAATTATTTTAGCTTATAAAATGTGCACAGTGGCTCTGTGTTCGGGGATGTGATTTTTTTTAAACCAAACTGCTTACATTTTGAAAGGCTATAAGCAATGGACATTGAAACGGGTCCCTCCCTGGTCCTGTAGCCATATCCTGAATTTTTCAGGAAAAATCACTTAAATTTCTGAAAAATGAGTTTAAAACTGTTAAGGTAACCATGTTGTTCCTGAATACATTTCACATGATTTGCTTATTCTTGCATTCCTTATGAGTGTTTGCTTTTTTCAGGGTGTTCTTCGTTTTTTTCAGGCAGCATTTTACTGTTGTCTAGTGCATAATTTGAATTTAGTTGCAGCACAATTGAGTTGTAGCTGAAGGTAGTGCAAGTTTCTCTCAGTGGGGCACTATGGTCTTCAGTGTGGGAGAGGATGTGGCACTCTGGCCAGAGCTGCTGAATTTGGAACTGGCGCACCATTTTCAGCCTTCATGACCAGTCCACAGACCGCACTCCTGACCGAGCACATTCCGATGCTACACCTTAGAAGGGCCGATAGACCTTAGAAGCCCTGGTGTCTTAGCACCCGCAGGTGGACCCTAACGGTGGCAAGTGTGAGTTAACCTTGAAGGTCTGTTCACCACAATCCATACTGCAGTTCACATCCAGTCTTGCGAGCAGGCATACGAAGAAGCACACCCTAGATTGACAGTGACTGTCACTGAGGTCACAAGATCCTTGAGGCCAGTTCACCACATCCATTGGTTCCTTGATTGGCCGTTTTTCTGACGTAGTGGTAAATTGTAAAAATAGTAAATTGATACTTGTATAGCGCAGTACTCACCCGCAAAGGGTCTCAAGGCGCTTGTACGAATACCGCTGTGGAACCCATCCTGGCTTTCCCTGTGAGGCGTCTACTCCTGGGCACCTCCAAGGTGGAGGCCAGGCATCCTTAGCGTTGTGGGGGCCGTTGTGGAGATTAAGCAAGCTATTGCCCAGAGTTGCAGAGTGGGACTCCATGATTGGAATAGGCACAGAGGCGAGAATTATCAGGTCGTGGAATTTTGAGCCCAAGACCCGCCGAGGCGGGGCATTGAACCCTGGTCCCGGGCTAGACCTCCGCATCAGGGTCTGCCGCTCTAATCATTGAGCCACACTTGCCAGGGGTTGGCAATGTAGGATTTGCATGCACACCAAACTTAGGGGGTGATTATAATGGAGGTGGAACCGCAACATCACCCCATCAGTGGCGGTCACACCGCCATCGGTGACTGCATCTATGCCAACCATATTACAATGGCGGGTGGTTCCCTGGTGGTCGGAAAGACCAACCGCAACGCACCCGACTGGCTCCTTGAGCCCGCCAGTGCGGCGGAGGGGCTTGTGGTTCCTACAATGCTGGTGGTACCTACCAGGCACCACAGTAAGGATTACAATACCCCTTACCCACCAGCCTATCCATGACAGTTCACCCACCATGACATTTTGGTGGAAAGGGACATTGGAGGCCCATAGCGGGCCCCTTTCCCACAGCCCCCAGACATGGGACCTGTGGGGCATCTAAGAAGCCCCCCTACATATCACTGCACCATGTGGCAGGCACCGCATTGTGCCTGCCACGTAGTGCAGTGATATATGTACAATGTCAATTTTTACATTGCAGTAGATGATGCAGCCAGCTGCACCTGCTGCAATGTAAAAGATAGGCACGGCGAACGCCATAGTGGCGGTCTCATTGTAATGCCTATCGTGGGGCCGCCACCTTGAAGGCCAGCGGTCCCATTCCCCGATTCGATGGTGGACGGACTGAAGTCCACCTGCCTTCGTAATCAGCCCCTAAGTTTGCAAACTTCATGGTCTCTGCTTCATGCGCAAACGCTTTTAACATGTGCAGCCTTCTTTTGGGCCACTGGAGTTATGCAGCAATGGAGGCCAAAATTCTTTTGCAGTGTTGACTAAATGATGCAACAATAAAAAGGCTGCAGTGTGATGCGGTGCATTTTATGATACTTTATTATATTAACATATTTATACATACTAACAGCCTCTGCAAAGCTTTTGCCTCATTAGTACCTGTGTAACATACAAATGCAGCAGAGGGAAAGGTGACCAGTCAACCTTTGCAAAGGGCCCTGCACTTCACAGAACATAAGTCACATTTCTTTTAATAATTTTTGATCCGTTTGAGCTACAACATTGTTTTGGGTCAAATTGTTAGATTATGCAGCAGATGGTGTATTATGTGGCAAATATGATATAGCCATAGTTAAGTTGAAAACATTTTTCCACTTAACTTAATTTTGCCCAGCATTGTAGTTGATCAATTTATAAGTTCCCCAAATCCAAAAGTCGTGATTGGGCACAATTAGCATTTTAAAAGCAGTCCTCCAACACAGGGCTACTTTTAAACTGACCTTTGAGCTGTGGGGTGCCTCAGGGCTCCTCCTTAAGCCCCACGCTGTTCAACGTGTACATGAGACCGCTGGCTGGGGTCGTCCATCAATATGGCATCAAGATCATATCATATGCGGACGACACCCAGCTCGTGGTCTCCTTGGCACAAAAGAACAGCGGGCACCCACAGGTCAACTTGGCTGCCTGTATGGAGGAAGTGGGAAGATGGAAGACGGCATCCTCCTTAAAACTGAACGGTGACAAAACCGAGATTATGCTTCTCGGTCCCCCCTCCCCCACCACCATCAATCAGCTATGGCCCCCCAGTCTGGGCACACCTCCATCCCGAAGGAGGACATCAAGAGCCTAGGAGTCTGGCTAGATAAAACAATTACTCTTAACACTCAGGCAACAAAAACATCAGCAACCTGTTTCGGGTCAATCCGGTTGCTAAGGAAAATTCTCCTAATCTTACCTCTTGAAGCCAGACAAGTTGTCATTCAAGGCCTCACTCGGCTTGATTTTAACAACGTCCTCTACTTGGGTGCTCCAGAATACGTACTGGAAAAGCTCCAACGGACCCAGAATTGCGCGGCCCGCACCCTACTCCAGATCCCCCGCAGAGAATCCGCCAAAGCAGGGATCCGATCTCTCCACTGGCTTCCCGTCAGGGACAGAATAACATTTAAGGCCCTCTGTATCTCCCATCAGGCCTTTTATAGAGCCAGTCCCGAAATCAATCACTCTCTTCTTACCCCCTACTGCCCCGGCAAACAACTTCGATCAACGAATGCCTGTCTTGCCGTAATTCCTCGAATCAAAAGGTCCCAGGGCTGGAGGCTGGGCCTTCGAGCTCAATGCCGCCAAGCTCTGGAACTCCCTCCCCCTCTCCCTAAGATCCAATCAGAACCTTTCTTCCTTCCACAAAGAACTAAAAACCTTCCTCTTCAGATATTAACTGATCCCCAGCCCCTCAGAGTACTTTGCCCTCTACTCAGCGCTTGGACGCCTTCGGGCAGCAGCCGCACATTATAAATCCCCTTTTCATTTCATTTCATTTCATTTCATTTCATTCATTTCATGCTTCAGGTGTGCACACATGGAAACGCAGAAAGGGCTGCCGGCCTCTAAACTGCCATGCCCTATTATATTCTATTATATTCTCACCAACCACCCCCGACACCCGGAAACCAGCGATTGATGACTGGACAGCCCTCACCACCGAAGACACACTGAAGACAATGAAGTCAATCCACTCAGGGGCACCCACGGACCCCTGCCCCCACCACATCTTCAACAGAGCTGCCAACACCATCGCACCCATGCTCCGCCAAACCATCAACCGCTCCCTGGCGACCGCCTCGTTCCCCGACGACTGAAAACACACCGAGGTCAACCCCCTCCTAAAGAAACCCTCAGCGGACCCCACCGACCTCAAAAACTACAGACCCATCTCCCTGCTCCTGTTCCCAACGAAAGTCATCGAGAAAGCCATCAACAGCCAACTCGCCACATTCATTGAACACAACATCCTCGACTCCTCCCAATCCGGCTTCAGAAAAAACCACATTACGGAAACCGCCCTCCTCGCCGCAACAGACGACATCCGCACCTTACTGGACAAAGGAGAAACAGTAGCCCTCATCCTCCTCGACCTATCAGCGGCGTTCGACACAGTCTCCCACCGCACCCTAATACGCAGACTCTACGATGCAGGAATCCAGGACAAGGCCCTCGACTGGATCTGCTCCTTCCTCTCCGGCAGGACGCAGCGGGTCAGACTCCCCCCTTTCCTCTCGGACCCCACACCGATCACCTGCGGAGTCCCCCAGGGCTCCTCCCTCAGCCCGACGCTCTTCAACGTCTACATGGCTCCACTTGCCCCCATCGTCAGAACCTACGGACTCAACATCGTGTCATATTCAGACGACACCCAGCTCATCCTCTCCCTATCCAACGAGCCCAACACCGCCAGACGCAACTTTCGAGAAGGCATGGAAGCCGTCACCAAATGGATGAAAAACAGCTGCCTTCAACTAAACACCAACAAAACAGAAGTACTCATCATGGGCCCAAACCCCGACGCCTGGAGCGACACCTGGTGGCCCACCGCCCTCGGAAACCCGCCAACCCCCACAGACAACGCACGCAACCTGGGAATCATCCTGGACTCCGAGCTCAAAATGGACCGCCAGATCAACTCTGTCTCATCTTCCTGCTTCCACACCCTCCGCCTCCTTTGTAAGACCTTCAAATGGATCCCCCTCGAACACCGAAAGACAGTCACTCACGCCCTGGTCACCAGCAGACTCGACTACGGCAACGCACTCTACGCCGGAATAAACAAAAACCTCATCCGCAAGCTACAGAACATCCAGAACGCCGCCGCAAGACTGGTCCTCAACCTGCCAAAACACTGCCACATCTCCCAGCACCTGTGCACACTCCACTGGCTCCCCGTCGAGGCGAGAATCACCTTTAAGATGCTCACCCACGCACACAAGGCCCTCCACGGCACCGGACCAGCATACCTGAACAGCCGACTCAAATTCCATGCACCCCAAAGGACCCTACGATCAGCCCAGCTTTCCTACGCCGTGGTCCCCCGCACCAGAAAGACCGGATCGGGAGGCCGCTCCTTCTCCTTCCTCGCGGCCAAAGCATGGAACGCCCTTCCACCCCACCTCAGACAGACAACATCGCTCCCCATCTTCGCAAGAAACCTCAACACCTGGCTCTTCGACAGACCCCCTCCTTGATGGAATGGAACCTGCACCCCCACCCCTAGCACCTTGAGACCCTTACGGGTGAGTAGTCGCGCTTTAACAAACTCCTGATTGATTGATTGATTGATATTCTAGGGACTTAAAGCTAGTTCTAATCTCCCTGCCCTATTATGAACTAGGGCCTTATAGGAGAGGTCATGCCAATCATAGGGGTACGCTAATCCATAGTGCACCCTAGTGTATGTAGGTGTTTCACAGTATCTTTAAGTGTCTCTTTCAGAATAGCACTGGCCCTGTGCCTGTTCAGGCAGAGGCCAGGGTCAGTCAGAGTCAGGTACCACCAGTACCAGTCAGCAAAACGTTGGGGGAGGGCACAGGATGGCTTTGCAACACTAAAGAAGCACAAACTAAGAATTTAAAACATAACACCATGGTTGGGGGGTTCACTTTAATAATCAGAATTGATTTCTATCCTAATTAACTTATTTTCCAACTTTAGGATAAGGAAAGACCGGGGAAAAATCCTAATTTTCTAATCTATACCTTGAAGTTTTCATGCAGAATGATGACTGTTAATAGCTCACTGTTCAATGTTAGGATTTTAACTTATAAACTGCAAATACCAAAATAATCTCTCAGACAAAAGCAGTAACTCACTGACCAATTTACATGATATGCATTTTGTGATCTGCGTGCTACACATTCTTTGCAGCAGGCATATTAACCCCCTGTGTCTACCTTACCAAGAGTCAAAACTTCCACTAGACAGACCTTCGATCTTTCTCAATAAAGAACATTAATCACCAAAGTTATCTTCACATTTTTATTTTTGCCTGAAAATTGCTGGAGACCAGGAATGCAGCAGCAGGTACTTTTCAAATCATAATGCACTTGCAAACACGACGCCCACTCCCTAAGTCAGCGACCTATGTTTGCTTGGTGCAGCATGATTCATATACATGGTTCTTTATCATTTGGTCTGATTACTATATGAATGTAAATAACAATAAAGCATATTTATTTATTTATTTATAACAACATTTGTAAAGCGCGAACGAAGGCCCTAGGGCATTTCGGCGCTGAGTTACTGCAGTGTTTAACCAACAAAGGGAGCTGATGTTCATTGATTAAAAAGCCAGGTTTTAAGTTGTTTGCGGAAAGACCAGAGGGCGGCGCTGGTCTTGATTGAGTAAGGCAGTGTGTTCCACAGTTTCGGTGCGGCGACGAGAAATCTTCTGTCACCCCAGTTGACAGATTTGGTTCGAGGGACCACCAGTTCAAAGGAACTGGAAGAGCGCAGTGTTCTTAAAGGGCAGTAGGGGATTAGGTTCTGGGTAAAGAACACAGGTCCAGCATTCTGTAAAGCCTTGTATACCAGGCACAAAGACTTGAACTTAATTCTCATCTTCACCGGAAGCCAGTGAAGTTGTCTTATGGTAGGTGACACCGGTTGGTATTTGGGAATTCGCCCTAGGAGCCTGGCGGCTGCGTTCTGAATAGCCTGCATTTTCGATAGCACTCTCACCTGGGCACCTAGAAACAAAGCGTTACAATAGTCTAGGGTAGACAGGACCAGGGAGCTCACCAGTGTTTTGCCGGCGTTTTCGGGTAGGAAGGGCAGAATTTTCTTAATAAGCCTTAATTTGTGAAAGGCTGAGGAGGAAATCTGGTTTGCATGTGGTAAAAAGTTCAGACGGTTGTCGAACAAGACTCCCAGGTTCCTCACCTTGTTGACCGGGACTGGGGGCTGGCCCATGGATGAGGGCCACCAAAGGGGGGACCACTCCGGGGATAAATTGACAAAAATTACAACTTCCGATTTCTCGGAGTTTACATACATTAAAACTGTGACAACATGCCTGCTTTTCTCAATATTTCACTTCAAAAGTATGCAATTGTATTTGCTTAATGGGCAGTGATTTGTATAGGGTCACTGGAAATTCCACAAGGTTGTCCCTGTCCCCCCCAGAATTTTAGTGTCTCCTACGCCCCTGTCCATTCCCCCATGGGGGGGCCGGATGATCAGTTTGCCAGGGCTGGTTTTGGTTCCCAGTCCGGCCCTGGACACGTCGCACACATACAGATACACAGAAACACACTTACACACACACACTTGCCAGGCATATAAACACAGCCCCGAAAGGCGCATCATAAATCTGCAAGCAGTCTGCAGCGTTCACAGTCCCTCAGCGGCTGCAGTTGATGCAAATGTGCTTGATCTCCTTGCCGATGTCCCACTGGATGACAAAGGACACGCTGTTGTTGTTGGTGCTTGGCTCCTTCAGCGTATTCATCCTCACCTGATAGAAGGCTTTCTTCCGCGCCTTCCCCTGGTTGCCCGTGTCTGGGGCACAGCCCTCCTGGCAGCGAGGGGGAGGCGGTGGCGGAGGAGGCAGCAGAGAAGGAAAACATCCCAGGCTGCCCGGTATGTGTGAAATCCACCATCCATCCACTTCTGCAGCCTCAGTGACACCAGCGTGCACCCTCACACCAGTGGCTGTGCGTCCATTAGGGCGCAGGTGCGTTGCCCCACAAGCCGCCCGCGCCTACAGCTCCATCGGCGTCTCTGAACTTAAGTAAACTCTCAGTTTACTTAAGTTCAGAGACGCGAGGGAGAACTGACGGGTGGTCCTGAGTCAAGTTGACTGACATGATTGTCAGACCAGCCAGGGGCAGCAGGCAGCAGCACAATGCACAAGCGCGCATGAGTGGGGAAGGTGAGCACATTTTTGCTCCGTGCCCACTCATGCGCACTTGTGCCTGCTCTGTCTTGCGCATGCCCATTAGGAGAGCGAGGGTTGAGCAAAGACTCATAACTCGGTCTCCTAATGGGCAGGCTGGCAGAGAGTAACCGTGTCCTCAGTCAACCTCTGACCCTGTCACCAGGCAGGTCGCTCCCCTCACCGCCAAGCAGCCCCCTGTGTGACCTGTGACCCGCTGCCACTGCCGCCCGGTTAGCCCGCCTGTATCACTGCTGAGTACTATTCTGTGATTGTTTTGCTTCTGTGTCCATTTTTGCCTTCTGTACTCCTGTGTTCGTTTTACCCTTGTGCTCCCTTTCTTGTTTTCCCTCGCCTTCCGTGTCTCCTGCCATTTTCCCGCTGCTGCGTCCATGCGGCCCGCCCCCTTGTCTCCCATTGGCCACCCCGCTCTTACCTCCCAGCTGCTCTTCTCTCCCTCTGCCCCTCTTATGGAGGCCGCGCAGCGGCCGCTCCACTGGTGCGCAGAAGGCACGCCAAAGGCAAGCCTGTCTGCGCCCGTACGTGCCTGGACTGCGCCTAGCACCAGAACCCCTGGTCCCAGCCGATGCCAGAAACCCCGACTGAGATACAACACCGCCGCCCTCAACGCACTCAACAACGGACGACAACCCGCCTGCTATCAAGCCACCCTAAAGAGCACCCACGGACCCTTCACCTGCCTAGCCTGCAAATTCACCTGCCTCCGAACATGCACACCGCCCGCCGGACCTAACATCAACAACAACCACCTCAAGTGCATCCTCCTCAACATCCTCTCCGTCCACAAGCATGCCGTTGAACTCAGGGACCTCCTCGACACAACAGCACCGGACGTCGCCTTCCTCACGGAAACCTGGATGAACGCCTCCTCGGCCCCCAACATCGCCATAGCCATCCCGGACGGCTACAAGATCACCCGGAAGGACCGCATCAGACAAACCGGAGGAGGAATCACGATCATCTACAGGAACACCATCAGCATCACGACCAACGCCGAAGACACACTCTTTGCCGCTGAACACCTACACTTCCAGATCCACACTGACCCCAAAACCACACTCAGAGGAACCCTCATCTACAGATCCCCGGGCCCGCACACACAATTCAGCGAAAACATCGCCGACTTCATCAGGCCGCACGCACTAACCTCACCAGAATACATCCCCCTAGGGGACCTGAACTTCCACCTGGAGAACAACAACTATACTACTATACTATACTATAGTTTTGGTAGAGCGCAAACAGCTGCCCCAGCAATGAGGCGTCCCGGCGCTAAGAACCAAGACCTCGGCCTGGGCGGAAGGGGAAGGGAATTACGGGAATAGGTACGTTTTTATTGCCTTCCGGAACGCCGGTAGGCTTTCTATGGAGCGAATATGTTGCGGCAGATCGTTCCAAAGTTTGGCTCCAAGAAACCTAAAGGAGCGGCCGCCCATGCGGCAAAGTTTTATGCGTGGGACGCATAGTAGGTTTTGGTTGGAAGAACGCAGGTTACGTGACGGCGCATAGGGGGTAAGAAGAGGTCGAAGCAGTGGAGGGGTATCGAGTTTAATGATTTTGAAGGTCATAATGAGGGTCTTAAATTTGATTCTGGAGTCGACGGGTAGCCAGTGTAGTTTTTGGATGGTCGCTCTAGCTGAACATCTGCGGGGGAGGCCGACTAGAGTTCTAGCCGCGGAATTTTGCACGCGTTGGAGTTTTGATACCTCACTTTTGTTAGCGCCAAGAAGGAGAACATTGGCGTAGTCAAGACGCGAGAGAATGGTGGCTTGAATAATAAGTTGGCGAGTTTTGGCATTGAAGAAGCCTAGTATGTGGCTAAGACTCCTCAGCAGGCCGATGCAAGTGCCAGCAACTTTTTTAGTGTGGGCCTGAAAGTTAAGTGAGGCATCCATCCAAACTCCTAGATTTTTCACTAGGGGTTTGGGAGATGGGATGGTGCCTAGGGAGTACGGCCACCAATGCTCATTCCATAGGCAGGTGTTTTTGCCAAGAAGTAGCACCTCTGTTTTACCAGCATTGAGCTGTAGACAGTTTGTTGTCATCCATTGGGCAACCGCAGATAGACCGTTTTTAAAACTGGAGGATGAAATGGAAGGACCTTCTGTAAGGGCGATGGCCAGCTGTGTATCGTCGGCGTACGATACGAATGTAAGGCCCCACTCTTTGGCCAACGCCGCCAGGGGCTGAACGTAAAGATTAAAAAGGGATGGGCTCAACGCAGAGCCCTGCGGAACTCCCTGTGCAATGGGGTGGGATTTGGATAGAAAGGGGGGGGCAGAGACCCGAAAGGATCTTTCTTTGAGAAAGGATCGGAACCAGTCCAAAGCATGGCCGGATACTCCAAATGTCTCTAAACGATTGAGAAGGATGTCGTGGGATACCGTGTCAAAGGCCGCGCTGAGGTCAAGAAGAATCAGCGCAGCACTTTGACCGGCATCTAAAATCGTTCGGAGATGCTCTGTGGTGGCCAAAAGAGCAGACTCAGTACTATGGCCTGGTCTGAACCCGTTTTGAGATGGGTCCAGGATGTTATTATTGACCATGTGCTGGGATAGAGTAGTGTTCACATGTGCTTCAGCGAGTTTGGAAAGGAAAGAGAGGAAAGAGAGAGGAAAGGAAGTGTAAATTTTCTGTACCTTGTCGACAAAGAATTTCGCAAGATCCTCGCATTGTTGTGCGGAGGACATACTGGGGAGGGGGGATTTGCTGCTCTGAAGTTCTTGAACGAGTTTAAAGACTTCTTTGGCAGGGGTGGGACTGGAGTCGATTTTGTCAGCATAAAAGGCAGTTCGCGCAGCACGGATGGCTTTATGGTACCTTTTTTGTAGTAGTAGATAGTTGGATTTTTCTTCGCTGTTATAATCCCTTCGCCAGAGGCGCTCCGCCCTTTTACAGTCTTTGCGTAAGATTTTGAGGGAATCATTGTACCAAGGGTTGGAAGGAGAGTTACGTCCTTTCGACCATTTAGCTGGGATGAGGACATCTAGCCCTCTCGTAATCCAATCATGAAAAGCGCTGTAATTGGCGTTGATGTCAGAATTGGTGTCATGGGGAAATTCCCCCAGGGTGGTGTGGAGGTCATTGCGTGACAGCTTGTGCCATGGTCTTTTTAGACGACGGGTCGATGCGGTTTTGTGCCTGCTTTTGTTGACCGGTATGGCCAGTTTGATAAGGTAATGATCAGTCCATGCCATCGGTAAGGGTGTCTCTGATTTAAGTTTCACCATGTTAGTGAAAACTGGATCTAGAATGTGGCCAGCTAGGTGTGTTGGAGTTAAAATAAGAGAATTGAGTTGCAATGCAGAGAGATCCGCGAGGAGATTTTTGATCGTAACGTCGTTTAACAGGTCAAAGTGAAGGTTGAGATCGCCTAGAATAGTAAAATTAGAATTTTTTGTGATTAGAGAGGTAGCTGTCTCAAGAAGAGCTTCAATAAATTTAGAAGCAGGGCCAGGCGGGCGATAGATGTATAGGCCTGACACAGTGAAGTTGGGGTTTATGGTGATTTTAAAGTGGGCGCTTTCACAGTCGGGCAGTTCCTCTTTAGCAAATTAACAAGAAAATATTTTCTTATAAATTATGGCGATACCGCCTCCTCTTCCCTCCCTATTGATGGTCGACATAAGGTAGTCGTCTGGTAGCGTAAGGTTGGGTATGGCAGAGGTGCCATCCCGTAACCAGGTTTCACAAAGGAAGAGGATGTCAGGATTTTCGTCCAAAATGAGGGAGTTTACCTCGAGGTGGTGCTTGGCTAGTGACCTCACGTTGAGATGGAGAATCGTGATGGGGGTGGGATTGTCAGGTTCTAGAAGCAGACGAATGGTATGGGGATTAGTGGTACAAAATTCACAAGTTTGACATTGAAGGCAAGTGAGGCCAGGCGTACCAATAATGTTTGCGCAGGACCGTCCAGGGTTCCAGGCAAGTAGTTGCTCCCTATCATAATAGAGGGGTGCTGATGAAGTAAGGCCAGGGGGACTGGCGAGAGGCGATGACTTGGCGAGGACGGGCGCAGATGGGCTTGCCTTAGGCGCTCCCGCTGCGCTCGTCCGCTGCGCTTGCGAGGAAAGCACATTTAGAGGGCTGGGAGGTGGGCGTGGCCTAGCGGGTGGGCGTGGCCTCGCGCTAAGCAGCGAGGGCGGCCGTGAAATCTTTCCTTCGGTGCAGCGTTAGGTCCGCTGTTTGGTGTTCAAGGCGGTAAACACAGAGAGGAGCTCTAATGAAGGTACAGAAGTTTTAAAAGATGAATTTTAACACAGTAAGCAATTTTAAAAAAATCGAGTCACAGCACCTCCGGCTTCCGCCTCAGAGGTCTTCAGTATCTGGTGCACGCACTATCAGCCAGCGCTATTCATAGGCTGGGAGGTGGGCGTGGCCTAGCGGGTGGGCGTGGCCTCGCGCTAAGCAGCGAGGGCGGCCGTGAAATCTTTCCTTCGGTGCAGCGTTAGGTCCGCTGTTTGGTGTTCAAGGCGGTAGACACAGAGAGGAGCTCTAATGAAGGTACAGAAGTTTTAAAAGATGAATTTTAACACAGTAAGCAATTTTAAAAAATCGAGTCACAGCACCTCCGGCTTCCGCCTCAGAGGTAGGACAACAACACCACCACCCTGCTCGACAACCTCGCCAACCTCGGACTCAATCAACTGGTGAACACCCCCACCCACTACGCCGGACACAAACTGGACCCCATCTTCTCCGCCAGCAACCACATCTCATTCAGCCGCTCCACGGGACTACACTGGACCGACCACAGCTTCATCCACTTCACCTTCACGAAGGCTACATCCCACCACCGCACGCTACAGATCCCCCGCAGATGCTGGAGCAAAGTCACCACAGACCAACTAACCACATCACTGAGCCAGAACCCACCAGCCGACACCTCTGACACAAACGACGCAGCCCACAATCTTGCACAGTGGATCACCAACTGTGCCGACAACCTTGCTCCACTGAACAACCCCCAAGGCAAGACCAGCAACAGGAAAACCACAAGGTTCACCGACGCCCTCAAAGACTCAAAGAAATCCTGCCGCACTCTCGAAAAAACCTGGCGCCACGAACTGACGACAGAAAACATGACAGCCCTCAAGAACGCTACTCGCGAACACCACCAGCTGATCCGCACCACCAAAAGGACATTGTTCAAAGAGCGGCTGGACAACAACACCCACAACAGCAAAGAACTCTTCAACATCGTAAAAGAGCTTTCCAACCCAAGCGCCAGCAACAATGACAACACACTGTCGCAAGACCTCTGCAACTCCCTCGCCACATTCTTCTACCGCAAGATCGCAGATATACATGACAGCTTTGACGCCAAGACTCCGCCTCTAGTCATCAAACCAATGACCCCCACTACCAGCCTCAGCGCCTGGACCCCCATCAGCACAGAAGACACCACCCACATCATAAACACCATCCACTCTGGCTCTCCCTCTGACTCATGCCCCCATCACATCTACAACAAAGCCGACACCATCTTCACACCCCACCTACAGAACGTCATAAACCACTCCTTTGCGGCACCCACCTTCCAAGAGAGCTGGAAGGACGCATAGATCAACGCCCTTCTGAAAAAACCCACAACAGACCCTAAAGACCTCAAGAACTTCCGCCCCATCTCTCTTCTTCCCTTCCCGGCAAAGGTCATTGAGAAGACCGTCAATAAACAGCTGACTGCATTCCTCGAGGCAAACAACTTTCTCAACCCATCCCAGTCTGGATTTCGAGTTAACCACAGCACCGAGACTGCCCTCATCGCAGCCACCGACGACATCAGGACCCTGATGGACAACGGGGAGACAACCGCCCTCATCCTCCTAGACCTCTCAGCCGCCTTTGATACCGTCTGCCATTGCACCCTAATAACCCGCCGCTACAACACTGGGATCCAAGCAAAAGCCATGGACTGGATCACCTAGTTCCTCTCCAATAGAACCCAGAGAGTCCGCCTCCCGCTGTTCCGCTCCGCGGCCACCAAGATCACCTGTGGCGTACCACAAGGCTCCTCGCTCAGCCCAACCCTCTTCAATATCTACATTAGCCCCCTCGCCGCCATTGCACGCAAACACAACCTCAACATCATCTCCTACGCCGACGACACCCAGCTGATACTCTCCCTCACCAAAGACCCAGCCACCGCCAAGACCAACTTCCAGGAAGGAATGAAAGACGTCGCAGAATGGATGGAGCTCAGTCGGCTGAAACTGAACTCAGACAAGACGGAGGTCCTCAGCCTCGGAAAAACCTCATCCCCCTGGGATGACTCCTGGTGTCCCACAGTGCTGGGCACCGCACCGACACCCACCGGACCATGCACGCAACCTGGGATTCATCTTGGACTCCTCCCTCACGATGACCAAACAAGTCAAAGCCATCTCATCCTCATGCTTCAAGAACCTGCGCCTGCTCCGAAAGATCTTCCGGTGGATCCCCACAGAAACCCGAAAGACGGTCACCCAGGCCCTGGTCACCAGCCGACTGGACTACGGAAACGTCCTTTATGCAGCAACCACAGCCAAACTTCAGAAACATCTTCAGCGCATACAGAACGCCTCCGCACGACTCATCCTCGGCATCCCTCACCACAGCCACATATCTGCCCACCTGAGAAACCTGCACTGGCTCCCCGTCAGCAAGAGGATCACGTTCAGGCTCCTCACCCACTCACACAAAGCACTCCACAACATGGGCCCCAAATACCTCAACAACCGCCTCTCGTTCTACACTCCTACCCACCAGCTCCGCTCCCCCAGTCTCGCCCTCGCCACCGTCCCACGGATTCGCAGAACCACCACGGGAGGAAGATCATTCTCCTACCTAAGACATGCCCCGCACAACTACGACTGACCCAGGACCATCTCACCATCAGGAAACACCTCAAAACCAGGCTATTCGAGCAGTAGCGACTCCCCCTCCCTTCAGCGGCTTGAGACCCTCACGGGTGAGTAGGGTGCTTTATAAATGTATTGATTGATTGATTGATTGAATCCTGGCGCTGCTGGCAGCGCCAGGAGTGGCCGAGAGGGGTTGGCTGCCATTTGCCAGCAGTGATGCTGTTCCTGTAGGGTAGGTTCCAATGACCCGAGGCGGCGCGGACCTGAGGTAAGATTTTTATTTTAAAACTCGCACCCACCCCCAGGACACCCCACTCCCCACGCGACCCTCCTCCCCACACAACACCTCCCTCCTCCATCCCCACGACTGACGAGGCCAACTGTGGGGCCCTTTGATGTCTTCTCCGTTTGTATCAGTTAAAGTGCAGCTATTTAATTTCAGGTCAGAGTAAATAAATCATTTCGTCAAAGCCCATCAGGTTTGTACCGGTGCTTTCGGCTGATAAATTATACATGGCCTCGTCAGTTGCGGGGAGGGAGGAGGGCGAGTGTCGGGCGATAATTAATAATGATAATTACGCACTTATATAGTGCACGACTACCCGAGGCATCTCGGCGCTTGTACGAATACCACCAAGGAACCCTTCCTGGCCTTTCCCTGTGAGGAGCCCACTCCTGGGCACTCCCAAGGTGAAGTCAGGCATCCTCAGCGTTGTTGGGGCCGTTGTAGAGATTAAGCAAGCTATTGCCCAGAGGTGCAGAGTGGGGCTCATGATCAGTATAGGCACCGAGGTGAGAATTATCAGGTCCGAGGAAATTGAGCCCAAGACCTGCCGAGGCGGGAATTGAACCCTGGTCCCGGCCAGACTACTGCATCAGGGTCTGCCGCTCTAACCATTGAGCCAAACTTCTCTACTGGGGAGGGGGATGTCGCATGGGGAGGAGGGTGTCAGGTGGGGGTGTCGCGCAGGGGTGGGGGCGAGTTTTAAAATAAAAATCTTACCTAAGGTCCGCGCCGCCTCGGGTAATTGGCACCTACCCTACAGGAACAGCATCACTGCTGGCAAATGGCAGCCAACCCCTCTCGGCCACTCCTGGCGCTGCCAGTAGCACCAGGATTGACTGAGGGCACGTTTACTCTCTGCCTGCCTGCCCATTAGGAGACCAAGGTTTGAGCCTTTGCTCAACCCTCGCTCTCCTAATGGGCATGCGCAAGACAGAGCAGGCACAAGTACGCATGTGTGGGCACGGAGGAAAAATGTGCTCACCTTCCCCACTCATGGGCACTTGTGCATTGTACTGCTGCCTTCTGCCCCTGGCTGGTCTGACAATCATGTCAGTCAACATGGCGCAGGAACGCCCACCCCCTTGAGACTCTGAAGGGGGTGGGTGGTCCGATGTCATGCTGACTGACATGATTGTCCGTTCTCCCTCTCGTCTATGAAGTTAAGTAAACTGAGCGTTTACTTAAGTTCAGAGACGCCGAGGAAGCTGCAGGCACAGGCGGCTTGTGGGGCAATGCCCCCACGCCCTAATGGATGCACCGCCACTGTTCTTTGTGTGTCTTGAGTGGGCATACTTTTCTTGGAGAAGAAAACACCTCCAGGGAACACTTCACAAACGACATGTGAGAATACAGCTGATTGCCAACTGCATTAGGCTAAAAAGACGGTCTTATTAAGCCCTTATTAACGAAAACCTGGCACACACAATATCGCTGCTGCACTTACTGCAACCAGCAACCTCCCTTTCAGTCTCCAAACACGGACAAATCTTAAAAGACCAGGGAAGAGAATGTGGAGTAATGGCCAGAGCTGCACCTTTGGAAGTGGGATCCAGCTTCGACTAGCCTAGCAGTGGGCTCCACATCTTGTGATTCTGAGCAAATCATTTAGTCTCCAGTGCCTAAAAAAGAATGTAACCTCGTGTAATGTAACTAGCGCTCATGTATAACACTCCGATTTTTTCCGGCTGATGTCACTCTATTTAACACCATCAATGCTGATGGTTTTCCCCTCCTTTGCTGGCCACGATTTATTCCCATTGTTCATTCCGTTTTTGCACATAGGGAATGTGGAACTGTGATAACTTATCACTGATAAGATAGGGGGGGAAACTGTAATCAGACTGGTATTGTAATATATTGGCTACCCTCCAAAAAGTAGTATGCACTACCACGCACAGAGGGGATCGGCTGTTATTGATCGTGCACAAAAATAAATTATATTTGGGCTCATTTTTAAATACTTTAACACTGTAAGTATTATATTGCAAAATAAACACAAGAAAGTAAACAGACCATATTATGTAAAGACAGAGAAAGGAAATCAGATAAACTGTTTTTATTGTTTACATATCACCTTGAAATAATTATTTCGAGCGAATTAAACTGAAGAGAACTTGTAACCTAGTACATGTTTTATTGTTACTTCTTGGACAGCCTGTTCTAATTAAATTAGCATTATAAAGCTAAAAATACACGAACCTTGACCAAACCACCCTGTGTTTAGAGATTTGTGTATGCAGACAAAAAGTCTTTCCTCAACGGGACACTTTGCACAAATGATACTCCCTCGTAGTGCGTTGGAGATGAAACTAAAAGTCCCACAGGTCTCCGGAGGCACTTGTTCTTCCTACCAAGATGGTTGAAAAGGCGAATAAAGTGAAAAAAAGCATTGGGGTGGCTTTTCGTAGACTGACACTTTTTTATGAGAGAAACCACGAATATTCATGGACTGGTTAATTAAAAGCTTTTATTGTGGGACCACCAGGAAAAGAATATCGCTTCCTAGCAGAGCAGACACCTTTGATGAAAGGTGCACACGGTATTTCTGTGCCTGTCTGCATATCCCATTTTTGTTTTGGGGATTATTACACTTCATCTGTCTCAATGCACCCCGATGCAGCAGTAAGCCACCTTATAAACAATCAAAAGCGCTTTCAAGTGGTTTTTCAATATATTTTCCTTCAATGTCTTTACACGAGACCCTGTATGTTGATATTAATCCTCGCGTTTTTGTTAATTTTGAATAATTATTTGTTCCGTGTTTTATGACAGTAGGTTGCTTCGCTGCTCTCTATGTGTGCATTTGCACGTGCCACTGTGTGCTCTCCTGTGCTTATGAAGAGTGATGTTTGCTCTGGGTGGTACCTGTGCACGACGGAATCTTACCCTGCTGATTCTGGTTTTGAATGGACATGGCTATTCTCCTGCATTGCCGGTGCCGGTTGTGTGTGTGTGTGTGTGTGTGTGTGTATTTGTGTAAGAACGAAGCTTGCACTGCTGTTCTGTGTTGTACTTGTGACCTCTTGCCTTACATTCTCTATAGTTTCCATCACATGTGAGGTGCGAAAGCTTGCAATAGGTGTCTCCGTCCGCTGTGTAATAGAAGCTCGCGCTGTTGCACAGTGCGCATTATTTATGTGTTGTGCGCCCATTGGAGTTTGCTCTGGACTGAGCAGGTCCGATCCGGTGCCTTGTTCTCGGTAATGGTAAGAATTTGCAAACTAATGCTATGTTCTGTATATTGTGCCGATGCCTCTCATCACTCTAACCTCCCCCACTGTGACACCCCAGGCCCTCGCTGCACATTGCTCGCTCCTTTAGAAGTGGAGCTGCGGCATTTGCTCCCTTGTGAAATGGATCCAAATATACGAGTCAGGCCCAAAGCGAGAGATATGTGCTTACTTTGTGACATGTGCTTACAGTGGCCAGTCCTCTGACATATGGCATTAAAACTGGCCCTGTGTACCTTCCCCTAAGTTAACACTAATGCCAAAAACATGAATTGACATGCAAACAATGAATGTTAAAAACATGAGGGAATGCATTTCAGCAATTTATTCCTCCTTTAGTTTACATGTTTACTTGATCTTGCATTCCCCACAAGTTAGCTATTTTATAATGTTGGTGTTTATCTGTATTTTTTTTCTGAGCATACTTTTAGGCTTGAGCCGTGCCAGGTCTTTATGAGGGGCTTTGATTGAGCACGCAGGCGCTGAGGCTAAAGCCAAAGAAAGTGCCTGTCAGTGGGTTGGCCTCTCTGCAGAGCACACAGAACAATATTTGTGGATTCCATTTGCAACTGACATTCTGTAGAAATGTATGTTAAGGTGGTACACTGATGTCAAAATCTTTGCAAGGCAAAAGTAAGAGAAATTAAAGTGCTTATATTTAAGGGAGTGCAGTGCATGTTGGTGGCGGTGAAGTGACAGAGATGTGAGGAAGGGCATTCGGGGAAGAGTGAAAAGAGGATGCTGAAGAGGAAAG
Source organism: Lissotriton vulgaris (assembly GCF_964263255.1). Lineage (NCBI taxonomy): Eukaryota > Metazoa > Chordata > Amphibia > Caudata > Salamandridae > Lissotriton > Lissotriton vulgaris. The sequence goes on along the minus strand of NC_141696.1, from coordinate 1,385,229,977 downwards.
AGAGGGGGTTGAAGATGTGCAGATGGACAAGATATGCAGAGAAAAAGAGGATATATATCTAACATAAAGCACACGTAATTGAAGGCCAAAACTCCTTCTACTGGCCTCAATGCTATTTAATTCACAGACTCACTATTTCAGAATTTAAGCATGTTAATTATTTATCAGAAATCATTGTTGTTAGGCATTTATCATAAACTGCTAACACCCAGTGACAAAGCCAATCATACTGACAGGCTTTAGGCGTATGCCAGTTGCTATGCCATTTATCTGGATAAAATAATATCTCAGAGAGAAACCAAAATACCAGTCTGATGGCACACTATGGGAATCACAGAAATGTATTTGGCATGTTCCGTTATAGGGAGCACCCATTTTTTTCATCTCACTTAAAGACCTGTCTGCACATATTTCTATATGACTAGTTACAGCCAACAGCTGTTGGTGCTTCCGGAAGTCTGGTTAGAGCATATTTTTCCAAAGTTAATGCTGCATGCAGTGCAAGACACTGGGCAAGTATACATTTTAAAGGGCTAAAGTTGTCATGCAGAACAATTTACATATTACAGTAACTTTTGAACAAATTAATGCAAGAAGGTACGGGGCAGTTTTTAATGTGTTTAATATTTCTAGAATAAACATTCCCACTGCCTAATAAGCCATGACTTATCGCTGCATTCAGTTGCTTTAAAATGCACCATTTGCCAATATTTTTACATTTCTTTCTCACGAGAGAGACTCTCCCTAGACCCCAAATTTGTCCATTGTTCACATCGCTAACTAGTAATTTGTATTGGAAAGGGTACAGCCACTGCAGTCTTGCTTAGTACCCTAGCCCTCTTCAGAAGTCATACTTGCTTGGCAACCCAGAAATTCTCTGAAATAATGTATGAGTTTTCTTTTATGAATGCCTAGAAGAACTGAATTTTTAGTCCATTTATCACAAAGAGTGCTGAAAATCGCACCAAAAAGATGCCAACTTTTTAAAAATTTCTTTAAGGGGGAGAACCCCAACGGACCCCCCTTATTGCTGTTGAGCTTGCTCGCATACGTTGATTCTTTCTGCTTGCGCCACACCAGTTTCAAATTCCACCAGCCGCCACCTACAAAGAATTCTAACTTCTGTAGGCAACAGGCTGTAGACACTGTAAAGCACTGTTCTTATGTACAGGGTAACACATTGTCGTTTAATAGGCTGGCGTGGCACCCCCGTAAACATACTAAATACAGCGACATCAGCCCTGTTCCCTTGTCGACAGCCCAGTAAAATAAACCTTAACCTAGTAAAAACATGGCTGCAGTCTACCACATGTAGCATAGCAAATTCACCTTTATTTCACCACAGTCTCGTGCATGCCAATCAAAGGCTCGAGCTGCAGCCAACTCTGGTCAAAGCTTTGAAAACATGAAGCTAAACTAAAAACACAAGGAGCTCACAATTACTACCATAAGAATCAATGAATAAATATGTTCTCCATCATGACACATGCTTACAACGGAATTGCTTGCACGTGATTCTAAAACCTGACGCAGTTACTCTGCCGGTTTACTTGTTCACCGATGGGATCATGTGTTATATTGTCTTTCATCTGCAGAAATATCGCCGACCCTTTGAGATGTTTCCCGCCAAGCTACTAACAGCACTCACGCATAATTAATTATCAGATACGAAGGGCTATTTGAAACATTCAATAACTCAAGCACGCTTTTATTTTATTTAACTGTAAGAAAGTATGGTGGTTTCCCGGCTTACCTTACTTCTTACAAGCCACCGATATCAAATTCACTCGACACCAGTGGAAGAGGAAGGTAAATATCCCTTAAAAGCTTGTAGGCGTCTTAAAATGGAAACAATTGTAGGAAATCCCTAACCAATACCATTTTGCTAAATCTGTAACAGGCATGCTGCCAGCGTCACTTAGGGTTCCACCAGGCCTGCCACCATAACTTGTCAGCACTCACCAGCTGACGAGAAAACTTCCTGAAGAAAACAAGCCAGGCTGTTTGGTTTGTCCTGTGGCTTCAGTTCAGCCCCAGACCCCCCATCCGAGCGCCTGCTCACCCCCAGAGAGAGCAACATCTGAGCAGCTCCATTACACTGCCATCCCTCTGCGAGGATTAGAGGTGCGAATCGAGCGGTCACATCGCAATAATTAAGGAAGGAGGAGGTGGGCTGTGCCTTTCCTGCTAAGTGAACACTGCCAGACGAGATACACCTTAGAATTGGAATATTGGAACACTTTCCCTCCTTTGATGGGTTAGTGCACTTTTTAGTTAATCTTTCTCCTGAAAAGGGGAACTTATCTGAGAGATCAACAATATAAAACTTCGTCAGTCGCGGGGAGGGAGGAGGGGAGGTTGGTGTCGGGTGGGGAGGGGGATGTCGCGTGGGGAGGGGGATGTTGGGGGCGAGTTTTAAAATAAAAATCTTACCTCAGGTCCGCGCCGCCTCGGGTCATTGGCTCCTACCCTACAGGAACAGCATCACTGCTGGCAAATGGCAGCCGAAGCCTCTCGGCCAATCCTGGTGCTTCCAGCAGCGCCCGGATTGACTGAGGGCACAGTTACTCTGCGCCCGCCTGCCCATTAGGAGACCAAGGTTTGAGCCTTTGCTCAACCCTCGCTCTTCTAATGGGCATGCGCAAGACAGAGCAGGCACAAGTGCGCATGAGTGGGCACGGAGGAAAAATTTGCTCAACTTTCCCACTCATGTGCACTTGTGCATTGTGCTGCTGCCTGCTGCCCCTGGCTGGCCTGACAATCATGTCAGTTAACATGACGCAGGACCGCCTACCCCCTTCAGACTCTGAAGGGGTGGGCGGTCCGACGTCATGCTGACTGACATGATTATCAGTTCTCCCTCGCGTCTCTGGACTTAAGTAAACTGAGAGTTTAATTAAGTTCAGAGACGCCGAGGGAGCTGCAGGCGCGGGCGGCTTGTGGGGCAATGCCCCCACGCCCTCATGGACACACCGCTACTGTTCTTTGTGTGTACCATTGTCTTGAGTGTGCATACTTTTTTTGGAGAAGGAAACACCTCCATGGAACACTTCACAAACGACATGTGAGAATACAGCTGATTGCCAACTGCATTAGGCTAAAAAAACGGTCTGATTAAGCCCGTATTAACGAAAACCTGGCACATTCTATATCGCTGCTGCACTTACTGCAACCAGCAACCTCCCTTTTAGTCTTCAAACACAGACAATCTTAAAAGACCAGGGAAAAGAATGTGGTGTAACGGCCAGAACTGCCGACTTTTGAAGTGGGATCCAGATTCGACTAGTCTAGGGGTGGGCTCCGCATCTTGTGATTCTGAGCAAATCATGTAGTCTCCAGCGCCTAAAAAAGAATGTAATCTTGTGTAATATAACTAGCGCTCATGTATAACATTCCGATATTTTCCGGCTGATGTCACTCTATTTAAAGCTTTAAAAAAGAAGCTTAAATTAGACCATCCTTTGCTCCTCAGAGTAGCATTTCCGGTCGACACCCGTTGGTCATTCCGTTTTTGCACAAAGGGAATGTGGAACAGTGATAACTTATCACTGATAAGATAGGGGGCAAAACTGTAATCAGACTGGTATTGTAATACATTGGCTACCCTCCAAAAAGTAGTATGCACTACCACGCACAAAGGGGATCGGCTGTTATTGATCGTGCACAAAAATAAATTATATTTGGGCACATTTTTAAATACTTTAACACTGTAAGTATTATATTGTAAAATAAACACAAGAAAGTAAACAGTCCATATTATGTAAAGACAGAGAAAGGAAGCCAGATGAAAACAGTTTTTATTGTTTACATCTCACCTTGAAATAATTATTTAGAGCGAATTAAACTGGAGAGAGCTTGTAACCTAGTACATGCTTTACTGTTATTTCTTGGACAGCCTGTTCTAATTAAATCAGCATTATACAGCTAAAAATACACGAACCTTGACCAAACCACCTTGTGTTTAGAGATTTATGTATTCAGACAAACAGTCTTTCCTCAACGGGACACTTTGTACAAATTAAACTCCCTCGTAGAGCGTTGGAGATGAAACTCCCACAGCTCTCCTGAGGCACTGGTTGTTCCTACCAAGATTGTTGAAAAGGCAAATAAAGTATAACAATCATTTGCAATGCAATAGGTCTCGCAGCATTAAAGTTTGAGTTACTGGCATTGTAAATGACAATGCTTTGCATTAACTTTTTATTTTTATTTGCAATTGGTATATAAACATTGTTTGTGAATGGTTAGCTGTTGCTTATGCCAAGCAAAGTTGCCAGTAATATAGAGTGCTAGTCTTGCTGTGCTAAATAAATATAGACCTTGTTCGCTACGCCTTTGTAATGGAAGTCAACAGACATAGTCAATGACCATAAGTGTTTAACTTGTAGCAGTGCAGAGTGATATGTTGTAGATTGTATGCCTTATTTTAAGTGGGGGGGGGCAAAACAGGACATAGGTTAATAAAAATAACAGACAACGTAAAATTCAATATGCCACAAACCGTAAAAAGGATAAAAAATAATTTTAAAAACACAACTTGCGAGGAAGTTGCGATGTAATAACATTTTTCTTTTATGCCCCCGAGACATCATAACGGGGCGAGAGGCGCAGCTCCTGCATAATGAGGCGGTGTCCGTGTGTGCACGGCAGTGGTGGTGTGCGTGTGTGCATGGCAGTGGTGGTGTCTGTGTGTGCATGGCAGTGGTGGTGTCCGTGTGTGCATGGCAGTGGTGGTGTCCGTGTGTGCATGGCAGTGGTGGTGTTCGTGTGTGCATGGCAGTGGTGGTTTCCGTGTGTGCATGGCAGTGGTGGTCTGTGTGTGTGCATGGCAGTGGTGGTGTCCGTGTGTGTATGGCAGTGGTGGTGTCTGTGTGTGTATGGCAGTGGTGGTGTCTGTGTGTGCATGGCAGTTGTGGTGTCCGTGTGTGCATGGCAGTGGTGGTTTCCGTGTGTGCATGGCAGTGGTGGTGTCTGTGTGTGCATGGCAGTGGTGGTGTCTGTGTGTGCATGGCAGTGGTGGTGTCCGTGTGTGTATGGCAGTGGTGGTGTCCGTGTCTGTATGGCAGTGGTGGTGTTCGTGTGTGCATGGCAGTGGTGGTGTCTGTGTGTGCATGGGAATGGTGGTGTCTGTGTGTGCATGGCAGTGGTGATGTCCGTGTGTGTATGGCAGTGGTGGTGTCTGTGTGTGCATGGCAGTGGTGGTATCCGTGTGTGTATGGCACTGGTGGTGTCCGTGTGTGCATGGCAGTGGTGGTGTCCGTGTGTGCATGGGAGTGGTGGTGTCTGTGTGTGCATGGCAGTGGTGGTGTCCGTGTGTGTATGGCAGTGGTGGTATCCATGTGTGTATGGCAGTGGTGGTGTCCGAGTGTGCATGGCAGTGGTGGTGTCCGTGTGTGTACGGCAGTGGTGGTGTCCGTGTGTGTACGGCAGTGGTGGTGTCTGTGTGTGCATGGCAGTGGTGGTATCCGTGTGTGTATGGCAGTGGTGGTATCCGTGTGTGTATGGCAGTGGTGGTGTCCGTGTGTGCATGGCAGTGGTGGTGTCCGTGTGTGCATGGGAGTGGTGGTGTCTGTGTGTACATGGCAGTGGTGGTATCCGTGTGTGTATGGCAGTGGTGGTGTCTGTGTATGCATGGCAGTGGTGGTATCCGTGTGTGTATGGCAGTGGTGGTATCCGTGTATGTATGGCAGTGGTGGTGTCTGTGTGTACACTTGTCTGGTAGTTTTTGGTGCAACCCATGTCCCTCCGTTCAAAGCACATCACCATAAAGAAATGACATGAACTTTTAAAGGTTTTTTAAAGTAAGAGCTTTTCATCTTATTGTTGTCCAGGAAGCAAAAAAATGGAAAAATAACCAAAGGATCTGTGTTTACGAGATCCTGATGCTAGGATTAAATTCACTTTATAAGTCCAGCCGTTTAAGATCTGAAATATGAGATTCACTCCTGTCACTTACGTGGGAGGAGAGTTAAGGGCCTGTCCATCCGCCCACGTGGGTGGGCTTGTTTTTCATAGAGGGCGAGTGAAGATATTACTTGTTCTCTATTCCAAGCCTTCCTAAAGCTCACATATTCCCTTTGTGGATTTGGAAGCCAGGAAACTGTGTGCAACCAGAGGCCCTGGTATTTTTAAGACGGACGTGACTGACGCAGGGTCAGGCTGTGCCCGGAACGCTCGTCAGATTGTCAGCCAAATGGGCTTCTACTGAGAAAGACAGAGGGAGGAGAACGAGGCAGCGTCTAAAACGAAAGGGAGACCCCGAGGATGAGCGAGAGAGACAGAGAAACAGAGAAGGGCAGAGGGACAGTCACACTAAAAGGGACAGACACACAGAAGGATAGAGACAGTGACTGAGAGACTTTAACAGAGCTACAGCAATGACAGAAGGAGCGAGGGACAGATAGACATAGAGAGTTAGATACAATAGGATCAGCTAGATAGAGGCAAACAGATAGATGGAGGCAGTTAGAAGCAGACTGAGGCAGAAGCAGTCAGAAATATAAACGAGTCTTGCCAGCATGCTTTGTAATTTGAATCCAGCCGCATTCCAAGCTCAGAGACGGGACGAAAAAAAACAAAAAACCATGGCTGTTTATCAGCACCGCACGCCTCTCTGAAGACTCCCCCTGCATTCCAGAGAGGCACGCGTCGCGATCCCGTTGGCAATGCATGCTGTGGAGACAAGACCTGTCCGCGCGCACAACGTTATCCTATGGGGAAACGCTGCGCGCGGCCAGGTCTTGTCTCCCTTCGTTGGTCTCAGACTGCTGAGACGCCGACTATAGTTCTCGCTGCGAGAACGCGCTTTCAGCGCGTTCGTCGTAGGCGAGACCTAAAAAAGCATTGGGGTGGCCTTTCGTAGACTGACACTTTTTTATGAGAGAAACCACGAATATTCATGGACTGGTTAATTAAAAGCTTTTATTGTGAGACCACCAGGATCACCATAAAAAGAATATCGCTTCCTAGCAGAGCAGACACCTTTGATGAAAGGTGCACACTGTATTTCTGTGCCTGTCTGCACATCTCATTTTTGTTTTGGGGTTTATTACACTTCATCTGTCTCAATGCATCCCGAAGCAGCAGAAAGCCACCTTATAAACAATCAAAAGCGCTTTCAAGTGGTTTTTCAATATATTTTCCTTCAATGTCTTTACACGAGACCCTGTATGTTGATATTAATCCTACTGTTTTTGTTAATTTTGAATAATTATTTGTTCCGTGTTTTATGACAGTAGGCTGCTTCGGTGCTCTCTATGTGTGCATTTGCACGTGCCACTGTGTGCTCTTCTGTGCTTATGAAGAGTGGTGTTTGGTCTGGGTGGTACCTGTGCACGACGGAATCTTACCCTGCTGATTCTGGTTTTGAATGGACATGGCTATTCTCCTGCATTGCCGGTACCCGTTGTGGGTGTGTGTGCGTGTGGGTGTGTGTGTGAAAGAACTAAGCTTGCACTGCTGTTCTGTGTTGTACTTGTGACCTCTTATTCTCTATAGTTTCCATCACATGTGAGGTGCGAAAGCTTGCAATAGGTGTCTCCGTCCGCTGTGTAATAGAAGCTCGCGCTGTTGCACAGTGCGCATTATTTATGTGTTGTGCGCCCATTGGAGTTTTCTCTGGACTGAGCACGTCCGATCCGGACGTCTCCCGCTGCCTTGTGCTTAAGGGGGGGCGTCTGTGGGGGTATAGAGAGGGCAATACAAATAATTGCACGCACGCACACACCGTGGTATGCTTCATTCTGCGAATTGGCTGCTTTGCGATCGCAAAATGCGTTGATACATCTGGCCCTAAATCTCAAGTTTCTCAACTAACAAAGCAGTGGTGGCAGAGTGGAGGGGTGGAAGGGTGCACCCTTGAGAGATCAGAAGCCTGTCATGTGGCAGCAGCTTTCTGACTGTTTTTAACTGTGCACGTGGCTTTGTCTCAGATAAATACTTTGGGAAAATTCTTCTGCCAAATGAATTGTTAAGCTCTAAATTAGTTTCAGATTTTGTTGGTGGGATGACCCCAACCTTCCACGAGGACAGGATTCTTTTACTGAACTCACTCACAGCAATAAGGACTGTGATTAAAAACAGTTTAAGGGATATTTTTATCGCAGTCTGGCTCTGCAAAATAAAGCATAAAAAAACTAGGGACTGTATTATACTTGGCCTTCTGAGCCACTGTGCACCAATAACTAGGTGTGCCAGGTGCAAACAGGGACGAGGTCTTCTACTACCCACAGGTCAGCTGCACACTCATGCAGCGCATTAGTGAAAGGCTATTTGAGATAGCTGCTCCATCTTTCTCTGTGCAGGTGGCAACCCTTTTACCTCTGGGCCCGCGTCCACAACAGGTTACAGGTGTAGAAGCAAGCAAATTGCTTCCTTCATTTGCGGGGCCAGCATCCCTATGCAAATGAAGGAATGCCCATTTAAAGTTGGGCCAGCTTGCATTTACTGCTAGCACAATCTGTGTTACAGAAGGAGCCATGCAAGCGATTTTGGCCCCTTCTGTAAGTGCCATGGGGGCACAGAAAGTAGGTGCACATATCTGCTACCTCACAGTGAACTTCATGTAATATGGCCCCCGGAGGGTTGCTGTCAGGGCTGGACTGGCATCGGGCATTTCCTCGGGAGGCTGGAAGGGTGAGGGACAGTTTTGCAGTGGTGGGGGCAGGTTTTGTTTCTGCAGGCTGGTTTAGCAGAGGTGCTGCAACATCGACACCCAGTAACAAAATCAACAGTGCTTCACACTTGCGCCCCCCTGAACTCCCGGGGGCTGGTCCGACAAAACTGCCAGCGCGGCTTTGATTTCCCGGCCCTGGTTGGTGTGCTCTTTTATTTTGTTGTTCCATGTCACACTCCACCCGGCCAGCATCCCCTAAAAACAATGAAAAGAGGTCCCTTGATAATTACATTCCTCTTCTTCATACTATAATATATTGACATGGTGGGCCCCCTTCGCATAGTCCCATTATTGCCGAAAATGACTCCATTTATGCCTGCAAAGTATCACGAAAGAACACGTAGCATTTACTACTGTAGAATTGTGTGTCACAACTTAATACAACTTTTTAGTAGAGCATTCCATACAAGGAGGGTATTTTGGGTGAATCAACCATGATTTGCCTTCAGAGTTAGTGACCGCCCACCAACTTCTGAGTTGGTGGGCATTCACAAACCACTTCTAGACCTTTTTCCCACTTTGTCAGAGGTTTGCTTCAGCAAAGCGCTGGAGTAAATTACCTTTCAGGGTGTGAAGAAAAATGGAAAACCCAACAAATTTCCGGAGTTTTAGTGCAATGGATTTCTCTTTGGGAAAAAAATATTTTCCCTTTTCGAAGACGGCCTTTCCCAATGGGTAAATGTCCTGTGTGTACAGTCTACATTTTAGAAACAGTAATGTACACAAATGTCACTTAACAAAAATGCCACCTGACGTTCACAGTGATGGAGTGCGATGGTGCTCTAAAATTGTAGGGGTGCTTCATAATCATGAATAGGCCGCACCCGTATATATTCCTCTGTTGTATTAACATGTGGTTATTAGAAAACGTGTTGTAATAATGATGTGATGTTAAATCGATAGAAAAAGTATTGTGCCATGCAAGAGAAATGAAATAGCATCTATGGTTGGAAAGAGTAACCTCTAGTATATTGCATTTGCCTAATATAAAGCTCATGTGTAATTTAGTGCATTTTGATTTAAACAACTTGCTGTATAAATCATTTAAATGAATTGTTTTTATAATCATCTTTTATGGTAAATTTTTACCGAAATAAAGATTTTTGAATTGAATTGATTTAAACATGCACCATGATGAAGATTGCACGTTTAGATGACGAGTTGTGCTGAATGTGTAATCATTTTAGATGTTTGTAAAGCAAAGCATCAATAACGTGTGTATAATTTGATGTGTAAAGGCCTCAATGAAATGTGCCCGTTGTGTATATGAAGAACCTATTAGTTTATTCTTATGTTGGCTGAATTGTGTAGGCCTGAAAATGTAATTTCCCTGGTAAGCTCTCCCATTCAGAGGTGGCCAGAGATTTCATGTGCATGCAAGGATGTTCTGTTCTCACGTTTTCAGTTGCAGGTGGAAGAAGCTGCTTTTGTTAGTTAGAATTACACCTTTTGTTTTAGAAGTTAGGCATGGAGGAGAAAAGAAACAAAGTAAAAGGAATGTCGATAATTGGGAGCTGGTGTTCTTTCTCACCGAGGCGGCCTGGGAATCAAGGTCATCAAGCTTAACACTGGAAGGAGTGTGGAAGATGGTGGAAAACTACCTAGGAGAGGTGTCCGTCAAGATGAGGTGATCTGTGGGCTTGTTTTATATCATTGCATTTTGTATTAGGGACAGTGCCCCGAGGGAGGAGAGGCAGAAGGAGACAGGATGAGTTAGGAGAAAGAGTAAGCAGATCAATCGGGAAAGAGCATCTTGGAAAGAGCTCTGTAGCTTTGGCTACTTGACCCATACAATGTGAATGTACTTCTTAGGAAGTCTTCACGAGCTGACACCTCTAATTGATTTTGCCTGGGAAAACCTAAGTAGGGATGTCACTTTAGAGATAGAGTAGGGATATCCTAATGCTTTTCATTTTTCAGCCACAGATGAAGTTCGACTTAGATATTGGAGCAGTTCTTGCTTGTGTTTTGTTCTTGGAACTTTTCATTCTCTTTATGATTTATCAGATAAAGCTAACCCGTAGATATGGTTTTGTATTAGTTCCCATATATTTTTACAATCTCGGCTTGAGGTGCTTGTATATTCAGTTGTTTTTGGCTTTGTAATAAACTCCCTAAACTGGAGTTCAGAGTCTGGGATCCTTTCGAGCCATAGTTACTACGGACTGTTGGATTGCCTAAAATTAGTCTTTTCTCCCCTTTACACTTCTCAGCAGGTAATAAAGATACATCGACCTAGGGTTCCTTGTTAAAATTTGGTAGCGGAACCTGGCCGTCACAGTTGGTAGCAGAGGAACAGTTACCTCTTTAATAAAGGTAGAAGCTAGGGAAAGGTTAGTTAAAAACCCCACATAGCCCAAGAGATGGTTGTCCAGAGGATCGAGAGAGGAGGACAACAGAGCTTGGTGGAGACCGAAGGAGAGTGACGGTGTGGCAGGAACAGCAGTTTGAATGGAGTGAGTATGAATAGGGATGTGTGTTTGTTAGTTTGCAGTGGTGAATTGATTGTGTGATGTCTTGCGAAGTTGAGATGAAAGTCACGTGATTGTGGTTTTGGACTGAGAGCGTGCGCAGTCCATGTGATTTTTGATGTCAGGATCAAAGAGTAGCATAAGATCCCAGGACAGATACATTGTGCTGTAGAAAACACCCAGAGTTGTAATTGTCTAACCATTGATTGTGGGAGTCGTGCGACGTCATCGACAAACCCACTCGAGATGGGGAACGAGAGTGTGAGTGCTTGAGTGACCAAAGCAGGTCGTGGGTTACTGTGTGTGTAAAATCGAGTGATTTGGATCCTATCAATTATTCATGTGACCATCTGGCCGTTCATGGGCAGATGGTCGAGGGCAGTTGTCCGGTTATTTCACGGACAGACAATTGTCAGATTGAGGTAGACAATTACGAGTGAATGTCCGGTCGTATGGTGGACAGACAGTCGATCAAGTGATTGTCTAGTCGTATGGTGGACAGACAGTTACTTGCTGTATGAGTGAGATGTGCGAGAGTGTTAGAGAAAGATTTTGAAGGAGAGGAACTGCTGAGTGAGGAGGAAGAGTGATGTCGAAGTGTGCCGCGCTGTGGTAGGTCGGTTAGTGTAAAGACACGCTGGTATTGGTGGATTGACATCAGGAATTGGAACAAAAACATTTTGCGTGAAAGAGTTGATTTCATCATAAAATGTTTTAGGGTGTTACGAGAGAGAGAGAGGAGTGGTAACGCGAGTAGGGGAAGAAGTACTGCCCAAGAATACTCCAGCTCTTTACATGGATATGAACGTAGGGCTCCATACTATAATTTGGCTTCAAAATTGGCAAAAGATTACTGAAAAGGAGGGACACTGGCTTTCCCACGGTATGGTTCATTCAGCTTTGATGTGTTATATCACTTGAAGGCAGTGATGACTGCAGTACGACTTTTACCCAGACCAACCCAGTTCAAAGCTGTAGATGCATGGATGAGAGCAGTGCATGCAAGAAAAAGAGATAGAAATCAGGAAAGGGTGAAGAAGTCAATCAGGGCACTTCAAGATGCGCAAGGGGATGCATTGACGAAAAGATGGAAGTAGAAACCATTGAGGTAGACAGGCTGTTTTCTCTATTGGTATAAGTGGGAGATGCTCAAAGGAGAAGAGTCGAGGAAGATGATAGTGACACAGATGACAGTTTACTGGAAAGGGTACCTGCAGAGCGTCCACCCCCATCTAACCCAAGTTCAGAAGAGGGAATGAGAGCTTGTACAGAGGAATTGGGGAGCCGCAGACAAACTCTATTGTTATGAGATTACCGCAAGCTCTTTCAGTGCGGGTCACCATTGGTCCCATAGTGTCAGTATACGACCCAGATCAAGTAGAAAGCAGGAGCATAATACGATCAGCAATGGGAGAAAGTACTGGTTCTAGAGGGAATGGTACAGCGATGGAATGCGGTCTCCCTTCGAGGCCCATAGAATTGAGTACCCCTTTGCCATCCACTGCAGATTCTTCTACAGGACATGTGGAGCAGAGAGCAGCAAAGACAGGGTCCTCGGCTGATTCACGCTCTGACTTGAAGATGTAGGAACCCCCAATGAGAGGTCCTAGGGGAAGGAGTTCGGGAGGTGACAATGATCAGGGAGTTTCCGGGAGTCAATCTGTCTCACGGAACATAATGGGCGGGAATCAGCAGGGAGATCAGAGTAGTTAGAGGGGAGAGTCGAGTAGTGTGTCAAGTCGAGGAACGATTAAAGCTGTTATGAGGGCTAAAGTGTTGGATTGGATGTGGTGAGGCTAAAGGCAGAAATAGAGGAAATAATCAGTGGAAATTTGCCTTTGGAAAGGATGGAAATCTATGAGCCAGATGAATTGCTGTTTGTGGCGAAGGATGTAACCCTCAAGGCAAGTAAAGCACATGAGAAATTGACAGAGTTGGCACAGAGACATGATGTGGATGTGTCCAAAACGAAGATGTTACAGGGAAATCACAGGTTAAATTACAATGATCAGGAACTAGAAGAGAAAAGGGTCATAGGTCTGAAAACACATATTAGAGAATTGATTGTCGAAATACATGTGTGGAGCATTCTTGACAAATGGGAGGAAAGATGGTCAAAGAAGAAGAGTGTCAAGAAGAGCATAGGAGAAACACCACCTCCTAAAGGAGGGACAATAGGAGTAGAGGCTTATCCGTTGCGAGAGGTACCGAGTGGAGGGTCTGTGCATGTGCCTTGGAGTAGAGGTGATGTGGCGGCATTTACCAATGATTTTCCTCGGCTGAGGGAAAAACCTGTTGAGTGGTACAAACAAGTTGATTGATTTGTCAAAATTTAAATGGTGCTGTGAATTCTTTTGAATACATTGTTTGATATTGTGGAACCAAGTGATTTGTGGTCAGCCTGTAAAATTGCTGTCGACTGGCCGTCTTCGGAACCTGAGCGAGATCCTGCTACACTTGGTCCTTCACTGTGGTTTAAAAAACTATGAGCAGGTAATCACATGGTTGCAGACCAATATTTCACCACAAGATATTGATTGGGTTTAGATAGACAGAACTGTTCTGGAGCCAAAAGAGACTGTACTTGCCTATTATGAGAGGCTCTTGCAAGCCTTCAAGCAGAACAGCGGGTTAGATACTCTCGACCCAAAGGATATGAGTCAGTTCGTCTCTAAATTTGTTACAGGATTAAGACCTGAGGTTAGCTTTATGATTCTACAGCATTTGCTCTACTGGCAGAATAAATCAGTGGACGAGATTCTACGGTTTGCCAGGTACTGTAGTGATGAAGTGGACTCGAAGCATAAGATGCTCAAGGATAAGTTGATACTGGTCCAAATGCAGAATGCAGCAAAGGAAGATCGGACACAGTCAAGCAGAGGAACGTTAGGAAGAAGACAGGGAAACAATCAAGGAGGGACCCAGAATGCATCAGGTCAGGAAAGGGGGAAACCCATAGACTCTAAGACAGGAGTAGATTTTGCCACCCTAAAGAAAACCACTGCATGTCATAATTGTCACAAGATCGGGCATTGGAAGCGCCAGTGCAGATCTAATCCAGCTAATCATATTCAAGAGGAGGAGGTGATGAAGACACCTGAGGTCATCAATACAATGATGAGACCCAGATCTGTGCAAGGGGAACAATGAATCAGCAGGTACAAGTTCCCCAGCCACCAAGAATCCCACAGGGAAATCGACCATACCAACAGATGCCCTTCATCGAGACCTTTGAGGAATTCGATACAGACCCGTTGCAACAACAGTGTCTGAGGGGGAGAAAGACAGCACCCAGGAACAGTCTTGGAGGTAGACCAGAGAGTACCATATGTAGAGGCAGGTGTTGATGGTCATCCTACCACCTTTTTAGTTGATACTGGTGCTACCCATCCTACTGTGAGATCTGCAGTAGTTCCCAACTTACCCCTTTCGGGAAAATCAATCTAAGTTGTAGGAGTGGTGAATAAGGGAATGAATAATCCTTTCACTGAAGCAATACCTGTGAGAATAGGAACCTTTCACGATCAACATCAATTTGTGGTATGTGACTCAAGTCCAGTCTGTTTTTTAGGTCGTGATCTTTTGTGTAAATTGAACTGCACTATCTATTGCACGCCCAAGGGAGTGGAACTGAACACTAATGATAATGATGCTGCATTTAAAGTGGCAAATCAGAATCTATGTACAGAGATATTCCCTATGTTAACAGTTGAGGAACTCCCACTCGACCTGAGAGACACGGTCTTTCTGGACGTATGGGATTTCACAGGGGAAGAGATAGGACTGATCAAGGGAGTTGAGCCAGTTAAGATCCAAGTTAAACCAAATTCTGAGTTTCCGAAAACACTCTTCTTCAAAAGCTGCTTAAAGAATCTTGAGAGTCTCCTACTGCCACAGAATTCAGTTCTCATGGAGTACATTGA
Source organism: Lissotriton vulgaris (assembly GCF_964263255.1). Classification (NCBI taxonomy): domain Eukaryota; kingdom Metazoa; phylum Chordata; class Amphibia; order Caudata; family Salamandridae; genus Lissotriton; species Lissotriton vulgaris. The sequence continues at coordinate 1,385,214,909 of NC_141696.1, read as the reverse complement.
TGATCTTTTGATTGCATCTAAGACGGAGGATGCTTCCAGGATCGATACTATTGCTTTACTGAATCCCCTAGCAGAGAATGGACACAAGGTGTCCCCAAACAAGTTACAGTATTGTTTGACTGAAGTTTAGTATTTGGGTCACCGAATCAAGAAAGGCAAAAGGAAGGTGTCACCAGATCGAATTGAGGCGATTATGAATATGACTGTGCCTACCACTCAGAAGGAGGTTAGGATGTTTCTGGAAATGACTGGATACTGTCACCAATGGATCCCTAACTTTTCCTTGAATTGATGAAGCCCAAAAACTAAAATTCCTTATAAATGATGACACAATCCACTATCACACTTACCAATCAATACCAGGCCCATAAACATAGAGAGTGAGGTGAATGGATCATTATGTTATTTATGACTTTAGGCAATAAACTATCTACAATAATCAAGACCAGCTTGTCATTTTGAAAAGTTTATTTTTAAAATTCATAATTGAAAAATCTTTATTAACTCTCTTTATTAAAATCAAGCATTTAGTTTTATTAATTCAAATCACATAATCATTGGCACAATGTAAGCTGTCAAGTTAGAATTGATCAAAATGATGAATTTAAGAAATCATAACTTTTTCTCTAAGTTAATTTTCTAACCTGAAAGAGAAACAAATAATAAACAGTTGAATGCTTACAATCCCAAGGCAATCCGACAGCGCTTCGCCCCTCTGGAAAGACAGTCCCAAACCCCTCAAGAGAGCCAATTTTATATCATTTTTCGCTCTCAAAACTAACTAAATGTAATATTTTAGAAAAGTTCAGCACTATGATTGGATGGTGGCTGTCAGGCCACCTCAGCTACCAGTCCAGAGAATATGCGCGTCACTATGCCATTGTCTTTAGAGTGACATCAGCTTCCGAAGCTTTGCAACAAAAAGTTGCCAATCTACTTCCACCGAAAGCTCGGCAGATTCATGCCTGTCACTTCCTCGGCCTTGAATAAGAACATTCAGAGCAGTCCATGGAAATAAACTTCTTTGTTAGAGTCTCTCTTTTTTATAAAAAAAAGTCAGAGCCACGAGAAGTAAGTTCAATAAACTCTTGCATGGAAAGTTTTTTTTTTCAACGTGCAGCTTGGCTCCAGCTTCTGCTCAGTTCAGGCCGACCAACTTTTCTCCAAAGCAAAGACTAGGCCTCAGCTCACTCTTGAGCTATTATTTAAACAAACACAAAAGAGTGATTAATTCAAGTAAAGCAAACCCTTCTGTACCACCCAGTCCCTTATTAATTATTAATTAACCCACTAATAAAAAACATTTAGCAAAAGCAAACATTTAAAGCAGCACATAAAATATCCACCATTCTTCATGTAATCCAGCTTTATGTTTCTGAAAGAATAAAAAGATAATTAAATGATACACAGACAGACAAACACAACATAAGACTTACATGTAAGCACATAAAATAAGCACATGCCATGAATGATCAGCTGCATATTAATGGTGACAAAGACAATAGGACAGACATAACAAACAGGACAATATTAATAATGTGTTACAAAAACAGACTTGCAAATGCAACAAGAGCACATGTAATTAGTTTCCCGCGTGTATATGTGTAGTGCAAACTTAATCTAGGTTGGGTTAATAAAACAAATCATGCAACAGTTCATTAATTAATCAGTTAATGTTATGGGGAATTGAATCCACAAGCCAGAATAAAATATTTTCTGCAGCCCGCTTCATCAACTCCCTCATCTGGTGATTTTAAAATCACCAAACAACACACAAAAAATTTAGATTTTTTTTTTACCCAATTTAGAGACAACACACACTGAATTCTCTCGATATTAGTTTCCCTAAACCCCTGTTTCAGCTGTCTGATTATTTTTATCAAACTGAACTCTTCGCATTTCTTCTAATTCATATTCCTTTTCTTGTTCCTTTCTGAGTTTATACATTCTTCTCTTTTCATTCTGACGCTTCCTCCTCTTGTGAATCAAACAACTAATTTTTAGCAGCATTATCATTATAATAATGACAATTACTGGATAGAGCACTTTGCCAATGATTGAACTGCCAAGTTCTGAAAACCAATCTTTAATAACCTCCATTCTCTTCCCAATTTTCTCAGAAAAGGTCTCCTCCTCCATGGGTTCTATTTCCTCATGGAAGTGCGTGATATTTTTAACAAGTAACTCTATATCCCGACTTTTGTCAGGTATATAAGTACAGCAATGTTGGACATGCAAGACCCCACAGACTCCACCCTCTTTTGCAAGCAGAATGTCTAACGCAAGACGATTCTGCATAACCATACTTCTGGTAGCAACAAGTTCTGTGCTAACCAATTGGAAACCACTTGCAGTATCAGTTGACAACCTATCTACAATTGTGGAAACTTTTCTAATTTTAATGGAATTCATTGTAATCCCCACCATAGGAATAACAGCACCAAAAATGTCTCCCAGGATTTCAGAGAAACTCTCTCTTTTGTACCTATTCTGATTCAAGTGTTCACCAAATTCAAAAGTACCCTTTACATTTCTGTCAACATGAAATATTTTTGGAAAGACCAGGCCAAGATAACATGTCCCGTACCAGTGGTCCGGGAGGCTAAAATAAGCCTTATTGCCACAAATAAAATAAATTCCAGGGATAATTGGATCCTTTCCACCTTTGAATCCCCATCCCCCTTCAATACGATAAGTATCTTCACATTGACTAGCACCTACAAAAAGGTTATCATATAGGGTATTATCTCTTCTAATGCAAAATTTACCACTAACTGGTTCATCTATATTAATTGCTGCATTAGTATTAACACCATTTAACTTGGCATCTTCTAACTGCCAGTATTTGGATTTAGCATGTTTTAGTTTTTCATTTCTTTTGTAAACAGCCCTCCTCTCCTCAACCATGTTAAGGAAAGTCTTTTCTTCAGCTCTCATTTTGCATGTTAAATTATTTCTATAGGCATATTCATAGTTTAGTTAATTAGTAACTAAAAAAAAATTCCCTCATCTGCTTCGCAGACCTTACTTTGTTTAGACTATTTACAATTTTGAGATTTGCAAAAACCTCATCAAAGTCTGAGTAATAATACTCCAGACGACCAGTTTGATAAAACAGGCTAGCAATCACACTACAAGTAATGCCATAAGTGAGAGGCAACATATTATATGTCACCCCCTCAGAAACAGAGGCAGGTAATTTTATGCACACGTAGCAATCTTTGACATTCATTACTTTGACATATTCAGATAAAAGCCTTGAAAATGAATTAGTTGAAAAGTCACCAATAGATCTATCTTGATGAGACACTGGATCATGATTAATAACTCTACTGGACTTGCCAGCATGCTTCTCATGATTAGACTCTACTTTACTAGTTATATTAGCCTTAGATGTTTGCTTATTAACATCAAAAGGATAGACCACAGCTAAAATTAGCCAAAGTAAAATTAATAATATCACACAAATTAAGGTCATTTTACAACACTTTTTAAAAATTGAACACCTAGAAGTATCTGATCTAGGCATTTCGAAAAACAAAAATTTTAAATAAGAATGTAAGTATAACTAACAAAATTATATCCCCCCTTTAAAAAATTTTTTTTTTTAAAGATTTTAACCCTAAACAGTTTTTCTTCGACCTTGTGTCACAAAATATGTCTTCTTTAGCTAAACAGAATTTCTTCGACCTAACGTCACCTAACAAATTTTCTTCAGCCTTATGCCAGGAAACAAAAGTTACCTAACACATATTTTCTTCAGCCTTATGCCAGGGAATAGATCCTCAACTAATTTCTAACAATTTTAATCTCTGTCACTTTCTAAAAATTCCTGACCACTGCTTTCCACTTCAACAATAGGTGGAATAATTATATAGGTCCATTCTGGAGATTTATATTTTTGATTTGGCCTAATTACTCTCTTTGTCTTGCGAGTGATAACTTCTATTTTCTTGTTTTCGCCTTCAATTTTTTTTTCAAGTTCACTTCCTTGACTAGTAATCTCATTAACCTGTTCCTTTGATTTCTTCACTAGTTTGAATGTCAAATTATTTTCAGGCCAAATGTCTCCTTTTCTCAAGACTTTTTTCTTTGGCACACTTTCGTTACATTCAGTTTTCCAAGCTCTTTTTCTGTGTTTTCTTATTTCAGAATCTTCATCACTTTCAGTGTCTGTATCAGAGACATCAACTCTGTACCTAGGAACTTCTTTACTCGGCAAATTCACTCCGTTTGAAACAATACCTTTACTGGTACTTGGTAATTCTTCTTCTTCAGGAATCACCTTCAGCTTCCCAGTTTCAAGCTTTTTGTTTACAGAGCTACTTCTTCTTTGCCTTTCAAGGGTATCGCTCAGATTTTCATCTCGCTCAGAATTTTCTGCTTCTTCTGAATCTCTATTTTCTCTCAGAGACTCTTCTTCAAGCAAATCATCATCATCAACACCTCGATTTCCAGTTTTCAGATCTTCTTTATTCAAGTTCTGACTTCCATCTAGATTCTCTTGATGTTGATCTTCTTGTTGATCATCAGAATCAGAATCAGAATCAGAATCAGGATCTTCTGGGTCTCTTTCTGAATCTGAATCAGCTGTTGTATCACCTTCTTCATCAGAATTTTCAGGAGGCGACACACGAATTGTATGGCTTGGATGAATCCACCTTTTCAGTCCTCTGCACTTTATTGCATTTGTTGTTATTAGGATTACTTGACGTGGCTTCTGCCACCTCGGTGATAAACAGTTCCTTCTTCGGTGAACCTTTGTTCTCACCCAATCACCGGGTTGCAAATCATGAGCTTGTACTTTTTCTTTTGAAATAATGTCAGTTCCCACCTGATGAAATACAGAATGCACTACATCAGATAGATTTCGGCAGTATTCAAAAATTGCACTATCATTAATACTCATTAATTTGCCAACTGGAACAAATGCTTGTCTCATCACTCTGCCCATCACAATATCATGTGGGCTAAGACCTGTCTTTTTATCTGGGATGCTTCTCATTGACATTAGAACAAGTGGAAGTGCATCTGTCCACTTTACTCCTGTAGCATCACACATTTTTGAAATCCTATTTTTAATAGTTCCATTTATTTGTTCAACAACACCTGATGCCTGTGGTCTGTATGCACAATGCATTTTTTGTTCGATGTCTAAAGCTTTACAAATCCTTTTCATCAAACTGTTCTCAAAATGAGTTCCACGATCATTTTCAATGGTAACCGGAAATCCATACCTAGGTATGATTTCCCTTAGAAGTAACTTTGCTACAGTAACAGCATTAGCATGACGAGTTGGGAAAGCTTCCACCCATCTTGAAAACAAACAAACAAATACCAAAATATAATGTAGACCATTATACCTTGGCATTTCAACAAAATCCATCTGCAATCTGGTAAAAGGACCACCCTCCCGTCCTATGATTCCCATGCTTACAACAACCTTTTTGTTGGCATTCATCTCTTGGCAGGTCAAACATCTTTGACAAAGTGACTCTGCAATTGTTCTGAATTTTACATTAAACCATGTTTGTCTGAATAATCTAATCATGGACCCTTTACCTACATGTCCTTGACCATGAATTAATCGTGCCATATCAGCAATCATGCTGTCTGGCATTACAACTCTTCCATCCTTGTGTACCCAGATCCCGTCTTCCTCTCTTGGTCTGCAATCACCTTTTAGCCATGTGTCTTTCTCTTCCTCACTTGCCTCATCCTGTAAATCTTTTACTTCCTGCCATGTCTCCACTACAGAAATTAGCATGAGAGAATTCATTGTGTGACTTTCGTCTTTTTCCCGATTGATTGCGTAATTGTTTCTGGCACAATATTTTGCCATCTCATCTGCAAAAGCATTTCCTTTGGTAATGTAATCATCACCTTTTTTATGAGCTGAACACTTCACTACTGCTATTTGTTCTGGTAACTGAATGCCATCAATCAATCTTTTAATCAATTTTGCATTTCTAATTGGTGTTCCTGCAGAAGTTAAATAACTTCTATTGGACCAGAGTTGTCCATAATCATGAACAACACCATAACCATACTGACTATCAGTCACTATGGTTACTCTTTTGCCAACTGCTTTTTCACAGGCTCGAATTAAACCAATTAATTCCGCAACTTGAGCAGAACGAATTCCATCCAAAGGTGAACCTTCAATAACATCTGAAACTGTACACACTGAGTATGCTGCTCTCAGAATCCCTTCATCATTTCTCAAACAAGATCCATCAACAAAATATATTATATCCGATTCAGGTAATGGGACATCTTTTATGTCCTGTCTTGGTTTTGTGCAGTAATCTACAACATCCAGGCATTCATGATCAATGTCATCCTCATTACTTACCTCAGTAATAACTCCATCAGGTAATAATGTGGAAGGGTTCAAGTTCACACACCTAACAACTGATACGTTGTCTGAACCCAAAATTGTTTTCTCATATTTTGTCAGTCTGCTGCTTGTTAAATGTTGAGTTCTACTTCTGGTAAGGAGAATTTCAACTGAATGAGGTACATATACCTTTACAGGAAAACCCATAATGATACCCTCACTTTGCTCAAGACTTACACTTGTTGCAGCCACTGCTTTTAAGCAACCTGGCAAAGCTTTTGCAACAGGATCCAAAACAGCTGAAAAGTATGCAATTGGTTTTCTCAGGTTTCCATGTCTCTGAATAAGGACTGACAATGCATAACCTTCTCTTTCACTGCAGTAGAGCTCAAATTCCTTCTCATAATCTGGCATACCCAGAGCAGGAGCTTCACATAAGCTCTTTTTTAACTGCTCAAAAGCTTCCAGCTCAATTTCTGACAATTTTATTGGATCTTTTACATCTGCCTTTGTTAATCTCTGAAGTGGTTTTGCAATAACTGAAAACCCACTAATCCATTGTCGACAGTAACCAACCATTCCTAGAAACATTCTCACCTGTCTCTGTGTTGTCGGTGGTTGTATTGCTCGAATCATTTTAATTCTTTCAACTGTCACCCTTCTGGTTCCTTTTGCAATTCTGTGACCAAGATATTTCACTTCTTGTTTACAAAACTGCAATTTTGCTGGTGAGACTTTATGTTCTTCATCTGCCAAACGATTTAACAGAGTAATGGTATCAGTAACACAATTTTCTCGTGTTTTGGCTGCCACAAGCAAATCGTCAATGTACTGTACCAATGTGGAATTACCAGGCAACACTAGATCTTCCAGGGATTTCTTTAATAATTGATTAAAGATAGATGGACTCTCAGTATACCCTTGAGGGATACGACACCATGCTAGGATCCTATTTTGGAACCTGAAAGCAAAAATTTTCTGGCTATCTGGATGTAATGGAACTGTAAAGAAGGCATTACACAGGTCAATGACCGTGTACCATTCTGCATCATGTGGAATCTGGTAAAGAATTACTGCAGGATTTGGAACAATGGGACAGCAGGGAACAACTATCTGATTAATTATTCTTAAATCTTGAACAATTCTGTATGTTCCATTCGGCTTTTTAATACCCATAATTGGTGAATTGCATGGGCTGCTTTCAATTTCTTTTAACACACCTTGACTTATGAATTTTTCAATCACAGGAATGACACCTTCAATTGTCTCTGCCTTCATTTTATATTGAGGAACATTTGGAAAATCAACTCCCTGTTTAACAGTGATTTTTACTGGATCAATATTTTTCATAAGACCCATATCATTTCCTGTTAGGTCCCAAATTGCTGGATTAACTGGCTCTTTGAGCTCTTCTGGCAAATCATTTTTATCAAATACAGGAAATATTGGTGTTTTTTCTTCTTCCACCATCATCATAGTCCATTTATAAAGCCCATCTTCTTCTGCTGTTTGCATTTCAATGCCTTCTGGTGAGCAATATATTCTGCAATTCATTTTGCATAATATATCACGACCCAACAGATTCACAGGACTACTGTTACAAACTAGAAACCCGTGTTTATCTTTGTAATTGCCTATCTCCACTTTTACTGGATCTGTCAAACTCGTTCTAATTTGCTGATTAGCTACACCTACAACTTGAATTGTTTCACCCGAGAGAGGAAGGTTTTCTATTTCTGCTGATCTAACAGTAGAACGGGTAGCACCTGTGTCCACAAGGAAAGTGATATCTTTATCATTTACTTTACCATTAACAAATGGACCAGACTGATCTACCTCAAGAGTGGGTCCAAGCACACACTCTTCCTCCTCTCTCAGGCACCGTCATGAGTAATCCTCTGATGAATCACTCACCTCTTTGTCACTTAACCAAAATTGAGAAGCATTTGTCATGTTGACTTTTGACACATTTTTAACCAAATTATTTCCACAGAAACCTGTTTCAGGAGAAAATCTCTGTGTGTTAGCACTACCAGGAAATGGTGCTTGAGGTAACTGACTCTGTTGAATTTGATTCTGCTGTACCTGATTTTGTTGTTGAAACTGGCTTTGCTGTGTCTGGTTCACTATCTGTCGCTGCTGATTTAACTCATGCAGTTGCCGCTGTAGCTGTTGCTGTTGCTGCGGACTTAATTCACACTGCACCTGTGGATTCAATGAATTATTTTTAAAATTTCTGGACGGGTTTTTACACTCTCGCTTCCAGTGTCCAATTTCGCCGCAATTAAAACATGGGAGCTTTTGTTTTAGCTCTTCAACATTTACATTAAATTTTGGCTTAGAATTATTAAAATTACCCCTAAACTTTCCCTGTTGCATAGAGCCTAACTGTTGTTGTTGTTGCTGCTGCTCAGCTACCTTCACCTGTGCCCACATTGCCTTTTCTTTAAGACTCTTCTGCCTTGCATCTATCTCATCACTGCAATATTTTGCTTTTCTCAAGATGTCATCAACTGATAATGATTGCCAACAAACAATTCCATTTCTAATCATGTCACCAATTTCAGGTCTCAGGCCATATACAAATCTGTATATAAAGTGGCTCATGTCTTTTTCACTTAATTTTTCATAGCCACTGTACTGTTTAAAGACTAACAGTAACCTTTCATAAAATGAATGAACTGATTCTTTTGGTTCCTGATTTGTTCTGTCTATTTTAACCCAGTCCACTTCCTTTGGGGGAATTTTCTCTTTCAGCCAATAAATTACTTTTTTATAAAGATCCATGACATCTTTTGATGGGGCACCTGTAATTTTATCTCGGGCAGGTTCTTCTTTTGGCCAATCTATAGAAATCTTGCATTCTGTCCAAAGATCTGATGGAACAACAATATCAAAGAATCCATCCAGATCAATCCACAGAACCTTTGACACCCTTATGAATCTGTCTACCTGTCGGTACCACTCCACTGGTTTCTCCCTTAAACGTGGAAAATCATTGGTAAACAGGAGAATATCCTGTCTGGACCAAGGAACATGCACATACCCTCCTCCAGCTATTTCTCTCATTGGAAATTTAGAAATTTCATCATTTCTTAGTCTTTTATCTTGTTCTTTCTTTGACCATTTTATTCTCCATTTACCTAACTCACCTAAGTTTCTGAGAAAACTTATTAATTCTCTTATGTGAGTTATTCTTCCAGCAGCATTTAAATTATCAATGTCCCTCTCAGAGAAATCCACCCTATAATGTTTCTGTAAATGTTTTTGTTTGCTCAAATCAATTTCTAACTCAGCAGCCATTTCTTGCAGTTGTTCATACCTGTTTTTAGTTTTCCACTGAATACTCTTGCAAATGAACAACAATTCATCATCTTGATACAACTTCAAATTATCAGTACCAATTGTGCCAATGATCAATTCCTCCAGGTCAGCTTTTAATTTAGCTACATCAACCTTTTTATAATCAGGAGCTTCAGGGGACATTCCATTTTGAGATAATTCTGTTCTGTTTAAACTTTTTTCTGACAAACCTGAGTCTGAATCTGCCACAGTTGGTGTTTGCGAACTTGATAAACTTCCATGTAATGTTAAATTTGGCATCATAGATTTTTCTCTATGAATCTCTGAAAGTTCTGAATAAATTTTTTCAGCAACCTTTTGAATTTCAGCATTTAATGGAACTGTTAAGGCTGTTTGTCTATTAACTCCTTGGTCAAAAACTGGTACCACAGGACCAATAGTTACTGGTACTGTAACTGCTTCCATACCTTTTGTCAGCTGTTCAATTAAATCATGCTTTGCTTTATTGTAACTAGAAATTTCTTGCTCAGCTGGTAATCTTTCCTGATTTCTTACAGAATTATTTTCTTGATAAGCTACTCTGCTTCTGTTAGGTGCACTACAATTATTTACTGAGCCTACCCTTTCAGGTAATTTTAAAAATCTGGGAGAACCTTCCTCAACTTCTCTAGGTGGTGCACTTGGAGAAGCTTCTGTAGAAACTCTCGGGGTAGATTGAGAACCTGCTTGATAAGGTGGCGGTTTGGGTTTAGTGGCATAAATATCTTCCAAAACAGCATCATCTAATTCCTCATCAATTCCTCTTCCAGCTGTCTTTTGTTCTAAGTCTCCATTAAAAAAAAAAAAAAAAAAATTAAAATAATTTTTCACCTTTTGAAACCATGTAGGCTTTTTTTATAATCATCCCAATAACTCGTGTTTATATTTTTAATGCTGTTTTATCAAAAGCTATAAATATTATAATTTTATTTGTAACTCTAAACAACTGTTTTTATCTAAAATTGTATTAATTAAATAATTAACATCCTTATTTTAATCACCTTTGCTGTTATTATCCTAATCGGGGTATCTGTTGCTATATTATTTACTAATTAACAGTGGTAAATATCAAAAATAATTTTTAAATTTAAAAGAAATGAAGCTTTGGGCATTAATAGCGTGGGAAAACTAATTCTGGCAAATGTAAACAATGTGTTTGAGTGCTTTAACCAATCAGCGTGTGGCTGCACAGCACTCAGCCAATCAGAATGCCTACTGTCTCTCGACCAATCCGGTCGCGGCCTCTCTATGACACTGTAGTGTCATCAGCCAATCAGGACAGAGCTAGCCTTCAGCCTTCAATCAGAACACAACATGTGACTACACACGTCACAGCTAACTCCTTCCTGACACTCGGGATGCACCTCGCCTCACGGAGCCTCGCAAAGCCTCCTCTCAGCTGTTCTACACTACTGTGACAGGAATGGATGCTCTTTCATCACACGCGCTCGCTCCTCAAAAACCTGCGCGACCCTAGTATAAACGACAGCGTGTCACTCTTTCACCACACGCGCTCACACAGCACGGCCACAGATACAGAAAAGACCTCGCCGGAGCCTCGCCCAATAGAGCTTCAGTCTCCACGGAGCTTCGCCCAATAGGAGCGCGGCTCACGAAGCCTCGCCCAATAGGAGCGCGGCTCACGAAGCCTCGCCCAATAGGAGCGCGGCTCTTTAATGACGCGACGCGTTAGCGTCCAATGGGAGCGCGGCGTCGCTATGACATGACGGAACAACTTTCAATCAATGCCAGCGCGACAGCTGACGCGCTGGTAACTTTTTCACTAGAGCAAGGAATTATTATTAATTAAACTAGAGATTGCCAGAGCCTCGCCTAATGAGAGCGCAGCTCACCCTGACCTCGCACAACACACGGAGCTTCGCCCAATCAGAGCGCGGCTCCGTGTATGACGCGCCGGCCTTTGGACCAATGAGAGCGCGGCGGCTGACGTAAACAGCCGCTGCAGACAGCTCTCCCACTCGCTCCTGAGAACCCCCCTCCTTCACAGTAAACACTCGGGACACTGCTCGGCTCACGATGTAATAGCGTTTAACACAATCAGTTATTCCAAGGGAACGCGAACAATAAAAAGCTCATGACTTTTAATTCTAACACCATTGTACAGCGTGTGAGTTAAATGAAAGGAAGGCACGCGCACAGTAATTAACAAAGAATCTGAGAATGGCGCTACTGAACGAGCTCCCAAGACTACGTTTTTTATTTAATACAATGCAATCAAGGCAGCATTTGCCAAAATAGCGCAGTCTTAAGAGAAAAGAATAGAATTAAAAAAATGCTTGATCGCACTTCGACCAATGGGAGCGCTTGCTCTGACACTCCAAGAATTTAAACCAATCAGAGCGCGGCAGGCTCTGACGTATGCAGCAGCTGCGGCTGCAGGCTCTCTCCCCACACGCTTTACTCCTAAAACAGCCCCTCCCTTCAGAATTTTCGATCGGGGCACTTTTCAATAGATTTAAACAGCGCTCAATGCTTCTAAATGTATTTAAATGGCGCAAAACACTTTACAATACCTAAAAATAGCGTATTCTTTACCATAAGGCTCAAAAAACGTTTCCAATCATTTTATAAAAACGCAATTAATAACAACATTGAAACAAACCATTTGTCTGCTTCTCTAACAAAGAGATAGTTTTAAACATGCATTCAAGCATCCTTAGTGTGGAATAGACGACGCTATTCTCACAGAATAATTTCAATTGCTAATAGAGTAATTCTTACCCTACCCTTCAGTTTTACAAACCATTCACACACTTTCAAACAAGAAAACCCTACTCATACACACACGAATTCTTGGCAGGACTTGAACCAACCACAGAAAACGTCAGGCACTGATAAGAAATAGACGACGCTACGCTATCTCTCACCCTTCTCTCAAGCTTGGATAAAACCTACTATTCTCTTCACAGAAAGCTTTATAACAGGCTCACCAGGTCCCTCTGCTTAATGCTACAATTTCATAGGCAATCCTCACTATTCATTTAACCATACAATCTAAGGTCCCTAAACTTGTGTTGTACGCCCACAACACGTGATATATTCTATACCACAATTTTGAAACAGACAAATGCACTGTGTAACTCTTCTAGTCACACTACCTTGCCGGCAATTAACCAGGAATCTTTCACACTGCTGGAAAAATTCCTTAAGACTACATATAACACTCTGACATAACCAAAAACTTAACAGTTGTTAAACATCAATCCTATGTCTATACCAACATATATGTAACATGCATGTCAAAAACAACATATAAACCGTCTGATGCTACCAAATTGATGAAGCCCAAAAACTAAAATTCCTTATAAATGATGACACAATCCACTATCACACTTACCAATCAATACCAGGCCCATAAACATAGAGAGTGAGGTGAATGGATCATTATGTTATTTATGACTTTAGGCAATAAACTATCTACAATAAACAAGACCAGCTTGTCATTTTGAAAAGTTTATTTTTAAAATTCATAATTGAAAAATCTTTATTAACTCTCTTTATTAAAATCAAGCATTTAGTTTTATTAATTCAAATCACATAATCATTGGCACAATGTAAGCTGTCAAGTTAGAATTGATCAAAATGATGAATTTAAGAAATCATAACTTTTTCTCTCAGTTAATTTTCTAACCTGAAAGAGAAACAAATAATAAACAGTTGAATGCTTACAATCCCAAGGCAATCCGACAGCGCTTCGCCCCTCTGGAAAGACAGTCCCAAACCCCTCAAGAGAGCCAATTTTATATCATTTTTCGCTCTCAAAACTAACTAAATGTAATATTTTAGAAAAGTTCAGCACTATGATTGGATGGTGGCTGTCAGGCCACCTCAGCTACCAGTCCAGAGAATATGCGCGTCACTATGCCATTGTCTTTAGAGTGACATCAGCTTCCGAAGCTTTGCAACAAAAAGTTGCCAATCTACTTCCACCGAAAGCTCGGCAGATTCATGCCTGTCACTTCCTCGGCCTTGAATAAGAACATTCAGAGCAGTCCATGGAAATAAACTTCTTTGTTAGAGTCTCTCTTTTTTATAAAAAAAGTCAGAGCCACGAGAAGTAAGTTCAATAAACTCTTGCATGGAAAGTTTTTTTTTTCAACGTGCAGCTTGGCTCCAGCTTCTGCTCAGTTCAGGCCGACCAACTTTTCTCCAAAGCAAACACTAGGCCTCAGCTCACTCTTGAGCTATTATTTAAACAAACACAAAAGAGTGATTAATTCAAGTAAAGCAAACCCTTCTGTACCACCCAGTCCCTTATTAATTATTAATTAACCCACTAATAAAAAACATTTAGCAAAAGCAAACATTTAAAGCAGCACATAAAATATCCACCATTCTTCATGTAATCCAGCTTTATGTTTCTGAAAGAATAAAAAGATAATTAAATGATACACAGACAGACAAACACAACATAAGACTTACATGTAAGCACATAAAATAAGCACATGCCATGAATGATCAGCTGCATATTAATGGTGACAAAGACAATAGGACAGACATAACAAACAGGACAATATTAATAATGTGTTACAAAAACAGACTTGCAAATGCAACAAGAGCACATGTAATTAGTTTCCCGCGTGTATATGTGTAGTGCAAACTTAATCTAGGTTGGGTTAATAAAACAAATCATGCAACAGTTCATTAATTAATCAGTTAATGTTATGGGGAATTGAATCCACAAGCCAGAATAAAATATTTTCTGCAGCCCGCTTCATCAAAGGCAAAGCCTTTACAGAGGCTGACGGACAAGGATGTGAGTGATCCAGTACCCTGGGATCATGACTGTTTGGTTGCTTTCTTGGAGTTGAGAGAGGGCTTGTGTCGTGCTCTAGGGTGCCAGATTACAACAAATACTTTTCACTGTTCTGCCATGAGAGGGAAGGTTGTGCTTTGTCAGTCCTAACTCAAAGTCATGGAGGTGTCCATAGACCAGTTGCATACTTCTCGGCTACTTTAGAACCAGAAGCTTCAGCATTGCCCGGATGTCTCAAATCCATTGCTGCAACCGGATTCAGCATTGAATGATGTGAGAGCATTGTTATGGGTCATCCACTTACCGTTTTTGTACCACATTCGGTTGAGCTCTTGATGACGATGACTAAGACACAACACCTGATGAACAACAGACTCACACGCTATGAGCAAGTTATACTTGCTTCGGAGAATCTGACTCTGAAAAGGTGTTCTGTTTTGAACCCTGCTACTTTGATGCCTTTGCCAAGTGTTGATGATGGAGATTGTGAGGACCATGACTGTCTCGATATGTCTAAACGTTGCACCAAACCGAGGCCTGATATTGTTGATGAACCTCTACCTGAGTCGGCTCAAATCTTTTTTGTAGATGGTTCATGTTTAAGGGATAATGTGGGTCACTTGAGAGCAGCATTTACTGTATGTACCATTTCTGGAGTTGTGGAAGCTGCTTGTTTACAGAGAGTATACTCCGCACAAGTAGCCAAAATCATTCCTTTGACTTGTGCTTGTTTGGTTGCTGATCAAATCTGAGTCACCATCTACACCAGTTCGGGGTGTTTCATGACTTCGGACAGCTATGGTCACAAAGAGGATTTCTGACGTCATCAGGATCTCCCATCAGAAATGGGGAATATGTGAGACAATTGTTGGAAGCTTTACAGCGTCCACGAGCAATAGCTGTGGTAAAATGTGCAGCCCATGGGAAGGGAAATGATTTTGTCTCTCTGGGAAATAGATATGCAGACGAAGTTGCATGCTTTTGTGGTGAACAAGGGTGCATTGTTACTGGAGATTATACTGGAGAGAGCCCAGAAAGAACCAAGCTCAGCATGATGTTAGCCATGGCAGACACCTGGGATGAGCTCAAGCGTCTGCAGAGATAGGTTTCAGAAGAGGAAAAGGCTGTGTGGATTAGAGCAGGATGTGAGAAAAGAGAGGATGGAATTTGGGTTTTAAGTAATGGACAATCAGTGTTACCAGATGACTTATGAAGTCCTATGGCAAGACAGATTCATTGAGCAGTGCACCTTGGAAGGGATGCTATGGTGAGAGTGTTCAGAGAAGCATGGTATAATCCACGGATCTGTGTGTTTGCTGAAGCAGTGTGTCATAGGTGTATTAAGTGTCAACATATGAATGCCAGAAGGAAAACTGCAGTTGCATTGAGTCACATTGGGAAGTCTGGAGGGCCTTTCAACAGAATACAGCTCGATTTCATAGAAATGCCTAGGTGCAATGGTCTGAGGTACATTCTGGTTGTAGTGTGTGTTTTAAAATGGTGGGTGGAAGTGTATCCCACAAGAAGATGTGATAGCCTAACAGTAGCAAAATTGTTACTTAAGGAGTTAATTCCACGGTTCAGTTTTCCAACTTCATTTGAGTCGGATAGAGGAACACACTTCCACAGGGAAATCTTGAAGTTACTTTGTGCTGCTTTACATGTTGATCAAAGACTGCATTGTAGCTATCGACCAGAGGCTTCTGGTATCGTGGAACAGATTAATGGGACTCTGAAGATGAGGATGGCAAAAGTGTGTTCGACTACGTCTCTGAAATGGTCGGATGCATTGCCACTGGTGTTGACGAGTGTTTGTAGTACCCCCAATAGGAGAACTGGCCTTTCACCACATGAAATACTAATGGGGAGGGTGATGCAGTTACCTGCAGTACCATCCACAGCCTTGATAAACATCACAGATGATTTGATCCTTTACTATTGCAAGGGACTGGCTGACATGGTCCGTTCTGTGTCTCACCAGGTGGACGCTGCAATTACCCGACCTCGAGGGACCTCTGCCATGACCTGTGTTTGGGTGACTGGGTGCTAGTTTGCACATAAGGAAGAGTTGCCCGTTGGAGAGGCCCTTACCAAGTGATTTTGGTGACGAATGCAGCGGTGAAGTGCAGAGGTTTGCAGAACTGAATTCATGCATCCCATACTTGCAGAGTTTCAGAACCCCTGGAAGAAACATCTCCTCTAGTAGAAGAAAATCCAGCTGTGGCAGCAAGGCCTTTCAAGAGGACAAGCCAAGCTGTGGGGGTTGCTGATGAAGCTGGTGGTCCACCAGAACAAGCTGAGGGGGTCACGCTACACAAGACCCAGGTATTGACTCTGAGGGAGGAGGTAACGTTGCGAATGGTATAGAGTCAGACTCAGCTGAAGGAACTGGTGCGCAAAGTGGTCGGGCAGAGGAGAAAAGCTGATATCGCAGCAAAATTGTGGCCTGGGAGACAAGGAAGGCTAAACCTGAGACTAGCTCCTGAGAGGGATCTTGCTCCTGTGTCGGAGACATCTGAATCAGAACTGAGTGAGGTAGAGTAAGCTCAAGAAGGCCCAAGAAGGTCAAGGGGAGTAAGAGTGCCTTGTCCAAGATACGCTGCCGCTGAGTGGACTTAGATGGTCACTGATGCCGGGAGTAGTGGGAACCGGGAGACTGAGGTCTTCACAGGTGATCAGCAGAACGCCCAAGCTGAAAATCGATGTGGGATTGATAGTTCTTGGACTGGAAATAGAAGGAGTGCTGACAATAACTGTTCCGAGACCACCAATATTGAGCAGAGTGCGGACTCTGATCCTTCAGAAATTGTCCTTTCTGACCTTTGGAAATCAGCCACCAACTCAGGAGATCGCAGCTGTTCGTCTTGAGATTTTACAGCCTGTATTAATTGAAATTGGCTCTGAGATTATAAAAGACTGTGAGTAAACTGTGAACTGTAAATAAATGTTTCAAAGAAGATAACGTAGGTCTGAGTGGAAGAAGAATAAACTTAGGCATTTTCTGTAGAAAAAGAAAGAGGGCTAGTGAAATCTTTTTTGAACTGTGTAAATAAACCAAGAGAAGTGAATTGTGGAAGAATTTCCAGTGCTTCAATGAACTGTGTTTGAACTGTTTGAACAGCAATATGAGGTAAAGAAAAGAGACTTTAGGGTATCCTCTGGCTGGACTAACCCGACAAGCTAAAAGATGGAGTCTGGGAATTCGAACCGTGGGTCTAAGTGTGTGATAGGTACACTCATTGTAGAAGTGACAGTTGTAATAGCAGTAGTTATTATTGTATCTGTAAATATTTCACATGATGCAGAAGTCGAGGAGGTGGGAGCACAAGGGACATCCACACCTACTACTTCTAGCACAAAAGAGAATATTGTAGGACCTGAAAAAGCTATGCTAGATCAAACTAGTTGTATGTTGCATGTAGATTTGTCTAGGAGAGACTGTTACGTGTGTACGCAATTGCCTGCATCCGTGCAGGAAGGTATTCGTTACCATCATCTCCCTTTGACGTCTGGTATTACATGTAGTCTATTGCTTAGTATGTTTTATGATAAAGGCAATTATGAGTATTAGTTTTCCATTATGATGTACTGCTTTCAGAAGTTCGAGCTTATAAGCATTTGAATAAGTATGATTATTACAAACAGGAAGATAGAGTAGGGAAGTATTACATACCTACTGTAACTTTAGATACAGCTTATGCACATCATCACAGCCTAACATGTTCATTAACAGATTTAGAGAAGAAATGTATAGATCAAGTAGGAGATAGGCATAGACAATTAACAGGAAATCGTTACAACAAGGAAGGTAAAGTTGAGTAGACCAAAGAAATGTTAGTGCATAAAGCAAAAGGGAGTAGTGGTCCAATTGTGTTGGATTTTGAGCAGCGAGGAACATTTTGTGTGAGACAAGCTCAAACATATTGCGATAAGGTCTTTGTGGAAGAGAGTGCGTGTGATCATACTTTTATCATTGAGGCTACAGCTAAGAAGTTTTTTCAAGAAGCAGTACAAGTGGTGCCAAACGTGTATTTTGTGTGTGGGGAAAAATGCCTATGTGCGATTACCATTAAATTGGTATGGTTCTTGCTAGTGTTTCCCAAGATTTATTAAGTGGAGGATTTGGACTATTTGGAAGATGGATTACATCCTAGAGGGAAGCGAGGTGCAAGTGCAGGAGAAATTGTAGGAGATGTTTTTGGAGCGTTGATACCAGGTTTGGGAGTGGTATTGAATGATATCAAGATTAGAAAGTTGTCAATCATTGTGGACAAATTGTCAGCGAACACAGCTCAATCGTTGTTGCTTGTAGATGGAGAGATGGTGTCGATAATAGCTATGGTGATACAGAACCGTCTTGGTTTAGATGTTTTCTTGGCAAAGGAGGGCGGAGTCTGTAAAATGCTGAAAGTCCAACAGTGCTGCACTTATATATGTGACAACAGTAAAGATCTGAAGAGGTATATAAGTAATATCACTGAGATACATCATGAAGTTCATGACTTAGCAATAGAAGGAATTTGGGACAAACATCTCTCATGGGTTGAAGATACTGAACTGTAGTTTTGAGAAGTTCTTGACAGTAGTGGAAAAGAAAAATGTTAAAGACTGCTTTTATAATTGTCTTTTAGATAATTCTCATACTCCACGATCCTCAATTGAACTATAGTCTTGTGAAGTTGATGAAGGTAGAGGAGAAGAAACTGCCAAGACTCGATTCTTAATTGTCTTTTAATCAATTTTATGATAGAACTTATAACTATTCTTGGTCGTTAAAAATAACTGGGATCCTATGATTTAATTGGAAAGGAAACACTTATGTGGTGACAAATTGTTCATGTGTATATAGATGGAATTTAAAGGTTGTAGTGATATATTGTTTTTTTACATGTAGACTTACATTTTAAAAGCTTGTATTGCAATGGTTTTAATTAACTATGCAAATGAACTATTACTTACTTACTTACTGATGACAAGAGAGAGTGAACAGACCACAGCCATGAGAGGGAGAGCAATCAATAACATCACTCGGAGGAAAAGGCAAAGGAACAAGGTGTAACATAGGCTAGAAGAAATCAGTAAAGTACATCCCATTGGTTATTATTTAGTAATCTCAGACGTCCCAGGAAATGTTTGGGGTAATTAAGGTTATTACAACACTGTGGATCATGGAGTGGAAAAAACTTGAGAATTTAAAGGTGGCCGGGCAACGGAGATAAGCCAGGCTAGAGTTAGGGAGTGGTGTGTCAGGCGGTAGAAGAAGGGCAAATGGGGGGCACGAGAGAATGGGTGAGGATAAATGTCAAGCGAGGGTCATCTGAAGGATTCGGAGTGAAGAAACATAGAGGCAGAGAGAAATAAGATATCATATAGTGTCCCAGTAAAGTATACCAAAACATCCAGTCCACCAATCAGTTCTTAATTTGTAAAATATTAAATGCCAGGGCCCTTCTCAGAAGGCCACTGCAGACTGCACCACGCACTGCCCCCACCAGCGATGGCAGAACCAATATAACAGGTAACCATTGCACTCCTACAGGTGTGACAATTCAGAAAATTTCAGCCAGCAAAGCTATAACAATAGCACAAGAGGTTAGTATTATTTATTTTCAATGCGATTTGACTTGATAAACATGGTTGTTTTGCTCATCTCAGACAGTGCCACCATGTGGTGTACGCTCACTAGAGCCGGCGCTGACAATTTAGTGCTGGTGCCGAGCACCAAAACCACCGACTCAAATTAAGCACTGTCACCAATCTAGATGGTCTTGAGTTCTGTGAATCATGGAATCATGGCAGATAGTACATACCCAAGTAAGTGATTGGAAGCACTACAGTGACCAAAGTGAGGCATAGCCTGACCCACGCACTCATGAGGCACATACTCATGATGCACAGCAAGTATAGGCAGGTGTGATGTACCTCCTGGGCAGGCATCATACGGCTCAGTAGATGAAAAGGAGGCAATATCGTGCCCAGTATCTGATGCCCAGGGATTTTATGTGCCAGTAATTGACAGCAGACATTGTCTGGCCTAGTGCCTCTTTTTCAGGTATGTTTCATCCGAGTACTTAGCAGGACTTTCATGGCATGCATGAAGTGAGAAAGTATGGAAGAGCGGTGTGTTCTGTTTAGAGGGACCTACACTCAGGTATTCTGTGGCCCAGGAACTAGTAGACTTGTACAGAGACTGCAGTGCTTTTTTTGTGCAAAGTGAACTGATACAACATGTGTATTTACTTAGAAATTCTCTTATAGGTAAAAACATCTTCCTCTATTTAAATTGCAAGCAAATGCCGTGAATGCACAGTGCTTTCATTCACTCAATCAGATAGGCATACAGGATATTTGATTGCCGTATTCTCTGACATAGGAATTCGGGTGACATATTTTGATTATTATTATACGTCCTTTCACAAGATCTACGAGGTTTACTTTTTTCCTGGCTTACAAGCACTGATGTTGAATATTTATGCTGTATTATACAAACAAATGATGGATGGATTGTTTGAATTAATCTTAGACACTGGTAATTAATCGGCTGCATCCCAGTCCATCGTTATTTTGTATGCCAGGCCACCTCAGTTTGGAATCAGCTATATGCAAATCAGTCTCGATCCTGTTTTAATAGGAACAGTCCAACACAAACTGGAGTCCAGGATCACCCTTAACCGAAACACAAGCAACCCGAGAAAGCTTCGGGCTGATCGGGGTTCATCAGTTGGGTGCAGCTTGGTTCTAAGTGGCACAATCTGCATGGGGTCCCACTGTACTATAAAAAAAAGTGATGGATGAAATGCTTGACTCATTCTTATTTAGACCAGCCATATGCAAATAAGTCTTGAACCTGCTCCAATAGGAACAGTAGAGCCAGAACTGCAGGGCCAAGTCCTTGCTGAACCGCAACACATGGAACCCAAAACCAGTGTCACCCTGACTGTCTAATTGGGGCTTATCAGTTGAGTGGAGCTTGATTCCAGTGGCACAGTAAGCATGGGACACACATATTAGCATACCCATAGCACCGAGGAAGGAGCTCTGAAGTATACAAACAAAAGTGATGGGTGGAATGCTTGAATTAATCTCAGCCACTGGTGATTACTCTGGGCTGCCTTCCAGTCCATTGTTATTTTGCACACCAGGTAACCTCAAGTTTAACCTAGCCCTATGCAAATCAGTCTTGACTCGGCTCCAATAGGAACATTTCAGCCCAAACTGCAGGCCTAGGTCCTCCCTGAACCAGACCACAAGCAACCCCAGACCAATTTTGCCCTGATTGGGGCTCATCAATTGGATGCAGCTCGGGTCAGTGTATACCGGACCCAAGTCTGGGAATACCCATCACACTAAGTGCATCACACTGAAGCATAAAAAAATTGGTGGATGGAATGCTTAAACTAATGTCAGCCATTGGTAAGTGCCCGGGCCACATCCCAGTGCATCATTATTTTGCACACCATGCCACCTCAGTTTGGCCCTGCTCTAGTAGAAACAGTCCAGCCTGAACTGCAAGGCAGATTCTTCCTGAACCAGAACACTGGCAACCCAAGACTGGTTTCTCCCTGATTGGAGCTCATCAGTCAGTTGCAGCCTGGTTTTAGTTGCACAGTGAGCATGGGACCTATGCCTGGGTACACTCTTACCTGTTTGGGAGGTACTTCAAACACACAAAAGGTGATTAGAAGAATTCTTGCATTTTGTCCAACCACTGCCATTTGTTTGAGGTAGCCTTCTAGCCTTGTGATTCTGGACCAGTGATGCTTTCGTCTGGAACTGAGGTCTTTAAACTGATGGGCGTGTCCCTGAAAGGGGTCCGTGGCTGTATTCCCAGGGTGCAAGAGGGGGGCAAATGCCTCTGTAAGTAGTTGTAAATGAAGATGCCTTATTTGGTGCTTTTCCAGGCTGCTTTTATTTACAAGCAGCAGTTGAATAATGTGGGGGACAGGGGCTTGAGTATTTATATTGTTAGGAGGTCCCCGCTTGTAACAGAAAGCACTATGAATATGTAAGTAAATATTTTAAAAAAATGTAAAGTATAAGATATGCTGTCGCAAAATGATTGTGGGGCTGATTCACAAAGGGCCTCTGCACTCATAACGGAGGCTCCGGAGTTATGACAGGGGCCACAATCATGGCAGGGGATTCCCCCCCTAGTGGTGGGAACCCCGTAATGGGTAACTGCAGTACAGGGGCCCCACCACAATGGTGGGACCCCTGCCACAATTGTGCAGCTTCTGTTATGACTGTGGAGCACCTTTATGAAAATGGTCCTTAGTTTTCAAATAAAACAAGTGCTTTCAAAGTATATATTTTTAGTAATAGGTAATTAGACATCATCAAGTGCCAGTAAAAGGACACTTTCCGGAACTCAACACCCTTATTTCACCTTTAAAAAAGATTACATATGTGTTTTTTTAGAACAGATTTTATTGGGTTTTTAGATGCAAATAATACATTCAACATTGTTGCCATGCCTGAATACAGCATGTGAGACCTCAACCAAATCTGTTTCAATGAATCAAAAATTGCAGTCAAACGAATAGTTCCCTCTCCCTCCTAAATGACAATCCAGTTGGCATAGATATCAGAAAGGAATAATAAAGACATCTTCACAGCAGGGATCAGGCCAGAGGCCCTCCTCTGCCATGGGCCACGTTTTTGTATTTTGTGTGTCATAAAGGGCGATGTTCGGGAATGAGCCATCTGCCGTGGAACTTACAAATCATCTTGGGGAGTCTACAGGGGAGCCTGCAGGTGAGTCCAGCTCTGAGTTGACCAGGTCATCTACTAGAGTACCCAGGTTCGAGCTCCATCCATGTTCCCTATGCCCCTCCGTGCCTCCCTCAAAAGTCTCCTGACCTCGCAACTCACCCATTTGAGCAGCTTCTCTTCCGTACTGAAAGTTGCAGGCCACCCATGCCTTCCAGTTCCTAGTTATCTCCCAGTTTGCAATGATATACGGTAGGTTTTAAAACCTCCCTGTGATCGTAGTCCTTGCGGAGTAGGGGAATCAACTCAACAGGCAGTGCCCAGGGGTTTGTGGGATCTCCTTCCCAATGCACTCCTCAAGAGTCTGTATCATTCCCTCCCAGAAAGAGCGTAGATCGGGGCAAGCCCAGCACATGTGTAAAATATGGGCTCTCACAGCTAGGGCCTGTTGCGTCTGGCATGTGGAAGTATCTACCTATGCGCTCTGGTGTCAAATATGCCCTGTGCAATATGTAATAATTTTAAAGCGATCAGGGGAGAATAGATCACTTGTCCTGTTATTACTAGGGTTTGGGGTTCTTGTGTCTAAAAAACCCTCATTCACGTAGTGCTCGTAATAGCGGTACATTTTGGTTGTCTGCTTTCATCTTTTACGTGAACAGCATCATCCTTGGGTCTTTTCTGTGCTATCCTCCACCTGTAGGGAGACCAACTGGTTATTCGCAGTAGTGATCAGGAATGGTGAGGGTGAAAGTGAAGTGAACTTAAAATTGCCTCCATACCACTGGTTCGGATTGATCTTGTCAGGGATGGACTTTAGTAACAATGGGGTAACCCAGTATCACTCAGAACCTGGGCAGTCATATATATAAACATACAGTTGGTGCTGTCGGGTAAGTATTTCTTCAGGCAATTTACATCAATCTAGACATTATTCAAGAATAGAAACAAATCAATCATAATGAACACAAACAAGACCATTGAAACCCTATAGGGTATTAGTCAGAGCTTTTATAAATTGCATCATTTATAAATACCCAAATAGCATTTGGACGGCTGTCAATTAGTGAAAAATACCAGGTGACAAGGTGAAATATAGTGTTCAGTGATTCAGTGATGGTGCGTAATATATACAAAGTGGATTTCTCAAGGGGATAGAGCAGAGGGAAAATGGCCAGAAAAGCAAGTATTTCAGGTACGTCTGCGAACTGAATAAATAAGTTTCCTCGCAGTATCCTTCAACTGGTCCTGGAACTAGTGTGTCGACGTTTCGACCCAATATCTGCACTACTATGATGTCAGTGCGGGTCTTCCTCTGGACTGGGGCATGGACATGGAGAGCCTAAGAGAGCCCAGATGGGCTCAGATACTTTCTCAATAAACTTCTTGGGTCGTATGGTCAGGGATGGGGCAAAGTTAAAAATTTAATATGGTGTGTGAATAGAAGGGCTACTGTTATGGGCTCGGTAGGCCCCCTCGCAGGACCTTTGGAGTGAGCACACTTCTACTGTAAAAGTAGAATTTGGGAAATATGAGGTTAAGGCAAGATCAGTATTTCAAAGCAGCGCCCCAAAACGTGCGGGTGGCCTTGCATTTTTAAAGACGTACCAGTGAGAAGTCCTCCTTGTTGCTCATGTTATCTCCGTCTGATGTGCTCCGGTTGTGCGGGCTGGTAATTGAGGCATTAAGGACGCTGATTTGCATATGGGTATAGAAGAGAGACTCTCTCTACGGGAATGATAAGTACTGCTTCTCTAAATACTGAAAAGTATATGGATATAGCAGTATAAAGGAGAAAAATATACTTGGAATGTGAACAAGGGAGATTTATGAAATAATACTTATATTACTTTTATGGTCCTCGTGACACGGGACATTTTGTGTGATTAGGCTGGATGGAGCCTATATTAGTTTATGGCATTATACATAATTCTAGAGATGTATAGGATAAATATCTGTGGGGGAGGAGCACGTCAACAGTTGCACTATTAATGCTTATATGGGAGGGAGCACGTGTTTCAGACTCCTAGTCAGGTTAATTTCGTCACTGGTCATGGTTCTTGTTAGGTGTTATCTCTCATTTGGTGTCTATGCGTTAATGAGACTGTTGTTCTTTCAACTGTATTGTTGGTCAGGTCTGGATGTGATATATCCTGGGGTGTCCTTCTGTGTACATTTGTCTCCTATTTTCTCCTCATGGGTTATCATAATGTGGATTGTTCACTGGGCAAAGGTGTGCCAAGGCATATTATCGTGCAACCCTACTTCATATGTCTTAAGGCGATGCACCCAGCGTTGTTCTTTTTCAAAAAGAATACGTTCTGCATTGTTGTTCTTTGTGGTTATTGTCTCTAGAACGACCCACTGGATTTCGTCAGCTGTATGTTAGGTGTTGATGAAATGTGTACTCATCTTTATGGTGGCTCTTTTGCATTTGACATTGCTCTTATGTTCAGTGATTCTTTGTTTGATTTTTCTACAGGTCATCCATATGTATTTCAAATCACAGGGGCATGTAATCATATAGATTACATGGGTGGTGTTACAATTTGTGAACTGTCGTAGGGTCCATTTGAAGTCAGGTGTCTGTTGTAGAGTTATATGAGAGGTTTTCCCTTCAAGGGGTGTGGATGGAAGCTGTTAAAGCACAACAGACTGTTCTTGGCTGTGGGTTTGTAGAATGTCTTTGTCTGTACGGTATCATTTTCTATGTATATTGTGATATCTAGGAAATTCAAGGTGCGTCCATTTGAGGAACTCATCCCTGCTGTTAATCCAATTATGAAATTCTGGTAAATTCTCTGGGGTGTCATTCCAGATCATGATGATGTCGTCAATGTATCTCCTCCAGAATAGTATCTTTGCTCTGTATGGATTAGTGTTACAGAGTATATGTGTACTCTCAAAATTACAGTCATAGAGGCGTGCTATGCCCGGGGTGGATGTGCTGCCCATTAAAGTCCTGTGTGTCTGTAGGAACAGTGTTCCATTGTATTCGAAGAAGTTCTCAGTGAGAGCCAGCCGGCAGCATTCTAATACAAAGTGTCTTGGGGTGTTGCACTTCCACTCTTGCTTGAATAGGATGTTTTCAATTGTCTGTAGTGTTCTCTGTTGTGGCAGGCTAGTATATAGACTATCCTCATCAAGTCCTACTAGGCACATTAATCCTTCTTGGAACCTCTGTCCTTGTAGGAGATTGCGTAGATCTCGGGTGTCTTTAAGATATGTGGGAGTCTCTTGGAGTAATGGACTCAGATAGTGGTCAGCGAATTGAGAGAGAGGCTCAAGAATTGAGCCGATGCCTGAGACTATTGGGCGGCCTGGTGGTGGCGTTTGATTCTTATGTGTTTTGGATAGAGAGTAGAACTAGGGCATTCTGAAAGATTTTGTCTTCAGGAAGTCTGCCTCATTTTTGGACATCCATAAGTTAATTTCAACTTCTTCCACCATTAGTTCAATGGTTCGTTGTAGTCTTGCGGTGGGATCGGTGTTCAGGACTTCATAGAACTTGAAATCTGATAGGAGGTGTGTGCATTCTTGGTCATAGTTCCCTTTGGACAGTAAAACAATCCCTCCTCCTTTGTCTGCTGGCTTTATTACTAGGTCTTCTTGTTTTTGAAGTTCATCAAGTGCCAGACGTTCCCGTTTGGTGATGTTTATGAATGGTTTCCTATTTGGTTGTTGCAGGTTCTCCACTTCAGTGAACAAGGCTTGTTCAAAAGCTCGGATTTCTACTAGAACCATGTGGGTCGGCGGGGAGAAGGTTGATTTGATGCGTAAGTTTGTATCGCTCTGCATAGCCTTGTTGTCTCTGTCTTAGAAAAAGGCTTCCAATTTGATTTTTCGGCAGAATTCTGCTAGTTCACTTTGTAGTTTGAAACGGTCTAGGGGTGGTGTTGGTACAAAACCTAGACCTTTGTTCAAAACTTGTTGTTGATCAGGTGTTAATGTCTGGTCTGTCAGATTCACTATGAATGAGTTATGCTGGGTCCTGGTTTCTCTTTGGACATACTGCGGGTGAGGATTTGCTGAACTTGTTCTATCCGCATTATGCCTTTTCTACTGCCCCTTCGATTGTTGGGGCCTCTCCCTAAAAAAGGAATAAGAGGAAGAGGTGGCCTGTTTGTTTGGTGGTGTCCCAAAGGTGGTGGGCCCTGCATGTAGGGATTCTTCCATCCTTGGAAATTTGGTGCGTAAGGTTGGAACATTGGATGTAGGTGTTCTCCAAACTGAGGTGTTCTCCATTGGTTGTGCCATCTGCGTGCAGGACATCTGTGTTGTCCTCTGTTATGTCGTTGTCGTTTCTTCTCCATTCCGAGTTGTCTGACGAGATTCCTCCTGTTGACTCAATGTCGCTTTGTTGGTCAGGTGCTGTGTAGTCATCTTTTATGTATGGATGCATTTTTTCAAGGGAGAAGTGTTTTAAATCTTTCCCTAGTTTCTGTATTTTTTGTTTTGCGTAATATAGTCTTTTGTTTCATTCATCTCTTTGTTGATTTCTTCAAGCCTTTTTTTGTAGACTGAGATGTGGACAGCTGTTTTTAATTTCGCCTCACTTATCTTTATTTTGATAGTTAGTGCCACTGAGAGTCTGGTAGCTGTTTTAATAATGAGGACCAGCTGGTCCCTAGTACATTTCCATGAAATGGCTGATCAGTCTTTACGGAAAATCATATCTAGTAGAAAGATCATGGGAGCGTTGTGGACCCACAGACCTTTGGGAACCGCATTTGCGTGCAGATATTCGGTCATAATTAGGCCATGGATTGCTGTCTTAACTTGTTCTGTTTTTTGTTTCTGTGAGTTCATCCCAGTCGTTGGTTTGGGCCACTGTTTGGTTGAGCTCATTCTCTTGTATTATGGAAGGTACAGATAGGATGGCATTGATTTCTTCATCCGTGTAGCTTAATCCGGGGTTCTTAGCCATGATGGAATATGAGTGTGTTTTTCGTCCTTACTTATCAATTTGACGGCAGTAAGGATCAGTTGCCCTTCACTGGAGACGGTGTCTCATTGGAGTTCCAGGTGAAGTAACCGTTGCTTTAGGAGAAGGGTCTCCCACAGCTGCGGCTGCTATAAATCTTTTAATCAAATAGAGGAGAAAGAAGCTAGGATCCATTCGGCTTCCATTCAATGATAAATTGTAAATTGATACTTGTATAGCGCACTACTCACCCGCAAGGGTCTCAAGGCGCTTGTACGAATACCGCTGTGTAACCCATCCTGGCTTTCTCTGTGAGGCGTCTGCTCCTGGGCACCCCAAAGGTGGAGGCCAAGCATCCTTAGTGTTGTGGGGGCCGTTGTGGAGATTAAGCAAGCTATTGCCCAGAGTTGCAGAGTGGGACTCCATGATTGGAATAGGCACCGAGGCGAGAATGATCAGGTCCGTGTAATTTTGAGCCCAAGACCCGCCGAGGCGGAGAATTGAACCCTGGTCCCGGGCTAGACCTCTGCATCAGGGTCTGCCGCTCTAACCATTGAGCCACACTTCTCCAATGATCAATTAATAAGGGGAGAATGGATCACTTGTCCGCGCTACTGGAGCACGTCAGACGGAGATAACATGAGCAACAAGGAAGACTTCTCACTGGTACGTCTTTAAAAATGCAAGGCCAAACACACTTTTTGGGGAGCTGCTTTGAAATACTGATCTCGCCTTAACCTCATATTTCCCAAATTCTACTTATAGTAGAAGTGCGCTCACTCCGCATGTCCTGCGAGGGTGCCTACCGAGCCCTTAACAAAGGTAATTACTATCCCAATATGACCATTGACATTATCCCGTAGCAGCTAAGCAGCCTTTCGCCAATATCTAAACTGCTACATGCTTTCAATTAATTTTTCACTGTATCTCGTAGACTATTTCGAAACCATACCACTTAGCATACATTCTGCCGACAGCAGGCTACTAATCATTACAGCGATTACCCTTTTAACACGCAGACCACATGACCAGTAAATGTAAATGTATTGCGACTTATATAGCGCACGTATCACCCGAAGGCATCAAGGCGCTTGCCTTGGGAACCCGTCCTGGCTTTTCCCTGTGAGATAACCCCTACTGGGCATCCCCAAGGTGAAAGCCAGGCATCCCGCAGCGGGTGGGCCGCCGTAGTGGAGATTAAGCAGCTATTGTCCAGAGTTGCAGCGTGGGACCCCATGATTAGAATAGGCACCGAGGCGAGAATTATCGAGTCCGTGGACATTTTTGGGTTCAGGACCCTGCCTCGTCGGGAATTGAACCCTGGTCCCGGGCCAGACCTCTGCATCAGGGTCTGCCGCTCTTATCAGTGAGCCACACTTCTCCACCTTTACTTAAAGCACAATACGGACAGCTTCAACATGCCGTTCTCGCTTCCTCCTGATTTACTAAACGCGTAAATCATCTTAGGTCAACCGATCTACGTAACTATACTTCACACATTTTGAAATTCCGAACCTGCTGAGTCACTGCATTCAAGCGCACCATAACAGCATTAGAGACATGGAAATCTTCCGACTATGGCATTCTCTTTAATTGCAACACTATGATATCTAAATAACGGTTAGACTATAAATACACCAACACCTAACCGTAGCGACATTTGAAGAGAACTCTATGACCTAAACCCATGATTGCAACACCCTGACTATGTACGGTCACACGGAGACTATTAATATACGGAATACATGTATATACTGTCCTGATGGTCTTTTCTCCCTTTTCTAGAGTTATAGGTACAACTGACCCATAACCATGCAGTGCACTAACTGACGCTCAAAAGAAAAAGGGTAAGTGCAATTGCTTACCTGCACAAGTCACATAATAGTGACATGCAAATCTGGCCCTGGAGAAAACCCTCCGACTCGACTGGGCACCTATAGGGCTAAAACATGTTGACCGCTCTCACCTTTTAATACAGGTGCTATAGAATAGAAGCCCTTCTATTCACACACCATATTCCATTTTTAACCTTGACATATCCCTGACAAAATAAATCTGAACCAGTGTTATGAAGGCAATTTTAAGTTCACTTCACTTTCACCTCACCATTCCTGATCACTACTGCGAATAACTAGTTGGTCTCCCTCCTGGTGGAGGACAGCACAAAAAAACCCAATGATGATGCTGTTTATGTGCAAGATAAAAGCAGACAACGAAGATATACTGCTATTACGAGCACTATGTGAATTAAGGGTTTTTAGACTGCAAGAATCCCAGACCCTGGTAAAAACAGAACAAGTGATCCATTCTCCCCTAATTACTTGATAATTGAATGGAAGCCGAATAGATCCAAGCTTCTTTCTCCCCTACTGGATTAAAAGATAATTGTAAAGCACAAATTCCTGGAGACTTTTGATGTTTGCTCTAATATCTTGTCCCATTCATTCTGGCTAATAGTGGTGTAAAGGTCTTCCTCCAATCTGGCCTTCAGTGCGTTCAGCCGCGATTGCTGGTCTGTCCTCTATGCCCTGTATAGACATGAGACCGTCAGCATAACACCTGCTGAATGTGCAATAAGATTTTATCTGTGTGTTGAATTGTTCTTTTATGTCTATCATTTACTGGTGTGTCTAATGCCTTGCTTCTAAGTTCTCTTATGGAACAGCAGTTAGTTTATGAACTGTACTGCTCTTGCTGGCAGTAATTGTACTGGGCTTGCAGGAAAATCCTCTAAATGAGGCTTATTGCTTTACCAATCTCAGACTTTAATACTGTCTGGGCCCGCCATGAGGATGTAATCTCATGCAGGATTCCCAACTACCGCAAAGAATCCTGGCTTCACCGGCTGTGTTGCTGTCCCAAACTGGCAGACGAGTGACGCCATCTGCTTCTCCCTTTGTTTCGGTGCACCTGTATCAGGCGCTGCAAGGAGGCCTTGGACCTCTGCTTCTCTGAAAATACGTCACGTACCCTAGCTAAACTGGGGACATTTATGTACTCTCTGACTTTTACTCACTGAAGTCGCTACAGAAGGACATTTGGCCATGGCTGCACACCACACTTTCGACACTCAGATTTCAGGAGACCAGTCAACTAGCATTGACAACTCCAAGGGCTACACGCAGAGATCCCCATGGGCCCGCGGCCCCGCGCTCTGCAGGTCGCCAGCCTTGCACTTTCTAGTCTCTGGAACCATCTAGGCAATCCTCTTCTAGTGGGGTGGGGCATCCATCAGCCCAGATTAAAACATCATGATGTGCCCATCTGCTAAGCAGTCTGAGCCCCAAGCAGCGCAACGCCCCACGAGTTTGCTCTATACACTGTATTCTTCTCCTTCCTCAATCCTGGACGCTCTCTTTCTTGCTTGAAGGCGTTAAAACTATCTGAACTACCTTTTGCCTTGTTTTCATTTTTTCTGTCAACTTGGCTTATAGGGCGCCAAGGCACTATCCATGAAAAATTATTGACTGCACTTTTTAAAAAGCCTTGTTAATAATGCGCCGGTCGTATTAACTGTTTTCTTTTACATGTAATTGTAAAGTACAGTTTTTATACATGTAATTATTTTAATTAATTGAACATTAATACATTACTTACTTACCTACTTGTCATCTGGAGTAGTTAAAAGAAATGTAATGTTGAATCCCGGGACAAGCAAATTAATTTTTTGAACACAATAGTGCTGTAATTTTTCTTAGAAGACAGTTTCAAACACAAATATGTAACCAATGCCAAGTCCCTCACTACTGAACACAGGATGAATTAAGTAAACTGTGAAGCATGACAGTCTCAGCGTTTAAATAGAACAAGCATTGATCTCTTGTCTTTATGGGGTCACGTGTTTCTAATTAGAAACACATGGCCCCATAAAGATAAGAAAGTGCTTCGCGACAGACGCAAAGCAGACGAGCCAGTCCGG
The DNA here is from genome assembly GCF_964263255.1 of Lissotriton vulgaris. Classification (NCBI taxonomy): domain Eukaryota; kingdom Metazoa; phylum Chordata; class Amphibia; order Caudata; family Salamandridae; genus Lissotriton; species Lissotriton vulgaris. Next base: position 1,385,182,898 of record NC_141696.1, on the reverse strand, counting down.
ATGGGCTGGACCAAAAAGCGAATGGGCGGCAACCAATATACCCCATTTCCAATGGCAAGCCACCATTTAGCAGAAACAGTGACCCAAACCAATTTGAAATGAGGGGGAGGGCTTCGAGCCCCTTCCTGAAAACCCCTCATCCACAAAATCTCTCACCGAGGTAGCAGCGCTTTGCGCTGCAACGCTAGGCAACACCTAAAAAGGAGACTGTATCTTTGTTCCAGTAATTAGAGATCAAGACTGACTGCAGGGTGCGATTACATAGCTGGGCTTCCTTTGACATTCAACATCGCTGGCAAGCAAGGCAATGGGAAAACCGGCCGCTACCGCAAGAAAGCTGTCGCTAACGCCTGCTAGAGACAGCTTGCTGATAGGGTGATAAAAAAAATCACCGCTATATCGGCAAAAAGTGCAGCTAAAGTGGCGATAAAGCCCTTGCTAATATGCCCCTTAATTTGCTCTCAGGTCAGTCGCGCGTGCGGTAGTTTCCCACAAGAGAAGCTGCGCCCGGCCATCTATACATTATTCATTAAATGATGTACATATCCGGGGAACTAATAACAACAATGATACTAATAATAGACATCTCCATCAGTTTCCATTCCTGGAGGAAGCCCTTGGGCCCCTGAGGTCGCTCAGTTTTCAGTCCGGGCCCATTAGGGTCTACGGTCCAAGAATGGCGCTATTATGAACTCTTAAAGATCTTGTAACAAGGACAGTTTGCGAATAGGTTACAATAAGCTAGGCCTGGCCACGGTGCTCCATCTAAGCCTTTTGCTTTAATATCCTTTCTTTATTTTATCCCTGTTGTTTCCACTCTGATGTGCACACTGTCTACACGTTTCCACAAAGTTAACAGTCTTCTTTTTTAGGTAAAGTCTACAATAAAATATGGGGGGGAGGGCTGTAGTAGACCCACCGAGAGTTAATAAATGAATGAAATGTATGGGGGCGGAGGGGTCCTTCCATCTCCAGTGGAAATGGTTGAGACCCTGTAATCTGCCCAAGGGGCAGAGTGCAATCTAATACCTTGGCTGTAAATTCTATCTCGCACAGGATGGGAGTACCTGCTGCTGCCACGTGGGGGCGGTGTGGAGTAGAATGATAGTGATGGCTGATGCTTTCCATGGAGGACTGGATACGTGCAGGTCTGTTTGCACGCATGGGTTTAGACAGCTGCAGGGAGCCCGTGCGAGGCCCGAAGTCAGTGGGCACCGATGGGCTGCAGTTGTCAGAGCTTTGCCTACTTGTAGAGGGGGCGACGGGTATTTGCACTAAGTGAATATCCAGGAAAGCCGCACACATACAGTAAGTTAAAGCCATTTGCTTTGCTATACAATACCATTAGCAAAGCAAATGGCTTTAACTTAATCAAAGGCGAGACCTATTGCATTTTCAATGCTTGATTTATTGGCTTCAAAAGCTGCCGAAGAGCTAGGTTGAAAGACAGGAGTGTACGTTCCACAGCTGCTTTTGTATGTCTGATATATTAATTTATGGCTTGATTACCCTAATAATAATCATTTGCATCACAAACGAAACTATCAAGTTTATTTCTTCCTACTAACTCAATGTCGCTTATGTGATCAATTATAGAAGACTTAAATATTGAGTTGAAACATGCAAAGATTCATATTTAGGCAGTGGATGTAACACGCAACTCTTTGCAGGCAGCGCATAACCCCTTGAGCGTTTTTACGAGGATTGGAACTTATGACCTAGTATACACAGGGATCTCCACATCAAGGGCATTAACCTCTTGATCTAGATTACATTTATAAGCCTGTCATATAATGGATACACGCAACGCTAATCAGCAGGCATATAAATGTTCCATGCTATTTCTTGATGATTCAAATCTATGATCGGAGATTGCATGTGCAGTCTGTTGTTTGGCCGACACATATTTTCACTACCAATTTCTTCGAGGGGAAGTTATGGAAAAATAAAAATAACTCGCAGATTTATTTGCAATGCAATATGTCTCACATTTTTTAAACTTTGACCTATTAGTTTTGGAAATGAAAAAGCCGTTTATTTACGTGTTGTTTTTTAAACACATAAATAAAAGGCATTGTCATTTACAATGCCAATAGCTAAAAATTTCACAATTGTGAGACCTATTGGATTGCAATGCACGGCTGGGCTGGGCTGGTGCTGAGGTTGGGCTGCACGTGTGGTGGTGCACTGATGAGGAGGCTGTGCTATGCTGAAGAGGAGGTGGAGCTGTGCTGATGCTGAGATGGTGCTTTGCTGGTGCTGACTGATACTGAGCTGGTGGGGTGCTTGTACGTTGGGGCTGCTCAGGTGGTGCTGAGTGATACTGAGATGGTGCTGAGTGATGCTGAGGTGGTGCTGAGTGATGCTGAAGTTGTGATCAGGTGGTACTGTGCTGGTGCTAGTGTTGTAATTCAGGTACCCTCTTGTTGTTTACGTCCGCCAGGCCCCCTCCAAAAAACATAAACTATAACAAACCAGAAATAGAATAGACAGGGAGAAGTTGCCAGCATTGAAAGGACATTGAAAAGACAAAAAAAGAGAATATATTTTGTAGGTTTTTTATTTTTGTTTATTTTTTATAGTTTTATTCAGACATATTCATGTTACGTACATTTGGCAGCATCAAACTATGTAGTTCCACTACAGGTTTACAGCTTTATATAAAACAGTAGTCGGCCGGTATAAACAATGGTAAGTTACATCCCTTACAGTGATTGCGCTACTAGTGTCATGTGCATTAAATTCGACTGAAACAAGTACATGATTACAATGTTTTGGGATAATCTCTAAGACTTTATGAACCTTTTTGGGCATTACATTATCATATACAAGCATAAACCATTATCTTTTGGCACAAAAGTGTGACAAATTTGGATGTTCAGCACCTGCAAAGGTTTCGTGCATTTGGAAGTGTATAACAGGTCGACGAATGGGATTGAGTTACTGATTATGTGTCTGTGGCTGACGTGGAGGCGTCTGGCATTACCATGTCTTTTTCCCTAAGCCAGGTCACGAATGGCTCCCAAATATCTTTCGGACGGGATGCCACGGGCATGAGGTCCCAGGTAACAAAAATGCTTATAACACATTTTTATTACCACGGTACACAGTCAAAATATCGAGTAGGAAATATCGACCTACCATAATATCGAGTCTGAAATATCGAAGGTGCATAATATCGAAGGCAAGAATATCGTAGGATAGAATATCGACCCAAGGTAAGTAATATCAAAATACTTAATATCAATGTAAGTAATATCGAAGTTAGTAATATCGATAGCATATATATCGATGTTACTAATTTCGATGACACTAATATTGATATTTGTATTATTGTATAGTTTTTTATTATGTATGTGTTATATGTTTAATTTAAGTATTTAAAATAATTACTATTATATGTGTATAAATTTTATATAATAATAAATAAATTTATAAGTAAATTTTATGTTTTTGTACCGGAGCGGGTTGTGGGTTTATAGGGGAATAGGGTGGGAAGTAATTTAATTATGGTAAATTGATTAGTAATTAGTAGGATTTATTAATAAATTATAATTAATTGGTAATTATGTGAAAATAATAGGAAAATCATTTTAATTAATTTATTAATTGATATATATGTTCTGTAGCGGGTTGTGGGTTTATAGGGGAATAGGGTGGGAAGTAATTTAATTATGGTAAGTTGATTAATAATTAGTAGGATTAATTAATTAATTATAATTAATTGCTAATTAATATTGATTAATTGGGGAAAAAATTAATTGATTAATTGATATATATTTTCTGTAGCGGGATGTGGGTTTATAGGGGAATGGGGTGGGGAGTAATTTAATAATAATTAATTAATTAATATATGTTTTTAAAAAATTATATTTAATTTATTGGGAAATAATTAATATTAATTAGTTAATTAATTATTATAATTTTGTACATATTTAAAATTATTAATTAATTGGTAATTAAATAATATTAATTAGTTACATTAATTAGAGTAATTTATTTATATATAATTTTTTGTTACTGTTAATTAATTAATTGGGGAAAAATAATATTAATTATTAAATTATATTAATTACAGCTAATGTGCTAATATATTTACTTTATTTGTTATTGTTCATTAATAATTAATTGCTAATTAAATAATATTAATTAAGTTTGGGTAAAGGAGTATTTTTTGGGTTCAGGGTCAGTTTTGGGTTTTTGGGTAAAGGGGTATTTTTAGTGTTCAGGGTCAGTTTTGAGTTTTTGGGTAAAGGTTTTTTTTTAGGGTTCAGGGTCAGTTTTCAGTTCTTGGGTAAAGGGGTTTTTTTGGGGTTCAGGGTCAGTTTTCAGTTCTTGGGTAAAGGGGTATTTTTTGGGTTCAGGGTCAGTTTTCAGTTTTTGGGTAAAGGGGTATTTTTAGTGTTCAGGGTCAGTTTTCAGTTTTTGGGTAAAGGGGTATTTTTAGTGTTCAGGGTCAGTTTTCAGTTTTTGGGTAAAGGGGTATTTTTTGGGTTCAGGGTCAGTTTTCAGTTTTTGGGTAAAGGGGTATTTTTAGGGTTCAGGGTCAGTTTTCAGTTCTTGGGTAAAGGGTTTTTTTTAGGGTTCAAGGTCAGTTTTCAGTTTTTGGGTAAAGGGGTATTTTGAGGGTTTAGGGTCAGTTTTCAGTTTTTGGGTAAAGGGTTATTTTTAGGGTTCAGGGTCAGTTTTCAGTTTTTGGGTAAAGGGGTATTTTTAGGGTTCAGGGTCAGTTTTCAGTTCTTGGGTAAAGGGGTATTTTTTGGGTTCAGGGTCAGTTTTCAGTTTTTGGGTAAAGGGGTATTTTTTGAGTTCAGGGTCAGTTTTCAGTTCTTGGGTAAAGGGGTATTTTTAGGGTTCAGGGTCAGTTTCAGTTCTTGGGTAAAGGGGTGTTTTTTGAGTTCAGGGTCAGTTTTCCCTACTGTTGCACTCTCTGGAGTAGGAATAGAAATTTTTACCCTTACGCTATCCAACGTTTTATTTAATTAATTGTTAAAATATCAAATATTTATTTTATTTTTTATATTACTTACATTTTATTTATGTTACTCTTTTATGTTTGTAAATGTGTTGTAAATTAGAATATATTTCATTAATTTATAAATTCGTAAAATAATTATTAATACTTATTGTTCAGTGCATATATATTACATATTTACTGTATATATTTAATTAATGTATTCTTAATATATATGCATTATTTATTACTTTTAAACATTATTAGATACGTTTAAATATGTTTATTTTATTTATTAGTCTTATAGACTTAATTTTACATTTATATATTTAAAAAAAAACCGATATTTTTAACATCGATATTTTTTACATCGATATTTTTTTTTCGATATTTTTGTACTTACCATGTTGTAGATAGGATGTCGATATTTTTGCCCTCGATATTGTTGACTCGATATTCTTGTAGTTCGATATTTCTGTAGTCGAAATTCTGTCAGTGATTCTATTACCACATTTCAACATGCTGCACAACAGCCACACAGCTAAAAGACATTGGCAAAGCCAATAGCTCTGACTAAACACTTATAAGATCCAAAAGGTGAGACCTATTGGCTATGCCAATGCGTGTTTTTAATTGTTGCATCGTTGCGTGTCTCGCTTCGCAACATACTTTATCTTTCAGCAGGGCACTCATGAAACAGGCGCCACGCTTTATTCTAACTATTACAGCGTGGCTGTGCCTTTCATTTGTTGTAAACGGAGCACTTGAATTCATACTTGCACTTTCAGTGTGATGCTCATAAATTGTGCCCCATGTTGTTTCTTGTGCTGAAGGAAGTAGTGTTCAAGTAATGCACGGATCGGGAGGCTTAGTGCGCGCCTCGCCTTCAAACATGCTTCTCACTGTGCCTGCATGCCTGCTGAGGACTGGAGTGTTGGTGATGATTTACCGCTCACTAGGCACTTTGCTTCATCTCCCTGGCTCGCCTCAACAACACTTCCCACCCCGGACTCTGCATTTAAATAGCCGCAGGCGTTTTCAGGGAGGGCGGCAGCTCTCACTGCTGTTGAGCTTTGCACACCACAAACTGGGTAAAAGTTAACTTTAATGCAGTGTTATCTGCACAACCCCGTCTTCTACTCTCCCTACAGCTTGCATGTTCAGACAGACTCTACCCGTCCACATACGTAATTTACTTTTATGCCCCCTTATTATTTACATAAATAATATTGCTTTTGTTTTTTCCTCCATTACAACAAATTATAATCAATATCTGGCTATAACATCAATGCAGCACATTATAAACAGAGTGCTGTTATTGCTCCACTGCTGTTTCTGAAAACAAGCACTTATAAGGCCCCAAAGACGAGAGATATTGGCTATGCCAATGCTTGTTTCTTGAGCACTCGCTATTACACATCATCGATGTCTACATTGCCACTTCAACATCACTACGGTGCTCCAGATTTATGTAGGATGTTTTATATGGCACTGTCCTTGGACTTTGTCCATAAGTGCACTTCTTTGCAGCAGGAGTGCTGTCTATTGCAGCATATGATAAGTTCAATTACTGACCAGAATTCGTGGGGGTTTCAGTGCTGGTTGCAGTGCCCCACTGCTGCATTCCGTAATAGTTATACCATATGCTTTTTGCCCCGAAGCTTCATAAGACTTTACAGCGAATTGTGTCTTTAACGTTTTGTTCTTTAATGTTTTTTATTTTTGCATTGAACTTGACTATTTCTTTTACATTGCTAATGCATGGTGTGCACGTTTATTTTATGGTTTAAGTCATTATTTTTCGTGAATATCTCCACAGAGATAGAGCACTGTCTTCTCTGAAAGACAGAGGTTTGGTGCCTAGAGTAATGTTAAGTCAAGACTAGCAAGCATCACAGGCTTTCTCAAGGTAAGATAAAAAGTTTAATGTTGATAGCAAGATGTTTGGCATTACACACACTAAAAATAAAGAAGTGGTAAAACAGCATTACAAAAATAATACTACCAAGGAGGGACTACATTGGTAGAAGCATTTCGCTACATGATCTTTGAGAGATTGAGGGTGGTATCTGCAGATTTGTATCATTTGTAGTCTCTGCTACAGACAGTTGTAGCTGTCTGTTGACAGACGTATTGTTTACCATACATTATATAAAAGGAGCAGAGAGGGCTTTGGATCAGCTTCTTGCTCATGAGTCAATAATTTTGTTGTTAACCAAAGTTGTATTCCCTACCTATTCTTGCTTTTATCCCACCAGTCTCACAAAGCTCTCATTAGATGGGTTGTATCCTTCCATGGCTAACTCCAGGGAACCCTTTTTAGGTCTCGCCTAGCAGCGCACATGCGCCGCATACGATAAAGACCTTTAGCCATGGATTGCCTTTTTCAGGCAAAAACATGCACACGTTGCATTGCTTTTAATGGCAACACGTGCACGTTTGGCTATCCCCTTGCGAGAACGAGCTTTAAAACCATCTGTTAGTAATTACAGATGGTTTCAAAGCTGGCTCCCGCAAGGGAAACAGCCGCTGGCCCCCTCCTCTTCCCACCCCCCCTGGTGCCTCCTCCTTTACTCATCAGCGCGAGGCGCGCACTTGTTAGTTTTTAATACATCGACATTTCAAGCATTCGACATGCCCTGGCCTTGCCCCAGCCAATCTGCTGCTTCATTATGTACACCTTGGACTGCATCCTTGTAGTGATGCTAAGGCGAGGAGAAAGCTTCCCCTTGCAGAACCCTCCCCCCGCAGCTCCTCCCCCAGACATTTCTGGTCTTAAGAGATCTGGGGTGGCGCTGCGGGCTCCTTGGCGCCTAGTGCTGATCCAAAGCTTTGATGGATTACTGGACCGGTCCCAGACAAGGGATTTGGAATTTATCAGAATTCCGTCAGAGGGGACACCTTTCCTGTCCACGTGGCCCCACTGAGGGGGTCACCTGTTTATACTCACATAGCATTTGTGGCAACTGCGGGGTGTCTCTGCGCCCTGAGGCTCAAATACAGCCAGTAACAGAGTAAACATGCCTCAATGCGCACACTGAGTTAGTACGTCTCTAGGCGCTTGAGTGTTAGTGCCTGTTAAAGGTGAGGGGCGGAGGGCGCTGTTTAGCCGAAGGTACTGAGACTCAATGGGGAGAGACTGGGTGTCGCTCGTCTCCCTGGAGCCCGTCTCCCCTCCCACACTCGCGCCATGTATCTGTGGAGATCCGTGCTCCCCGCGTGCCCCCACACCGCGCCCACGCACCTTGTCGCCCTTCTCTTCTAAGCAGGGAGTCACATCTCTTAGTCTTCATTGAGGGTTTGAGCGTCTGTGAGTGGACAAGCGGCCGAGGAGAGAAAGAAATGCAGCACAGCAGACGCGGGGAGCTCCCAGGGGCTTACATTCAACGTAGAGCACAAGTCCCACTCATAATTAGAGAGATGATGTGTTTATTATATGTATTATAGCGCCTTTATACAAGGCGCTTTGCAAAGTGAAACAATAAAACAGCACTGTACTTAAAGACACTGGTATCTCACTGGCTAACCTGGGGTATTCTCTGTTAAGGACGAAGGATGGCGGTCCTGCAGCAGGCTTTTTTGTGTTTATTTTTTATATAGCGTGAACTTGACCCCAAGGTATCGGGTATCAGAGCGCTTTACATGAGGACACATTAATTTGTGTTAGGCACGGGGAGATTAAGTGATTCGGCCAGAATCACAGGATGTTCAGCGTTGTTGCCGAGACTCGAACCCGGTGCCCCAGCTTCGAAGTCGGCCCCCACTAGCCATTAGGCCAACTAGTTACGTAGGCTGGAGTTGGAATAGTAAATTATACATTTCTAATGTCAGCACGCCATCTATTGCAAGTCGATGTAATGACTTGCGTAGTAATTGCTTAGCGTGGCATCAACGCGGTGGCTGTAACGACCTCGTTGTTATGGCACGCATTGTAATGACTCATGTTGTAACAAGTCATATTACCCCAGCACCTCTTTCTTCTGTGTTTGTGGCCTCCTGGTTGCTTCTGTCTGTCCCTCCCTCTTTCTCATACTAGAGTTCACATCTCAACAGTCTTATCTCTATTTACAGCCAATACCTATTGGCTTTGCCAATGCTTGTTAACCCAACTATGAAATGTTTTTCATGGCGACTTACATGCCATTTTTATCAAATGAGCCATGAAATCTACTTCAAAAATAATGCTGGGTCTAACCAATTTAAAATGATAGCATAAGAAACAGCTACACAGCATATACATTCAAGCCATTTCTTTTGTTTAATAAGAACTAACCGCAAGGATGTTCACTCTACACTGAAAATGAGTTCAACAGCATAATAGCAACAGTTGTCTCAGGCAATGGTAATTTACAAGCTATGACTAAAATTCAAAATGAAAATATTTTAGCATATATTTGGAACCCTACAATCCTCTAGTACAACACGGCTTTACCAATTTTAGGTATCATTAATTTGAATGTGCTCCTCTATACTAATATAATAAAGAGAGAGCCCAGACCTTTGAGGCAGGTAATCTCAGGAACCACAGCACCAATCACAACACCCAATACAGCGTTGGAAAGGGCAGTTGCAGCAGAAGGACATAGGTTATGCAGATGCCCACCATATACATTTAAAAGGTAAAAGAACCATGCCAGCAAAGTAGTCCCTTGTGGGCGTGTTTGTGTAGTGCTGTGGGCGTGTGCTGGGGCGTGACAAACGCTGGGGGTGTGTGGTACGTTCCGCCCTTCATGCCATGTCTCATATCGCGTGCTAATCCCACCCTGCTCCCTTCAAATACCCCTGCACCCCATAATCATAACCCACCCTTACTCCTTAAAATACCCCAACACCCTTAAACACTAACCCATCTTAACCCTATAAATATACCCTGTACCCCAAAACCCAAACCAATCCCTAAACCCAAAAAATACCCCTGTACCCCAAAACCCAAACCTAGCCCTGAACCCTATAAATACCCCTGTACCTCAAAACCCAAACCTACCCCTGAACCCTAAAAATAACCCTGTACCCCAAAAACCCAAACCTAGCCCTGAACCCTAAAAATACCCCTGTACCCCAAACCTACCCCTGAACCCTAAAATACCCCTGTACCCCAAAACCCAAACCTAGCCCTGAACCCTAAAAATACCCCTGTACCCCAAAACCCATACCTATCCCTAAACCCTAAAACTATATTGGAAGCCTTAAAATACCCAAACAGCCCAAAACATATACCTCTGTACCCCAAAACATATACCCCTATACCCATACTTACCTTATCCAAGCATAAAAAAACACGCTTTTACCATTCATGCATTTACAACGAATTCCGTTGTAAATGTATGCGTGGTAAAAGCATATAAAATGTAATGCCATGCGCTATAATGGCATTGCGGAGTCATGGTACTTTCGTAATGAAAGTATGCGGAGTGATGGTATGCGGAAAGAAAGTTGCGGAATAATGGGTGTTTACCCTCCCCGGTAAGTACATTGGTGGCACGGCAGCCCACATCTCCAGCAACATACTCATATTTTTTCACCACCGATTTGAAAAATGCACAGGTCTCTCTCATTGATGGCCAGCACCGCCATACACTTTTAGACACACCTGCCGCCACAAGTGCTAGAATTGCGAACTTTAGAGCTGGGGAGCTACGTTCGAATCTCGGCATCAGCTCAACATCCTGTGATTCCAGGCAAATCGGTTTGTCTCCCCTTGCCTACCACAAATGTATGTGTTCTTCTGTAATGTAAATTGTGCTCATGCCATGTTGTCGAGTTCGCACTACAAATATTGCAAGGAAAAACTAAGTAGGGAAACTCGAGTTCACACACTACTGAACGCGCACTGTTAAGTGCATCAGCAGTGCACTGTGAATCGGAGCGTTTCACAGGCCTGTCACAGGTAAGAAATGCTATCAAAACGAAATCCTACAAAACAATATACTACTGGGAGGCAGTAATTCATAACGTCGGGACGGGCTGCTAGTTATTACATAAAGCAAGTGGTGAACATATCTCACACATTAAAAAAAATCATGTATTAACATTTACAACTGTAATGTAGTTGTTAAGTGAGGTAAAGATATTTGGTGAATGAGTAAAATAAGGATCGTCCTTCTCAGGCGGTTCAAGATACAACACCTTTCTTTCAATAACAAATTTACCATGTTGTTCCTCAACATCACTGGGTATGAGTGCTAAATAAACAGGAGTTTCAGCTCCTTCGTCTGGAGTTTTTAGGGCCATATCACCACCCATGTCTGTCTGTGTCCATCCAGGGCAGCAGGCATAAAGACGAATGTCATCCGCTCCTCTTTCTTTGTTCAACTTCCTGGCTAGAATCAAGGACAGGATGTTGACCCCAATTTTGGAAACTCCGTACTCTGCGTTGGACCAGCCCTCCTGGTTGTGAATTCCTTTTTTTGTGTCTTCAACAAACTTTTCCATGAGTGTTACCAGCTCGTCTTCTGTTATGGTGTCACTGCAAAACTTCTCTTGGAGATCTTTGCTGCAAGAGGCTAAAGCCGGTTGACTAACAACGCTGGACACATTCACAACCCTCCCTGTGTGAACAAAGGAACTCATGTTTATTTAGGAAACTGTTCAACAACAAAAATATTTAACACAATAACTTAAAATATAAATCCTTTATATTCAATTACTTTTATTTGCACAATCGTTGTTAAATAAGAGATAAAGTCTGTAAAGAAAGTGGACTTGGGTTACAGTGAAAAAATACTATTCTGTACTATAAACAACTGTTTTCTAAACTGGAAATTGATTTTTCCCGCATGTACAGTCTGTGTCCTACAGATTGCCCACTCTCTACCTCCCTGTTCAGTGATACTGGAGCTCCCTCTGCCTCTTCACTCTGTGCTTACTAAAATATGCCGCCTTGCCACTGAAACAAGTCGACTCTATGTGCACTAATATATCTGGCATCTTCTTTCCAATGTTTAGATGAATCGTACATGATCTGCACACCTTACCACATCTGCCTCCTTGCTCACTACTGTAGCACCCTCCTTCGCCCTCGGAAGCATGTAAAGAAATATACCCCACATGAAGCTCTGGATTGTACGTCTTTATTCTTCAGAATACAATCACACACTGCACTTCCATTATGTTGTAACCATTAATAACCACACCTTAGCTCCTCCGAGCAAGTTACATAATTCCTTGTTGTGTCTGCCCAGTACCGCAAGGGTTCTAGTGCACATTGTCTGACAACACTACATCTCTCCTTTGTTAAATAAAAAGTACAAACAATAGTCCTCATATTTCTTCAATAAGGCGTCAAGTTGCTCGCAGTAGTCGGCCAGATTGAGTAGTATGAGATGCACTCTGTGTACCGATGGGACAGGTTCTGATACTTGATCTGGACTGTAAGGTGAGGTCACCTCATTCATGATTGCAGGAGCTGACAACCTTTGAGGTAGGTGCTTAGAGTGTGACGATTCCTGTGTGATGGTCTTTTGCAGGACGATGCGTCGTCACCATGTGTCCTTTGCACACCACAACCCTCAAAGGATCGACATCAAAAAGAGTGTCTGTTTTCAACTTTCGTTTCTGCCTGACCAGGACTCAATCACCTTCATTGAAGGGTGTTTCCTGAGCTCGTCGACGATGATCAGCATATTTTTTATCTGCCACTTCCGAGAAGTGTCTGTGACATTAACTTTATAAGTATTAAAGGATCGGTCTACTGTCCACTTGGGCAGTTTCGTTCCGATGGCTTTCTCAAATAGCAAGGTGGAAGGACTTTCACCAGTTGTGGAGTGAGGAGTTGAATGATAGGCACAAAGGGCTTGATACAGTACTTGGTTAACTTAATTCCCTCCAATGATGCATCTTGAATTACCTGTTTGAGGGTACCCATGAATCGTAACACAACACCATTATCCTGGGTCCACAGAGGTGTACTCTTTTGATGCTTGACATTTAGTCTGACTTGAAATTTCTTGCATTCTTGCTATTGAACGGCATGCCATTGTCATATTTGAGCATGATGTGGATACTGCATGCTCAAAGATGTCATCCAGCCGCTCAATTACCTTTTCATGAGTAGCTGATGATAACTTCTCTACTAAATGAAAACATAAATACTCATCAATGACTACCATGAAATGATGTCCATTTTCTAAAGGTCCAAAGAAATCCACTGCAATTCTTTCCCACACATGCGCGGGAAGGTCAGACATTGTCAATGGGTGTTGTGTCACCTTGGAAGAAAGGCAGTTGCAAAGGTTGGCACTCTTTTAGTTCCCTCTCCACTCGTTTATCTAGGCACTGGAACCACCCTGGGTCTCTTAGGGCTCTTTTGGTGGCTAAAATGCCACAATGTCCTTCATGGGCTAGCTCAGTTACTTTGTCTTAGGCTCTCAGGTATGATGATTCATGAGCCTCTCAATACAACACCTTCCTTGGTAACTGGCAGTTCATCCTGCACATTCTTGAATTTTTTTAATTCAACTTCATCAGCAAAAGGTCGAACATGCTTCTTCCACGACTGGGTTGAAATTGTGTCTTTGAGGATAATCATGTTCTTATCAGCATTGGGAGCATCAGTGATCTGTTCAATGGATTGGGCTGCTGATGTCCTGGACTTCACAATGAAGTTAATGTACTCCTCATTGGTTTTGGATGTCAAACTGTGCCTCTGTAATCATACTCATGAAAAATAATCAGCAGGATTATTATCTTTACCAGACTAGTTAACAATTGCATAGTCATACTCTTGTAGTCATAATCCCTACCTCCTAATGTGAGGGGACATCTTGGCTTTCGGGTTTCCAAAATGTTGGACTTGGCCCTTTCTGCAGGGTCATCCCTAAACTTTTTGCCTTTTTCCGATCCTTTTTTCTGACATGGTGTTGGTGGTTTTAAGACTCTTTAGCACAGTTGTTCAGTGTAAAGTGCGCGTGCTCTCTGTGTTAAATATGGTAAGATTTGTCTACACCTGTTTGGCCTATTTAATTTACCTGTCACTCCTTTGTAAAGTGGTATCTCATATACCCAGGGCTGGTAAATGAAATGCTTCTGGTGGGCTTGGGATGAGTGCTTGCAATGTTGCAATGTTCAACACTCTATCCATCAAACTCCTTTGGTTTTGCTTTGTTTGCCCTAAGTTGGCAGGGTATGCCCAGACGTGGGTCCCTTGCTCACTTTGCCACTGGATTCAAGCTAGCCTGGCTGATGACGGCTGATTAGCCAAAAACCAGGGCCAGAAGGCTTGTTTCCGTCCAGGGAAAACAGGGCTAGTCAGTTGTGGCTGGACTGTTCCCATGAGGCACAGGGTCAGACTGATTTGCACATGGCCATGTCTGAACTGGGGTGGTGGAGTGAGCTACAGAATGATGATGGATTAAACCCAGATCAGTTGACTGGGGGTGAGTCCTTCCAATGTTCAACACTCCGTCCATCAACACCTTTGGTTTTGCTTTGTTCGACCTAAGTTGGCTGGGTATGCCCAGACGTGGGTACCTTGCTCACTTTGCCATCGGATTCAATCTAGTCTGGCTGATGAAGACTGATTAGCCAGAAACCGTCCCAGGATGCTTGTTTCCGTCCAGGGAAGACATGGCTTGGCAGTTCAGGCTGGACTGTTCCCATGAGGCACAGGGTCAGACTGATTTGCATATGGCCATGTCTAAACTGGAGTTGTGGAGTGAGCTAAAGAATGATGATGGATTAAACCGAGATCAGTTGACTGGGGGTGAGTGATTGCAATGTTCAACACTGTTCATCAACCCCTTTGGTTTTGTTTTGTTCGCCCTAAGTTGGCAGGGTATGCCCAGACGTGGGTCCCTTGCTCACTTTGCCACTGGATTCAAGCTAGCCTGGCTGATTAGCCAGAAACCGGTCCCAGGATGCTTGTTTCCGTCCAGGGAAGACATGGCTTGGCAGTTCGGGCTGGGCTGTTCCCATGAGGCACAGGATCAGACTGATTTGCATATGGCCATGTCTGAACTGGGGTGGTGGAGTGAGCTAATGAATGATGATGGATTAAACACATATCAGTTGACTGGGGGTGAGTGCTTGCAATGTTTAACACTCCATCCATCAACCCCTTTGGTTTTGCTCTGGTGGGCGTGCAGCGTTGATTGCGCCACCCACCAAAGTAGCCTTTCAAACCAATCTCTGGCCTCTGCCATTGCAGGGCCTGTGCATTCAGTGTTACAGCTGCTGTGATGTGGCACCTAAAGTGTGTGCCATGTCTGTGACCCCCCAGTTACTGCATGTCAGTCACCCCTAAGGTAGGCCCTAGCTAGCCCTATGGGCAGGGTGCATTGTGGGTAAAATATAGGACATGTACCTTAATTGTGTGACATGTCCTGGTAGTGACAAACAGCCATTTTGGTTTCTCACTACTGTGGTGCTGCCCTCCCATTGGAATGCATTGGGAATTCCCTGATAAGTGTTTCAGTGGTAATTCCTGATATGAAAGGCGCAGCGTGGTGAAGTTTGGTATATTTGAAATAGTAATAATAAATGCTACACAATGGTGTGTGCAGATTTATTATAACTATGTAAGAAATGCCACTTTTAGAAGTTGGCATTTCTGGTGTGCTATGTGTCTGCCTGCCTGATGTGAATTGCATGTCTGGCTTTTGAGTGACAGGGCTGGTGAGGTGTGTGTGGCTCCAGGAGGGGCAGGGTGAGTCAGCCCTAGGCTGAAAGGGACATCTGCCTTTTGAGTGGTGGGAGGAGAAGTCCCTGAATAGGATTGTGCCTACCCTAGTGAATGCTGGTTCCGCCCCCCTGTGGTGTGTCTGATAACCAGCCCCCACTTAACAATGGAGAAGAGGAGCCCGATCAACAGAACATTTGTAAAGCGTACTACTCACCATAGGGGTCTCAGGTTTCTGGGGGGGGGATGCTGCTACTGCACGAATAGCCAGGTCTTCTGAAGGTTAGCAGGTCCTGGGTCTGCCGTAGGAGGATGGGGAGGGTGTTCCAGGTCTTGGCGGCGAGGTGGGAGAACGATCTGCCGCCGGTGGTCACTCTTCGATGAGGGGGATGGTGGCGAGGGCGAGGTCGGCAGAGCTGAGCTGGCGGTTGGGGGTGTAGAAGGTGAATCGTCTGTTGAGGTATGCTGGTCCAGTGTTGTGGAGTGCCTTGTGTGCGTTGGTGAGGACCTTGAAGGTGATCCTCTTGTTGATGGGGAGCCAGTGCAGGTCTCTCAGGTGGGGTGTGATGTGGCTGCGGCGATGGATGTCGAGGATCAGCCATGCAGAGGCATTCTGAATGCGTTGTAGTCGTTTCAGGAGTTTGGCAGAGGCTCCTGTGTAGAGAGCTTTTCCGTAGTCCAACCTGCTGCTGACAAGGGCCTGGGTGACCGTTCTTCTTGTTTTGGTGGAGATCCACCTGTAGCAGGAGGCCACCCCGTGTTTAGGTGCGGCCCCGAAGTGCGGAGTCCAGTGGGAGTCCACCCCGCTTTTGTATTTATTTAAAACGGGAGCCTACCCAGTTTTGTCCCACATGAAGGAATCCCCGAAATCGCCACCGCGGCCCGAGCCACCGAGAGAGAGTGCCGGCCGGACCCGGAAGACAGGCAGAGTCCCTCTGACTGTGGGTGGGGCCTGCAGCGTGGTGCCGAGGGAGGTCCAGGAAGTGTCCCGGCGATGCGGGAAGAGGCAGCGTTGGGACCGGGAAGCTGGCAAGTCTGCGCAGGTACCTCGTGAACTGTGAGAGCCCTGCCCACTGCCCAGAAGGAGCTCCGCGGAGTCGCCTTCAGCGTCTAGAGAGCAGGAGAGGTTTTGGTCGGGCAGGGACTGCAGAGGCACATTGTCGCTGCCTTCCCTGCCTCAGGAGAGGACTGGAGGAGTCCCCAGATAGCCCCGGTGAGTGGGGCTGCGCTTTGGTTTTGTTCGTGTTGCGAGAGCGCCAGGAGGAGTCTCAGAGGGGGGGCTCCCAAGGCACTGTAGTGCCAGTGCTTGGTGGTGTTCACAGCTGCCACGCAGGAGAGAGGGCAGCTGCAACAAAGGGGGCAATCTTGTGGGCAAAGTCCCTGAGTGGGGCTCCCCCAGCACCCTGGTGCCAGTGCTGATTTGCTTTTGGGGCTCTGTTGGTTCCCTGAGTGGGACTGGAGAGGCACAGTGGTGCCAGGCCTCATGATCACAGCTGCACCCCGGGGCATTTTTGTTTTCGTGATGAGGAGGGGGATGAGACACACTCCCATACCCCATTTCATTTCCCCATTGCTTTAGCTGCAGTAGCAGCTACACCCTGATTTTTTGGACATAGGGCATTTGAGCCCTGGTGCAAGGCCCGTGGGACTGGGGTCAGGTGTGGTACCTATGTGTACCAAAAGGGCGCAAGGCCCTTGTGAGTCTTACTATGGTGCACTGCTGCTTTGTTACATAATGTGGTTATGCTAATGTGATGCTCCTTTTCATCATATGTTTATGCCTACAGATATTGCTATGAGGTCTATGCATAATGTTATGCATAATGTGATTTATGTGATGTGATTTATGCACCCTGATTTAGACCTCTAAATGTGATTATTCCTCTAATGATGTTTATGGTTATGAGGTTATTGCATAGTTTGTGTATACTGGTGAGGCCTAAGGCGTAATGTGTTTATGCTGATGAGGTTGGGGCCTGATGTGGTTATGCCTAATGTCATGCTATGACATTTTAGGATGGTGTCTAATGCTAATGTGATAATGTGTTGTAAATTAGTTCTTCATGTAACATGGCTGACAGTGGTTGTTAGCCCTTCCTTTGTGTTCTTACCTCCTCTCGCAGAATACCTATGGGTGTTCTAACTTCTACTGAAGTGTTCCACTATTGTCAGTTGATGGTCTGGTCAGCTGGCGAGGTGTGCACTCAGCTGTGTCCTACAATAAATCTACATGTAACTAACTAGAAATGTCCTGAGATTTATCCAGAACAATTTGGCGATGATTTAGCTGACCAGACCAGAGAGGAAACCATCAATCACAGCTTGAGCAGCACCTTGCACTAAGAACCCATGGCGAACCACCTAATTGCAGCCTGAAACAAGATCGAAAGAAACGAGTAACTGGTGAAACAAGAAGAAACTTTGAAAACTAAACGAAGAAAAGTAAAGAAGAAACCACTTGCAAGTATCCCTGACTTAAAGTACGAGCCTCTATGTCAGTTAAATATATTTGTGGCAGCAAAGGTCAGACCCCGGAATGAAGCGGTGAAGTACTCTAAATACTTGCACTCGTAAGTGCTGATCGGGGGCAATGATCGGGTCCCAGCGTTGTTCAATAGTGTTTGGCAGTTTGAAAACATACGTGAAGAAAAGGAAACTCTCATGAGGCACGCAACCTCTTCATCATCAAATCGGCGGTATAATTAGTTTCTGCCACAAACTAAGGCAAAAGTAACTAGATGCCACACTACCTGTCGTCATCTGCCTAAACTGTAAGACGATTTCACGAGACTGGCTATTGGTGATTGTCTGTGAGCTTCCCTCAAGTCCTATAGGGGAGTGGAGCAACTTTGGTGAGCACTCTGGGACATTATTCTTTCGACTCCCAGCAAAGCGAAGTCATCCGAGTGATGAAGGGAAGTTTATACTGTGGAAAACAATCCTAAGGAAGCACGGTGACGTTGGCTCAGTTACATTTAAAAAAATAAATAACCATGATTACGTTGCTAAGCAGAAGTGAAGCAGTGAAGTTAGCAGTGTAGTGGTTGTCTACACGTCACCGCGTAACATCCGGTGGCCATCTTGGGCTGTGTAATTTCATTAAAGTGAAGATCGTTAGGGCAACGGGATCCAACTTTAACGTTTATTAGGCACTTTCATCTTCAAGCACCAGCATCGTATTTCTGCAATTAGCTTCCACTGGTCAACGTCGTCTGCAGTAGGCACACTCCAAGTGTACCAACGTTTGGACATTGAAACTGAGGTATTTCTTCATTTTAATTTGAGTGTCCTACAATAAATCTACATGTAACTAACTAGAAGTGTCCTGAGATTTATCTACAACATAATGCTTAGGTCATTATTGTAACAGTAGTTACTAGTTGTGTTTTACATTTACTTACCTGCTCTGATGGTTCTGACCGTGGCCAGATTGGTCTGGTCCTGTATATAATCCCCTGTGAATATTGCCTAGTGCCAGTTGGCACAGTGTAAATGCGTGATTGAGTTTCTAATGTGTTTATGATAATTCAAAGGCTATTTTTGATACAACCTTGTGTGGAGTTTCTTTTGTGGCGTGCCTAGTGTGTTGCTGCGTGTGTGTGTTGCGCAAACGCTTTACACATTGCCTCAGGGATAAGCCTGACTGCTCGTGCCAAGCTACCAAGGGGGTGAGCAGGGGTTATCTTCAGTGTGTTACTCCTTTGCCCTGACTAAAGCCAACCAGAAATCCCATTTCTAACACAAAAATATAGAGATGGGGTGGGCAGAATTTGCGTAATCGCGTTACGCAAATCTCCTCGAAACAGTACAAAATCTTTGCGAACATGCAGAAATTCCGTAAACACTCGGAATCGCTTGTTCGCGATGCTTTTTTCCTGTTCGCAATTGCTGTTTGCGTGCTCGGGGGGAAATATCTTGCGAACACGCATTTTGAGTACGCAAACAAGCAAAAAAAGTTGCAAACTTGCGGAACGCAGAATTTTGGGCAATTTCGCGTTCTCCGCGGAACACAAAATTACCCAAATTCCGCAAATTTCGCGAGCGGAGCGGAATTTACCGCCCAGGCCTAATATAGAGTAGCGCTTGGTGATCTGTAATGAAAGTGAAACTTTTTCCATATATAAACATTGAAAATGTTTGCAGGTCCACACTACAGCCTGACTCTTCTCCGACTGTTAATAGGCACGTTCTGTGTCAGACAGGCTTCAACTGGCATAGGCCGCAATGTTTCTCTGAGGATTCGGATGACCATTATGCTGAGCAAGGAATGCCCCCAGTCCCACTGGACTAACATAGACTGTGATCTCAGTATGTAGCCTGGGGTCAAAATAGGCCATCTCAGTTGTATTTCAAATTGCATGTTTTATTTTATTGAAGCTTTGATTACATTCAGCAGACCACTGGAAAGGAACATCTCCTTTTGTCAAGTTTCTCAATGGGCCACTCACACTAGCAAAGTCATAAATGTACCTTGAGTAATAACTGCCCATTCCAAAAAAGGATCGCAGCATGGTAACATCTTGTAGGGGACAGGTAGCTGACAGTGTTTGCACTTTATCTTTTTCAGGAGTCAGTCCCCCATCAGAGAATATGTTCCAAGAATTTGAGGTAGTCTTATGAAACTTACACTTTGCTGCATTAAGAAGGGAGACCTGCATCAGGAATGAATTGACACACTTGTGTAAGTGCTTTCACATGCTCCTTTTTTGTTGTCCCAAATATTAGTATGTCATCACCGCAGTTAAAAGCATGTGTGACAGGTTGAATTATTCGACGCATAATAAGCTGAAATATTTCAGCAGCTGACGACACTCCAAAATTGAACCTTTTGTACCAGAACAAACCAACATGAGTCAAAAAAGGAGTGATGTACCTGCAGTTTTCTTCCAACTCGAGTTGATGGTATACCTTGTTCGGATCAAGACGTGAAAAGGCTTTTGCACCGTTCAGTTGCATCTTCATGTCTGCTATGTGTGGACTAGGATGTCTTTCTCTGTCAATTGCTTGTCTGACGCATATCAACACACATTCACACTTCACCTCCACTGCTTTTTTTTGGCACCACCACTATGGGCGTAACCCATGGTGTAGGACCAGTAGAGCACTCAATTATGTCATGCTGCAACAGCGTTACTAGATCTTTCTCAACATTCGTTTGGAAGTGGAAAGTGACTCTGCGGTGCTGCTGGGCAACAGGGCAAATGTCCTCATTGGTGTGAAGTTGTACTTTCATTGTCTTGAGCCTGCTTAGGCCATGAAATAAAGAGAGAAACTGACTCACAACAAGATTGAGTGTGGAGGTTGTAATTGAGAGATATCAGTCCCATGTCACCAGCGGTGGCAAAACTAGTAGAAATGCATTTGACGAGGCACCTTGAAGAACATGAATTGGCATTTGCACTGATACGGTTTTGTGACTCATTGTCGCCAAAAATCATCCTTGATTCTGCAATGGTTTAGAAGCATCCCACGAGGTTTAAGGCATTGCACAGGAGATAGGCCGGTGAACGTTTCAAACGGCATGTAGTTAATCGACACACCATTGTCTATGATAAAGGTTATGGCGTAACCGCTGATCTTTATTGTAATCTTGGGGCAATGTCAAATGATTTAAAGTTATTTCATGTGGTGGTTCGCCTTTGTCTTTTTTTCTTCATTGCAAGCAGCCAAACCAACGTGCGCCTGTCTTTCTGTGGTCGATATCACCATCGCACATCCATTTTCTTCACTGGTGCTTGATAATGACGTTGACAGACCTTTGTTGCATGAACTTTATGACTTGATGACCATCGACTTTTTCTAGTTTTTACTTGTTGTAAGTAATGTTGATTTTTGGCCTTGTGGGCATGGCGAGAATGCTTCTTGAACCTTCTGGTGTCTATTTTCTCTTTATGCTGTGATGCAGTTTGTTTCTCTTTTGCTTTTCAAACCGTTACAAAGTAGTTTTCTTTACCACAACCTGTGCACATTTGTCCAATGGCTGGTCATTTGCCTTGATGGGGGAAATTAAAACCCACATTGGAAACACAGCTTTTTCTTTTTTGGAGGCGTTGACTTGCATGAATCCACCTTGTACTTGTGCTTGCTTTTCATGACCAACATTGATTCGTTTTTCACTTTGCCAGCTTTTATTTCAGTGGCTTGCCAATCTGCTCTTAACTTGCAGCTATTAACACTTTCTCTAAGCTGAGCGTCTCTCTGAACATGCGTCTTCTGAAAGACAACTATTATTACTCGGAGACGAATGGCTTCTTCATCATTAAATTCACTAAACTTGAAGTGTTTAATAAGCACATCAAGTCTGTCAATAGACTGATCCATCATTTGGCCAGCTTGCTGTCTTGCTTGATTGAAAATGTACCCTATATAGTAGACACTCGGCATCAGGTTGAACTTGGCTTCTAACACTTCCTGGACTTGTTGGTATGACACTGTATCAGTTTGTGATATTTTCTTTTTCACTTCTTTCACTCCTTCACCAGCAAGATTCTTTAGGTACTTGATTATTTTCTAATCGTCTGCTTCTTCCATTGTGTGTATGAAATTGTCAAATGTTTTAATCCACCTGATGCCAATATTCTACTTCTTGGCACTGTTGAATGGCGGTGGTGGTTTCAGGAATGCGGCTGCACCATAGTACACACTTCCTTCTGCAGCCATTAAAAAATTTCACAATTTCGAAGGCCTTTCAGTGCACTGGATGCCACTTGCGGCTGTGCATGCATCGGCAGCTAAACTGGGCCTGGCTGTCACACCCGATTTGAGGTTGTGTGTCACTTTCCTTGCTCTTGCTGATAAGTACGGTTGCACCTTCGTACCTGAATATCACTGCGTTTAGTGTTTCGCTTTGTAGAGATGATGGCTCTGTGTTATGACGTGGTGCAATGGTTCAGTATCTAAATACCGAGGGACAGAATAGCGACTTACCAAAATATCGACTCCGAAATATCAAGGGACAGAATATAGAATGCCTATCCTCAAACAGTTAAGTACTAAAATATCGATTCAAAAATATAGAAAGTTCAAATATAGTTAACTAAAATATCGAATTTTTTAAATGTATTAAAAATACTATAAAAGTAAATAAGTAATAAGCACAATTAAATAAAACATAGTTAAATTAATGTAAAAAAGCTTAAAGTGTAAAAATTATAAATGAAATGTAAAAATGAAATCTTTTAGTATATATTTACTTAATAAAAATATAAAATTATTAATCTTAATTATAAAATATTTAGAACATTAGTAAACATATATTCATATATACATATATATATATATATATAAACATATTTAAATATAAAAATATTATAAAATAATATATAATAATTATAATATTTACAGTAATAATTTTAATTTTAATTCATAATGAGTGCAACAGTAGTGAAAGCGTTGGATAGTATAGGGATAGAAATTACTATGCCCACGCCAGTGAGTGCAACAGTAGGGAAAGCGTTGGATAGCATAGGGGTAAAAATTACTATTCCCACTCCAATGAGTGCAACAGTAGGGAAAGCGTTGGATAGCGTAGGGGTAAAAACTACTATTCCAATTCCAGTGAGTGCAACAGTAGGGAAAGCGTTGTATAGCGTAAGGGTACAAATTACTATCCCCACACGTTGAGATACTTGTTGAAGACTGAGATATTTAAAACAGATTCTCGACAACTCAACTTTTCTAAAAACATGTTTGAAGCGTTTAAAACAGCGAACCTGACTGAAGATATTCTGTTATCATGGACAAAACCCCAGTTAAAACTTTTTCTGAAATGCTTTACTCCAAGACTAAGTTATGATCTCGACCTTATGCATTGTAGTAAGTTATCTACATATAAAACTTACATAGAGTCGTTGGAATATAAGCAATTACGACCATATCTGGGGCTTTGCCTTACACATGGAGCAAGAAGGTCCATAACTATGTTGCGCTTAGGCATTCTCCCAGTCTCCACTGTTACATCTAAATGGTCACCAGGAGACTCCCCTATCTGTAAACTCTGTTTTGGTGGTGATCAACTTATTGTGCATATTTTATTTGTTTGTCCACACGAAAGTGTAGTTAAAGCACGAGCTAGATATCTTAAGCCGATATACCAGAAATGCAATATTACTACAGTAAACAACTTACTAGCATTATGTAAACAACCGACTGATGAATGGGTTTGTTATAATTTCTATAAATTTTTTAAATCTTTTTTAAAATTATACTGATTCTGCTTGTGTTCTGTAATTGTTTTTAAATTTGTGGTCCTCAGTTGAGTACCAAAGCAAATAAAAAACTTTTGACTTTGACTTTTGACTTTGACTATCCCCATTCCAGAGAGTGCAATAGTAGGTAAAGCGTTGGATAGCGAAGGGGTAAAAATTACTGTTCCCACTCCAGTGAGTGCAACAGTAGGGAAAGTATTGGATAGCGTAGTGTTAAAAATTACTATCCCCACTCCAGAGAGTGCAACAGTAGGGAAAGCATTGGATAGCGGGGGTAAAAATTACTATTCCCACTCCAGAGAGTGCAACAGTAGGGAAAGCATTGGATAGCGGGGGGGGGGGGTAAAAATTACTATTCCCACTCCAAACAGTGCAACAGTAGGGAAAGCGGTGGATAGCGCGGGGGGTAGACTTACTATTCCCACTCCAGATAGTGCAACAGTAGGGAAAGCGATGGATAGCGTAGGGGTAAAAATTACTATTCCCACTCTAGAGAGTGCAATAGTAGGGAAAGTGTTGGATAGCGTAGGGGTAAAAATTACTGTTCCCACTCCAAACAATGCAACAGTAGGGAAAGCGTTGGATAGCATAGGGGTAAAAATTACTATTCTCACTCCAGAGAGTGCAACAGTAGGGAAAGCATTGGATAGCGGGGGTAAAAATTACTATTCCCACTCCAGAGAGTGCAACAGTAGGTAAGTGTTGGATACCGGGGGGGGGGGGGGGGGGGGGTAAAAATTACTATTCCCACTCCAGAGAATGCAACAGCAGGGAAAGCATTGGATAGCGGGGGTGGGGGGGGTAAAAATTACTATTCCCACTCCAAACAGTGCAACAGTAGGGAAAGCTGTGGATAGCGCGGGGGGGGGTAAAACTTTCTATTCCCACTCCAGAGAGTGCAACAGTAGGGAAAGCGATGGATAGCGTAGGGGTAAAAATTACTATTCCCACTCTAGAGAGTGCAATAGTAGGGAAAGCGTTGGATAGCGTAGGGGTAAAAATTACTATTCCCACTCCAGAGAGTGCAATAGTAGGGAAAGCGTTGGATAGCGTAGGGGTAAAAATTACTATTCCCACTCCCAGAGAGTGCAATAGTAGGGAATGCGTTGGATAGCGTAGGGGTAAAAATTACTGTTCCCACTCCAGTGAGTGCAACAGTAGGGAAAGTATTGGATAGCGTAGGGGTAAAAATGTTGATTCCCACTCCAAACAGTGCAACAGTAGGGAAAGCGTTGGATAGCGTAGGGGTAAAAATTACTATTCCCACTCCAGAGAGTGCAATAGTAGGGAAAGCGTTGGATAGCGTCGGGGTAAAAATTACTATTCCCACTCCAGAGAGTGCAATAGTAGGGAAAGCGTTGGATAGCGTAGGGGTAAAAATTACTGTTCCCACTCCAGTGAGTGCAACAGTAGGGAAAGTATTGGATAGCGTAGGGGTAAAAATTACTATTCCCACTCCAAACAGTGCAACAGTAGGGAAAGCGTTGGATAGCGGGGGGGAATTACTACTCCCACTCCAGAGAGTGCAACAGTAGCGAAAGCGTTGGATAGCGGGGGGAGGGTAAAAATTACTATTCCTACTCCAGAGAGTTCAACAGTAGGGAAAGCGTTGCATAGCGTAGGCGTAAAAATTACTATTCCCACTCCAAACAGTGCAACAGTAGGGAAAACGTTGGATAGCGTAGGAGTAAAAATTACTATTCCCACTCCAAAGAATGCAACATTAGGGAAAGCGTTGGATAGTGAGGGTAAAAATTACTATTCCCACTCCAGAGAGTGCAACAGTAGGGAAAGTGTTGGATAGCGGGTGGTAACAATTACTATTCCCACTCCAAAGAGTGCAACAGTAGGAAAAGCGTTGGATGGCAGAGGGGTAAAAATTACTATTCCCACTCCAGAGAGTGCAACAGTAGGGAAAGAAATGATTTAATATTAAAATATGATTAAATTAATTATCAATACCAATAAAAAATTATTTACAAATAATGACCAATTAATAAAAATTAATTACCAATTAAAATAAATATGACCAATTAATAAAAACTGTTTACCAATTAATAATTAATTATCAATGAATTAATTACATACACAAAAATGTATATTTAATTTTCTATAATTACATTACTTTCCGCCCCATTCCCCTATAATTAACAGAATTATCAAATAATCAATTGATAAAAATGAATTACCAATTATTAAAATGTAATTACCAATTAATTAATTTACTATAATTAAATTACTTCCGACCCTATTCCCCTATAAACCCATGACCCGCTACGGAATTAAATTACGCAAAAATGTAATTACATAACATTCATTACTTTAAAAAAATTAAATAACATTAGAAAAATAATACATAATTTTAATACATATACTACCATACATGACACCAAAAAAAATCGATATTATGGAAATCTATATTATGAAATTCGATACTATGGAAATCTATATTATAAAATTCGATATTGTGGAATTAGATATTTCCTACCCCAATTTCGAAATTCTGTTCTATCTATATTTTAATAATTCGATATTCTGTCCATTCTATATTTTTGATTCGATATTCTAGGCAGTCGATATTTTGGAATCGATATTTAGGGTGTTCACCGTGGTGCAATATCTCTTTTGGCCAAACCAGGGGTTGATCTTTTTGAATGCCCTCCTTAGCAGGGCCTTTCAACTCCTTCCACATGCGCTGGAGCGGGGCTTCGACTTCATACATGCCAACGTCAAACTGCTTCTTATCGACATGAGTGCATGTGGCAAGCACAAGCATTTCGCTGTAGCATTGTAATCTCTCAGGAAGAGCAGTCTTGTTTCTTCTGGGCACAGATCCCACTCTCGTTGCCAGTTGTAGCGTTCTCCCCAGCCACTGGAGCATGCACAGGAATATGCCACACATGGAGCTCTGGATTGTATGTCTTTATTTTTCAGTATACAATCACACACTGCATTCTAAATATGTCATAACCATTAATAACCACAACTTAACACCTCCTAGCAAGTTACGTAATTCGTTGTTGAGTCCGCCCAGAACCGCAAGGGTCTTAGTGCACATAGTCTGACAACACTACAACTAATATGAGTGTTCCATGTTGAGCTTCTAATAAAAGCCCCTCACGTATTACACACTGCTGTTCATTCTGTGCCTCTTCTCCTCATTTTGCAATCTCCTCTTATGTGTTCTACAAGTCTCAAGTGTGTACGCAAGCCTAACTTTCTTGTTCTGTTTCCTCTATGTGCTCTTTCTCATCTTGGCTTTCTCAGCTATGCCATTGTCTGATCATGCATGCCAAATATATAGGTGCTTAATTTGTAAAAAAAAAAAAAAAAAAGTGCCAGGGTCCTCATCAGAAGGCTACTGCAGCTTGCACTACCCATTGCCCCGGCCAGTGTTGCATATGAGAGAACCAAAACAACTACAAACCATCACACTCCTACAAATGTGACAATTCAGACAATTCCAGGCGCTCCAACACCTTAAGGATGGCTTGGGCGGCAGGTATTAGTCCTTTTTAATGTATATTGAATTAATAAACGTCTGTTGAGGTGCTCATTTTGAAACAACAACCAACATATGGCAGACTGTCTAAGTGCTGGTATTGATAATTATGTGCCGGTGCTGAGCCCTGGAAACCACCACCTCAAATTAAGCAGTGCATCTGATGATGAACCATCCAGTTCCTAGAATTCTACCAAATGGAAGTTGGCAGGGAAGACCATCAAGGTTGTATGAAGTACAGGAGTAGATTAATCTTGCATACTGGGTCACGGCAGACTGAGTTCTGTCACAGCGGAGCCTTATCATTATACCAACAGAGTACTAAGACCCTCATTTTGAGTGGCCTTTGGGGGAAGGAGATATATACTGGGCACGATGAAAGACTATCCCACAGGGCTCAGTATGTATTGGGCTAATAACTGCAGTCTCTGGATTTTCATGTCCAAATGGGTCTAATAGCATTTGTATTTTTGTGCTTTCCTCACAAGAATCTGCATGTAGCGTTATCTACCAGACTTTTCCCCTGATCATTTTCATCAGATTTGACCTGTCGTAATTCACCTTGAGAAAATTGTAGGAAGTGCAGTAACACTGCTGGATTCGCGAAAAAACAGTCTACTCATAATCGGGCCATAGAATCTGCATAGCACTTGTCTGGAATAATGCTTCAGTTTGTTCATATTTTGTTATAATCCCTGTGCTGATCATATTGTTCTTCAATGGTTGACCTCTTTTTGTGTGACATTTGCCACTCGGAGTTCATCATGCAGTGAGCCCACAGCCACCCACACCACCAACTATTACCCAATGGTCAACAAGGGCTGGTTATCAGTACTGTGTCACGTTGAGGCGATTGTCTTGGTTTGCATCACTGGAGAACAGTAGGAAGAAACAAATTAACTGTTGGAATGTTCTCTCTTATTAGATTTCTTTCAAACTTCTGACAAATACGTTTAAAAGTTTTCCCACTTCGGAAATAAAGCCTCAGAACAGTCATGTTAGTACATGAGAAGCCTGCAAGCCTCTGAATACATATTTTTTGGTGCTGTTTTATATAATGCGAACTCAACCCGAAGGTATGGGAGCGCTTTACATGAGCACCAGTTACGTTACACAAGGATACATTCTATTTTAGGTTCCACCTAGAGAAAGTGTAATGTTGCTGGGCCCCCCCCAAATAACCACACGACACTGTAGTGTGGTAGCAGGTATTTATTTTAACTATAACTGTAGAGAGCGCCGAGCCTGCCGTGAAATGCGCTCCGGCAATCGCGCCAATGAATCTGGTTGCGCGCGCATCATCTAAGATGGCCGCCGCCGCACGTCGCGTAGTCACGCGACGTGCATAAACTAGACCGCAACACTACATATCTCCCTTTTTTCCAAACAATGAAAAAAACTGTAACTCACAGTCCGCCGCTCATGTCAAAGTCTTGTAACCTGGCAGGCTTGACCACTGCTCTGCCCCTGCGGGTAAGTTTTACCGGGGTGGCCATGGTCTCTCTCACAGGAGTCTCTGCGCTGGCTCCCCGACTACTCGACCCAGCCAGGCTCTCTCTTGACCCCCTTGAGTTGATCTCCTTCTCCGCTCTGGGACTTCCTCTATTGCTTCGCTCCTCGCCAGATTCTTCTCCTCCCATGTCTGCTTCTCCATCGAACCATCCTTCCTCTACTCTCGGCTCCTCTGCAACATTCGATCTTCTTCCTGTTTGATCCCACTGTAGCACCTTGTTGCATCTCGCCATGCGGTCCTGTGACCACACATTTCCGTCGCTCAACAGGGGAGCCCTGTCGTACACCTCCTTCACCTGCATCGGATTGCTGTACTTGCTGTCACCTTTTCTTTGCATCATTGCCAACTTCACACACACCCATTCACCTTCTTCCAGACCTGTGTCCCTTACATTTCGCAGCTGGTCATAATGTTTAGCATAGATGGCCTGGGCCTTCTCCAGGTTCGCCTGGACCACTGCCGGAGACCACTGGCTCACTATGGTCTTCTCCTCCGATACTCTATTGTCCTTCGTGAAAGGGTCACGACTCTCAGGATTTGGAATGGACTGTATCCTGTGCCTGTGGGGGTGATCCTGTAGGCCCATAGCATTTTCCATATCTCCTTCTCCCAGTCCTTGTTGTTTGCTATCGCTGCTTGCACCAAACCCATCACCAGAATATCATCCTGGAAATATTGGATGCCGTCCATGTTCTTAAACAGTTGGTGCATAAGTTTCTGAAACACCGTTGCCGCTGAGGCTAGACCGAACGGCATGCGGCGGAACTGGTAGCACCCGAAGGGGGTTATAAATGATGTTAACCTTCTGCTCTCCGGGTGTAGGGCGATCTGATGGTATGCGGATGTCAAGTCAATGGTAGAGTACCATTTGATGCCTCTCGTCATGGCCAGCATCTCTTCAATCCTTGGCAAAGGAAACTTCTGCACTACAATGTTTTTATTTAGCTCTCGCAGGTCTACACAGAGCCTAACCTTTCCACTGGGTTTCATGACCACTACCAATGGCGCCAGCCACTCGGCGCATGTAATTGGTTTGATTATTCCTCTCTTTTCTAGTTCCTGTAGTTCCACTTGCACCGCCTCTCTCACCGCCAGCGGTACATTCCTCACCTTGTGAGCTACCGGTATGGCACCTGCCTTGAGGATAATCTTGTGTGCAAACTTTTCTAGCTTGCCCACAGACTTTGGGAAATTCTGCCTTCCACTTATCCAAGTCTGCCCATGCCTCCAGTTCTGTGAGCAGGATTTGCTCCTTGCCACCCGGGTCAAGTTTGATGTCCAAGTCGCCTTGGTCTAGCCATCCCAGCACTGATGGGCCTTTCTCCGAAATGTACAGCTTGCAGTAGGCCCTGCGTCCTCTAACTTCAAACCTCAAAGGTCTGAACCCCAACATGGGTATGCGGTCCCCGTTGTACGTGACCGGCCCGATGTCCAATTTCTCCAGGTCTGGGCCCAGGTGTGGCGTGAAGGTGTCGTTCCACACTGTCCGCTGGACAATGGTGTAGGGTGATCCTGAGTCCGCTACCATACTTATCGGTACGCCTCCAATAGTCATGTCCAGTACCTGCTTGGTCGATCTTTTGTTGTCCACACTCAACACTTGGTCATAGATACAGAGTACTGTGTCTTCCTCTTTGTGGTCTTCCCTTTCTCCGTGCTCTTGTCCTTGGTCAATGTATTTAACCATGCTTTTGGAGGATTTCCTTCGGCATACCTTTTTGTAGTGCCCTACGATTCCACAATACATACATTTGGCGCAAAACGCTAGGCATTTCCTGTCGTGAGCCTCAAGCGCCCAACTGCCACATCTATAGCATGATTTCTTTTGGTTTCCCATCTGTCTACCTGGTGGTCCTGGATTCCCTTGCCACCTGTTTGGTCCCTTCGCAGGGGGTCCCTTGCTCCTGGTTTCCTTGTGGCGCTCATCTTCATTAATCTTGTTCACCATCTGGCTTACCGCTGCTTCCCTTTTCACCGCTTCTGCGCACCTCCGCGCCAATTCCGCTCTCCTGACAATTATCATCACTTCCTGCAGTGTGGTGTGGCCGCTGGCCCATAGCTTGTCTTGTACTGCAACGCTCGTTGTGTGCATAACGATCTGGTCCTTGATGAATTTATCTTGGAACGTATCGTATTTACATGTGGACGCCAGCTTTCTCAATGCTGCGACATATTCCTCAACCGTCTCTCCTGGAAGTTGCTTCCTTTGCTGGAAATTGTACCTGTCTATTGACACACAAACAGTGGGTTTATAATGTTCATTTAACTCCTCGATAGCATGAGCATACGCATCATCATCTGTGCTTGCTCGTGGTTTGGGTACCAAGTTCTTGAAAATCCTTAACCCCTCCGGGCCTAGATTGTGCAATAGTATCCGTCTCTTTCGTTTGCTGGAGAACCTCTCCTCATTCTCGTCCTCCAACACTTCAATGAAATTGTCTATGTAGTCTCTCCAATCCTCCCACTTCATGAGAGGCTCCCCTGGTTTAGGTAGGAACTGAACAGGGGCTGTCGCTGACGCTGTTTGCATGCTCATCTTTTCGCGCCTTTCTGTGGCTGGGGCGTGTCCGTGGCTATTAGGGCTACCTGGTGCGCTGTTCTCCTCTTGATAATCTGTCTGTACTTGGGGGGTCTCTTGTTCTGTCCCTTCGCTGCTCCTGGAGGTAGCCGGCGCTCCTGCTCCGTGTGGTGTAGCGTCGTGAGATGCCCTGGTCAATGTGCTCCCTTCTCAGTCCTATCTTCTCCCCCCAGTGCTGAAGTCGCCTACCTTCCTGGTGTTATGGGCTCTGCCACGCTCTCTAGTGTCCGTCCTGCTGTGTGCGGTCTCGTTTTCTGGTGGCCTGTGGTATTGCTGGTGCCAGTTCGTTTTTTTTTATTGGTAATTTTTTTCCTTGTAGCAGGGGGGGGGGGGGTGGGTTCTTCCTTCTAACCAGACCTCGTCGCCATTGTAATGTTGCTGGGCCCCCCCAAATAACCACACAACACTGTAGTGTGGTAGCAGGTATTTATTTTAACTATAACTGTAGAGAGCGCCGAGCCTGCCGTGAAATGCGCTCCGGCAATCGCGCCAATGAATCTGGTTGCGCGCGCATCATCTACGATGGCTGCCGCCTCACGTCGCATAGTCATGCAATGTGCATAAACTAGACCGCAACACTACAGAAAGCAACGTATGCGCTGCTCTCGCTATTGCAAGTGCCTTTTGGAATCGATTCTGCTGAGGGCTTTTATGCACGCGCCTGCATGGACAAACATGGCTGCTCTTGCCATTTGTCCATAGCAGACAGCATGCGCGTGTCCGTAGGGACTGTGGACAGTCCCACGCCATTTTGTTGCTATAGCAACGAAAATGCAGCTTCGCTCTTAGCACCGAACCAGCGAGCACCCTGCAGTTCCCCCGGGGCAAAAGCAGGCATCCACTTCTGTCTTTTTGCAGACTTGCAGTTCCCCCGGGGCACATTTGCATGCAGCACGATCCGCTTTCACTTTAGCAGTCTCGCTTCTTCATATATTTAATTTACAGCCCCCAGGTTTCTATTCGGATCTGTTCAATGGAGAGTTGTGTTTGCACAAGAGTTTTGCTTCCTGAGGTCTTAAACTCTATTTGCAATTCAGTTTGTTGTCCTGCAACAAGCTGGTGTGAAAGGGACTACTCAAGGGGGGCAGGCATGGGACTGCTTTGCTGGGGAGGGCGGGAGTTCATGTCTGCTAATCAAGCTCCGTTATTTTCATGTCCTCACATCAATAACTTGGAATATTGTTTTTCATTTCAATGACTATGCTGCTTTTTACACGTTTTATCAGGGCTGTTATGACAACAGCCGCCACGCTTAGCCTCGTTGATGGCAATACTGTATGTGAGGAGATGATTTAACTCTTTCAGAGCCGCGTGTGTGTAGCAGTCATTATGCTCCACTCGGTGTGTTGCAAATAACTTGTATGGCTTTCACAGTGTTTTCTCACTTCTAACTATTTTATTTAAGTGGCTTGTTTAGAAATGTCTATTTCACCTTGTGTACCATAGCAGTCCCAGGCATCTTTACGTAGCAGCCAGCCCAGTTCTACAACACATGTTCCTTTGGGGGTGGGGGGTTTTGCCGACAGAGCTCTGCTGAGCTGCCTCTGACTTCTCTCACTCCTCCCACCTCCTGGGGGTGGGGGGAATAAGCTCAGTCCACACGATGATGCATGCTCCTCTTAGTGACGTGCCCAGCCCAGCTACTAATCTTCCAAAGTCTGCAGGTTTGACCGTTACGCCACATCTTCTACCAAGTACAGCAGTCTCCTCGTCGACAGAGTGAGAGAGGCTGGTTTAGCATACACCGCTGACTGGGGGTCAGGTTTCACATTTCTGTTAAAATCATTAACACATGGAATAGGAAACAATAGTCTGTATAGATGTTCAATATTAAAACCTTAGAGCTTACCACGTGGCTTCATGAGTGGTAACAACTCTGTGCAGACATTCCTGGTAGCAAAAAAGTTGGTTTTCAATGTCATTTCAGTTCGAGTGTGAAATGGAGTTGGATCTTCAACTTTCCGATATGCCATGGCGATGAGAAAAAGAAAAAAATAGTTTAAGTTCCAACAGTGAACTAATATTTTGCTGCATTTTCTTTGGTGCACAGACCAACGATAACGAGCCATTAAGTGATTGTTACTTCTTCAAACCCATCTTCACCACAAGTAAATAGTTGCTGACAACTTAAGGCACATGAAAAAAGAATAACTCATAATCACTTATTGTTCCACAAATGGTTTCCTTTACTTATAGTCAATCTAATTCCTCGTACCTCTAAGTAGAATTGTAACTATTTCCACCTCATTTCTGTGCCCAAAATGCCTTTAAAAAAACATGGACCGTAAGTGGTTGATGCGGGTTTTCGCATGCGTTGACATTGCTCCAAATGCTTGCACTCAGGACCACACTATATCCAGAATCTATCCAGCGAGGGACGTTTTTTTAGTAGGTAGTTCATAGATTTCTATTGTTGTTTGGAAATTACTGTCTTTTGTGTGGTGTACCCCCAGATTTTTACCTGGACCGTTTGTGAGGGCTGTTGCACTTTAAACTTGGTAACCAGGGGTAAGGTGCCTATGCTCCTCTTTCAAAGTGAAGCAATTGGCATACTCCTAACTTGCATATTTAATTTACCTATTGTTGGACCTGGCCCTTTTTGCAAGGTCCCTTCCAAACTTTATGCCGTCTTCCTCTGACTTTTTGCTGAATTTGTTTTGTTGGCTTTAGGACTGCTAACCAGTGCTAAAGTGCTTGCTGCTCTGAACATTGTAACATTGGCTTATCCCCAAGTGGCATATTTAGTTTAATTATAAGTCTCTAGTAGAGTGGCACTACATGTTCCCACGGCCTGTAAATTAAATGCTAGTAGTGGCTCTGCAGCACGAATTGTGCCACCTACTTAAGTATCCCTTTAAACATGTCTCATGCCTATGTGTGGAGTTTAAACTGCTATTTCAACCTGGCAAAGTAAACTTTAGCCAGGCCCAAACCATTGTTTTAATACATGTAAGACACCTCTAGGGTGTGCCCCGAACAGCCCAAAGGGCAGGGTGCTATGTATTTAAAAAGTTGGACTTGTACATTCAAGTTTTATATGTCTTGGGTTTGAAAATGCCTTCAATTTGTTTTTCACTACCGCAAGGTCTATCTATTTTCCCATAGGATAAC
Organism: Lissotriton vulgaris; assembly: GCF_964263255.1. Classification (NCBI taxonomy): domain Eukaryota; kingdom Metazoa; phylum Chordata; class Amphibia; order Caudata; family Salamandridae; genus Lissotriton; species Lissotriton vulgaris. The sequence continues at coordinate 1,385,148,418 of NC_141696.1, read as the reverse complement.
GTTGGAGTTGCCTTATTAAATTTTTATAAGTGTAATTTCCATATGAGTATAGATGACTAGTTCATGTTTGAGTCACTGGAATCCTAATTTAAAAACCTAATTTATGGTGAAGTCAGATTTTAAATTGCAATTCTGAAAATGCCACTTCTAGAAAGTTTATGAACAAAACAAGGCTTGGGTCCTCATGCTGCCTGGACTCGACCACTGTAATAATAGAAAACAATCAAGGTGTCCAGGTAGACCATTACCAGCAATATGACTGAAGTATGAAAGTGTGAGTGCCAATTTGTAGAATTATAATAATAAAGTTTTTTCTTTTGTACATTGTTGAAAGTATTATCTCAATGTAAACATGAATAAACATCAGTGTTGATGTAGCACCTCTTCTCTATTATTTTTGTTTCCTTTTTAGTTGTTATTGGTTGATCTTTTAGAACTTGTTCCACATTAAATAAAGAGAGTTGCCATAGGTCGTTGCACGCAGATTGGCTTACCCCAGAGACGTACATGGCGGACGTTTCGTTTAGAGACAGCCAGAAACTGTCCCAACAGACCTAGGAGAAATGTTTGGATTCCTTTTGCAAAGCACTGGCTGGTTGGGTGAAGCGCAGTGAAATAAAAGATAATCAGGGGCTGTACAATTTGATTGTAAAGGAGCAAATGTTCAGTCTTTGTTTTGCAGATCTGCGCCAACACCTAATTGCTAGTTAGCTCACTGACTCCAGGGAGTTTGTGTAGGAATTGGAGCATTGAGTCATTATCAAAGTCCACAAGAAGGTATCTGGAGGGGGATCACCCAAAGGGTGGATAGGGTTCCCACAGTAGAAGAAGGAGGGAGAAAAAAATAAAACTAAGGAGTTCTCTTAGGGCCCCAAACTAGTTCCACGGGTCAGGACTCCCATCCTGCAACTGAGAAAAATAACAAATCATTCTCTGATATTAAGTCATCAGGGAAGGCACCCCCAAGTGCTATGAGAGCCAACAGGAAGGGCACTTCAAGGGGGCTGCCAAGTGTCCCAAGTGGGCACGGCCTCCACTGGTGGGCAGTCACTCGGGTTGGCGAGTGTAGCCCTTGGAGGAGATTGTCCGAGTTAGTGTGGGGGACAATATAGAGGTTACTCAGGTGTCCCGGGTGACAACGAGATGGTGCAGAGAACTCACATGCCTAGTAAAACTAGGAAATTCAGGCAGTGTGTCACCATAAATGGGCAGTGCGTGGAGGTTCTGAGAGACACTGGAGACTGTATGATGACCATCAGATGTCAGGAAATCCCTAATGAATTCCACCAAGGTGTTGCAGCTGAAATCATGAGAGTCACTAGTCAGTGGCTCTGGTTCCCTTGAGTGGGGTGTCTCGGGCTCTTTAACGGGAGCTGTGAGTCTGTCCATGCATGTGGATTGTCTGCTTGGAAATGACCTGGAGCACACCACCTGGAAGGAGGTGGAGCTCAGTTAGCAGATGGAGATGTTAAGGTTGCCTGAGTGGGTCTGCCTGACCACGTGGTCCATGGCCACCTCAGAGGGTAGTCAGGAAGAACTGAAGCCTGTAAGAATGACCTAGGTGCCTGCCAAAAAGAGGAAGGGAAAGTGTGTGGGAACCCGCTCTTGAAACTCCTATGGTGCAGGAAGAGGCTGAACCTGAGGGGAATCCCCGGAGCCTCCAGGGGAGGAGGTTGCCACTCTGTGGAAACTGCATGAACTGGCCAACTTGCAGCAGGAAAGGGTCTCACCAGGAAGGAAGAGTTCCGCAAGGCACAGATGGAGCACCCCACTCTTGAGGGCCTACGGTGGCAAGTTGAGGCCTAGGAAGCAGGTGACACCTTTGGTGATTACCCAATATACTGGGAGGACGGTCTCCTGTATAGCGAGCCTAAGGTTCCTGGGGCAACACGTGTTTTGGTGGTCCCTCAGTGCTGCAGGGCTTTTGCACTGGAGCTGGCTTGTGGCAGGTCATTTGGGGGGCAGGACAAGAACTTTGACAGGCTTGTCACCCACCTTTTTTTGCCTCCGATGAGGACCTCAGATGCGTTCTGCAACCATTTCCTGTCATTGTCATCCCCTTTGAAAGAGTGGGCATCAACATTTTCGGGTCTCTGAACCCCAAGACAGTCATGGACAACAGGTTCATCCTCGTCTTGGTGGACCATGCAATCCGCCAGTGCTTAATTTGTAAAATATTAGGTGCAGGTGCTCAAATCTTTTTAGAAGGCCACACCTATGTTACTGGCTCCGCCCACTTCCTTCAGATGCTCCACCCACTTCAGTCATTGGTCCCACGCACATCCACAAGCCTCAATACATCATAGCCACCTCCTCACATCTTGAGTTCCGCAAGAAGCCGAAGACCTGGCTCTTCACATAAGCACCTCTGGGAGATCACGCCTACACAGCTGCTTAAGTGCCTGGATACCCCCTCGGGTGATTATTGTAATACATAAATCAATTTATCATAACATAATGTAACATATAGGAAGGCACTTTCATACTTGTTGAATCACTTTTACAAATTCTGAAAGCATTTGTGTGATTTGTCATTCCAAGAAGATGACGCAAGGGCACAATCCACCTAGCGCTAGAATATTTTGGGAAAAAGAATAGCAACTGTTCCTCGGTCTTAAAGAAAAACATGCATGACAGACACAATGTAGACCCTGACTGTGCAGGATCCCATGTTGATGTAAACACAACAATCGGAAAAGTCCTGTACCTCTGCAAAAAATGTGAGTGTGTACACACCAGTCGGATACAATTTAGGAATTTCTCTGCCTTAAGCGCAGTCTTATGCAATAGAAAAAGCCTTGTTCAGCTGCTGATGGAACTATGCAATTCATTCTGAGCAGCAACTCTCTTCCAGGATTCCGATTTGACAACAGTAGGTGTGCCAGAGGAGGGCTCTTTCCAAAAATTACCTAGGCCCACGTCATACAATTATTTTTTGACATAGGCCAACCACTTGATCTTCTTGGAGCTGTTTATACTGAGAATATCAACAAAATCCCTCTCTAAAGGAACCCAATAAAGTACCGGCGTAAGGATGGCAAACACAGATATAGGCTTAAGTTCAAGGTCTAATGTAAAGGGAACTAATAGGGTGCCTCTCTCCATTACTGTTAGAGCTCTTATGAAGTTGTTCTCACTAGTTCCAAGTTGACCTGTGTGACAGTGGACCCATAGTTCTGTGCCATATAATACAGCACCCCTTGGTTGGGCCTTCTCTATCTCCACTGCTGGAAGAATCAGATACCAGGGTGCCTTTTAAGCAAATCTAAGAATAGCCCCAGCTCTATGGGTTAATAAAAGTGAGCTTTCAGAAATCTGTCGGGCCCATGATCATGAAACAGCCAGATAAATCCCTAAATAGTTAATTCCTTGACCCTTTTCAAAGCATCCCTTCCCAAGCTTACGGTACCCGTCGACCCCCTGAAATAAGTTATATTCTTGGTTTTGGATGCTCTAATTTTAAGACCATGTAATGTACAAAACAGATTAAAATCTGTCAACAAGTGTTTGTAAGCCAGCCCTGATTTTAGCTAGCAGAAATGTATCATAAGCAAAGAAATGGGCCAGAACGTTATGGTCTGCAAGCATGGGGGAATCATTGGCACAGTTATCCATTGTTCCTTTCAGTGTGAGATCGGGACTTCTGGTTAATACTGAAGGATAGTTACCATTTTGTTGTCAGAATAGATAGTGATAAAGAACCGTATTCATGTTTATATATGGCCTCACTAATTCACTACATCCCTTTAATACCTGCCAAATTGCTCTTTTAAAATTTTCAAAACCCAAAGGCCCTCGTTCTGGGGGCTAGGTGATATCCATTTTTGCTGGTAACAAATATAGCGTTCGAATAGGTGATGAAAAGTAATGCAGCAAACACTGAATTCCCAATGCCTTCTACTCTGGTATCTCACCAGTTTAAATCTGGTGAAATGTTCGATTGGGAAGCCGCAGAAAAATAAGGAATTAGCCTGGCAATTGTTTGTGGTTACTGATTCTGGTAGTAAGTCCCTCAATTTCTAAGGGCACTGTCGGGATCCCAGTGCGGGACATTGTGATATTCCTGCATCCAGGAAATACTGATACCAATGGTATCCAGCTCAAACCCCATTCATTACTTTTGAGCAGCAAAAGTGCTGTTTCCTATGAAAGGAAAATATATGGTGGGAAGATCTACATAAATGTATGGAAAAGTGCACATTTTTACTAATACATTGCATTTGCAGAACGCCTAATATCCACAATGCTTATCTGTCTTTGCAAACCTCTGCTTCCCCTTCCACTAGAGTCACAGAAAGGTATGAATTCTAGCTTTGCACATACGATTTGCCTACAATTGCATATTTTTGGAGTTACAAAAATACAGACAAACCTTTCTGGCAAGTTTACTCATTATCATTAACAAGAGTAACCATAAGGCAATAAAAGCCAAAGTCTGGCAGAAGGATGCATCTTTTGCAAATTTCACTTGTTTCTGGTTTTTCATCTTACGCAAAATAATCTCCCATGTAGATAAAAGGCTTCTTCTACACATTATGAAAATAGGAAGGGGAATGATTATTTCACAAACCAAATTTGCAAACTATGTCAGCATTCTTTTTATAGCAGTAAATACATAACTTAGAAATTATCGCAGAAAATGGAAAACATTTTGGCTTTGTTGTTATTTACCCCATTCCAAAATGACAGTCCAGTTTTTGTGAAAACACTCTTTTTTCCACTCCAATGCAAAGCAACAGAGGAAAATCCACCCATATGGGGGATTTTTTCCTGGTCATTCGTAGGATTAGGGTGTGAAAATCCTAAAATTAAGCTTCTGTAAATAAGGATGTTGAAAAATGATTCTGTAATCCAACGTTTTGCAGCCACAATTTTTGGGGGATTGAGTACCCAAGTGACTGGGCTGAGTCCAGCAGCAGTCTCTGACCAAGAAAACTGCTTAGTACAATATTCCAGCAGTGATAAGTATGCGGTCAGTACGTGTGACTTTTCTAAAAATGGTTTCATGCTTGCTTAGTTTTCTAAATCTTTACATAGAAAAATCCCTTTGTTAGAGTTCCGCTATATATCTCTTACCAGGTTCTTAATAGTAATTTAATGTTTATGTTGTTTCCTAATCACATTGTTTCTCTGCAGGTTTTGCATTGATGTTTTCCCCTTATCTCAAATTTAAGATTATCTACTTATGATGTCTTTTAAATTCCTAGGGTCATACAATTTATTCCGAACAAGTCAAGCAATAACCTGCACACTCTACCTACGCAAGTGGAGTCGGAAAATTGCAAAGATGCTAAAGTTAAAAAAAGCAAATGTAAAACTGTAAAATGCACCCTCACCCAATGACTTGTTTTTCAGCCCATTTTCTTAAAAAAACCCACAAAAAAAACAATCGGCTCTGCCAATGCTTGTTCCATTTCTAGTCAGTGCTTTTATGTGCTAAAAGTAAACCAGTGACTATGAATATGAAGAAAGCCCTTTCAGGGTTGAACTGGTATCATCACTCTAGGTTCTTTGTCTGGGACATAAATAGTTGCACAAGATCAACATGAATGCAGTTGTTTTGGAATACCACTAGGAATGGGCACGGTATGTACAGTATCTTGCTACTTTCAATGAGCACTCACTCTGCCATAAAATCTCGGACTCTTTTTTGTTTGTATTTAACTTTAGACAAGTCATGACCTTTCCAGTCTTTACAACTAAGGCGAGGGAATCAAAGAATCCCAAGATCACAATTGAGACCAGATTACAAAACCTTGTTAGTACGTGCACGGTGAAAATTATTTTACGTGCACACGTGTTCCCCGTTAAGATTGTGCACTCATTGTACATGCCGTGGGCATGTAACAAGTGTCCTGTGCACACGAAAACGGTAGGTAGTTCTCAGGTGAGAATCAGAGTGAGATTGGTTCTTTAAGAGAAGTAATGTACTTCGACAGAGTGGTCTTTTGAAAAAAAGTTTTTAATTTATCTGCATGAAAAATCAGTACAAACAAGAGCACAGAAGCCGACACGTGTTTCGTCACACCGTGTACGGGTGGGGACTCATCAGGGCTGTACTGGTGCGGTCTCGAGTAGAAGCGCGCCAGCGTAATGGAAAATAAAGGTCGAGAAACACCGAAGGAGGCGATACTCTCTCCGGGTGGGGGTGGTCGTGAAATGAATCACGAGTGCTGGTCGAGGACGGGTGCGTCCTGGTGTTCGAGCTTAGCTCTGTGGTGGCACGGGTTGTGCGGGAGAAGCGTTTCTCCCGCACAACCCGTGCCACCACAGAGCTAAGCTCGAACACCAGGACACACCCGTCCTCGACCAGCATTTGTGATTCATTTCACGACCACCCCCACCCGGAGAGAGTATCGCCTCATTCGGTGTTTCTCGACCTTTATTTTCCATTACGCTGGCGCGCTTCTACTCGAGACCGCACCAGTACAGCCCTGATGAGTCCCCACCCGTACACGGTGTGACGAAACACGTGTCGGCTTCTGTGCTCTTGTTTGTACTGATTTTTCATGCAGATAAATTAAAAACTTTTTCTTCAAAAGACCACTCTGTCGAAGTACATTTCTTCTGTTAAAGAACCAATCTCACTCTGATTCTCACCTGAGAACTACATACCTCTTTCGTGTGCACAGCAGCGACGGCCCGTGGAGGGAGTTACGGTGGGGCAGGAGGCCGGGGAGGGGGAGGGGCAGGGTGGAGGTTGCTAAAAACCGGCATATGGATAATTGCAGGTAAGTAAACAATTTAATTAATAAAACGAATTTCGTAGCGCGCCTTGCATCGAAAAATGCAATGCAGTGCGAGCTACGAAATTCGTTTTATTAATTAAATTGTTTACTTACCTGCAATTATCCATATGCCGGTTTTTAGCAACCTCCACCCTGCCGCTCCCCCTCCCCGCCCTCCTGCCCCACCGTAACTCCCTCCACGGGCCGTCGCTGGTGCACAGGACACTTGTTACATTGTACTTGACCAGAGATCCTCATCTCTGTCTACCCAGGGGCTATTTTCAGCTGGTTTTGTTCCCCTGACCTGTCTTGCACCGACCTGAACTACCTAACGACCTCTCACACTCTGGGAACACGCAGAGCGCCAGACTTCCTGACACCCACCAAAACCATTCCCTTGCTTCACATGCCGTGGGTATGGCAGGTACATCTGTCAGCACATCGCTAGCTGGCTGAGGTGGGTTGGAATGTGCACCTTCTATAACCCTATGGTTGTACTGCTATAGAAGGCCGACGCAGGAGTCAAAAGTATCACTTTTTTGCATCTCACACCTATATACTACACATATCATGTGTTACATGAGCACTGGAGAACCAAGTTACAGTTTTATGCATAAATTATAGCTCAAAATGTAAAACTAACCATTCACAGAAAGGGCCCTTCAAGGGCAGTACCTGTCAGTTCTACTCATGAGTGATGTGCATGTGTGACATTGAGCCTCCGTCATCAGATGTCAGCGTGCCCATGCTCATGGGGGAGGCAATATATAAGAGAGATATGCATGGAGAGCTGGAGGAGAAATGCCAGCTTATCATTTGCCGAAACCCTGCTTTTGCTCTCAAGATTTCTAAATGCCCATCTGGATCAGCTGGCAAACAAAATGTGGCCACACCACTGTGAGAGGCACCCTGGCCGTGATAACAGTGTGCTCTCATGTTTGTGAATTTGGGCCATCATGCCATGACAGGAAAGAAGGGTTAGACCTTGGGTGACATGGGCACACACCAACAATTTACACATGCTTCTTCCTTAGCAGATGAGTGTTAACACTGACATGGAATTCTAATGTTGATAGCACAAATATGCATTGTAGTCCTATTCTCTGCAATATCTGATCATTGGTCTAGATTAGAGAACACGCAAACAAGAACAGACTTAATCAACCGCAATTTACCTCTGAAAACAATTCCTGCGTTATTGATCAGAATGTCTATTCCGCCATACTCTTTCTTCAAGAAGTCTCTCAGCCTGGTGATACTCTGCAGGTCGGTGATGTCCAGCTGGTGGAAATGAGAAGTCAGGCCCTCCTCCTCTTTAAGCTTTTTCACGGACGCTTCACCCAGCTTGGGGTCTCGGGCTGTCAGGTACACATCCCCTTTGAACCGTTTGCAGAGAGCCCGCACAATTGCCAGTCCGATGCCTTTATTAGCTCCAGTCACCACTGCTACTTTGCTGTTGGCCATATTTGGACTTCCAACTTCAAGGACTAAAGAGAGCGGAAAAGGCCAAAAGAAATGGCATCAGAAAACAGCAATGCATACCAACAAATGGGAGTAAGAAAAGGCCATCTAGAGGAGGGGGCTACAAATAAAACAAGTTTTGCCAATAGTAGGAGCTTGTCAAAAGAGAAGATCTGCTGAAATGTGATGTTCCTGTTCTCTCCTGAGGGAGCCCATGATGTAACCAGGTTAGTGATATCAATTTGATTAATAAAAATGAATAAAGCAGTAGCTACTATTGGAAAGCAAGTGTTGGAGGATGCAGTTACCCCTAGGAAGCAGCTGAGCATGCTGGGAAGTGCACCCCTGGGAAAGGTGCTGCTTGAACCAGGTTCCTGATGAGGGAACAGTTGTTGAGGACAATCTAGACAGTTGGAACAGACAAGCGGTTCAGACAAGCAGGTCGCTAGTGCCAGCATCCATGTAGACCAGTAATTCCCCAGGCAGCCCCTTCCCATTAGCTGGAGGAGTGAGAAATGTTACCTTTCTGGGCAGTTTGCCCAGGCGAAAGCTTAGATGTGACAGGGTTGAACCGATAGGTAGTCCAAACATTAAGACAGTTGCCATAATAAACCAAACATTTCCAAAAACTCTCCTGCAGGACTGCATCATTCCACCTAGATAGGGGTAAGCCCATAGGGCAGGAAGACAGATGCATATGAACAAAGGAGACCTAGGGAGCCCGGAATAAGGGGAATCAGAGGGCAAGTGATAGCCAGCTTTCCTCAGGTAGACACTGTAGCCAGTAAGGCAAAATGACAACCGTGTAATCATCTGAGTTATTTTAGGATAGACCATTGTACGGTAAAGTCTAGTGGGAGTATTGAAGTTTTTTCTCTCTACTGTGTTTCCCATAAGAGACTGCAAAGGGCACCCAAAGAGTCTATTCCCACAATAAAGGAGAGTTGGAACATGTGATTGGGTAAGCAATAGTTGGGGAGGATGATGCTAGGTTTATAGAGCATGCTGTACTCCTAAATGTCATTCCAGTATTGAAGGAAACCAAATGTAGGCTCCTGCTCCTGGATTGTAAAATCACTACACAAAGGTACCTAATTATATTGTGGTTATAAGAGACTCTTGACTGGGGAATCTCTATGTTGAACACACCTACACACAGGCTGTCAGCCGACTCCTGTTAGGACACCTCTGGTTATGCCGAAGCTACTCTTTGCCCATGATCCTTACCCTTACTCCACTTAGGAGAAATGTATGGCATCAGGAATCACATGGGTGAAGGAACAGTAACCACAAATAACTGGATGAAATGACATTGAGAAATAGATGCAGAACAGACAGGAAAAGGCTGGCAGGGAGAAAATACCAAACAGGCTGCAATTTTGTTGAGGTAGTAGACATACTAAATGTGGTAGAAAAATGTTGTGCTAAAATGTGAGAAATTAAATTTGTGAGAATTTTTTTTTAGTTTTAGATATTAAACAGGGCTCATCCTCCAAATGTTAGATTTCGAAGGATTTCTGCTTCTTGTCTACCTTTTTGAACAAAGTTTATTCTCTTATATTTGAGGTTTGTTTCTATTTAATTAAGGCCCTATGTGCAGACACAGGGTCATTCAACATCAGAAGAAAATCCCCCAGCAGGGTAATAACTTTACGTAATAGAGAGGTGCAGGAATATTGATGGCTTTATAGTTATTTGCCCATTCATAAGAATTGACATGCTGTTATAATGTTGGCCTCTGTTAATATCAGCCTCTTGACAACAATTACTGTTTACCACTTTTTATGATACTTCATTGTGCTTAGTTCTTAGGCTTTACCCATAGGATAATGGTGCATCTTCTTTTAGTCTAAAATGATTTATTTTAGGTTGTTTTTGTAACATACTGAGTCATTGCAATGAATATAAACTGAATTAAAATCACATCTATACAGTTAAATAAGTACATTCAATTTATATATCCCAACGTTAGACTAAACCTATAATGAAGATAATGTAGTGCCTGAAATATCAGTAGCATTTTAACATTGTATTCCAGTCTATAGGAAAAGGAAAACAAAAAAGGGAACACAAGAAAACTCTGACTGTCAATAAATATATAAACAAACTAGTAAGAGTGCAACGAGTATAAGAACAGAGGCCCTGATGAATGCCGTGGGATTAGATACCCAATAGGCAGAAACATGTTGGCCCATTTACAGGCAGATATTTGTTACTGTCATTATGCACTGTTCTGTTTTTAATTAGGAGGCATGTCATGTCTATAGAATAAAGTTGCATAAAGGAGGACATTCCATCCTATTTTAAGTCACATTTCCTGTTTTGTTGCACCTTTTCTCTAACCATCAATAGATCAGTCATTACGGATGTTTCATTAATGTTGGTGGACCAAATCCTAAGATATCAACACTGTGTGGTTTAGTCCCTATGATCAGGGGACCAGCCTTTCACACACTAGGGTTTGGCCAGATGATATGACTGATCACAAAAGTCTCTTTTGATGGAAACCCTATATCAGCGTTTTGGGACTGGTCAGCCACTGATGAATATTCTATAATGTTTCGATCTCCTTTGCATTTTGAGTCCACTCTTTTTTACTTATGTCTTCATCCTTTCACTATCTTTGTGATTCACACACGTTGAGATCTAGGCGACCGTGTATGGATAGTGTAGCTTTAATAGTTAGCCAATAGACTCCCTGTGTTTCTTATGGTATATTTATAGTTATTTGCCCATTCATAAGAATTGCCATGCTGTTATAATGTTGGCCTCTGTTAATATCAGCCTCTTGACAACAATTACTGTTTACCACTTTTTATGATACTTCATTGTGCTTAGTTCTTAGGCTTTACCCATAGGATAATGGTGCATCTTCTTTTAGTCTAAAATGATTTATTTTAGGTTGTTTTTGTAACATACCGAGTCATTGCAATGAATATAAACTGAATTAAAATCACATCTATACAGTTAAATAAGTACATTCAATGTATATATCCCAACGTTAGACTAAACCTATAATGAAGATAATGTAGTGCCTGAAATATCAGTAGCATTTTAACATTGTATTCCAGTCTATAGGAAAAGGAAAACAAAAAAGGGAACACAAGAAAACTCTGACTGTCAATAAATATATAAACAAACAATTAAAGAGTACTGAGTAGTGCAACTATACATATACAACACACACCCTGTCAATTAAATAACCAACCAAATCATTTAATTTAATTCAATTAACTATTGAAGTCATTTGTGAAATACAAATTTGGCGAAAAAAATAGACAAATCGACCCAATTGTTAGAGCATATATCATTCCACTATGCTTTATTGGAATGCTTTTTTCTTTCCAATTTCCTTCCAATTTGTTGTAATATGTTGGAATGCAATTGCTAAGAGTAATCTACTATTTTACTCTTCATTGGGAACGTCTTTCAATCTGAGACCAAGATACCCAGAACAATATTTTAGAATGAAAGAGAAGCGCTAGTTTCATAATCCCATTAATTAAACGCTAAACCTGGAACCAAAACTGATATACTAACGGTCAGTTATAAATCATGCGTAAGAAATCTTGTTTAATACAAACGCATGACCATCAATGTTCACTAAACATCTTGTTGGATTTATGTAATAGATGTGGCGTCAGAAACTGTTCTTGTTGTTCTGTGAAGAAAAAGTGATGTTTGTGTTATACTAGCTGCACAAGATGTGGAATGAATCCATGAACATACAGAATCCCATAGTTTCATATAGATTATAAATCAAAGTAGCCCTTGGAGGTTGTAAACACATTTTCAATAACGCAGAAATCCTACAGCCCGCATTGCAAGTTCAGGGCTAATTTTCGATCCCTGTGCAAACCTTTGTTTGCATTGGGTTGGGAAGCTGCGTGTCAATTCTCAAATCGTAGCAGTTTTCCCCTGATAGATTTTGGCAGATCAAACCTGCCTCAATTTATCTAAAAAAAAAAAAGAGCCATTAAAAGGTGAAATTTACAATTTAATGTGTTAAATACCAATCTTGCATGTTCTACCACATTTACAAGTTAAAAACTCAGAATCAGGGGTATTTACGACATGCTGTAAACACCTCACCCTATTCAGCCTTACTTGTCTTGAGGGTCGAAGTTGGGAGTCACCAGAGGTATTTACCATGCTAATAAATAAACATACAGCCACATGCATCATTGTAGGAATTTGCGATTCCTAAATTGCAAAAATTAATGAATCGCAATTTAGGAATCACAAATTCCTATGCATCAAAAAATCGCAATTTTTTTTGCGATTTCCGAATTTTCCTTATTTGCGATTCCTTAATTGCGAATCGCAAATAAGGAAACGCTTTACATTGATTCCTATGGGCCTCTGGGAAGGCATTCTCATTTTGCGAATTTGCAATTAAGGAATCGCAAAATGAGAATACAATTTCAAGGGTGCAGGGGTGGGTCCAAAGGACCCCCCCCCGCACCCCTGGAATGTCATGTAAGTACATTTTACTCACACACATGTCCTAAGAGCATGTGTGTGTGTAACATGTAAGTTTCAAAAATGCATTTTTTTACATTTTTGAAACTTTTCGCAAATTACCATGAAGGTTTACTTCATGGTAATTTTTCCCTTAAAAATTGCGAATTCTCAAAATAAAATTAATCATGCATAGCATTTAAGAAATCGCAAAATTTGCGATTTCTTAAATGCTATCGCAATTTGAGAAATCGCAAAAAATTGCGATTTCTTAAATTGCAAAACATGAAAAATAAATGATGCATCCCAAAAAGTGATTTTGGAATCGCAAACGGCCGAATTTTGCGATTCGCACCGTTTGCGATTCCAAAATCTCTTGATGCATGTGCCCCATAGTGCTCAAGGAAAGAACCAAGCAAATAACATATCTCCTTTAATTTAAAAACAGGAATAGGGAATCATCACCAAAAAGTTGCTTAATATAATTAGGGCATATAGACTTCTTTTTGGATCAGAGGAAGACTCTATGAATAATCTTTAATTTCTTATTGGACAGTACTTGAGGTTTTTTTTTTTTAGACTTGTTCGCTTTTTCACTGTGCACTAACCATCTGCGAAAACGAACACCAGTTACAAAATGTGTAAAAATTAGTCTTATATGCACACTTTAATATAATTATTGAACTATTGATCTGGCTAAGGGCTTTGACACTGTCAGCTGGGGGTATCTGTTGGAGGTGCTCCAGATGGCAGGCCTGGGGCCGGTGTTTTGCAATTGGATCCGGGTGCTCTACGGGGCACCCCGGGCTAGGGTTCGGCTTGGGTTGGCCCGCTCCCAGGAGTGGTCTTTGGGGAGGGGCACCCGTCAGGGGTGCCCCCTGTCACCGCTCCTATTCGCCTTGGCGATGGAGCCCTTGGCGGTCTCCGTTCTTGCTGAGATGGAGCAGTGGGGCATTAAGGTGGGCAACACTGTGAACGTGATCTCCCTCTATGCAGATGACGCTCTATTCTACTTGACCTCCCTGAGCGACTCGCTCTCCGCTTTACTGCAGCTGCTAGACCGCTTTGGTGCGGCCTCTGGGCTACGCATCAATCCTGGGAAGTCCCTGATTTTTTCTCTAGTGGGCTGCGATGTCGGGCCGGGAGTGCGCCTCCCGTGCCTGGGGCTGAGGTGGGAGTTGAAGGCCTTCAGATATCTGGGCATTCAGGTGGCTTCGTCTGACGAACAACTGCTGGTCCGCAGCGCTGACCGGGTGCTCAGCTCTCTGCACCAATCTGTGTCCTTTTGGAATACGCTCCCTCTTTCCCTCACGGGACGGCTAGCGGTGGCTAAAATGGTGATGTTGCCCGAATATTATACGTCCTGCAAAATACGCTATGCCCACTTCTCCTGCGAATATGCCGCACGCTTAATTTACTGCTCACGTCTTTACTCTGGGCGGGCGGGCGTAGTAGGGTCGCCCTGCATACTATAGTCCGGAGCTGGGAGGAAGGAGGTCTGAAGGCTCTGCGGTTTGACCTCTATTACTACGCTGCACAGCTCCTGCCAGCCGCGACGTGGTTTGCGGGCGCAGACAACTGGGAGCTGCAACTCCTAGCGGGCAGAGCAGATGAGACGGCGTTGCTGGTGGCGTTGATGCGGGGACGGGGGCGGACGTGGCTCTTCCCTATGTCGTGCGCCATGCGACGGGGTCTGGCAGCGGTTCGTCGAGAAGATCTTGCGGCGGGCCCCCTTTCATAGGGAGCTACCAGTGTGGATGTTGTCCCCTGTGCTCCCGATGGAGGAGAATGTATCCTTCTGGGAATTGCGGGACGGTGGGTGTGAGACGCTGGCTGACCTTTATCCAGACGACTCCTTCGTGTCTTATGAGAGAGCTACGGAAGCCTTAGCCATAAGCAGCGGACAGTACCTGCACTATAGGGGACTCTGGGAGATGGCGAGAGTGACCTGGCCTCAGTTCCCGGAGGCGCCCCCACTGACCCACACCCTCAACATCCTCCTTTCCTGCGGTAGAGGATGGAGGCTGATCTCTTTATTGTATTCTGCCATGAGACGGGACTCAGCCCCGCCGATCGCGCCGTCCTGGGCGGCCTGGGAGGTGGACCTCGGGAGGGCTCTGAATCCGGGACAGTGCAAACGTATTGGGCTCCTGACCCGGAAAGTCTCGTGCAATGCACGGTTCAAGTTGATCCACTTTAACTTTATGCATCGTACCTACATGACCCCGGTATCCCTGCACCGTATCTCTGTGGATAGACGGAACGACTGCCCTAGGTGTGGGGCGGTGGAAGCCAGATTCTTCCACTTGGCTTTGGAGTGCCCACAGGTCGGTAGTTTCTGGAGGGAGGTGGTGGAGCACATTGGCCGGGTCATGGGCCTCCGGATTGCCTTGGATCCACTTCACTGACTCTTGGCCCTGGTGCCCAAGCCCATAAAGAGGAACTTGTAAGGGGGCGGAGCTTGCCAGCGTCGATGCCGGACGTGTAAGCGCTGAGCTCCGCGCCATCACCCACAAAATCCGATATTTATCCTTAATCAACGGACCTACGAGCTCGCAAGTGAGTGCCATAGCTGCAGAAGACCGGTGGGCACACTCGGCTGTCCTTTCGGTGAAGTTTGGCCGAAAATTGGTAGAATTACGGGACCATTGTGCATCGACCGATCAGGGCCCGAAAGCAGCGGACTCGCCCAGGATCCTAGCCGGCGTGCGTGCTCCGACGTGCGGCCAGTGGTGGAGCGCGACCCCGGAGGATGGCGGCCAACTTCCGTCGCGGCTCCCTGGGTTTGTGGGCTGTGCTCGTCGCCCTGCCTAGCAACGAACAGGTACGGGAACAGGGGTGGACACCGGCGCCAGCAGCGGGAAACTTCACGGAGGTCTGTACCAGCCTACAAGAAACTTTGGCGGCAGTCCGCCGGAGGCCTCGAGGACATCGTGCCTGGTCCCGTAGCATTGACCCTGGATTGCGTGATTTCACAACTGGAGACTGGGGTGACCGGCGAGAACCCCCCCCCCCCACATAGTGTTGTGAAGTTCTGGGCAACGCAGAGACAGTCCCCCTGATTGCGTGCTCAGCCACTGGGGGCCTGGCAGAGTTGGAACGCGGGAGTGTGCCTGTGGCAGTATGGCGGGGGTTGGCCTGGACTGCGGTGCTGCTGTTTGCGGGATCTCCCGCTAGAGCCTGGACCCCCTGATACCGGACACCACGGATCGAGCCGCGGACTGCCCCCCCCCCTCTCCTTGAGAATCTCCTAGGTGAGTGAACTTTGCTGTGCGTCCTAGGAGGGAAACTATAACTATTGTGTGGCCCTGTGGGACTGGCGCGAACATACTGCTGGAGGCCACGCGACGAGTATAGACTCCCTTGTATCCCTGTGGTGGCTCGACTGGGGTAGCGGCGGACGACGGAGCTGGGGGCCCCCATGTACCGTCGTTACCGGAACCAAGTGCATGTGATCTCCGGGAGGAGCGGTTAGACCACTGCCGCGCTAACTGAGACTTGAGTACATAGCCTACACGCCGGCGGAGTGGTGAAGTCGACTGAGACGGAGAGACGCAGCATTGTCGGCGGATCCTGAAGCAGAGCTGAGTGGGTAGCGAAGAAGAACGCGAGTGATTCGGCAGGAACGACACTGTGGTCCAGTTACCCTTGGTTGTTGCACGCATAGGTCAGCTACCAGCACTGAGAAGCGTGGCCCAGGCCGCTCCCGACAACAAGATATGGGCAAGAATGACAAGACCCAAACCAAACTGGCGTTTGACCAACGTAGGACGAAGGCCTCTGAAGAGCAGTCGCCTGACCTCCCTGCGAAGAGTGCTGGCCCGGAAAACACGCTATACGCTGACATCAAGGACATGCTGGTGTCCATGGAAAAGGGGCTGCAAGAAAGCATGGCATCCATTGGTATGAAGATCGACGCGCTCACCTACCGCATGGATCGCATGTCGGAGAGGGTTGACAAGCATGCGGAGAGACTCGACATGTCTGAGAGACGTATCACCGAGGTGGAGGAGACGCAGGCTGAGTGGGACAAAGACCGCAAACAGTTCTCCAGACTTCTGCAAGTCATTCAGGATAAATCGGAAGACTTGGAAGACCGCTCGAGGCGCTCGAACATTCACATCACAGGGATTTCGGAGACAACGCATACAGGGAGGATGGAACTGTTTGTAGAGAAACTGCTGGTCACCCTGTTGGGAGATGATGTCTTCTCCCCGATATTTATCATTGAAAGAGCACATCGCACGCTGGGCCCGCGACCGCCCACAGGTGCAGCACCAAGGCCGATAATAGCGAAACTGCTGAACAACAGAGATCGCGACACGGCACTGCGGGTTGCCCGAGAAAAGGGGAAGCTGCAGTTTGAAGGTATGGAGATCTCCCTGTACCCCGACTTCACGGCAAAAGTCCAGGAGGAGCGGAGACGCTTTGCCCCATACAAAAGACAATTGCGGGAGCTGGGCCTTGATTACGCTATTCTGTACCCTGCGAAATTACGGATAAACAGACAGGGGCATTCACACTTCTTTACGGATCCTAAGGAACTTCAGAAATCGCTAAAGGAATGGACCAAGGAGCAGAGGAACAGCCCCCACAGATCGACTGAAGAGCAAGCGGAAAGCAGCACTCTGGATGAACAGGAATGATGCCTAAGTCAACTGCAGCGCGAACAGTCTTCGGAAGCACCTGACACTGAGCGGTGCTGCGCCGCTGTAACGCTGCACTGCTGAGACTCTTTGGTGAGCGGACATGCAGGAGCGAAGAGGCGGCAGCATACTGCGGACTCCTGACGACTGGTAGTTGGGTGAGATCGCACTATTTTTGATGTGTACCAGCTGTACTTTTGTGTCCGTTCCTCACTGTAATAGAACATTGAATGCAGAAATGTGTGATGAGACAGTAGAGGGGCCTTATTGGGAGCCGCCCTGTGTGGTCTTATGCAGCGCCCTGATTTGACATGAACATGGACTGGGGTGATGGCGCTTGGGGCAGCAGTTGTACGTTACACAGATGTGGTACTATTGTGTGATTCTTATGGCGACCTCTGCCCTAGAGCGTATAGCTCAAGCTGCCCCCAGGTGGGCTTTGCCTGGGGAAACCCAGGATGTTTTTGTAAGTTTGAAGTTGAAGGGTGGGATTGGGTCAGTCAGGCCAGGTTGGGGGGGGTCTGCAGTGATTAGGGGGGTGGTGCAAGATGTGGGGCGCTTTTGTTGTATTCGGGGGGAACTGACAGATACGCCATGCAGAGTATTGCCCGATTTCAATTGTGAAGGGAACATTGCTGTTATTGTAGATTCGCAGGGACTGTTTGATGGTAGGGGGAAAATGCTATTTGCTGCCACTCTGATTTCACTCCTGGTATGGCTGACGTAGGAGGGGAGGCTGCTGAAGGCGGTCCTGATACACTGCATGCCTTAACCTGGAACGTAAGGGGACTAAACGATCATCGCAAGCTCAGGAAGGTGTTGAACTACCTACATAGACACCACATTGATCTCGCACTCATACAGGAGACGCACCTCCCTCCTCAGAGCAAGATGCTTAACACTAAAGGCATAAGAGGTAACAGTCTAGCTGCGGGATTCACCACACACTCTAGGGGGGTGATTACATGGGTCAACCCGCGCTCCCAATTAAAACTGACACTGATTGAAGCGGACTCAGAAGGACGTTATTTGATTGCAAGATGTGTAGGTAAAGGACACGACCTCGTTGTGGTTAATGTTTATGGGCCCAATTACGACCACCCTGAATCTATGCGGGTTTATCTGCGCGCTGCCGGTCCTATGAGACTTCTAAAATGCTATGGGGGGGTGACTTCAATTTTGTCTAATACCCTGATAAGGACAGGTCTAGGGGGCCGACTCGTAGACCGGCGGCCGCGGCCCTCCTTATGCAGGCTGAAATGGTGAAACTAGACCTTGCTGATCTTTGCGCAACAGACACCCCACTCAGGGAGGGTTTACACACTACTCGGCCTTCCACAACATACACACGTGAATCGATTACTTCCTGGCCACACAGTCGGTACTTCCCGGTATCCGGAGCTGCATGGTGTTGCCCCGTACACTCTCGGACCATTCCCCCCTGCTGCTGACACTGGTGTCCCCGACGAAAAGAATACCCCCGTTTACTTGGCGATTTCCGCCTTACTCACTTCTAGATGAAGTGTTCAGAGGTGAACTAGCGGAATATATTGACACTTTCTTTGAGACTAATCTGGGTACCGTTGATAGCCTCCTGACCTTATGGGATGCGTTCAAGGCTTACATTAGAGGGATGGCCATGGCCAAACACTCCAGTGTACTCAAAGCCATCAGACAACGGTTGCAAAACCTCGAAACCCAACTGAGAGACCTTGAGGCGAGGCAAAGTAGTAACCCTGATGCGGAATCCTCGGAACAGCTCAAAGCACCAATAGCTGACTATCATGAGGAAGCTGATAGAGAGGTGCAGCATATGGGCAAGTATGCCACGGCACGGGTATACGGGGAGGGGGACAGGCCTAGCTCAGTCCTAGCCAGAATAATGCGGCAGGAAAGGAAGCCTTTGGTGATAGACGAACTGCTATCATCCACTGGGGAGGTCCTTACGGATGAGACGGAGATCATTGCTGAGCTTAACAGTCATTATGCTGATCTCTATCAGTCCAAATCCTCTCATATGGAAGAGGAGACAGAGGACTACTTCAGCTACATTAGGATGCCATTCTTGTCGGACGCGATGAGAGAATTTCTGGCGACACCTGTACAAGAGGACGAGATACGGGAGGCGCTGGGGGGGGATGAGAGCTGGCAGTGCCCCGGGGGCAGACGGCCTCACTGTGGGCTTCTACAAGGCCTTTATAGATAAACGTATGCCTCACCTGATTACCCTCTTTGATGATATCTGCGCGGACGGGTCCATGTCTCCCACCATGAGTGAGGCCCTACTGATCACGATCTTGAAGCCCGGAAAGCCCCCAGACGTTTGCGGTTCCTATCGACCGCTTTCCCTATTAAACGTGGATGCCAAGCTGTATGCCAAAGTGTTAGCCACTCGACTGGCACTCCTCGTCCCTGACCTCGTAGCGCCGGAGCAGGCCGGCTTCGTTCCAGAACGAAATCTAACGTATAATATCAGAACGGTGTTGGGAACAATGCAGCATGTTCGGCAAGAAAATAAGGCGCTGGCTATATTTCTAGGTATGGAGAAGGCATTCGATTCCGTGGAATGGCCCTTCATGCTGAGAGTATTGCGGAAGCTGGGATTGGGTGAACCCTTCCTGCAAATGCTGGGAGCGCTGTATTATAAACCCACGGCCAGACTGCGGATAGGGAACACTGTCACTGACCCTTTTGAAATCAGCAGAGGAACAAGACAGGGATGCCCTCTTTCCCCCCTATTGTACTCGCTAGTAGCTGAACCCTTGGCCTGTGCGATTAGGGAATATCATGCAGCCGAGGGCATCAATTTCCCAAAGTACAAGATAGGCATCTCTACGTACGCGGATGACACCCTGCTATTTGTTCGCGACCCGGAGACGAATCTCCAGTCAGTCCTCAGAGAGGTAGTGAGGTTTGGGGCACTATCGGGGCTGAAAGTGAATTGGGCCAAATCGGTAGCATTCCCGTTAACCCCAGTCACCAAACCTTTTGTGATGGAATATCCGCTGCAGTGGTCCACTTACCCGGTTCGATACTTGGGGATACAGTTACGGATCCTGAAACTCTGATTCGGGAGAATTATGGGACCGCTTTTTCCAGGCTTGTAGATGACAATGAGAAGTGGTGCAAACTTCCCCTGTCACTGATGGGCAGGATCGCCATCATGAAAATGGTAGTTTTACCCAGATTTCTGTTCCTGTTCACAAACATCCCGGTTGTCCTCTCGAAGACTTTTTTCAAACAACTGACACAGGCACTCATTCGACTAGCGTGGGGGGGAAAACACCCTAGGATACAGTGGCAGACCCTGACATTACCATACGAGATGGGGGGCCTAGGCGCTCCTGACATGGAGAGATATTACAGGGTAGCACAGGCAGCGCATCTGCATTCATGGATACATGGAAACCCGCAGATACCACATGTCATACTTGAGCGCCTCTTCGCGGAACCTTTGCCGCTACCCGCCACGGTCTGCCTGCCGGTGGACCGTAGCATAGGTAAACTGGACTCCATAAAGACCACGAACCACGCTTGGCATGAGCTGGCACGGGCGCAGGACTGTGACCTGCTGTATTCCCCGCAAATGAGAGTTGAATGGGCGGTGTGGCTCCCCCTGCTGAGGGAGAGGGGAGTCACAAGAACATTGCACAAGTTGGGAATCTCAAAGCTTGAGGACCTGTTCATGGATGGAGTGGTGAGGACATGGGATCAGTTATCCCCCCCGCTGACGGACGATTCACTCCTATCGCGCTTCCAGTATCATAGAGTCTGGGGAGCATTGCGGGAAATTTTGGGACCGGATCTTATGGAACCGGCTGAGGTGCCGGAACTCTCCTATGTGATTAAAACAGTGTCCTCACGTAAGTTAGTGACTAACCTAAATAAACTGGGAGCCCGTCACAAGCAGCCCCAGTTGTCCAAAGCTAGGACAGAGTGGCAGCGCGACCTCCAAATACAGATAGAGGACGAAATGTGGAGGTATTGTTGCCTCAGCACTAAAAGGTTGTCTTTGAACGGGAGGCACAGATTGGTCCATTTCAAATATTTGCAACGTGTCTACTATACCCCGGAGAGGCTGCATAGGTACGGTTTGCGGCAATCCCCGGAGTGCGAACGCTGCCACGCGCCGACAGCTGATTTCCTCCACATGGCTTGGAGCTGTCCCGGCATCAGAAAATTCTGGGGGGGAAGTGTTCTCGGAACTCGGTTTGATATTAGGTGTAGAGATTGCAGCCGACCCGGCACTGGCACTGCTGGGATATTCGAAAGCCTTGCCAGTAGCACTGAGACGATTGGCGGATAAGGCCTTGTTGATAGCCAGGCGAGTAGTAGCCGCTTGCTGGATGAGGGGCCCACTACCCACAAAGAAAAGATGGGCTAGGGACATGCTGCACTGCTGCACACAGTCTGAAGTATATAGTGAACTGCTCCCAACCAAGAGTCGTCCCAAGAACTTTTGGACACTGTATCAGACCTATATCAGCGGTAGCGGGGTGGAGGAGGAGACAGAGCAGGGTGGAAACACTGACGAGCTGAATACATTCGAGGAGCATGAGGTGGGGACACCACAGGGGTCTGGGGATGGTACAGAGTAGGGAATACTAGGATAGAGCTGTAGGGAGTTGGCGGGAAGAGGGGCACTGGAGAGCAGGATACACGCGGGGGTGAGAGGGGTACGTTGTCTGGGGGCCAAGCTGGGGGGTGCAGCCTGTCAGGGGTGGAGAGCAGGAAGTTGAGTAGAGCACACTTTTCCCCCTCCCTTTCTTGTAGAAGGGTGGTCAGACACATTTACGCTGAGATGTAAATTGGGCAGGAGAACTGCTGGCGAATTGCGGGTGGGGGGGTAGTTGGAGTAGAATTTAGGTGGACTGTTTTTAACTAGGGTGTGTCTAGCCTGCAAGCCTCTGGGATTAGCGTGTCAAAGTCCTGTACGCAGCCAACAGTATGATGACACAAGTATTGGAAAGACTTTACAGCAATACCAATTTGTTCACTCCTGGATCTATAGTGCACTGTGTTATCATTGAACGCCGCTGAGCCTCCGGGATGTCGGCATACAGGCTGTGTCGGGAATTAGTTGAGTGCATAGTGTGCTTGCTTGGTACCAGCTGCCGGCTGCAGGTGGCATACCCTGTAACAGACGTTGATAATGAATAAAGGTTAAATTTAAAGAAAAAAAAAAAGAGGAACTTGTCTTACAAGTTGCTGCAGCTGCTACTGGTGTTAGCTAGGCGGTGCGTGGCGATCACTTGGATGGGGCATAGGGCCCCCGAGTTATCCCTATGGCTTTGCGTGGTCAGAGAGTGGTCCCTGGCTGAGGAAACACACATGCAGTGCACGCGCCGCGATGAGCGGCTTCAGGAGGACTTACTAGCTTGAAGGATGATGTGTGCTGAGGGGTTGCCTGATGATGACTCGGATGCCACCAGTGCTGAATTGTTCACCCCTGAGAAGTCTGGGTCCGAGCTAGCTGAGGCGGGAGGCGGGGAGGAGGGACCAGTGTCGGAGTAGTGCCCGGCTGGGCGCGCACAAAGGTTCCATATTGTATTACTATGTAATTGTCTTGATTCCCAGAGGATTAATTAGAACTGTGACGTCTGCACCCTATCGGGCCGCGGAGTAGGTAACCTGACTCTTTTCATGTACTCTGTTAATGATGCCAAGTATTGGGGGGATTTGTTCTGTTGTTATTTGTTAGACTGTATTTCTATTGGAAACTTTATCCATACAGACAGATGGGAGAGGGGATCAATAGAAGACGTGGGAGAGGGTATAAACAGAAAACAGCGGATGCTAGTGATGCACAAGTACTTTTAGCGAACAGTTATGTTTATCCTTGTGGCACTTCTCACCATCACGCCGCCCGGCCTCCGGGCTGTGGGCCTAGTGGCTGTGTATTGTACTACATGATGACTTTGGTTATTTCACCTAGCAGTGCCTATGTATAGATTTGCTTGATAATGTCTTCTATGTCTTCCACAATAAACATATTTTTCAAAAAATATATATATAATTATTGAAGTAGATTGTTTGTGGTTGCCTTTGCTTGATCCATATGTTCATATGTATGACAGATGTATGAATGAAGTTCTCCTTTGGGATCAGTCGATTCATCATTTACCACAATACATTCAAAGAACAGAAGTATCGTGTTTCAGTATAATATATATATTATTTAAATACATCTTTGGGAACCTTTTGTTTTGTATTTATCCAGTGTACCTAGGCTCGTCTAGATTTAGTGGGTGAACCCTGTTTCATAGGTTTTTTTTATTTTGTTTTAAAAACAAAACCCTGCACATTGAGAAGCTTGTAAAGTTTTTTTTAAATTATGTTAAGTTGCAAGTAATCCAAATGTGCAACTTTGCATGACCTGAGTTAAAATGTCAAGGTATGTAAACAAAGCAGAATGATACATAGTTTGCATTTTTGTATCACATATTATGCAGCACAATTTGACTTTTGCTGTGGCATTTGTTTTGTACTCGATTGCACTTAATCAGGCCCGGACTGGCAGTAGCGGGCACCGGGCAATCCCCCGGTGCGCTGCACGGGTGGGGCGCCGATTTGGGGCCCCCCTGGGCCGTTTTTGTTACAGGGTCGTTTTTGCAGCCTAATCGGCCGTGTAACAAAATCGGCCAAAAACCGGCCCCGGCAAAGAGCTCGGCGGCACCCACAACCCCCCAGGGGAGAGGGGGGCCGGCCGAGCACGGTTTTGGTTCCCAGTCCGGCATGCCTGGTACAGTTTCTAAACTCGACTGATGACTTCAACAGCTTGATGATGCCTGATGATGACAAAATTACTTCTTGGATGATCGTCCAATGATTGGGATGGCTTCTAAAGTAATATTGTTTGTCATGAGTTTGTAGCACTTTGAAAAGGTTTCGGTGAAAACCTTGAGAAGTGAGGAAGGGTGGGAAAGTTGATTTCGCCTAGGGCGCTATTTTAGCTGCAAAGTTTCCCAGTGCCATGTGTAATGTGCTGATCCAGGCCAGGTTTTATAACTGGATTTTGGGACTTGCAGTCCTGTTTCATATTGGAATAAACATGACCTCAAATTCCATAATTCAAAGAAAAAAACTGGACTGGAGTAGCACATCACAAATGGATCTTGAAAGCTTAGCAGGGCTGTGCCTTGTACCCAGGCATAAATGCTGTTGTTATCATGCTCAGTAAATGGCTAGGTATAAGAGAGGGGAAAATTCTCTCATACAAGACAGATGCGTTAAGAGGTAGGAGTTGTAGAATTAATGCCAGATGTTGGTAAAAAAAAGCAACATCTTAAAAGGAATCAAATTTCTCTGACCCTAAAAAACATTCTCTTGACCCTGATGACCTTAATAACTTCGCCCAGTATCCACCCTGCCTCTCCTAAAGTGACTAAAAGTTGCATTGCCTCACATCTGTCATCCCACATACAGGACAACAACAATTTCCTTGACATTCTTGAGGAAATAGAAATTTTTAGGTAGTCAGTGTGACCCCCACTCGCACCCTATCCATGCACCCGTACCCCATGTATGTCATGTAATTCCCTTCCCGTGCCTGTTTCAATAATGTTCCTGCATTTCCGTCCAAAGTTAGCATGTCAGTTACTAGGCCCTTCATGGTTCTAATGTCTATTCCGCATTCAAGCCCACGTTTCCAATGCATTTACATGGTGCACTTTTAAATAACGCGAAGCACACGTTTTCCACGTTTTCTGGCTCAGTCGAGCCAGGCCCTTAATTGAGGCTCCGAGTCTCTTCTGTCTCTGAAAGCTGCAGTTTAGGTATGCATCCCTGACCTCTACCTTACTTCCTGCCCAGCGAGCGGTGCCCGGCTCGGCCTGGCCTGCCTGCCAAGACGGTATTTTGCCTACAGTTATCTGCTCAGCCTCCGCAAAAACACATTCCAGTCTAGTGAAATAGGTAAACATATTCCAGCCTGCAGAGCAAAGGGCCCGGCCTTCCTGTCTCCTTGCAAGTGATTTACTGAACCCGTTGCCATGGTAGGCCCATGGCCCCTGCGCATTGTACCAAGACACGTATGCACCCACTAGCATTCAGTATTGAACGGCCTCTGCCCGAGAGACCTTTTATTCAGATAATACATCCTCCAAACACAAGATACCAGATATGCTATAGGTGCAGGTCGTTCTGACATCCCAGACACCAAGACTCCTCTACTAGTGCTAAAGTCAAGCCCCCCAGCTCTCCCCAGTTACACGTCAATACCACGTCATGCTCAGTTGCGCGCGCACCCATGTTGAAGGTTTCTGCTGACCCTGCAGAATTTCTCTATGCATCCACCCACCTATGACACTTCTGTGACGCTTCCACCACACACCTCCGTGTTCGCCCCTGTACACGCCCTCTTTTACGCCCATGTGTTCTTATCACTCTCTTTTTCACTTGTTAAGCCTACTGTATTCATTTCAATTATACTGTTTTACTATATATAATGTGTGATGTTAATAAAATGTTGAATATCCCTTCCTGAACCTTAGTGGTGATGGAACTCGATGTCCAGTGTCTCGAGCCACTTAATTAAAGCCCGTATGACTCAGATATCACGGACTCTGCCTCTCATTTATTGAGCTATTCTTATTGTCATTTAATGTATAGAAAAATAGTCCCGGTAATTTTATTTACCACATAATCTGGCGCCCGAATAGGAACCCCTCCCCTTCCCCACGCGCCGGCGATGTAACGCAGGCCCTTGACCCCTTCTACAGCCGTGACGGACTCCTGTGCACACCTGCGGGTTTTCCTGCTATCTCCCTCAGGCCCACGGAGGAGACGGAGACTGCGGTCCGGCATCCAGACGAGGCGGTGAGGAATGCGGAGAGTCCCGACCAGAGCCCAAGCCGAGAGAGCAAGGTCCGAGGTATCTCGAGGCCCACCTGTTCGGAAGCGCACGCGTAGTAGCAGCCAGACGCCGTAGCAGTCCAGTCCAGTCCAGTGTCGAGTTTCCGAGGCCTTCAGTTTTGCTTCCCGGTGAGTACCGTTGTTGGGAACGCATCTAGACGGGTTCATTAATTTGTGCCCGGTCAAGACGGGTCTGGGTACACAGACCCGGTCCAGACGTGTTCACTTAGGTGGATACGGTATGACGTGTCTCTTTATGGGACCGGTATGTCTGTACTGTTTTAGCAGTGCATCCAGTAATCCGGTATTCTAGTATTGTTTTCCGAGTTTTACAGAATTTATGTTTTTCACGTGCCAGGTAGTATCAGTTTGAAATGTTTTAATGTGTTTAATGTCGTGGTATGTATGATTGTTTGCTATTCATTACTGTGTTTATTGTGTTCACGCTCAAGTAAGTTCAAATATGCCGCTGTTTTCGAAATTACGTCAGATAGGAACCAGGAAAGGGATACTCGAAGAAGCAGTTCCCGTCCCGCCTAGGGACACTCCCGGACATTTTATGTACCACAAACATGGCTTAGATGCCATACTGTACTTAGACTTATGGGTTGACTATACCAAGGATCTGGAAGAGAAATATAGATGGCCTGTCTCAGGGACATGGGATGCTGATTGCATCATGAGAGTAGAGGAAGCATTGTGGAAAAAGAAAGCCAGACAATCCCAGAAAGATAACATAGAATTGTGCCGTAAAGAAGCGCATAGAAGAACAGAGAAAGAAATTAGGAAAGCAGAGAAAAGTAGGGAATCATCAGAGAAAGCACAAGAAAAAGAACTACTAGAAGAAGGTGAACGAGTTAGAGCAGAACAGTTAGACCGACAAAGAAATGCCCTTATGAAAGGCATGTACCCCCTTCTCGCCGAGGGCCTACCTAAGGCCACCCCGGAAGTACCCAGTAATTTACCGCCACCACTGGTTCCAACTAAACTCCGTCATAAACAGACCGCAGCGGATATTTTCCTTTCTTCTTACTTAGATGACACTTTCCCAGAATATGCAAATACGAATCCTCCTCCAATTATTCATCCCCACAACCCTGTTCATGACACGATTCCCCCCACTGTCTCTCCTGCCACTGGTCCTGGCAATCCTTTTAATGCACCTGTAACCCAGGGCCAACCTACACTACCTGCACCTACTTTACCAGCTACTCTACCACCAGCGACAGCACAGCCAGTAATAGTCGACGATCACACTTCAGGAGGAGCAGTAGGAGGTATCCCTGTCACCCCGCCTCAAGTAAAACGAACAACATTAAGAGAAGCAGCATTACAACGTACACCAAAAGTTACTACATACGCAGCCCTTAAGCAGTACCTTACTGATTGCAGATATGATCCAGTACCAGGCGAAGACCAGATGATATTATATTCAATACGTATTCGACGTGTTACAAATCATTTGACTATTTTACCAGACATGAGGGAACATTTAGACAACATATATCATTTTATTAGAACGGGGGAGAGACCAGAAAGTATTCACGAGGCCATGGCACACAGGAAGGTGGAGACTCAAAATATGATCTTACAGTTTTTGATAAATTGTTTGATAAGGGAACAAGATCAGCCAGGTAAAAACAAAGAAGAGATGAAAGTCCTGATAAAATGGAGTGACAACATAGCTGATGGAAAACATAGTAAACAAGGTTGTATAGAATCCATGTATAGAAAGATTCGTAAAGAAATTCTAGACATACACGAAAGGGAAAGAGCAGCGAGAGAAGCCGAGAAAGCGGATGATGAAGTCTCAGAAGACGATGATATAGAAACAGAAACACAAGGTAGAATAGCGTACGTAGGTAGGGCGAGACCCTTTGACAAACCCATACGCCTAGACTGTAAGAAAAGTTTTCTTTCTCCCATAACAGAACAATGTTCTCTTGAACATCTATTCCAAGCCACTGATAAAGTACTGAAACAACGAATAGGTTATAGTGAACTTAGTACCATGCATGAACAGGAACTAGCCCGGTCAGCAGTCCAATGGGCTGGCAATACTAGCGTATATAAAGATGACATAGTAGCGCAAACATTTTTTAACCTTTCCCCAGACGAACAGCGACTAGCTGGTATGTACATGATTCAACATCTCATTACACTGTACGAAAGTCAGCATTCTGATCCAGGTCCCTTATATAATATATTGGAAGAGTTACTCCTAGGTAGATGGAGAGGCCTAGGTACCGATTTAATTAATGTCATTCTAGAACAGCGACACAAATACAGAACTTTCCTGACTCCACATTTCATTCCTGTTCCACCCCCAGTAAGGAAAACATTTTACATAGACAGACAGAATCCCTTACGAGAAGTTCATCCCGTTCGGGCAACAGGGGGTGAGCTAGAACGAGTATTCGTATACACACCTTTGACCAAAATGGAATTATTGGAAATGAAAAAATTAGTGCCGTGTCATGA
The DNA here is from genome assembly GCF_964263255.1 of Lissotriton vulgaris. NCBI lineage: Eukaryota > Metazoa > Chordata > Amphibia > Caudata > Salamandridae > Lissotriton > Lissotriton vulgaris. The sequence goes on along the minus strand of NC_141696.1, from coordinate 1,385,119,788 downwards.
TAAAGATCCAGCAGGGTTTCACCGTGAATTAAAAGACATGCTCCTCATGGGGGAGTATACGTATCCCGATATCATTAAAATGTTAAAGGTACTGTTGCCAGCCGGCATTTACGAAAAACTTAAAGAAAAAGAATGGGAAGTGGGAGAGAAAAAGATTGATTGGGCAGAATTAGAACACGAAGAAAATACACGAGTCCCAGGTACTGGTCTTGGGGAAAAAGCTAAAGCATTACCAGGATTATTTGTACAGGTCTTGCGAGGTTATTGACAACTAAAAAGGAAGACTGGGATGCTATCTCAGCCTGCAAACAGAAACAAGACGAAGACACTAGTGATTTTTATTCCAGATTCGAGAAATGTTTCATTATTAATAGCGGCCTGAAAACAAGTAGTGAATCATATCCACATCTTTTTGTGACCATATTAGTAGAAAATTCCTTACCACAGGTTAAAAATAGAGTACTGAAAGTTGAGAGTACATGGCAAGCTAATACCCCTTCCCAAATGTTACAAATGTTACAGTGCCACCAGAACCGAATTAGAGAAGAACACGAACACGAGCAGAGACGTATGAAAGATACGAAAATGAAAGTACTAGTTGCTCAGTCTGTCCCAGCTGATGGTCAGAAGAGGGGTACGACACCGACCAGTCAATCTGCAGCTCCTGTTAAAGGGAACTGCAATTATTGTAAACAGCCAGGTCACTATATAAACGAATGTGCCGTCCTGAAATACAATATCGCTACCGGCAAAACGAAAGAAAGACCGCGCCCACCTAGACAAGAACATGTTCCACCAAATATTCCGCAGAACACGCAACCTCCTCAGAACACACAACAGACAGTAGCTGTACCCCAACCCCAACCTATAGCCGCCACGCAACACGTTACACAACAAATGTACCAGTATGCTCAGTCAGATTACCCCGATTATCAACAGTATTCATGAAACAGCCTAGAGAGGGTGGTTGGCTTGCCCCTTATCGAGGTTCCTGTAGATCAAGAGGGTCCCTATGTACATAGCCAGGTACTAGGGAAAGACAGAAATTTTTTGATTGACACAGGGGCGAGCAGAACTACCATCAGTCATGACGAGGTTCCAGGGCCACCCCTCTCAGGCTCACAGAATGTTTCCCTGGGATTTTCAGGAAAGCCAATTGTTAACGAAGTGTCAAAACCAGTTTCCCTAGAAGTTGGTCCATTGTCCCGTACTACTGACTTGTTACTTACGAAATCATGTCCAGAAAACTTGCTTGGTATAAAAACATTGAAAGCGCTAGGAGCAGTGATTTGTTGTTCTCCGGAAGGAGTGAGATTGTTTTTGCGTGATTTTAAAGGACATTATGTGTTAAGAGATTTTGATCCAAGGTTGTAGAATGTACCACAGCATTTATGGGCACAAGGTCCAACTGATGTAGGTTGTATGCACATTACACCATATCGTGTTACTCTTAAACAAGGAGTTGTACTGCCCCGAATCCGACAATACAAGTTACCACCCGAAGCTGTAGTTGCCTTACTGAAAATTATTGACGAGCTCATTGCTCAAGGAGTGGTTGTAGAAACTGACTCCAATGTGTGTAATTCTCCAATTATCCCGATTCTTAAACAAACTGACCCGAATGCACCACCGGTCTACAGACTGGTGATTGACCTTCGAGAATTAAACAAATGCATAATACCCCAGTACCCAGTGGTCCCAGACATTTCTTCTCTATTGACTGCCATTGATTCCGAAGCTGCGTTCTTTACTGTAATCGATCTCAAGAACGCCTTCTTTAGTGTCCCCATTCATCCAGAAAGCCAGTATCTCTTCGGATTCTGTTTAAATGGCAGAAGCTTCAAATTTGCACGTGCTCCTCAAGGGTTCACAGAAAGCCCTAGTATTTACAGCCAAGCACTGAAACGACAACTAGACTGTATTCACATGCCTACTGACACTGCCCTGCTCCAGTATGTTGATGATCTATTGATCACAGCACGAACAGAACGTGATTGCGAACGTGCATCACTGACAGTCCTGTATTTTCTGGCCGAAAAGGGGCATAAAGTGTCCCCTTCGAAGCTCCAATTCTGTGCCCAGCAAGTGGTTTACCTTGGACACTTGCTGTCCAAGAGGGGTAGACAGTTGACACCTGACCGCATCCAGTTAGTTGCACATCTTCCACAGCCCAAGACACAAAAGGAAGTACGGGCCTTCATTGGCCTCACCTCTTACTGTAGACAATGGATTCCTCAGTATGCATATCTAGCCAAACCACTCATACAGTTGACAACACAGGAGGCAGCGACTTCGACTGTCCTCCCTTGGACCCAGGAACATACACAAGCTTTTGATGAACTGAAGAAAGCTTTATGTCAAGCACCTGTTTTAGCGACACCATGTTACAGCAAACCTTTTACACTTTTTGTCACTGAACGCGATGGCACAGCATTATCTGTTCTCACACAAGATCAAGCAGGAAAACACAAGCCTTGTGCTTATTTTTCTAGTACATTGGATCCAGTAGCCCAGGCTCTGCCTGCGTGCCTTAAATCAGTTGCAGCAACAGCTCTAGCTATCAGACAAAGCGACTCCATAGTGTTAGGACATCCCCTGACCGTACAGGTTCCACACTCCATGGAAGTTCTCCTAAACAGGACACAGACTCAGCACTTGACCATAGCACGACTGACAGGATATGAACTGACACTGTTTCAACCACACATAGAGATCAGACGTTGCAACATACTAAACCCTGCTACACTGTTACCCTCAATCACAGCAGACCCTGCACCACATGACTGTGTGGACGTCATTAATACCGTGACAAAGCCAAGACAAGACTTGACAGACATTGCATTACCTGACCCAGACCTGACACTTTATGTGGATGGTTCATGTATGAGAACAAGTACAGGAGAGTTAGTGGCCGCATATGCAGTGACCACTGAAACTGAAGTCATAGAAACACTTCGTATTGACACATTGTCTGCTCAAGCAGCAGAGCTCATCGCTCTGACCCAAGCCTGCATACGAGCTAAGAACCTGAAAGTAAACATATACACGGATTCACAGTACGCATTCGGAGTCGTTCACGACTTCGGCGTTCTCTGGCAAGAGAGAGGTTTTTTGACCTCTCACGGAGCCAAGATACAGCATGGTCCCCTCATTCAAGCTCTGTTAGACGCAATACACTTGCCTACAGCCATTGCCATCATGAAGTGCAAAGCACATACGAAAGTTACTGACACTATTTCCCAGGGTAACGACCTGGCAGATCGAACAGCTAAGCTTACAGCTCAGACTCAAACAGACATACCGACTGACACGACAAAGACTGAAGTAACTCCACTGACACATTGCATGACAGTCAGGGATCCCACACAAGATGTACTCGACATACAGTCACATGCAACTTCAGACGAAATCAAGAAATGGACTGAACAAGGAGGGGTCCAGACAGATCAGGGATGGATGACGTAGGGAAAAGCCACATGGTTTCTCCCCGACTCTATGGTTCAAGTTATTATTAATACAGCACATAGTCCAGCTCACTTAGAAGGGAAAGCCATGCTAGACAGCATCCAGAATATTTGGTTCAACAAGCATTTACGTGCAGCAGCAAAACAGAAAGTACGTACCTGTATGATCTGTTGTCAGTTCAATCCAGGCAAAGGCATTCCCGTGGAACAAGGTGGATTTCATCCTCCTGACCATCCTTTCGAAGTCCTCCAGATGGATTATATCCAGATGGACAGATGCCGAGGATTCAAGTATGTCCTCGTAGTTGTATGTGCCCTTTCCAGATGGACAGAAGCTTACCCAGTCCCAGATTACACTGCTGTAACCACTGCCAAACAGTTGGTCCGTGAATTTTTCCCGCGATACGGCTTGCCCCGTGTCGTGTACTCAGATAATGGACAGCCATTCTCGTCCGAGCTCATGAAACAGGTATCACTCCTGTTAGGATACCAGTGGAAATTCCACTGTGTACGACACCCCGAAGCAGCTGGTCTCGTTGAGAGACATAATCAGACTCTGAAAACACGATTAGCGAAGGTCTGTGCAGAAAAAGGTGTAGATTGGATGGTAGCCCTGTCGGTTGCCCTCTTTTACATGCGTATGGTAGCTCATTCCAGAACCGGACTATCTCCTTATGAGGTAGTCTTCGGCAGACCACCAAACATGTGGGGTACGCCTATGCCGCGTAAAATTACTGATGTTGATAGTAGTATGCTGACAGATTACCTGGCTTCCTTGATGTCTGCACTACTGTCTTGTCGTTCACAGGTCGCGGCTGCCTTCCCGGACAACACCCAAGTGAAACCGCATGAAATCGTTCCAGGCGACCTGATATGCATACGGAACTTCGATCGCTCAAGCCCTCTGGAGCCCAGGTGGAGGGAACCGAAGCTGGTGTTGATGACCACGAGGACCGCAGTGAAGGTTGAGGGAAGAAAAGGGTGGCTCCATTCCAGCCATATCAAACGTTTTCATGGACTGTGTCCAGAGACATTTCCCAAGGACTGCCCCGTTTCTGATACCGACACTAAACTCCCCTTGTTAGAGAAAACTCCGCAACAGGAGTATAAAACAAAGTTAAGGTCTAGTAAGTCAGACAGCGTTTAATTGTTTAAGTCCCCCTCGGGTGAAGCGGTTAGACAGGTTTCTGACATGTATGAGATAGACCCAAATAGCCAGAGAGATAGGCGAAATGAGAAGAGAGACAAATACTGCAAAAACCTCCACAGCAGATGTATTATCACTTTGCTTTTTATGTCTTTTCTGAGTATTACGATCATTTGTATAAGCTGGACCTTACATGTTTTCTTTCCTCCTCTTGGTTCACATGTACATTCTTCTTTCAATGACACCATAGAGCACACTTTCAGTGACCTGCCCCCTCACGAACTATCCTATCGACTAGCACTGCGCAACAATACTTTTATCCGTATGTTACACCATTCTCACCAGACCAGCAATGTCACGAATTGCTGGGTATGTGGCCGACTCCCACCTTACCAGAAATACAAGGGAGCTCTGCCTCTCTTTCCCTATCCGTTTACACACAATGGTTCGGGCGGAGCATGGTTTGCATTAATGTCCTCACTAGACAGTAAGTCCACAGTTTCCCAGAGCAATTGGATATGGGGAGACCTGAATACAGTTATGAATAAAGCCTGTTTCCCAGACAAAGACAGCCTTCCCCAAAGGACAGGGACCGATCTAGAAAATGAAGTGTATGGATTAGGAAATTTTACCCTTAACCTCATGATTCTGAACGTTCAGTCCGAGACTAATTCGGACTTGCCGTTTATAACAGTTTTACCAGTGAAAGGTGAATTATGCGTCAGAAAAAATGGTTCAGTACATCTAGGACACAGTGATTGTAATGCTGTGGTCGAATTCAGTGATAAAGGAAAGTCTACTTTCAAAGCTTCCCGCCATTCCTATTTTATATGTGGTCAGACAGCTTATGTACGTCTGCCATTAGATTGGGATGGAACGTGTTATATTGCATTCCTATTACCACCTGTTTTTCTAGCCCCATCCGATTATCATCGAAATTCACACCTTGTACATATAAGATATAGACGGGGGATCGAGTCCCCAATTGTTGATCAGACTGAGACAGCGTGGGAGCAATATACAGATTTCAATAAAGGATTCTTTTTCTTTGTAGGTCCTGTCCAAAACAGTAAACTGATACGGAAATTAACACGAACTCTTGAAGCAGTAGTGAATGAGACTACTTCTGCTTTAGGTAACCTGACCGAAGAGCAGTCTGCTATGAGGCTTGTTGTTCTTCAGAACCGCCTTGTACTTGACGTTATCCTGGCCGATAGGGGCGGAGCTTGTAGAGTGATCGGATCTAGTTGTTGTGTGTTTATTCCTAATAACGCACCATCAGTATATAAAGCAATAACAAGGCTTCATAAAATAGCTCACCAGATACACCAGAATCCTGGCACCTGGACTTGGTCCGGTTGGCTCTGGAGTGTGATATCCGCCTGGGGATGGAAAGTACTGTCCTTCCTAGGAATAATACTGCTTGTAGTATTCAGTTGTTGTCTCTGTCTGCAATGTGGGCCAGCGATTTGCGGCTTGTGCGCCACGTCTTGTATTCCCCATCCACGTTCACGTTCCCGTTCCCGAATGAAAAAAGATGAGCAAATGATGTTATACGAACAAATAGATGGTCTCATGAAAATAGAGATATCCTAAAGGGCGCCGTAGGGGCCAAGGAGGGAATGAGGAAATAGAAATTTTTAGGTAGTCAGTGTGACCCCCACTCGCACCCTATCCATGCACCCGTGCCCCATGTATGTCATGTAATTCCCTTCCCGTGCCTGTTTCAATAATGTTCCTGCATTTCCGTCCAAAGTTAGCATGTCAGTTACTAGGCCCTTCATGGTTCTAATGTCTATTCCGCATTCAAGCCCACGTTTCCAATGCATTTACATGGTGCACTTTTAAATAACGCGAAGCACACGTTTTCCACGTTTTCTGGCTCAGTCGAGCCAGGCCCTTAATTGAGGCTCCGAGTCTCTTCTGTCTCTGAAAGCTGCAGTTTAGGTATGCATCCCTGACCTCTACCTTACTTCCTGCCCAGCGAGCGGTGCCCGGCTCGGCCTGGCCTGCCTGCCAAGACGGTATTTTGCCTACAGTTATCTGCTCAGCCTCCGCAAAAACACATTCCAGTCTAGTGAAATAGGTAAACATATTCCAGCCTGCAGAGCAAAGGGCCCGGCCTTCCTGTCTCCTTGCAAGTGATTTACTGAACCCGTTGCCATGGTAGGCCCATGGCCCCCGCGCATTGTACCAAGACACGTATGCACCCACTAGCATTCAGTATTGAACGGCCTCTGCCCGAGAGACCTTTTACTTCAGATAATACATCCTCCAAACACAAGATACCAGATATGCTATAGGTGCAGGTCGTTCTGACATCCCAGACACCAAGACTCCTCTACTAGTGCTAAAGTCAAGCCCCCCAGCTCTCCCCTGTTACACGTCAATACCACGTCATGCTCAGTTGCGCGCGCACCCATGTTGAAGGTTTCTGCTGACCCTGCAGAATTTCTCTATGCATCCACCCACCTATGACACTTCTGTGACGCTTCCACCACACACCTCCGTGTACGCCCCTGTACACGCCCTCTTTTACGCCCATGTGTTCTTATCACTCTCTTTTTCACTTGTTACGCCTACTGTATTCATTTCAATTATACTGTTTTACTATATATAATGTGTGATGTTAATAAAATGTTGAATATCCCTTCCTGAACCTTAGTGGTGATGGAACTCGATGTCCAGTGTCTCGAGCCACTTAATTAAAGCCTGTATGACTCAGATATCACGGACTCTGCCTCTCATTTATTGAGCTATTCTTATTGTCATTTAATGTATAGAAAAATAGTCCCGGTAATTTTATTTACCACATTCTTCAATCCAGATTCCGTCAGGCTCACTGCACTGATGCTGCAAATCTGTACATTGTGAGATTGTGAATGACGCCCTCCACATCTTCGACACTGTTAACTTCTATCTACTTGTGCTCCTCGACCTCTCCGCTGCATTTGACACAGTCAACCACCAACCTTTGTTAGACACACTGATGCATTGAATGGGTATTGATGGTGTCGTCCTTAGGGGTTGATTCACCTTGCTGGAAATGGTACTTTTTGCAGGGTTGTCCCAGAACTTTTTGCCTCTGACATACTGGTTTTGACTGTGTGCTGCATTTCGATTTTGCTTGTTTTATGACTCTGGGCACCCTACCACTGCTGACCAGAGCTAAAGGGCAAGTGCTCCCTGTGAAAAATATAATGATAATTGGTTTCTCCATGATTTGCATATGGGATTTACTAGTAAGTCCCTAGTACAGTGCACTGTGTGTGCCCAGGGCCTGTAAGTCAAATGCTACTAGTGGGCTCACAGCACTTATAGGGCCACCCACAAGAATAGCGCGCAACATGTCTCAGGCCTGCCACTGCAGTGTCTGTGGGCCCGATTAACAGAATTAACTTAAGACTCAATCCTAAACTTACTACTATTTTGGTATTCACAGAATGCACTTACTACTTTTGGCATTCACAGAATGAACTTACTACTTTTGGTATTCACAGAAGTTAGGATTTTGTCTTAAGTTTGTCTTAAGACAAACTTAAGACAGACTTAAGACAGACTTAAGACAAAATCCTAACTTAAGTCTGTCTTAAGTCTGACCAAAACGAACTCAATCAGAACCGGAGTTATCAGTTTTAGAAGGAAAAATAAATCATTGCTATTCACTGTAGCAAAACTTTAACGCTGCAGTTGATGGAGAAAACAAGTGACAATCGGTCACTTGCATGTCAAATCCAGTGGAAACCACAAGGGGTAAGGCGATGCAGGTCCCAGGACCAAGCCACAACAGTCAATTCAATTTCTTCCTGGCTCGAGAGGCCTGGGTACAGAGTTGTCCTGGCTGTCCTTCGTGCTGCAGTGTGAGCTGCAATGGTGCTGGTGTTACCGCTTAGACGTTGCTGTGGAGGAAACAGATGCAAAAACTCAACAGCGCGGGAACTGGGGTGACATGGGGAAGGTGCTGTGGAGTTCCCTGTAGGCACAGTGTTGAACAAATTTAGGGTATCCAGATGGAGCACCAACGAACCTTGGCAGCGGCAAGCTCAGCGTGGGTTACTTCAATGCCCTGAAGTATCGAGGAAAACGGTAGCTACCTGAAGGTTGCTGGAAATCAGGACTATATTTCACACAATGCACTGGACCATTTACTTTTGGGCAATCCCTCTGCGGGCCCGATGCGCAGTAATTCTTTGGTTCCAGAAGCGTGCTTTTACCTGTGGGCTGCAGGGGACTAGTAGCACTAGCCCAAGGGAGTTCTGGAGTTGCCTTTGGTGCTTGGGGAGGTTCCTCATAACTTTGGAGCTGGTCTTTGGTCAAAGATGAGTCACAGTTGTGCAGTTGCAAGGTGGTTGCCATAGGTGCAGAGTATCACACTTTTGCTGTGTGCAGATTCTGAAGTTGCAGACTTGGGCCTCTTCTGTGTCCTTTTTTCAAAGATGTTACAGGTCGGAGGTTCTGGTGCAAGGGGTTCTCTTAAATCTTAGATTAAGGGGCATTCGGGGTGTGGGTGCAAGTAGCCAATGGGCTAATAGCCCCAGCATCTAACAGCCCCTGAGGTGACTACAACAGGGGGTGTGCCACCTTTGCTACCCATAACTCTGTATTCTGCCCAATTTTAAAAATGGCAGAAACTTTCCTTGGCTGTACAGACCAAGTAGCCCATCCTAGGGGCGAAGCTTGCCTTTTGGGGATGCACACCATCTGACTATCTCATTTTCCACCTGCCTGGGAGCAAATGTGCCTGGGGCAGGGGAGGAGTGATTCTTCCTTTGGGAGGAAGCCTGCTTGCATATCAGAGATGGTGCTTGCTTTGAAGCTCATCCCCTTGATGTGCCACTTCACTCACAATCCTGTCAGCGAAGGAGGTGTCCTTGTTTCTGACTACTGGGAGTGCTCACCCCTCCTGGCACGGGGCAGATTCATTTCTTGGGAGGGCAGTAGCAGCTGCAGACTGCCCTCCAGGGCACAGGAAAGGTGGGGAACCTCTAAGGTAGCCACTTGAGTGTATATCACATTAAAGCTGACTTTAGTAAAACGTTGGGTTTAATGAAACAAGTTGTCTGATTCCATACATGACACTTCAGTTGGACCATAATGGAGTTGGCAACCTTGGGGTATCTGAGCGCCAGACCATGTTACCCTCTGCCTCCCTAAACTCTTATAGTAGCTCTTTGTAAAATGAGCCACTATAGGGATATATAAGCTTGCACTTCTATGACCACGCCTTTAGTATAGTGCACCCTGTGTCCTGGGCTCAGGAGGCCTACATGTGGGGTGACTGACGTATATTAAAAATAGTGCTTTGATCTGGTCACTCACGGTGAGGGCAAAGTTGAGTTGGGACAGTTTTCACCGTCCCTGCAGTCTGCAATGGCAGGTCTGCGGTCATCTGTTTACTTTGGTCATTTAGGGTGGCAACAGCAGTGTTTTTGCACTGGAGACTCCTTTAACTCCTGTGCTCTGGGTACCCTTGGTACCACTTACCAGGGACATATAAGTGGGTTACGGTCCTTGTAAATCGGAGTACCCAATTTACTTACATAATTTTTAGGGAGAGAGCACTTCCACTGGGGCCTAGGCAGCAGGCTCCAGTGCACTTTAGAGTCATAACCATCAGCCTTGGGAAAACAAGTGTGGGGATGACCATACAAAAAGGTTGCTTATCTCTCTATTCCCATTTATAAATCACATTCTCATTACCTACAATTCATTTGGCAGAGTCACAAATTCTATTTCCTTTCTTTGCCCCTCAGCCTTTTAACAGCACCTTATTTTTTCCAAGCTACTAACACCAGTGGTAGCCTTACTACAATTCCATGGAGTATGCTTGGGGCCTGATTATGAGTTAAGTTGTTATTTATCCCCCCCTGATAAATAACGATACCACGGGGTACGTTATTTATCGGATGCTATAAATAACGCTTATTGCAAGTTTATGGGGAATACGCACTGGTCGGAATATACCAACCACCTCCTAATCAAGGCCCTAGTAATCTACTTATACAATATGTTATTAATGGCCAATTCCCAAACACGTACTACAGATACACACCCGTGGGTGATTTCCCTCCTTCAAAACTTGGGATTTTTGATAAATCAAAAGATGTAGAACCTCAACCCTTCTCATTGATTTAATTTTTAGGATTCATCATAGATTCCAAGAAATCAGCACTCTTTTTTCCTCAAAAGAAGAAATAGATACAGTCAGTACTGATTAACAAAGTCTTCTCTTCGCAGGTTAGCAAGGATTGTTAGTCTGCCATCAGCATCCATCCAATGCTCCCCAGCCCTCTTCATTATCGAGCGCTTAAATGTCTAAAGGGTTGTCATCTTTGCTGGAGCCTCCCCTAATCCGCATTAGTTTCCCTGCCCACATAGACTCAGGAGGAGTTGGAGTGGTGGCTCTGCCAGATGGAAGCCTGGAATGAAAGATCTATTTATAGCTAGGGCCAGATATCACATTAGAATCTGACGCCAGAAGAACAGGTTGGGGAGCAAGATGCCGAAATTTTGTGACAGGAGGCAAATGGTCTCCAGACAAAACTCGGCATCATTTAAATTGTTTTGAACTGCTTGCAGATTCAGTTGCCGTAAAATGTTTGGCTCCCTTAAAAGCACACTGTGGTATCTTTCTGCGGATAGACAATGTTTCCGCAGTACATTACATAAATAAACTAGTAAAAAAATCCAAAGGACTGGCGGATCTCACCAAGGACTTCTGACAGGATTGTCTCGAAAAGGAAATACCTTCAAAGCAGAATATATTCCAGGTCTCTCCAATTCTGTTGGAGATTGGGTACACAGGTTGTTGATGACAGCGATTATTAGTCCCTTCATACCAATGTTTCCACAGAATTCTCCATCTCCTGGGACATCTTCAAATAGACCTTTTTACTTCCTGTTTGAACCACAAACTTCCTCACTTCTTCAGCTGGAGACCAGAGGAAGAAGCAGTCGATGCTTTCCTTCACCCCTCGAGTTCTCCCCAAGCAAACGTATTTCCTCCTTTCGCAATAATCCTTCAAACCCTTCTTCACATGAGTTTGGACCTAGCCACAGTGGTAATAGTTACTCCCTTGTGGCCTTCTAAAGTATGGTTCCTTCAACTTCTGGAACCCTCAATAAATTTTCAGGGACTTGTTCACGCCTTCCCGCAGTTACTTTTGAATCCTTAGATTCAACCTCATGATATGATACTCAGGGGGCATCATCTTATGACTTGGAAGATTTCAGGTCAGCTTGGCATGTCTCAGACCTTTTGTCTGAGTCATTGTCCGTTATTAATGACTTCTGGCTCTTTCCACTCAATACGGTTACAAATATGCCTGGGTCTCCTGGGTTAGCTGAGGTGTGGCAAAGAACATTAATACCATATTGGCATCTCTGGTAGATTCTAGTTACCCTCTTCAGGGCTGGGAAAACCAACAGAACAATCTACTCTTAACAGTCAGCTATTTCTGCGTGTCATGTTTTGATTAAAGGAGAACCAGAGGGTAAACTCTCTAGTGTGTAGGCCCCTAAAATCAACCAGACTCAAGGTTCCTACAAAACATAAGTACCCCCAGGTATGTAAAGGAACCATTGGATTTTATGCTTTCTTGGCATCAAAATGAATTCCTTTAGTTAAAACAGTTATCTGTAAAACAATAACTATGCTTCTATGTTTTTTTATCATTTAGAAGAGTGTCAGAAGTTAAAGTACTTGATTGTTGATAATAAATCTTTACCTGAACAGGGAGTAACATTTTATCTTGCACAGCGTATAATGACTAACTCCTCCTCAATATTTTATCCATCTTTTCATGAATGTAAAATACAATGTGTGGTCTCATGTCTGCATTGTTATGAATACCAAGCTGCTGCTCTTCGTCCTTCAGGAGTGTCTCAATTGTAAATGTATTGCGATTTATATAGCGCACGTATCACCCGAAGGCATCAAGGCGCTTGTCTTGGGAACCCGTCCTGGTATTCCCCTGTGAGATAACCCCAGCAGGGTATCCACAAGGTGAAAGCTAGGTATCCCGCCACGAGGGGCCGTAGTGGAGATTAAGCAAGCTATTGCCCAGAGTGTGAACCCATGAGTCGAGTAGGCACCGGAATGAGAATTATCGAGTCCATGGAATTTTTGAGTCCAAGACCGCCGAGGCGGGGAATTGAACCCTGGTCCAGGACCGATCTCTGCTTCCAGATCTGCCGCCTCTAACCCCTGAGCCACACTTACTGATATCTTTCAGGAAACCTTATGGCCCTGTGTCTCCATCGACCCTAGCCAGGTGGTCTAAATTGATTATGGCAGCGGCTGGTCTGGGCACTTCCATGTTCGAAGCCCACTCAGTTGGAGTAAGTATGGCCTCAAAATCTTTTATTTCCACAGGACGGTTGGAGGACATCCTTAAAGCAGCAGATTGGTCAAGAACACAAATACAAAATGTTTCTTGTAATGTTGTTGCACAGATTTAAACGTGTCATACGTGAGCCTCTGGAAGACACGTGTGTGAAGATTATCCCTCCCACCTCTTCCAGAGGTTCTAAAGAAATATTTCTCTTCCAGCTTGACTTCAGCTTCCTACACCTATAACAGAGCATGGCTGGGTAATATGCTTTCTGTTGTAGAAAAGGGCAGAATAAATGCCCAACCTACTCCAAAGAGAAACTGACATAGCTGCCAAGGTTTCAGATTGCAATGTGTGTCATTTCCATAATGTCAGTATAATTATGAGTGACATTCCAACGACTGAGTGACACTTTCTCTCCAGCAAAATCAAACGATGAATACGAGTGAAACATATAACTATCAGAATTACACCCATTAGAGCAACGAAAACCTCTAAGATCTTAAAACGGCTGCAAAGCACCTGAAGTGTAGGGGCACTAACCTAGTGCCTTGTGACAAAAGCTGTAACTCACTGAGCTGATCTACATAAAATACAGTTGTGTGATATGCTGGTGGTGTTCTGAGCTACTTATGGTCAAAACTGCCACTGAACAACACTCTGATCTCTCTTCAACATGAACATTAATCATCAGAGTTATCCTTGACATTTTAATATTACCTGGAAATTGTTGGACACATAAATAGCAGGTGCTTGTAAACCCACAGATTAATTCTAAGCACAGCATTCCAACCCAGCTCAGCTCAGCTCCAGATTCGGCTGAACCACAAGTAATAAAAGGATGTCTTTGACAAAAGTAGGAACCCACAGAGCTATGGTAAGTCAAAACTGCCACTAGACAAAAGCGGGAATAGTGGAGTGGTGTTGCTCACTGGTTAGAGGTGGCAGACCCGGAAGCAGAGAACGGCCTGGGACCAGGGTTCAATTCCCGACGCGGCAGGGTCATGGACCAGGGTCAGCGGACTTGATAATTCTTGCCTCGGTGCCTACTCTAACCAGGGATCACACTCGGCAACTCTGGGCATTAGCTTGCCTCATCTCTACAACAGCCCCCCACATTTGCCGGGGATGCCTGTTTTCACCTTGGAGATACCGAGTAGGGACCATCTCACAGGGATAGCCAGGACGGGTTCCCCAGTGGTCTACAGCGCCACAACGCCTCAGGGCAGCAGTGCGCTTTACAAGACACATACATTTACATTAATCGTCAGAGTTTTCTTTGACTTACCAACTTATTCAGTCTGGGGCATCCCGTGTAAAAGTAATGCCGGCCTCGGGCTGCCGCTGTCGCTCCAGCAGTCTGGGGACTCCACACACTCACAGCCGCTCATGTCAGTTTTTACTGGAGATAGGAGTGAGAGTTTCTGGCTAGGAGTGAGGGCCGGCTGGCACAGGGATGATGCTCCTCTCTGTCTGCAGTACTGTAGAATATATGGTGAGAGCTCATGTCTTGGCACGCTGACATGTTGTCCAGACATGGGTGCTGTGCTCTCCATGCCATTGGAATCGAGTTATTAATTATTATTATTGATTTTATAATTATTATTGATTTTATGAGGCGCACAGCTACCCGGAGGTTTCCCTGCACCTCAGACACGGGCAGAGTGAAAGGAGACTATTGATTGAATAACCACGTTTTGAAGGATTTGGGGAACTTCGTATAGATGGTTTCATTCCGAAGTGACGTAGGGAGTGAGTTCCACAGAGAAGGGCCCAGGCAAGAGAAAGACCGGCCGCCCATGTGCGACAATCTGGTCCTAGGAACCGAAAATGTGGCCTGAGTAGAAGAACGAAGGAGGCGCGGTGGAAGGTAGGGATGGACTAAGGCGTTCAGGTACTGAGGTGCTGTACCTGATTTGATTTTATGAATATAGCTCAGGGCCTTGAATTTAATGCGGTTCTCCACACTAAGCCAGTGGAGGTTGTGGAGTGAGCCTGAGATGAAGGCCCTTCTAGGAACCTAGCAGAGTAGCTTGGCCGCTGAGTTCTGCACTACCTGAAGTTTACGAATCAGCTTCTTATTACCTCCTAAATATATGACGTTGCCATAGTCCAGTCTGGAAGTAATAAGAGCCTGGGCCACAGTTCTTTGCATGGGACCAGGCAGCATCCAAAAGAGTTTTTTAGCCACTTTAGGATGGTGAAGTAGGTTGAGGCGACCTTGACTGCTTGCTGCTTCGTCAATGATTACGCCTAGATTATGGACCTGTTGCACAGGTTGGGTGAGAGCACCCATTTGGGGAGGCCAGTGTTGGGGGCGCCAGAGATCTTTATTTTCCCCAAAAATTAGTACTTCCAATTTTTCGCCGTTAAGCTTTAGCAAGTTGGCTTGCATCCAACCTGCTTTATTT
Organism: Lissotriton vulgaris; assembly: GCF_964263255.1. Classification (NCBI taxonomy): domain Eukaryota; kingdom Metazoa; phylum Chordata; class Amphibia; order Caudata; family Salamandridae; genus Lissotriton; species Lissotriton vulgaris. Next base: position 1,385,104,433 of record NC_141696.1, on the reverse strand, counting down.
TGAAGCCCTGCCCGGAGAGAAGATGACTTGTATGTCTCTTTTGTGGAAAGGGAGAAAATTAGCTGGGTGTCATTGGCGTAGGAAAAAATAGACAGCCCAGCTTCTTGAGCAATTGTAGCCAGAAGCCTGACGTAGGCATTGAACAGTAGTGGGCAGAGAATGGAGCCCTGCGGCACTCCATGAGGAGAAGCATGGGACTTGGAACTGGTTGACGGAGAAAGACCTGAAAAGTACAGCTGGTAACAAAATCAGTGAGTCATTTGAGTGCTGCCCCGACAATGCCCAGTGATTGTAAAGCTTTTAGAAGGGCGGTATGTGACACAGTGTCAAAGGTGACACTCAAATCAAGCAGTATAAGTGCCACAGTTTCACCCATATCAAGCCGGTTGTGAAATGTTTCCGTAACTCCCAAAAGAGTAGTTTCCTGGCTGATGAGGGGTGAAACACCAAAACCGGTCCTAGGATGCTTGTTTCCGGTCCAAGGAGGCCCTGGCCTGGCAGTTCGGGCTGAACTGTTCCCATTGGGTACAGGGTCAAGACTGATTCGCATATGGCTGGTTTCAAACTGGAATGGCATGGTGAGCAAAAAAACGATGGATTTAGGCACAGATATCTGTACTGGGGTGAATGTATGGCATTGTTCTGCATTCTGTCCATCAATTGTTGTTTTTGCAAGTTGAGAGCAGGCCCGCTGTGCCATGTGCCTGAGGAAATAGAAATTTTACGTGGCCTATGTGTCCCCTGTTTGTTCCCCACGTTTAGTGTATGTGCATGTCACCCATGCCTTTTCCCTCCATGGCCTGCAATAATGATGCCTCTGCATTTCCTTCCCACATTAGACTGTCAGTTACCAAGCCTTCCATGAAAGAAACGTTAATTCTGCACTGAGGCCCATGTTGCCAATGTATTTGCATTGTGCACGTTTAACATCGAGATGAAACCCGTTTTGTGGCTCAGCCTGAGCCAGGACCCGAATTAAGGTTTTTCATGCCTCCAGACACTCTGAGGGCTGCAGCTACGTATCCCTGACCTCTCGCATACTTCTGGCTCAGCCGAGAGGGGCCCAGCCCGGGGTGCCAAGACAGCATTTTGCACACAGTTATCTGCTTGCTCCACAGAATCACATTCCTGCCTAGTAAAGAAGGTAAACAGAACCCGTCTGCAGAGATAGGGCCTAGCCTTTCTGTCTCCGTTTAAGTGATTTGCAGAGCTCGCATCCATTGAAAGCCCATGGCCCCCACGCAATGAACGAAGAAATATATGCCCACACTGGCTCTTGGTGATGAGCAACCTTTGCTTGAGCGACCTTTGCTTCAGACAATACATCCTCCAAACTTAAGATACCAGATAATACCAGACGTGCAGGTTGTCCTGACACTGAAGGCCTCTCTACTAGACCGAAAGTCAGCTCCCCCCAGCTTCCCCCAGTTACACGTTAGTTGCACGTCATGACCAAGTTGCGCACACAAGTAGGGTAAAGGTTCCAGCTGACCATGCAGACCCCCTTCATGTATACACCCACCTATGACTCACCTATGACTCCTCAAGTGAACGCCCACATGTACGCCCTCTTGCACGCCCACATGCTCTTATCTCTCTCTTGCTCTGCCTGGAGCGCTCCTCCTTCTCTATGTAATTTTAATGTATAAATATTGTACTCTGTGAATAAAGTTCAGAAGACCCTTCCTGAACCTTAGTGGTGATGGATTCTCCCTTAACTCGAGTTACTGAAATAAAGCCCTTTTGAATCGGACACCACGGACTCTGCCTCTCATTATATGCATGACCCTTTGTTTAAGTATAGAAATTATGACAGGGTAATATTTAATTTACCACATAATTCTGGCGCCCGAATAGGGACAAATCCCCTTCCCCACGCGCCGGCGATGTAGGTCCAGCCCTTGCCCCCTTCTACAGCCGTGACGGACTTCACAGTGTACACGCCAGCGGGACTTCCTGCTTACTCCCTCAGGCCCACGGAGGAGACGGACTGCGACCAGGCATCCACACAAGGCGGTGAGGATCGCGGATCATCCCAACCAGAGCCCAAGCCGTGAGAGAGCAAGGTCTGAGGTTTCCAGAGGCCCACCTGTTCCGAGGCGCAAGCGCAGTATCAAGTTCACGCAGTATCAAGTTTCCGAGGCCTTCAAGTTCTGCTTCCCGGTGAGTACCGCTATTGGGAATGCATAAAGATTAAAGACGGGTTCATTTATTTGAGCTCGGTAAAGACGTGTCTCGTTCATACGGGCACGGTAAAGACGGGTCCATTTCGGTGGGCACGGTAAAGACGTGTCTCTTTATGGGACCGGTATGGTTGTACTGTATTCCAGTGCATAAAGTTAACCGTTTTCAAGTACATGTTTTACTCCATGTATCAGGTTACACTGTATCTGTTTTAGTGTTGTAGTGTGAATGATTGTTTCAGTCAGAGTATTTTTGTGTTTATTGTGTTGTTCATTAAGTCGGTTTCAACATGCCACTGTTTTCGAAATTACGTTAGATAGGAACCAGGAAAGGCATACTAGAAGAGCCAGTTAACATCCCGCCTAGAGACACACCTGGTCATTACATGTATAATAAACACGGGCTAGATGCCGTATTGTATTTAGAACTATGGGTAGATTACACAAAGGATTTAGAGGAGAAGTACAGATGGCCTATCTCGGGAACATGGGATTCTGAATGCATTATGAAAGTAGAGGAAGCGCTATGGAAAAGGAAAGCAAGACCGTCTCAGAAAGATGCCATTGAGTTATGGCGTAAAGAAGCACATAGGAGGGCAGAGAAAGAATTCCACCAAGCAGAGAGAAGTAAACAAGGAGCGGAAAAAGCCAAAGAAAAAGAACTGCGGGAGGAGGGGGAATGGGTCAAGGCAGAACAGGCTGATAGAGAAAGAAATGCCCTCGTTGCTGGTATTTATCCCGTCCTCTCAGAAGAACTAGCTAGAGTGACCCCCTCAGAAATACCCCGTAGGTCGTGTACGCCACCACCTGTACCCTTTAGAGTACGTAGACAGAAGCAGACAGCATCAGAAGCTTTTATTTCCTCCTATCTAGAGGAGCCCGCACCGGACTACGTAAACGCAGATTTTCCTCTGCCCCCAACAGCGGCTCCGCTCCAACAGCTCCAGCAGATCGTGAAAGAAGACGTAGGGCCAGGGGCCGTAGGGGGAGGGGGGCCAGGGCCAATGCCAACGCCAACGCGAGTGCCAATGCCAACGCCAACGTTAACGCCTACGTCAGCGTCAACGCCATATAAGTTTACTGTAGATGTAGCAATCGCACGCTGTATATACGATCCAGTACCAGGAAAGGGTTCAATGCTCGTGTTTTCACTAAGATTAAGAAAAGCCGTCGACTATTTGGTCACATTACCAGACATGAAGGAACACCTAGATAAAATATACCGTTTCATTAGAACGGGGGAGGGACCCGAGTGTATAGAAGAGGCCATGGAACACAGAAAGGTGGAGGTTAAGAACTACATCCTACATTTTATGATTAACTGCCTGATCAGGGAACAAGACCAACCAGACGGAGATGTAAAGAGAGGTCTGATAGAATGGAGTGACAACATAGACGCCGGTCGGCATGATAAACAGGGACAGACAGATAGCATGACAACGAAAATACGAAAGGAAATATTAGCGATACACAGAGCAGGGTCTGACGAGAAGGGTGAGTCATAATCGGAAGAGTCAGAAAACGAGGCGAAGGACAAAATGAATTATGTAGGCAAAGCACGACAGTTTGACAGGCCCAAGTGCCTCGACTACCGTAAACAGGGACAGGCTATAAAAGAAAGATATTCCATTGAAAATTTGTTCCAAGCTACTGAGAAAGCACTGAAACGACGGATAGAGAGCGAGCGATCCCACACCCCACACGAAAAGGAATTGGTCCGGTCAGCCGTCCAGTGGGTGTCCAATTCTAACATATATAGCAATGATATAGTGGCTCAGACTTTCTTGAGCCTTCCGCCGAACGAACAGCGTTTGGCTGGTATTTACATGGTTCAACATTTGATAACGTTGTATGAAAGTCAATATTCTGATCCCGGTCACTTGTATAAATTACTGGACGACATACTTCTAGAAAGATGGACAGGCCTAGGTACTGATTTAATTAATGTCATTCTGGATCAACGACATAAGTACTTAAGTTCTCTGACCACATGCATGCTTCCCGCCCCACACCACGACAGAAAGAACTTATACATAGACAGACAGAACCCCCTACAAGAGGTACATCCCGTCAAAAATGCAGCGGGTGAGCTTCAACGAGTGTATGTTTACACACCCTTGACGAAATTAGAAATACTGGAAATGAAAAAGATGCTGCCCTCCCATGATAAAGACCCGGTGGGGTTTCACCGAGAATTAAAAGACATTCTCCGCATATTGAAAGTGCTATTATCTGCTGGTATTTATGAAAAGCTTAAGGAAAAAGACTGGGAGGTGGGAGAGAAAAAGTTAAGTTGGGCAGCATTGGAAACAGAGGATAAAGGCAGGCACCCGGGTGCTGGTCTTGGGGACAAAGCTAAAGAACTACCTGAACTCCTGATACAAGTTTTGCCGAGACTATTGATTACTAAAAAGGAAGACTGGGATGCTATTTCAGCCTGTAAACAGAAACAAGACGAGGACACAAGCGATTTCTATTCTTGATTCGAGAAATGTTTTTCTATTAATAGTGGCCTTAAGCCCAGTAGCGAGTCATATCCTCATCTTTTCGTGAGCAAATTAGTAGAGAATTCCTTACCCCAGATCAAGAATAGAGTACTGAAGGTTGAGAGTACTTGGCAAGCAAATAGCCCTTCACAAATGTTGCAAATGTTACAGTATCACCAGAACAGAATTAGAGAAGAGCAGGATCAGGAAAAGAGACGCATGAAAGAGAAGAAAATGAAAGTGCTGGTTGCCCAATCGGTACAGGCAAATACGAACAAAAATGGCACGACACTTGTTAAAGGGAACTGTAATTATTGCAAGCAACCAGGTCACTTTGTAAAAGATTGTGCTGTCCTGAAACACAATATAGCTACAGGCAGAACCAAAGAACGACCACACGTTCCTAGGCAGAATAGCACCCCACAGAATACGCAACAGACAGTAGCGAATTTTCCACCCCCACCACCGCCTGTTAATGCCCCGACACAAATGTATCAGTACACACAGTCAGACTATCCAGAATACCAACAGTTCTCATGAAACAGCCTAGAGAGGGAAGTTGGCTTGCCCCTTATTGAGGTTCCTGTAGATCAAGAGGGTCCCTATGTACATAGTCGTGTATTGGGAAAGGACAGAAAATTTCTGATTGACACAGGGGCGAGCAGAACTACCATCAGCCATGACGAGGTTCCAGGGGCACCCCTCTCAGGCTCACGGAATGTTTCCCTGGGATTTTCAGGAAAGCCTATTGTTAATGAAGTATCGAAACCAGTTTCCCTAGGAGTTGGTCCACTGTCACGTACCACCGACTTGCTACTTACTAAATCATGTCCAGAAAATTTACTTGGTATAAAGACATTAAAAGAACTAGGAGCAGTTATATGTTGTTCTCCGGAAGGAGTACAACTGTTTTTACGTGATTTTAAGGGACATTATGTGTTGAAAGATTTTGACCACAGACTCCAGAATGTACCACAGCACCTATGGGCACAAGGTCCGACTGACGTAGGTTACATGCACATTACACCACACGGTATCACTCTCAAAACAGGAGTAGTACTACCACGTATCCGACAATACAAGTTACCACCTGATGCCGTGGTAGCCTTATTGAAAATTGTTGACGAACTCATTGCACAAGGGGTGGTAGTGGAGACTGACTCAAATGTATGTAATTCACCTGTCATCCCTATTCTTAAACGAACAGACCCTAATGCACCACCAGTTTACAGACTAGTTGTTGACCTTCGAGAATTGAATAAATGTGTAGTCCCTCAATACCCAGTGGTTCCAGACATTTCCTCATTACTGACTGCTATTGATTCTGAGGCAACGTTCTTTACAGTCATTGACTTGAAGAATGCTTTCTTTAGTGTTCCAATTCATCCAGATAGTCAGTATCTCTTCGGATTCAGTTTAAATGGACGCAGCTTTAAATTTACGAGAGCTCCCCAAGGTTTTACAGAGAGTCCTAGCATTTACAGCCAAGCATTAAAAAGACAGCTTGACAGTATTCATATGCCTACCAACACTGCACAGCTCCAGTATGTAGACGACATCCTAATTACAGCACGATCAGACCCAGACTGCGAAAATGCATCACTGACAGTTTTACACTTTCTGGCAGACAAGGGGCACAAAGTGTCCCCTTCGAAGTTGCAATTCTGTGCACAGCAAGTGGTGTACCTTGGACACTTGCTGTCCAAGAGGGGTAGACAGCTGACACAAGAACGTATTCAGTTAATTGCTAACCTTTCACAGCCCAAGACACAAAAGGAAGTACAGGCCTTCATTGGCCTCACTTCATACTGCAGACAATGGATTCCCCAGTATGCCCATCTAGCCAAACCACTCATACAGTTGACAACACAGGAGGCAGCGTCTTCGACTGTCCTCCCTTGGACACAAGAACATACCTTGGCATTTGAAGAATTAAAAAGAACCTTATGTCAAGCACCAGTTTTAGCGACTCCTTATTACAGCAAACCTTTTATGCTTTTCGTCACTGAACGAGATGGAACAGCATTATCTGTCCTCACACAAGACCAAGCAGGAAAACACAAGCCTTGCACTTATTTTTCTAGTACACTGGATCCAGTGGCACAGGCTCTGCCTGCGTGCCTGAAATCAGTTGCAGCAACAGCCCTAGTCATAAGACAAAGTGACTCCATAGTGCTGGGACACCCCTTGATAGTCCAGGTACCACATGCAGTGGAAGTTCTCTTGAACAGGACACAGACACAGCACTTGACTGTAGCGAGACTGACAGGATATGAACTGACGTTATTTCAGCCACACATAGAGATCAGAATATGCAATATTCTCAACCCTGCTACACTTTTGCCCTCAAGCATAGAAGACACTGCACCACATGACTGTGTGGAAGTAATGAATACAGTGACGAAACCAAGACAAGACCTGACGGATGTTGCACTGCCAGACCCTGACCTGACACTTTATGTAGATGGTTCATGCATGAGAACGAGTTCGGGAGAGTTAGTGGCCGCATATGCCGTGACCACTGATACTGAAGTCATAGAGACACAAAGAATAGACACACTGTCAGCACAAGCAGCAGAGCTCATCGCTCTGACACAAGCCTGCATAATAGCTAAGAACTTGAAAGTGAACATTTATACAGATTCACAGTATGCATTCGGTGTTGTTCATGACTTCGGAGTGTTATGGAGGGAGAGAGGTTTCTTGACCTCCCATGGGACTAAAATTCAGCACGGCCCGCTTATTCAGGCCCTGTTAGAAGCAATACATTTACCTACAGCCATAGCTATCCTGAAATGCAAAGCACACACGAAAGTTACAGACACCATTTCCCAGGGTAATGACCTGGCAGACCGAACAGCTAAACTTACAGCCCAGACACCAACAGACATGACAAAGACAGAGGTACCATTACTGACAAAAAGTATGACAGTCAGGGATCCTTCACAAGATGTACTCGACATACAGACACATGCCACTTCAGACGAAATAAAGAAATGGACTGAACAAGGAGGGGTCCAGACTGACCAAGGTTGGATGACAAAAGGCAAAGCTACATGGTTTCTCCCAGACTCTATGGTACAAGTGATCATAAACACAGCACATAGTCCAGCACATTTGGGAGAAAAGGCAATGCTAGACAGCTTACAGAATATCTGGTTTAACAAGCACCTACGTGCAGCAGCGAAACAGAAAGTTAAAACATGTATGATCTGTTGCCAGTTCAATCCAGGCAAAGGCATTCCGGTGGAACAAGGCGGATTTCAGCCTCCTGACCATCCTTTTGAGGTCCTCCAGATGGATTATATCCAGATGGACAGATGTAGATGTTACAAGTATGTCCTGGTAGTTGTGTGTGCACTATCTAGATGGACAGAAGTGTACCCAGTCCCAGATTATACTGCTGTGACCACCGCCAGGCAATTGGTGCGTGAATTCTTCCCCAGATATGGATTGCCCCGTGTCGTGTACTCAGACAATGGTCAGCCTTTTTCTTCTGAATTAATGAAACAAGTGTCCCTTCTGTTAGGATATCAGTGGAAGTTTCATTGTGTACGACACCCTGAAGCAGCAGGACTTGTAGAGCGCCATAATCAGACACTTAAGACGAGATTAGCAAAGATCTGTGCAGAAAAAGGCGTGGATTGGATGGTAGCCTTGCCGGTTGCCCTCTTTTACATGCGTATGGTAGCCCATTCCAGAACAGGCCTATCTCCATATGAAGTGGTTTTCGGTAGACCACTGAATATGTGGGGTACGCCTATGTCTAAGAAAATAACTGATGTTGACAGTAACATGCTGACAGATTACCTGGCTTCCTTGATGTCTGCACTACTCTCTTGTCGTTCACAGGTTGCCGCCGCCTTCCCTGACAACACCCAGGTCAAGGAGCATGCCATAGTCCCTGGAGATTTTGTTTGTGTAGCGAAACTTTGATCGATCAAGCTCCCTTGAGCCGCGCTGGAAGACACCAAAATTAGTATTGCTCACCACGAGGACAGCCATCAAGGTCGAATGAAGAAAAGGATGGCTTCATGCCCACCATTGTAAAAAGTACTTTGGAGATTCTGGAACTTTGATAAAGACAAAAGACAGTAAAGACAGTACAGACTTTAAGCCCCCTTTGCTAGAAAAGACTCCGCAACAAGAGTACAGGTCCAAGTTATGGTCTAGTAAGTCAGACAGCGTTTAATTGTTTAAGTCCACTAGGTGGTGAATCGGTTAGACAGGTTCCTGACATGTATAAGATCGTAGACCAGAATAGTAAAAAGAGCAAAATGAAAGAGAAATACTGCAAGATATTACGCAGTAGATGTATAGTAACTCTGATTTTTATGTCTCTTCTGTGCATCACTATCATATGTATCAGTTTGACACTACATGTCTTCTTTCCTCCTATTTCCTCACGTATACACTTTTCCATTAATGACACCGTAGAGCATACATTTAGTGATCTGCCACCCCATGAACTGTCATATCGACTAGCCCTGCGCAACAATACTTTTATTCGAATGTTGCACCATTCTCATCAGACCAGCAATGTAACAAATTGCTGGGTATGTGGCCGACTCCCACCTTATCCGAAAACAAAGGGAATTGTGCCCCTCTTCCCTTTTCCGTTCTCGCACAATGGTTCGTGCGGAGCATGGTTTGCTTTAATGTCATCACTAGACAGAAAGTCCGCAGTTTTCCAGGGCGACTGGATATGGGGAAACTTGAATACAGTAATGAATGAGGCATGTTTTCCAGACAAAGACGGTCTTCCCAAAGGAAGGGGACCGATCTAGAAAATGAAGTGTACGAGCAAGGAAATGCTTCCCTTAGCTTTATGATTCTGAATGTTCAGCCCGAGCAAAATACAGGTTCACCGTTTATATCAGTCCTACCAGTAAAAGGTGAATTGTGCGTTAGAAAGAAAGGATCGGTACATTTGGGACACAGCGAGTGTAATGCTGTAGTCGAGTTTAATGGTAAAGGAAAGTCTTCTTTCAAAGCTTCCCGCCATTCCTATTTCATTTGCGGTCAGACAGCCTATGTACATCTGCCCTTAGAGTGGGGTGGGACATGTTATATAGCGTTCCTGTTGCCACCTGTCTTTCTGGCCCCATCCCATTATCATCGAGATTCACAACTAGAGCATGTTAGACACAGGAGGGAGACCGATTCCCCAGTGGTTGATCAGACTGACACAGCTTGGGAGCAATATGCAGATTTCATTAGAGGATACTTTTTCTTCATAGGTCCCGTCCAAAACAGTAGACTCATACGCAGGTTAACAAGAACTCTGGAAGCAGTTGTGAATGAGACTGCATCTGCCCTGGCGAACTTGACCCAGGAGCAGTCTGCCATGCGACTTGTTGTTCTTCAGAATCGCCTTGTTCTTGACGTCATCCTGGCAGATAGGGGCGGGGCTTGTAGAGTGATCGGCTCCAGTTGTTGCGTGTTTATTCCAAATAACGCGCCATCTGTGTACGCAGCAATAACAAGGCTCCACAAGATAGCTCACAAGGTTAATCAAGACCTAGGCACCTGGACTTGGTCCGGTTGGCTCTGGGGTGTAATATCGGGATGGGGATGGACAGTGTTGTCGTTCCTAGGAATGATACTGCTTATGATATTCGGCTGCTGTCTCTGTCTGCAGTGTGGCCTGGCGATTTGCGGACTGTGTGCCACTGCCTGTATTCCCCATCCACGTATACAAAAGAGAAAAGACGAACAAATGATGCTGTATGATCAGATATACGGTCTCATGAATATAGATGTGTCCTGAAGGGTACAGTAGGGGACAAGGAGGGAATGAGGAAATAGAAATTTTACGTGGCCAATGTGTCCCCTGTTTGTACCCCACGTTTAGTGTATGTGCATGTCACCCATGCATTTTCCCTCCATGGCCTGCAATAATGATGCCTCTGCATTTCCGTCCCACATTAGACTGTCAGTTACCAAGCCTTCCATGAAAGAAACGTTAATTCTGCACTGAGGCCCATGTTGCCAATGTATTTGCATTGTGCACGTTTAACATCGAGATGAAACCCGTTTTGTGGCTCAGCCTGAGCCAGGACCCGAATTAAGGTTTTTCATGCCTCCAGACACTCTGAGGGCTGCAGCTAGGTATCCCTGACCTCTCGCATACTTCTGGCTCAGCCGAGAGGGGCCCAGCCCGGGGTGCCAAGACTGCATTTTGCACACAGTTATCTGCTTGCTCCACAGAATCACATTCCTGCCTAGTGAAGAAGGTAAACAGAACCCGTCTGCAGAGATAGGGCCTAGCCTTTCTGTCTCCGTTTAAGTGATTTGCAGAGCTCGCATCCATAGAAAGCCCATGGCCCCCACGCAATGAACGAAAAAATATATGCCCACACCGGCTCTTGGTGATGAGCAACCTTTGCTTGAGCGACCTTTGCTTCAGACAATACATCCTCCAAACTTAAGATATCAGATAATACCAGACGTGCAGGTTGTCCTGACACTGAAGGCCTCTCTACTAGACCGAAAGTCAGCTCCCCCCAGCTTCCCCCAGTTACACGTTAGTTGCACGTCATGACCAAGTTGCGCACACAAGTAGGGTAAAGGTTCCAGCTGACCATGCAGACCCCCTTCATGTATACACCCACCTATGACTCACCTGAACGCCCACATGTACGCCCTCTTGCACGCCCACATGCTCTTATCTCTCTCTTTCTCTTGCTCTGCCTGGAGCGCTCCTCCTTCTCTATGTAATTTTAATGTATAAATATTGTACTCTGTGAATAAAGTTCAGAAGACCCTTCCTGAACCTTAGTGGTGATGGAACCCGATTCTCCCTTAACTCGAGTTACTGAAATAAAGCCCTTTTGAATCGGACACCACGGACTCTGCCTCTCATTATATGCATGACCCTTTGTTTAAGTATAGAAATTATGACAGGGTAATATTTAATTTACCACATAATTCTGGCGCCCGAATAGGGACAAATCCCCTTCCCCACGCGCCGGCGATGTAGGTCCAGCCCTTGCCCCCTTCTACAGCCGTGACGGACTTCACAGTGTACACGCCAGCGGGACTTCCTGCTTACTCCCTCAGGCCCACGGAGGAGACGGACTGCGACCAGGCATCCACACGAGGCGGTGAGGATCGCGGATCATCCCAACCAGAGCCCAAGCCATGAGAGAGCAAGGTCCGAGGTTTCCGGAGGCCCACCTGTTCCGAGGAGCATGCGCAGTATCAAGTTCACGCAGTATCAAGTTTCCGAGGCCTTCAAGTTCTGCTTCCCGGTGAGTACCGCTATTCGGAATGCATGAAGATTAAAGACGGGTTCATTTATTTGAGCTCGGTAAAGACGTGTCTCGTTCATACGGGCACGGTAAAGACGGGTCCATTTCGGTGGGCACGGTAAAAACGTGTCTCTTTATGGGACCGGTATGGTTGTACTGTATTCCAGTGCATAAAGTTAACCGTTTTCAAGTACATGTTTTACTCCATGTATCAGGTTACACTGTATCTGTTTTAGTGTTGTAGTGTGAATGATTGTTTCAGTCAGAGTATTTTTGTGTTTATTGTGTTGTTCATTAAGTCGGTTTCAACATGCCACTGTTTTCGAAATTACGTCAGATAGGGACCAGGAAAGGCATACTAGAAGAGCCAGTTAACATCCCGCCTAGAGACACACCTGGTCATTCCATGTATAATAAACACGGGCTAGATGCCGTATTGTATTTAGAACTATGGGTAGATTACACAAAGGATTTAGAGGAGAAGTACAGATGGCCTATCTCGGGAACATGGGATTCTGAATGCATTATGAAAGTAGAGGAAGCGCTATGGAAAAGGAAAGCAAGACCGTCTCAGAAAGATGCCATTGAGTTATGGCGTAAAGAAGCACATAGGAGGGCAGAGAAAGAATTCCACCAAGCAGAGAGAAGTAAACAAGCAGCGGAAAAAGCCAAAGAAAAAGAACTGCGGGAGGAGGGGGAACGGGTCAAGGCAGAACAGGCTGATAGAGAAAGAAATGCCCTCGTTGCTGGTATTTATCCCGTCCTCTCAGAAGAACTAGCTAGAGTGACCCCCTCAGAAATACCCCGTAGGTCGCGTACGCCACCACCTGTACCCTTTAGAGTACGTAGACAGAAGCAGACAGCATCAGAAGCTTTTATTTCCTCCTATCTAGAGGAGCCCGCACCGGACTACGTAAACGCAGATTTTCCTCCGCCCCCCAACAGCGGCTCAGCTCCAACAGCTCCAGCAGATCGTGAAAGAAGACGTAGGGCCAGGGGCCGTAGGGGGAGGGGGGCCAGGGCCAATGCCAACGCCAACGCGAGTGCCAATGCCAACGCCAACGTTAACGCCTACGTCAGCGTCAACGCCATATAAGTTTACTGTAGATGTAGCAATCGCACGCTGTATATACGATCCAGTACCAGGAAAGGGTTCAATGCTCGTGTTTTCACTAAGATTAAGAAAAGCCGTCGACTATTTGGTCACATTACCAGACATGAAGGAACACCTAGATAAAATATACTGTTTCATTAGAACGGGGGAGGGACCCGAGTGTATAGAAGAGGCCATGGAACACAGAAAGGTGGAGGTTAAGAACTACATCCTACGTTTTATGATTAACTGCCTGATCAGGGAACAAGACCAACCAGACGGAGATGTAAAGAGAGGTCTGATAGAATGGAGTGACAACATAGACGCCGGTCGGCATGATAAACAGGGACAGACAGATAGCATGACAACGAAAATACGAAAGGAAATATTAGCGATACACAGAGCAGGGTCTGACGAGAAGGGTGAGTCATCATCGGAAGAGTCAGAAAACGAGGCGAAGGACAAAATGAATTATGTAGGCAAAGCACGACAGTTTGACAGGCCCAAGTGCCTCGACTACCGTAAACAGGGACAGGCTATAAAAGAAAGATATTCCCTTGAAAATTTGTTCCAAGCTACTGAGAAAGCACTGAAACGACTGAGAGATCTGGGAGTGTTGTGTTCTGGGGTGTCAAATCACTTGTTTCTCTGTGAGTGAGTATGAGAGCAAGTGAGACCCTATAGGTAGTCGGTCTTGGGCTCATGGGTACTAAGGTGGTATGATGACTCAGTCCCTACGTACTAAGGTCCCATAATCCTATGCATAGTTTTGTTCTTGGGCAGAATCCCTGCAAAAGTAATTAGTTAAAAACATTGTACCTGCACTGACCATACCCTTATTCCTTGCTGGAAGATAGCTGGCTACTTGTAGCCGCAGAGGTCAGGGCAAACTTGTTATCATCTGGTGGGAGCTCTGTATCCATCAGCCTGTAAATTCCTTGATGTGCAAGGTTCCGGGCTGCAAAAGCCAGGAAACTTAAAAACATCCTGATTCTGCCAGACAACGAACATGTAACCTACTCCATAGTTGCTCTGAGATGACCTCATCTGAGATCATAAGGCCCCAATCACAGTCTTAATGTACTGTGGGGGTTTTGCTTGGCAAGGTCAAGCGAAGAAAGCTGCCGGCCGCCGTCTTTGATCTCAGCACCAGGCCAATCACCACCTGCCTTGCAGTTACCAGAAAATAACAGAAGCAAAAAGTGGCCGGCCCACCGGATCCATGTGAACACAAAGTGCCGGGTGACAGTGGGGCAGGCGCCTATTAGCTTGCAAGACTAACCGTAATCACCAATGGACTGACCACCAACTATGGCCTTGGACAACGTGCTACTTGTCGTAAAGCGCTTCAATGCCCCAGGGGTAGAAAGTGCTATACAAGGGGGCATAGTCTGTGCGCTGGAAAAGATGGCGGCGTTCGGCTGAGCGCGGAGCTCTTTCATCTATTTGCAGCCTTTCTGCTCTGCTTTGGAGCAGCTGTTTGCTTCCATGAAGTACTTGACGGCTAGAGCGGCATTTGACCTGCTCTGGCCGTTTCTACACGTCTTGCCAACCAGGAGGTGCGGCTGTGAGTTTGCCTCCTCAGTCCCGAGCGGCCTCCATTACATAATTCTTCCCCCCGCCTCTTATTGGCCGCCTACTGAGGAGAACCAGCGTTTTAACAATTAAAAACCTGGCAACGTGTTTTTTTTCTTTCTTTTTTCTCTTTTGCTCGTCTCAGCACTATTTCAGTATATATATGGCATTTTCTTGACTCAAATAGCTCTTTTCTCTTATACATGCCCTTTTAATGAATTCCCTATATAACATTGCTATCTTTTTCTCATGCTGATTTTTTAAGAATCTGTGAATGCTTTCTTTGCTCTAGATATTGGGCTCAAAGCTTATACACATTTTTCCTTCACTTCTGCATGCTTCTAAGTGTTGTTCACACAGCATATGGGCAGGCTCAGATCATCACCAAAGTTTATTGATCGTCTTCTTTGTCAATCAACAATGGCCAGTGATCCTTTAGCTGCAGCTGAGCCTTCCGCTTCTGTTACAGAACCTAAGCAGGAGAAAAATGACCCCCCATCTCCCATTCTGTCATTGCATAACCCTGTTCTTGATACTATCCTTGATTATGTGAGGGGATTAAAACACTCCATGTCTGCTACCAATGAAAAACTTCAACAAATTGAGGGTAGATGGATCACTATGGAAGCAAAATTGTTTGACATGGAGCAACGTATAAGTGATTTACATGATGCTACTACCAAGATTCTTATCTTGGAGCAAGATATCCAACGGCTCAAGTTGCATACTGAGGATCTTGAAAATCGAAATAGACATAATTCCCTGCGGTTATATGGTCTACCAGAAAATTTAGAAGGCCTGGACCTTCTTCTCTTCTTAAAGAAGATCCTGCCTGAGCTTTTTGACCTTCAACTTGATCCTCCATTTAACATTCAACTTGCACATCGTCTTGGTCGTTTCCAACTTCAGTCTACCAGACCCAGAGGTATTATAATGTAATTTTCGGAATTTACAGATCTCATCTGTGTATTGAAGGCAGCAAAGGTAAAACGCCATCTTATATGGTCTGGTTACGCCATTTATCTATCTCAAAATCTCTCACTACTACCACCAATGCTAGAAGGAAAGAGTTTCTTGCTCTTCGTCCACTATGAGACAATTACATATCCTTTATGCCATTTTGCATCCTTGTCTATGTTAAATTACTCATGAGGGTGCTTCACGCTCCTTTGACGATCCTGTAATATTAAAATCTTTTCTCCAAAGTTTCCCACAACACTCTTTGGATACTCCTTCCCAGTGCTCTCTCTATACTATTTCTATATGGCTGTTATCTCTTTCATATCTTAGTTTTGCACCCTCTGTCGCTCTTCTTGCTCTTGGTGCTGTTGCATCCCATGTGTATCTCTTTTACACTTCATCTTGGATCAGGATATATTTCCTTGATCTAGCTCTTTTTCCTACTATCACTCTCTCTCCATCTCCTACTTGTTGCTTTTTACTGTCTTTTTTTCTACTGTTTTATGAATGTTCTTCTTTTTTTTCTTCTTACTTTTTTTTGAATTACATTATGTATATGTCACATGTTTATTCAATAAATGGTGTCTTTCTGTTTTCAGCAGTGTCCATGCAGCGAGACAACGTTACACATATTTAGGAAGGTGGATGAGAGATACAGGAATACAGATAATACGCTGCATGGCTGTGGTCTGGGACATCCTGTCAAAAGACAAAAGGTACTCTCTCACTTGTCCAGATTGAACTCACATGTTTCTTTTTTGAGAGAAGCTCATTGTAATGATGTATAATCTCTTAAATTGAATGGACAATGGGTGGGGCAAGTATAATATTCTCCTGTGATTAATCGTAAAGGTGGTGTTGCTATTCTTTTTCATAAATCGCTTCTTACACATATTTTATCAACTCAATGTGATAGTGATGGACGATGGGTGCTGGCCAAGGTTATCATTCATAATAGGGAAATCTTTTGATTTATTTTTTATATTCGCGTTAAACCGGACCCAGAATTCTAGAATAGCATCAAGATTTTATTAACCTCTCTTGATAATCCTAACATTATTGTGGTAGGGGATTTTAATCAGTGGTTTGATCCATTTACTGACAGACAGTCTAAATATAAATTTAATCCTGACAAATCTCACAAAGCATTACAATCTGCCATTACCACTCAGCCATTATTCGATGTTTGGGAAACTTGTAATCCCGATTCTTTTGAATTCACATTTTTCTCCAATGTTCCACTCGTTCCAGAATTGATTATATTTTGGTCAGTAAACCTCTACTTCCCTCCGTCCAATCCTTAGAGATTGGCTCTATTTTTATTTCTGACCATACTCCTGTTTTTTCTTCATTTGACTTATCTCTGAACAATTATAAAACTGGTCGATGGAGATTTAATAATTTTCTCCTTTCCAACAATAAGTTTTTCATCTAAAGCTACTACCTTTATTAACTTTTTTTTTAAATTAATCAACCTTTGGACACATCTGTTCCTAACACTTGAGATGCCTTCAAGGTCTCTTTTCGTGCCTTCACTACAGCATACGCAGCAAGGAGGAAGAAAACCAACCATGCGAAGTATACTGCTTTATTACCCCAACTCAAAACATTGGAACATACTTCCTTTTCCTCCCAATCCTCATCTGTACTACATGAGATAATCAAGGTGAGGTCTGCTCTTAATAAGCTTGCTCCTGTTGATGCCTATAATATTTTCCTTAAAGTTAAATCTAAGTATCACGGAGGTCAAAACAAGGCGGGCAAAATGTTGGCCAATTTTTTAAAAATCAAATCTAAACGTAAAAATATTAGTCCCATTCAAATTGAATGCACAAACAAAATGGTATCTTCTGATGCAGATATTTCTCCCACTTTTCAAGAATATTTCCAGGTATTGTATTCTGATGACACTAACCCCTTAGAACAAAATATGCATAACTTTTTGTGTGGCCTACCTTATCTCCCATCTATACCTGATGAATTTGGTTTATTAGAACTCGAGATACCTCTCCAGGAAATAATGGATGCCATCAGATCCTTAAAAAAAGCCAAGGATCCTGGTCCTGATGCTCTCTCTGTTGATTTTTTTTCTGCTTTCTCCTCCATTTTTGCCCCTAAACTACTTGAACTTTTCAACTCTTTTCTTGCAGAATCTAAGGCCACTGGTTCCCTTCTAGAAGCCTTAATTGTCGTTATTCCCAAACCTGATAAAGATCACTCCCTTTGTAAAAATTATCCTCCTATTTCATTTATCAATTATGACTGCACAATATTTGCCAAAGTCCTTGCATCTCGTCTTGAGACTATTGTGCCCTAATTAGTCAACACTGATCAGTCTGGTCTAATTAAGGGCAGACAGACTACTGATAATGCTAAAATGTTTTCTAATGTTATTTTCGTAAAAAATAAGAATCTCCTCTAACTGCATTGTCTCTTGATGCGGAAAAGAGCTTTGATCGTATTAACTGGCAATGTATGCTTACTATTTTTCAATGGTATGGTTTTGGCCTTAACTTCATTTCATTTGTAAACTTATTATACTCTGCCCCACATGCTAGTTTTTTTGTCAATAAACATTTTTCTCAATATTTTCAGTTACATAGAGGCACTCGGCAGGGTTGTCCTCTTTCACCACTACTATTTGTTTTGTGTTTAGAACCATTCCTTGAGCGCATCCGTGTTAACCCACTAATCTCAGGTTTTGTTCATAATTCCACTGAAATTAAACTGTCGGCTTATGCTGATGATATTTTTGATTTATATGTCCAATCCCCTCTCTTCCTTATCTCCCTTTTTACACGAAATTCATCTGCACTCTAACATTTCTGGATATAAACTAAACTTTCCCAAAACTGAAATATTACCTTTAAATTCTTCATGTTACCAATATATGTTTGCTAATACTAATTTTACTTGGTGCCCCATCAAAATAAAATATCTTGGATTTAGGTTTTCTTCTTCTGTTTCCAACACAATTAGTTGTATGTTTAATGCCTTAACAATCACACTAAAAAAACTACTTTCCTCATGGTCTCCTCTCCACTTATCATGAAGGTTGGATACTATTAAGAAAATGATTGTTCCACTTGTCCTTTAAACATTGTCTATGTTACCTTTTAAGATTCCCATTTATTTCTCTCAAATTCATTCATCATGCACTGAATTCCTATGGAATAATAAACATTCTCCCATTGCTTTGACTGAATTCAAATGTCCCAAGAATGAAGAGGCTGTTCGTTTTCCTGACTTTAAATTATATCACTTTGCATTTTTAATTAGTTAATTTTGTGCTCTAACCCATTAGTTTGGTGAGACTTCCATACCACGATGGTTTGTATTTAAACACTCTTTATTTAAGGATTTCTCATTTGAAAATATAGTTTATATGTCTAACTGGACCTTTATATCAAATAATCCTATACTGAAATACTCCCAACAATAGTTACACAATGTATTTTCTGTAGGTTTCGACTCACGTCAATGTTTCTTAGTTTCCTCTATTTGGTATAACAAATTTATCAAATTGCGGCACAAGTTATTCTGTTATAAACACTGGAAGGAAAAGGGTATTACGTTTATTTATCAGCTTGTCCAACATAACTCTGTTATTCCCTTTTCCCAATTGCAATCAATGAATCAGGGGAATTTCAAGCGGACTACTCACCCGTGAGGGTCTCAAGGCGTTGGGGGGTCAGCAGCTCCATATCAGTTGAAGAGTCAGGTCTTCAGTGCCTTCCTGAAGGTGGTCAGGGAAGGGGCGCGTCGGATGTTGGGGGGGAGCTTGTTCCAGGTCTTGGCCACGATGTAGGAGAATGATCTTCCTCCTGTCCTCCTGTTCTGGCTCTGCGGATGCACTGGTTTTCGGCAAGGAGAAGTTTGGCAGAACGTAGGTTTCTTTTGGGTACACGGAGGGTGATTCTGTCATTGAGGTATTGGGGTCCGGTGTTGTGTAGGAATTTGTAGGCGTGGATGAGTATCTTGAAGGTGATTCTTTTCTCGACGGGGAGCCAATGGAGCTTGCACAGGTGTTGGCTGCTGTGCTTGTCTCGAGGGATACCGAGGACGAGTCTGGCGGTGGTGTTCTATATCGACTGGAGCTTGTGGAGTAGAGACTTGTTGATGCTGGCTTAGAGGCGTTTCCGTAATCCAGCCTGCTAGTGATGAGAGCGCGGTTGACCGTCTTCCTTGCCTCATGGGGGGAATCCATTTGAAGGTCTTGCGAAGGATGCAGAAGCAGGTGGAGGTGACGGCAGTAATTTGTCTGTTCGTGGAGAGGGAGGAGTCTAAGATGATGCTGAGGTTTTGGATGTGGTCCGTAGGGGTGGGGGGTGCCGAGGGCGGTGGGCCACCAAGTGTCGTTCCATGCTGAGAGGGTGGTTCAGAGAATGAGGACTTCTGTCTTCTCTGAGTTGAGTTTCAGGCAGCTGTTGCTCATCCGGTAGCGATGTCCTGCATTCCTTCCTGGAAGTTGAGTCTGGTGGTGGTGGGGATCTTGGTGAGGCAGAGGATGAGCTGGGTGTCGTTGGCATAGGAGACTATGCTGAGGCCATGCTGTCAGATGATGGCGGTGTCAGATTATAATTTACCATGTTCGTTTTTTCATGAATATCTTTTAATATCGTCTTCTTTGCAGCCCTATTTAACAGCTAATAACTTTTCCTCAGCCATTCTAGCATACACGCACTCCCCTTACAACATTTCCCAAGACCCTATACCCAAGGCTACATTTCTCTACAAGATGTTATTATCACCCTTCTCTGAAAGATCCAAAACACCTATTGAGCTAATGTGTGTCTTATCTCTCTCTTTCTCTTGCTCTGCCTGGAGCGCTCCTCCTTCTCTATGTAATTTTAATGTATAAATATTGTACTCTGTGAATAAAGTTCAGAAGACCCTTCCTGAACCTTAGTGGTGATGGAACCCGATTCTCCCTTAACTCGAGTTACTGAAATAAAGCCCTTTTGAATCGGACACCACGGACTCTGCCTCTCATTATATGCATGACCCTTTGTTTAAGTATAGAAATTATGACAGGGTAATATTTAATTTACCACATAATTCTGGCGCCCGAATAGGGACAAATCCCCTTCCCCACGCGCCGGCGATGTAGGTCCAGCCCTTGCCCCCTTCTACAGCCGTGACGGACTTCACAGTGTACACGCCAGCGGGACTTCCTGCTTACTCCCTCAGGCCCACGGAGGAGACGGACTGCGACCAGGCATCCACACGAGGCGGTGAGGATCGCGGATCATCCCAACCAGAGCCCAAGCCATGAGAGAGCAAGGTCCGAGGTTTCCGGAGGCCCACCTGTTCCGAGGAGCATGCGCAGTATCAAGTTCACGCAGTATCAAGTTTCCGAGGCCTTCAAGTTCTGCTTCCCGGTGAGTACCGCTATTCGGAATGCATGAAGATTAAAGACGGGTTCATTTATTTGAGCTCGGTAAAGACGTGTCTCGTTCATACGGGCACGGTAAAGACGGGTCCATTTCGGTGGGCACGGTAAAAACGTGTCTCTTTATGGGACCGGTATGGTTGTACTGTATTCCAGTGCATAAAGTTAACCGTTTTCAAGTACATGTTTTACTCCATGTATCAGGTTACACTGTATCTGTTTTAGTGTTGTAGTGTGAATGATTGTTTCAGTCAGAGTATTTTTGTGTTTATTGTGTTGTTCATTAAGTCGGTTTCAACATGCCACTGTTTTCGAAATTACGTCAGATAGGGACCAGGAAAGGCATACTAGAAGAGCCAGTTAACATCCCGCCTAGAGACACACCTGGTCATTCCATGTATAATAAACACGGGCTAGATGCCGTATTGTATTTAGAACTATGGGTAGATTACACAAAGGATTTAGAGGAGAAGTACAGATGGCCTATCTCGGGAACATGGGATTCTGAATGCATTATGAAAGTAGAGGAAGCGCTATGGAAAAGGAAAGCAAGACCGTCTCAGAAAGATGCCATTGAGTTATGGCGTAAAGAAGCACATAGGAGGGCAGAGAAAGAATTCCACCAAGCAGAGAGAAGTAAACAAGCAGCGGAAAAAGCCAAAGAAAAAGAACTGCGGGAGGAGGGGGAACGGGTCAAGGCAGAACAGGCTGATAGAGAAAGAAATGCCCTCGTTGCTGGTATTTATCCCGTCCTCTCAGAAGAACTAGCTAGAGTGACCCCCTCAGAAATACCCCGTAGGTCGCGTACGCCACCACCTGTACCCTTTAGAGTACGTAGACAGAAGCAGACAGCATCAGAAGCTTTTATTTCCTCCTATCTAGAGGAGCCCGCACCGGACTACGTAAACGCAGATTTTCCTCCGCCCCCCAACAGCGGCTCAGCTCCAACAGCTCCAGCAGATCGTGAAAGAAGACGTAGGGCCAGGGGCCGTAGGGGGAGGGGGGCCAGGGCCAATGCCAACGCCAACGCGAGTGCCAATGCCAACGCCAACGTTAACGCCTACGTCAGCGTCAACGCCATATAAGTTTACTGTAGATGTAGCAATCGCACGCTGTATATACGATCCAGTACCAGGAAAGGGTTCAATGCTCGTGTTTTCACTAAGATTAAGAAAAGCCGTCGACTATTTGGTCACATTACCAGACATGAAGGAACACCTAGATAAAATATACTGTTTCATTAGAACGGGGGAGGGACCCGAGTGTATAGAAGAGGCCATGGAACACAGAAAGGTGGAGGTTAAGAACTACATCCTACGTTTTATGATTAACTGCCTGATCAGGGAACAAGACCAACCAGACGGAGATGTAAAGAGAGGTCTGATAGAATGGAGTGACAACATAGACGCCGGTCGGCATGATAAACAGGGACAGACAGATAGCATGACAACGAAAATACGAAAGGAAATATTAGCGATACACAGAGCAGGGTCTGACGAGAAGGGTGAGTCATCATCGGAAGAGTCAGAAAACGAGGCGAAGGACAAAATGAATTATGTAGGCAAAGCACGACAGTTTGACAGGCCCAAGTGCCTCGACTACCGTAAACAGGGACAGGCTATAAAAGAAAGATATTCCCTTGAAAATTTGTTCCAAGCTACTGAGAAAGCACTGAAACGACTGAGAGATCTGGGAGTGTTGTGTTCTGGGGTGTCAAATCACTTGTTTCTCTGTGAGTGAGTATGAGAGCAAGTGAGACCCTATAGGTAGTCGGTCTTGGGCTCATGGGTACTAAGGTGGTATGATGACTCAGTCCCTACGTACTAAGGTCCCATAATCCTATGCATAGTTTTGTTCTTGGGCAGAATCCCTGCAAAAGTAATTAGTTAAAAACATTGTACCTGCACTGACCATACCCTTATTCCTTGCTGGAAGATAGCTGGCTACTTGTAGCCGCAGAGGTCAGGGCAAACTTGTTATCATCTGGTGGGAGCTCTGTATCCATCAGCCTGTAAATTCCTTGATGTGCAAGGTTCCGGGCTGCAAAAGCCAGGAAACTTAAAAACATCCTGATTCTGCCAGACAACGAACATGTAACCTACTCCATAGTTGCTCTGAGATGACCTCATCTGAGATCATAAGGCCCCAATCACAGTCTTAATGTACTGTGGGGGTTTTGCTTGGCAAGGTCAAGCGAAGAAAGCTGCCGGCCGCCGTCTTTGATCTCAGCACCAGGCCAATCACCACCTGCCTTGCAGTTACCAGAAAATAACAGAAGCAAAAAGTGGCCGGCCCACCGGATCCATGTGAACACAAAGTGCCGGGTGACAGTGGGGCAGGCGCCTATTAGCTTGCAAGACTAACCGTAATCACCAATGGACTGACCACCAACTATGGCCTTGGACAACGTGCTACTTGTCGTAAAGCGCTTCAATGCCCCAGGGGTAGAAAGTGCTATACAAGGGGGCATAGTCTGTGCGCTGGAAAAGATGGCGGCGTTCGGCTGAGCGCGGAGCTCTTTCATCTATTTGCAGCCTTTCTGCTCTGCTTTGGAGCAGCTGTTTGCTTCCATGAAGTACTTGACGGCTAGAGCGGCATTTGACCTGCTCTGGCCGTTTCTACACGTCTTGCCAACCAGGAGGTGCGGCTGTGAGTTTGCCTCCTCAGTCCCGAGCGGCCTCCATTACATAATTCTTCCCCCCGCCTCTTATTGGCCGCCTACTGAGGAGAACCAGCGTTTTAACAATTAAAAACCTGGCAACGTGTTTTTTTTCTTTCTTTTTTCTCTTTTGCTCGTCTCAGCACTATTTCAGTATATATATGGCATTTTCTTGACTCAAATAGCTCTTTTCTCTTATACATGCCCTTTTAATGAATTCCCTATATAACATTGCTATCTTTTTCTCATGCTGATTTTTTAAGAATCTGTGAATGCTTTCTTTGCTCTAGATATTGGGCTCAAAGCTTATACACATTTTTCCTTCACTTCTGCATGCTTCTAAGTGTTGTTCACACAGCATATGGGCAGGCTCAGATCATCACCAAAGTTTATTGATCGTCTTCTTTGTCAATCAACAATGGCCAGTGATCCTTTAGCTGCAGCTGAGCCTTCCGCTTCTGTTACAGAACCTAAGCAGGAGAAAAATGACCCCCCATCTCCCATTCTGTCATTGCATAACCCTGTTCTTGATACTATCCTTGATTATGTGAGGGGATTAAAACACTCCATGTCTGCTACCAATGAAAAACTTCAACAAATTGAGGGTAGATGGATCACTATGGAAGCAAAATTGTTTGACATGGAGCAACGTATAAGTGATTTACATGATGCTACTACCAAGATTCTTATCTTGGAGCAAGATATCCAACGGCTCAAGTTGCATACTGAGGATCTTGAAAATCGAAATAGACATAATTCCCTGCGGTTATATGGTCTACCAGAAAATTTGGAAGGCCTGGACCTTCTTCTCTTCTTAAAGAAGATCCTGCCTGAGCTTTTTGACCTTCAACTTGATCCTCCATTTAACATTCAACTTGCACATCGTCTTGGTCGTTTCCAACTTCAGTCTACCAGACCCAGAGGTATTATAATGTAATTTTCGGAATTTACAGATCTCATCTGTGTATTGAAGGCAGCAAAGGTAAAACGCCATCTTATATGGTCTGGTTACGCCATTTATCTATCTCAAAATCTCTCACTACTACCACCAATGCTAGAAGGAAAGAGTTTCTTGCTCTTCGTCCACTATGAGACAATTACATATCCTTTATGCCATTTTGCATCCTTGTCTATGTTAAATTACTCATGAGGGTGCTTCACGCTCCTTTGACGATCCTGTAATATTAAAATCTTTTCTCCAAAGTTTCCCACAACACTCTTTGGATACTCCTTCCCAGTGCTCTCTCTATACTATTTCTATATGGCTGTTATCTCTTTCATATCTTAGTTTTGCACCCTCTGTCGCTCTTCTTGCTCTTGGTGCTGTTGCATCCCATGTGTATCTCTTTTACACTTCATCTTGGATCAGGATATATTTCCTTGATCTAGCTCTTTTTCCTACTATCACTCTCTCTCCATCTCCTACTTGTTGCTTTTTACTGTCTTTTTTTCTACTGTTTTATGAATGTTCTTCTTTTTTTTCTTCTTACTTTTTTTTGAATTACATTATGTATATGTCACATGTTTATTCAATAAATGGTGTCTTTCTGTTTTCAGCAGTGTCCATGCAGCGAGACAACGTTACACATATTTAGGAAGGTGGATGAGAGATACAGGAATACAGATAATACGCTGCATGGCTGTGGTCTGGGACATCCTGTCAAAAGACAAAAGGTACTCTCTCACTTGTCCAGATTGAACTCACATGTTTCTTTTTTGAGAGAAGCTCATTGTAATGATGTATAATCTCTTAAATTGAATGGACAATGGGTGGGGCAAGTATAATATTCTCCTGTGATTAATCGTAAAGGTGGTGTTGCTATTCTTTTTCATAAATCGCTTCTTACACATATTTTATCAACTCAATGTGATAGTGATGGACGATGGGTGCTGGCCAAGGTTATCATTCATAATAGGGAAATCTTTTGATTTATTTTTTATATTCGCGTTAAACCGGACCCAGAATTCTAGAATAGCATCAAGATTTTATTAACCTCTCTTGATAATCCTAACATTATTGTGGTAGGGGATTTTAATCAGTGGTTTGATCCATTTACTGACAGACAGTCTAAATATAAATTTAATCCTGACAAATCTCACAAAGCATTACAATCTGCCATTACCACTCAGCCATTATTCGATGTTTGGGAAACTTGTAATCCCGATTCTTTTGAATTCACATTTTTCTCCAATGTTCCACTCGTTCCAGAATTGATTATATTTTGGTCAGTAAACCTCTACTTCCCTCCGTCCAATCCTTAGAGATTGGCTCTATTTTTATTTCTGACCATACTCCTGTTTTTTCTTCATTTGACTTATCTCTGAACAATTATAAAACTGGTCGATGGAGATTTAATAATTTTCTCCTTTCCAACAATAAGTTTTTCATCTAAAGCTACTACCTTTATTAACTTTTTTTTTAAATTAATCAACCTTTGGACACATCTGTTCCTAACACTTGAGATGCCTTCAAGGTCTCTTTTCGTGCCTTCACTACAGCATACGCAGCAAGGAGGAAGAAAACCAACCATGCGAAGTATACTGCTTTATTACCCCAACTCAAAACATTGGAACATACTTCCTTTTCCTCCCAATCCTCATCTGTACTACATGAGATAATCAAGGTGAGGTCTGCTCTTAATAAGCTTGCTCCTGTTGATGCCTATAATATTTTCCTTAAAGTTAAATCTAAGTATCACGGAGGTCAAAACAAGGCGGGCAAAATGTTGGCCAATTTTTTAAAAATCAAATCTAAACGTAAAAATATTAGTCCCATTCAAATTGAATGCACGAACAAAATGGTATCTTCTGATGCAGATATTTCTCCCACTTTTCAAGAATATTTCCAGGTATTGTATTCTGATGACACTAACCCCTTAGAACAAAATATGCATAACTTTTTGTGTGGCCTACCTTATCTCCCATCTATACCTGATGAATTTGGTTTATTAGAACTCGAGATACCTCTCCAGGAAATAATGGATGCCATCAGATCCTTAAAAAAAGCCAAGGATCCTGGTCCTGATGCTCTCTCTGTTGATTTTTTTTCTGCTTTCTCCTCCATTTTTGCCCCTAAACTACTTGAACTTTTCAACTCTTTTCTTGCAGAATCTAAGGCCACTGGTTCCCTTCTAGAAGCCTTAATTGTCGTTATTCCCAAACCTGATAAAGATCACTCCCTTTGTAAAAATTATCCTCCTATTTCATTTATCAATTATGACTGCACAATATTTGCCAAAGTCCTTGCATCTCGTCTTGAGACTATTGTGCCCTAATTAGTCAACACTGATCAGTCTAGTCTAATTAAGGGCAGACAGACTACTGATAATGCTAAAATGTTTTCTAATGTTATTTTCGTAAAAAATAAGAATCTCCTCTAACTGCATTGTCTCTTGATGCGGAAAAGAGCTTTGATCGTATTAACTGGCAATGTATGCTTACTATTTTTCAATGGTATGGTTTTGGCCTTAACTTCATTTCATTTGTAAACTTATTATACTCTGCCCCACATGCTAGTTTTTTTGTCAATAAACATTTTTCTCAATATTTTCAGTTACATAGAGGCACTCGGCAGGGTTGTCCTCTTTCACCACTACTATTTGTTTTGTGTTTAGAACCATTCCTTGAGCGCATCCGTGTTAACCCACTCATCTCAGGTTTTGTTCATAATTCCACTGAAATTAAACTGTCGGCTTATGCTGATGATATTTTTGATTTATATGTCCAATCCCCTCTCTTCCTTATCTCCCTTTTTACACGAAATTCATCTGCACTCTAACATTTCTGGATATAAACTAAACTTTCCCAAAACTGAAATATTACCTTTAAATTCTTCATGTTACCAATATATGTTTGCTAATACTAATTTTACTTGGTGCCCCATCAAAATAAAATATCTTGGATTTAGGTTTTCTTCTTCTGTTTCCAACACAATTAGTTGTATGTTTAATGCCTTAACAATCACACTAAAAAAACTACTTTCCTCATGGTCTCCTCTCCACTTATCATGAAGGTTGGATACTATTAAGAAAATGATTGTTCCACTTGTCCTTTAAACATTGTCTATGTTACCTTTTAAGATTCCCATTTATTTCTCTCAAATTCATTCATCATGCACTGAATTCCTATGGAATAATAAACATTCTCCCATTGCTTTGACTGAATTCAAATGTCCCAAGAATGAAGAGGCTGTTCGTTTTCCTGACTTTAAATTATATCACTTTGCATTTTTAATTAGTTAATTTTGTGCTCTAACCCATTAGTTTGGTGAGACTTCCATACCACGATGGTTTGTATTTAAACACTCTTTATTTAAGGATTTCTCATTTGAAAATATAGTTTATATGTCTAACTGGACCTTTATATCAAATAATCCTATACTGAAATACTCCCAACAATAGTTACACAATGTATTTTCTGTAGGTTTCGACTCACGTCAATGTTTCTTAGTTTCCTCTATTTGGTATAACAAATTTATCAAATTGCGGCACAAGTTATTCTGTTATAAACACTGGAAGGAAAAGGGTATTACGTTTATTTATCAGCTTGTCCAACATAACTCTGTTATTCCCTTTTCCCAATTGCAATCAATGAATCAGGGGAATTTCAAGCGGACTACTCACCCGTGAGGGTCTCAAGGCGTTGGGGGGTCAGCAGCTCCATATCAGTTGAAGAGTCAGGTCTTCAGTGCCTTCCTGAAGGTGGTCAGGGAAGGGGCGCGTCGGATGTTGGGGGGGAGCTTGTTCCAGGTCTTGGCCACGATGTAGGAGAATGATCTTCCTCCTGTCCTCCTGTTCTGGCTCTGCGGATGCACTGGTTTTCGGCAAGGAGAAGTTTGGCAGAACGTAGGTTTCTTTTGGGTACACGGAGGGTGATTCTGTCATTGAGGTATTGGGGTCCGGTGTTGTGTAGGAATTTGTAGGCGTGGATGAGTATCTTGAAGGTGATTCTTTTCTCGACGGGGAGCCAATGGAGCTTGCACAGGTGTTGGCTGCTGTGCTTGTCTCGAGGGATACCGAGGACGAGTCTGGCGGTGGTGTTCTATATCGACTGGAGCTTGTGGAGTAGAGACTTGTTGATGCTGGCTTAGAGGCGTTTCCGTAATCCAGCCTGCTAGTGATGAGAGCGCGGTTGACCGTCTTCCTTGCCTCATGGGGGGAATCCATTTGAAGGTCTTGCGAAGGATGCAGAAGCAGGTGGAGGTGACGGCAGTAATTTGTCTGTTCGTGGAGAGGGAGGAGTCTAAGATGATGCTGAGGTTTTGGATGTGGTCCGTAGGGGTGGGGGGTGCCGAGGGCGGTGGGCCACCAAGTGTCGTTCCATGCTGAGAGGGTGGTTCAGAGAATGAGGACTTCTGTCTTCTCTGAGTTGAGTTTCAGGCAGCTGTTGCTCATCCGGTAGCGATGTCCTGCATTCCTTCCTGGAAGTTGAGTCTGGTGGTGGTGGGGATCTTGGTGAGGCAGAGGATGAGCTGGGTGTCGTTGGCATAGGAGACTATGCTGAGGCCATGCTGTCAGATGATGGCGGTGTCAGATTATAATTTACCATGTTCGTTTTTTCATGAATATCTTTTAATATCGTCTTCTTTGCAGCCCTATTTAACAGCTAATAACTTTTCCTCAGCCATTCTAGCATACACGCACTCCCCTTACAACATTTCCCAAGACCCTATACCCAAGGCTACATTTCTCTACAAGATGTTATTATCACCCTTCTCTGAAAGATCCAAAACACCTATTGAGCTAATGTGGGAAGTTGATTTATCCATTTCACTTCCTATCCCTGCTTGGGATCAATTTTGGCTTAAATTATTTGAAACATCTAAAGCAACTCGTATTACACAATCTTCATTTGTTATTTATATCAGATCTCTCATTACTCCTGAATGTATGTCCAAGTTCTCTACCACCTCCTGTTCTTTATGCTGGTCTTGTTCCTCCTTTACAGGGACTTTAATTTGTTTATTATATTATTGCTCTTATGTGTTGAAATTCTGGAAATCTATTTGGGCAAAATGTATAGAAATATTTCAATGTAGTATTCTATTATCAATGAAAAATGTTTTCCTCAGGACTGCTTCACCAGATTTTGACACTATTTATCCTAAACCTATGTTATTTGATCTTTTTATTGATATTGCTTTTAAAGTGATACTTTCTTATTGGAAAGACACCGCTAAAGTATATATATCAATATGGTGGAATTGTATTTGTGATGAACATAGAATTGCAACTGTTTCTTCATTCTCATTGTCTCAGAAAATCAAATCTGATTTACTTTTGGCTACCTTTCACTTTGTGTCTTTCTACTCACACACTTATATCTTAGTTACTATACAAATTATTATTATTATTATTATTATTTTTTAAATGTTTCCCTCTGTCTTGTTTTTTTCTCATTTCTTTCTTTCTCTTTTTTTTCCTTTTCATGTTTTATAGTTATAAGGCATAAGAGGGATCACTGACATAATATCGATGACACAAATATAGACTTACCAAACTAACGACTAAAAAATATAGAATGCAAAAATATTGAATCCGTATCTCCAAACAGGTAAGTACAAAAATATCGAATCAAAAATATCGTTGTAAAAAATATAGTTAGTCAAAATATCGAATTTTTTTAAATGTCTTAAAAGTAATTGAAAATGAATGAAATAATAAATATAATTAACTTAAACATACTTAAAATAATTAAATAACCTTAAAATTAATAAATAATTAATGTAAGTTAAAAAATACAATTTAATTTTTGAATACATATATATATATGAACATAATATTAATAAAAAATATACAATATTTTTACCGTAAGTTAGCTGGAGAGTTAAATTTACTATTACCACTCCAGTGAGTGCAACAGTTGAGAAAGCGTTGGATAGCGTAGCGGTAAAAATTACTATTTCCACTCCAGTGAGTGCAACAGTAGGGAAAGCGTTGGATAGCGGGAGGGTAAAAATTACTATTCCCACTCCAGAGAGTGCAACAGTAGGGAAAGCGTTGGATAGCGTAGGGGTAAAAACTTACTATTCCCACTCCAGTGAGTGCAACAGTAGGGAAAGCGTTGGATAGCGTAGGGGTAAAAATTGCTATTCCCACTCCAGAGAGTGCAACAGTAGGGAAAGCGTTGGATAGCGGGAGGGTAAAAATTACTATTCCCACTCCAGAGAGTGCAACAGTAGGGAAAGCGTTGGATAGCGTAGGCATAAAATTTACTATTCCCACTCCAGTGAGTGCAACAGTAGGGAAAGCGTTGGATAGCGGGAGGGTAAAAATTACTATTCCCACTCCAGAGAGTGCAACAGTAGGGAAAGCGTTGGATAGTGTAGGGGTGAAAAATTACTATTCCCACTCCAGTGAGTGCAACAGTTGAGAAAGCGTTGGATAGCGTAGCGGTAAAAATTACTATTCCCACTCCAGTGAGTGCAACAGTAGGGAAAGCGTTGGATAGCGGGAGGGTAAAAATTACTATTCCCACTCCAGAGAGTGCAACAGTAGGGAAAGCGTTGGATAGCGTAGGGGTAAAAACTTACTATTCCCACTCCAGTGAGTGCAACAGTAGGGAAAGCGTTGGATAGCGTAGGGGTAAAAATTGCTATTCCCACTCCAGAGAGTGCAACAGTAGGGAAAGCGTTGGATAGCGGGAGGGTAAAAATTACTATTCCCACTCCAGAGAGTGCAACAGTAGGGAAAGCGTTGGATAGCGTAGGCATAAAATTTACTATTCCCACTCCAGTGAGTGCAA
This sequence comes from Lissotriton vulgaris, assembly GCF_964263255.1. Classification (NCBI taxonomy): domain Eukaryota; kingdom Metazoa; phylum Chordata; class Amphibia; order Caudata; family Salamandridae; genus Lissotriton; species Lissotriton vulgaris. The sequence continues at coordinate 1,385,073,089 of NC_141696.1, read as the reverse complement.
CAGTAGGGAAAGCGTTGGATAGCGGGAGGGTAAAAATTACTATTCCCACTCCAGAGAGTGCAACAGTAGGGAAAGCGTTGGATAGTGTAGGGGTGAAAAATTACTATTCCCACTCCAGTGAGTGCAACAGTAGGGAAAGCGTTGGATAGCGGAAGGGTAAAAATTACTATTCCCACTCCAGAGAGTGCAACATTAGGGAAAGCGTTGGATAGCGTAGGCATAAAATTTACTATTCCCACTCCAGTGAGTGCAACAGTAGGGAAAGCGTTGGATAGTGGGAGGGTAAAAATTACTATTCCCACTCCAGAGAGGGCAACAGTAGGGAAAGCGTTGGATAGCGAAGGGGGAAAAATTACTATTCCCGCTCCAGTGAGTGCAACAGTAGGGAAAGCATTGGATAGCGTAGGGGTAAATATTACTATGCCCACTCCAGTGAGTGCAACAGTAGGGAAAGCGTTGGATAGCGTAGTGGTAAAAATTACTATTCCCACTCCAGTGAGTGCAACAGTAGGGAAAGCATTGGATAGCGTAGAGGTAAAAATTACTATTCCCACTCCAGTGAGTGCAACAGTAGGGAAAGCGTTGGATTATGTAGGGGTAAAAATTACTATTCCCACTCCAGTGAGTGCAACAGTAGGGAAAGCGTTGGATAGCGGGAGGGTAAAAATTACTATTCCCACTCCAGAGAGTGCAACAGTAGGGAAAGCGTTGGATAGCGGGAGGGTAAAAATTACTATTCCCACTCCAGAGAGTGCAACAGTAGGGAAAGCGTTGGATAGTGTAGGGGTAAAAATTACTATTCCCACTCCAGTGAGTGCAACAGTAGGGAAAGCGTTGGATAGCGTAGGGGGTAAAAATTACTATTCCCACTCCAGAGAGTGCAACAGTAGGGAAAGCGTTGGATAGCGGGAGGGTAAAAATTACTATTCCCACTCCAGAGAGTGCAACAGTAGGGAAAGCGTTGGATAGCGTAGGCGTAAAATTTACTATTCCCACTCCAGTGAGTGCAACAGTAGGGAAAGCGTTGGATAGCGGGAGGGTAAAAATTACTATTCCCACTCCAGAGAGTGCAACAGTAGGGAAAGCGTTGGATAGTGTAGGGGTGAAAAATTCCTATTCCCACTCCAGTGAGTGCAACAGTAGGGAAAGCGTTGGATAGCGGGAGGGTAAAAATTACTATTCCCACTCCAGAGAGTGCAACATTAGGGAAAGCGTTGGATAGCGTAGGCATAAAATTTACTATTCCCACTCCAGTGAGTGCAACAGTAGGGAAAGCGTTGGATAGTGGGAGGATAAAAATTACTATTCCCACTCCAGAGAGGGCAACAGTAGGGAAAGCGTTGGATAGCGAAGGGGGAAAATTAATATTCCTGCTCCAGTGAGTGCAACAGTAGGGAAAGCGTTGGATAGCATAGGGGTAAAAATTACTATGCCCACTCCAGTGAGTGCAACAGTAGGAAAAGCGTTGAATAGCGTAGTGGTAAAATTACTATTCCCACTCCAGTGAGTGCAACAGTAGGGAAACCATTGGATAGCGTAGAGGTAAAAATTACTATTTCCACTCCAGTGAGTGCAACAGTAGGGAAAACGTTGGATTATGTAGGGGTAAAAATTACTATTCCCACTCCAGTGAGTGCACCAGTAGGGAAAGCGTTGTATAGCGTAGGGGTAAAAATTACTATGCCCACTCCAGTGAGTGCAACAGTAGGGAAAGCGTTGGATAGCGTAGGGGTAAAAATTACTATTCCCACTCCAGTGAGTGCAACAGTAGGGAAAGCATTGGATAGCGTAGAGGTAAAAAATACTATTCCCACTCCAGTGAGTGCAACAGTAGGGAAAGTGTTGGATTATGTAGGGGTAAAAATTACTATTCCCACTCCAGAGAGTGTAACAGTAGTGAAAGTCAATGCTTCATATATGTATAAAAATAAATTAAATATTAATACCAATTACAAATTAATTAAAAGTAATTAACAATTTAATATAGTATAATAATTAATCAGTTAAAAATACAAATAAAAATTAATTATTAAAAATAATTACCTATTAATACAAATTTTTAACCAAATAAAATAATTAGATAACAATTAAAAAATAATAAAAAATTAATTAAAAAAAACAATAAATACATTTAAAAATGTAATTAATTACAAATAAATTACTTCCCACCCTATTCCCCTATAAACCCACAACCCGCAACAGAAAATAAATTAATAAAATTAACATAATTATCAATTAATCAAATAATAAAAATTAATTACCAACTATATTTTAATTAATTACCAATTAAAAATTTAATTAACAATTAATTCAAAATAAATATCAATAAATAAATTAAAATATTTAATTAATTATAATTAAATTACTTCCCACCCTATTCCCCTATAAACCCACAACCCGCTACAGAAAATAGATTAGTAAAATTAACATTATTATCAATTAATCAATTAATAAAAATTAATTACCAATTATATTTTAATTAATTACCAATTAAAAATAATTAACAATTAATTCAAAATAAATACCAATAAATAAATTAACATATTTAATGAATTATAATTAAATTATTCCCCACCCTATTACCCTATAAACCCACAACCCGCTACAGAAAATAAAGTAATAAAATTAACATAATTATCAATTAATCAATTAATAAAAATCAATTACCGGATATATTTTAATTAATTACCAATTAAAAATGAACTAACAATTAATTCAAAATAAATACCAATAAATAAATTAACATATTTAATTAATTATAATTAAATTACTTCCCACCCTATTCCCCTATAAACCCACAACCTGCTACAGAATTTTAGTAGGCAAAAATTAAATACCATAAAATAATTAATTAAAATAAACTATAAAATAAATATACACTTTTCACACATATACTAACATAAAAAACACTTTAAAAAATTGGATATTATTAAAAAATCGATATTAACTTACCTCAAATTCTATATTTTTGTTGACTATATTCTGTGCATTCGATATTTTTGTTGTCTATATTCTGTTCATTCGATATTTTGTCCATTCTATATTTTTAATTCGTTATTAATGCAATTCAATATTTTTAACTCGATATATTGACTGTACACTGCATAAGAGGTACATATTTAATGACTGGTATTGCTTGCTTTAACTCTCCAATTATTTCATTATATTGTTTTTCTACTGGTTGGTTTTTAAATATTGATATTGTATTCCTGTTAGAACTAATTGTTTTTTCTCAAAAACTTCAATAAAAAATATTTTTAAAAAAGAAAGTGCTATACAAATGCAATTTCAATACAAGAGATGAAATATAGTAATTTCTCAGCATTCAGCATTCAAAGTGTAGAGCTATGCTTTAAATGTACGATTATGCCCCCAGTAGCAGGGAGGTGCGCAACTCCCATAGGGCTAAAAGGGCTTTAGCCTCTCCATCGTGTGTTTCAGCCCGGGCTGCTGCAGCTTGAGCTGCTGTGAGCTCAGCTGGGTAGTGTCTGGAGTCTTATCTCCACCACACCCAGTTTTTCACAGGTCTTTTTTCTCTGATTTCAGTACCCCCTGGGTCCCCACTCTGCCTTTTCCTTGCATTTGTGTTTTATTTTTACTGCCACAGTGGGAGAATGCATTTTATGAAGAGGCATCTTACGAGTAGGAATACCATCTTTCCTAGAGAAAAATACGGCCATTTGTTGTTGTTTAAGGAGTCTGCAAGGGCCTCGCCTTGCCACTAAATAGGGCTGTAAATAAAATTGTATGCATTCATTTGTAACAACTTTTCTCTTTTTGTTTCCTTTACTTATTAGTCATGGAGAATTAGCCGCTTCGCTGCGGCCGGAATTCCCCTGTGGTGCTGGTTTGGACGGCCCCTGGCAGTCCTCCGCACACGGCCACCGTGACGTCAGACGGCCCCCGGCCGCATGACGCACGGAAGAGGTTAATGCAGCCCTCGAATACATTCATTTAAAAGTGTTTTTTATATATGCTGTTTGAAGAATGCCAAATAAGTGCTAAAAATACCAGCTTTCTGTGATTTTCCCTATTTTTATACTGGCTGGGACATCAAAATACCAGAGGTGGCTGTATGAATCCGATCAGCTGGCATCCCTTATCAGGAGACTGAAAGTTTGTAGCAGGATCAGAACATTATGTATTTCCTCCATCCCAGATTGATGCCAGAATAGCTATAGTTTATCTTATACCTGAAACTTTACGTCAGCCATCAATACAATGCTGAGTTACTCCCGGTGTCTGGGAATACATCCTGCATTCAACCCACTCCATCTGATTCTCATCATTCCCCCTTCACTTTCATGTTTACCCTGCACTAACAGCGATTGCATCGCACTCACACTGCTCATCATGCACTCATGCTATTTACCCTACTTCTACCCTTCACTCACACGAGCACACCGCTCACCCTGCATGCACATGACACTCCACTCACTTATCACTTTCACTGCTCAGCCTAAACTCATAGTGATCACACTGCACTCACGCAATTAATCCCCCTCTTACCCTGCACTCACACAAGCACACCGCTCATCCTTTACTGACAGCAACCACGCTGCACGTATGGCCCTTGCAACGAACTCACTCTGTTCTCCCTGCACTTATTCTACGGTCACTTGAGCACACTGCTCACCCTGCACTCACAGTGATCACACTGCACTCACACTACTCACTATACACTCATGCTTTTCACTTTTCACTTACAGGCACACACTACTCACCCTGCACTCATGTGACACTTCAATCACCTGTCAGTATCACTACTCACTTCGCAGTCACACTCAAAGAAGCACATCACTCACAATGCATTCATTGCTCCCACTCTGCACTTTCACACACATTCAAACTCATGTCACATCCCTCACCCGATAGTCACTCCTCTCACCCTACTCTGACACTGTCACATCGGTCTCTGTGCACTCATATAGGGACTCCTGTCATTCACACAGTTCAACCTTCACCAGGCACTCACACCACCCAAACAGGCACAGCACACACCCTGGAGTCACACCACTCATCCTGCACTTCATTCTCTCACTCTGAACTCTCATGGACAAACCTCTCAGCCTGCATTCATTCAGGCACTTTGTTCATCCTGCCTGCACACAGGGACTATAGTTTACAGGAACTCATAGGGACACACCACTCACTCTGCAGTAACTCCTCTCACCATGCACTCATCAGTCACTCTCACAGATCACACTTCACTATCGCCGCTCACCGTGCACCACACACAGCCACACTACTCATCCTGCATTTAGACCACTCACACCACCCTGTACTGGCTCCTCTTACTCTGCATTCACTTCTATCACCCAACACTCACATGGGCCCTCCCCTCACATTGCAATCATGCAGCTCACCTGACATTCACTTCTGCACATTTTTCACCGTACACTCGCACTACTCACGATGCAATCAGTCACACTATTCACCATCATCCAGCACTTACATGAGCACACCAGTTACTCTGCACATATACAAATTAAACAACTCTCATGAATATACACATATTTCTACAAAGGAACCCACAGAATACCTTCTCTTTCCATAGTTCTAGATGTCTACATAATTCCATCTGCATCAACAGGGCTGGTGCAAAAGGGGGAAGTGGACTAAGAATGTGGTATAGCGCAAGGAGGGACTGTAAGGCTGATCGATGGAGGATCGTGTGACACCTTCAACCATTCCTGGCTTTCCATTCCCACAATGCTTCATTTCAGGACTTGTCATATTTTTTAATTGTAAGTTGGGTCTCAAAACACCCAAAATGCAAAGCGTTTATTGGATAAAATCCATGGTTGTGGAAGAAGTCAAGCATTTCATAAGATCAGTTGGATGCCGTGATGTTACATGTTAGAATGTGAATTTGTTAATTTCCAATACTGTAACTGCTTGATCCACAATTGAAACCAATTATAAGCCCCATACAGCTATTTTAAGGAAGTGCACTTTTCATTCACATCATACTTGTAACAAACATTGATAAGGCAATATATTACTATTTTTGACTAGACTATACAGAATGTGTTTGTATCTAGGTTTGCTAAAAGGCAAGGCAGGTATAGAAGAAGCAGCAGGGCAAGCTTTTCTAACACAATAACAGCAGATTGACTAATGGAAGTGTGAGTGGCAGGGTGTTTGTGTGTGAGTGTGACAGAGTATAAATGCACAAACGAGTGAGAATGTGTGTGTGTCAGTGTATGTGGGTTATGCATGCAAGTGTGCTGCTGGTCTGGCCTACTGCACGTTATTCTTGCCTCATGGACAAGGACACTAATAGAATATGAATGGGAGGTGTTACCTATGGCAAACTGCAGGTCCTGACATGCTTCGATTAAGACACTATCATTGGCTATTGGGACTCGAACTGACTAACTGAGGAAGCTACTAGCCCAGTCATACCCAGAGGCAAGGACACAGAACATGTGCCACCACACCTGGCCGAAGACCCTGACATGATGCAAGTAATTCTTAGCATCTGAGGTGCATCCATAGCTACATGTTGGAACTGATATTCGAGTTAATTGTTGTCATAAGATTTCCTGTACTTATTTTGCGGAGGGTGTCCACGGCAAAATGCTAGCCCTTGTATACCGGAGGGAATTTTTAGTGGCTGAAGTGTCCATGGTAAATTTCTGGCACAGGCGACTATGCGATTGCATGTAATGATAATTAGAATATGCCTGAAAATTGATACAAGGGAAAAGTCACATTTTATAGATAGGTTATATAATGCTCATGAATTACATGTTTGTTGTTCCTAACAAGTAAAACCTGATAATGTGACAATTGTTTAGTCTATGAAGTAGCGCATTGTATGTTAATATGTGTTTAATTAATTTCACAGTTACCCCTGACGAAGGGCCCCTGGAGGCCATAAATGCATTGGGTTTTTAATTAACTGCTTATGATGAAACACGCCTTCAGTACGTATTTTTGAATGAAGAGGCTCGGATGGCCCATCAAGGATATGAGAAACTTAAGCAAATTGGCATTCCCTTGCCCGTGGATGAATCATGATTACTGTTGGTTGAAGTATTGAATTAATGGTATATAAAGGATTTAAGTGGAAGACAAAAAGTAAAAAGGTTGCATTAGCACTAGCGACAGTGCCATGGTTTGGGGCACAGACACAGTGCCCCTTCACAGTGACTTAAATTTCTGGCACTGTCATATTGAATGTACTCCTTGGCATGAGGAGCTCATCCATGAAAAAATGATGACCTTGGTATAATGGAAGTGATTTCTGACTTAAGACACCTGGTGCACCATGAAAGAACTGGGATATTTCATGAATGCCCATAAGGGTCTGAGGCGTTTTTAGCAAATTTGATCTAAAACAATTCTCAGGGGAGACGACTGCTCCCCTTAAATTATCTACAAGAAATCTGTTAACATATTTTGCTTGTTGGAATTTGGGGAAAGTATCACACCCCACCATTTCTGAAAATGCTTGCCCTTCCCAGTTGCTGGGTGCAAACTGGCTTTAAGGTGGTGTGACTTGTGCAGCCATACCTAGCCTTTAGTGGGGGGCGATGTGTTTAAAAATAATTTTTGGCTTAAAAGCACATGAACTTCCTTGTGCATAAGGTCATTTTCAGGCAACAATAGAAATATCAAGATAACTCTGGCGATTAATGTTCCTACTAGTGAGAGTTCAGAATTTTGTCTAGTTGCAGTTTTTGCTCATTGTAGAGTAGCACGGAGGGTTGATGTGCTTGCTGCAAAAACATGTGCCATACCGATAACAGAACTGAGTGTGAGTGAACTATGTGCCGCACTATGAAAATAAAGAAATGTTAGTCAGAGAGAGGCTATATAGAGATGAGGTGCACTGTTGGAGGGTGGTAGTGAGGGAATTCATGAAGAAGGAAGATATGGGGGAGGAGAGCGCCAAAAAAGTGTTGTAACAGCTGCCACAGTGCTCGAGCCAGCACTGGCTGGGAGTCTTAGACCCGTCTCCCCTTCTTGCTTAAATAAATGTTGTCCACCAGATGTCAGGATCCTATCTCATCCCAGGAGTGGGTCTTTCACTGTCATCCAAAACTAAACATGCATGTTTCCCTATATAAGTAGCGCTTCCATCCCAACATTTCCAATACATTCATGGATCTGGTCAATAAAAGTCACCTTGCAGATGTTTGCTAAGAAATGTCGCGTGTTCAGTGAATGCCAATCTCTCGGGTTCCGTAGAGATAATCCGCGGCCGCGCTCCGGTGGGTCAGCCTCCAGTGGGGTCAGGTCCAGTCTCTGGATCCAGTCGTTTGAGCTACCTTTGACAAACTTCATGAACTGCCCTGCCTGCAGCCCGCTCCCAGCTATTAAAGCGTGTCTGACAAAACACGTCATTGTGTGCTGATCTGGCGGAGAGTCTTGGCAGTAGCCACGGGTCACCGCCCCCTGGTGACGTCAGTGAATGCATCCAATAATGCTTAACTGGTGTCTGGTAAATAAAGCTTATTATGTTGTAATATTTGTAGAAGCTGAGACAGCCCCCAAGCCTACCGAGAGCAGCACGTACCCGAGAGCAGCACGTACTACCACTCCAGCTTCCAGCCAGTGTGGTGCGTTGGCAGCGCTCCAGCTTGACAGCTGAGGCGCTATAATGCGAAACTTTGCATTTCAGTGTGGTGATGTGGACCGCACACTGAAATGCGTAAGTCTAACTAACGCTCGAAATGGAGCACTTTGCATGAGCACCAGTTGCATTACACAAGGTCACATTCATTTTTTTTCTTTTTTTTTGAGGCACAGAAAGATTACGGGTCAGATTTACAAGCCTCTTGCGCCACTTTTGCGTCACTTTTAATATGGAAAAAGTGACCCAAAAGTGGCGCAAGGGGCTTGTAAATCTGCCCCTACGTGATTTGCACGGAATGACAGGATGTTGAGCCAACGCCAATATTTAAACCTGGTTCCAAAGTCGGCAGCTCCGGAATAATAATTTACAAATGTTAATAGCAAACACTGTGTTCAAGAATCAACCTTTTCACCGGGTAGCACTCTCAAGGCGGCCCACCTAAGGAATCCAGTGACTGTCCATTTATTTGTTCGTAATAAAGATTGTTTAAATGAAAATTCGAAATGAAATGAACATTTAATTTGTACCCGGAACTACTACTCGGAGGTGTCTATGCGTCCGAGCTCTGATTCAGAGGGTAGAGAAAAAGGTGGTTAAATTCCTTACTTTTGAAACACCCTGGGGCAGATTTACAAGCCCCTTGTGCCTCTTTTACGCCGCCATTGTGACACTTTTGTGATGCAGCGGTGGCGCAAAAGATGCGCCATGGTGTGGGGTATTTACAACGTGACGCATCTGGGAGATGCAAACAAAACAGGTGATGGACAGAATGTGGATCAATGTCACACATTCACCCCAGTCCGAAGATCTGGGCCCAAATCCATCGTTTTTTTGCACTCCACACCACCCTGGGTTAGACAATGGCGATATGCAAATCAGCTCTGACCCTGTGCCCCATGGGAACAGTCCAGTCCGAACTACAAAAGCCATGTCCTTCCCAGAACGGAATCAAGCATCCGAGGACCGGACCGGTTTCGAGGTAACACCTCTCATCAGCCCGGCTAGCTTGACTCCAGTGGTGTGGAGTGCCTGGGACCCACGTCTGAGCATCCCCAGCGCACTTAGGGCGGAATTTGCAAACAAAACAGGTGATGGACAGAATGTGGATCAATGTCACACATTGTGTGGATGTGTATTTCTCTGTGTGACAGCGTTTCTCTCTAGGTTTCTTCATGTGTGTGCCAAGTGTTTCTTCGCTTGGGTGTGTTTATCTATATGTGCCCCGAGAGGAGTACATTATCCTGAGACACAAAGTAATTAAAAGGATATTTCAAAGGCCGTTGTGTCCCGTAGCACACCTGGCAGTCAGTTCTGGAGCAGCGGGGCTTGAACATTAACTCCAGTCCGGCTCACACAGGCTTGGGAGGGGGACAACAGAATTTGCTGAGTGCCTACGAGCAGTGTAACAACTAACCCTGGGCGTAGTTCGCGTAGTAGCACTACGCTTAGCTACGCGAAGTACACTTCGCGTAGCTACGTGAACTGCGTAGTGCACTGTGCAAAATGCTGTTCGCACTAATTGCACAGTGCCGGATGCTTGTCCGCACTGTGCAATCAGTGCAAATCGCATCTTGCACAGTGCAAGCGGTCGTTTTCTGCAGCTCGAGTAGATTTCTACTCGAGTGGCATCTTTCTCAATGCGGACTGGTAGTTTCTCATCTCGAGCGGTCGCGAGCATACACGACCATGCGCAATGAGAAACCTGACCTCCCCGCTTTGAGAATCACGCCGGGAGGTTTATTTTCCACGCTCACGATCGGCAACTTGATGTTGCTCATTGCGAATGAGGAAAAAGTCTCGCCGGGATGTCATTTTGCTCGCTCGCGATCGCCAACTTGCTGTTGAGGACCGCGAGCAAGCAAAAAATGACTGCTGCACTACGCTACGCTTTGCGTGTCTGCACTGTGCTAGGTGCAATTCGAGTAGTGTGAAGTAGCGCAAACTTCGCAAACTAGCGTAGTGCTTCGCCCAGGGTTAGTAACAAAAAGCATTTGCAATATAATAGGTCTTGCATTTTTGAAACTTTGATCTATTGACTTTGTAAATCACAATGCCTTTTATTTATGTACACTTTGTACTTCTAGTCGTTGCTTGCAGGTTTTCAAAACACTTCAATAAAAGACATTGTCATTTACAATGCCAATAGCTCAAAATCTCGCAAGTGCGAGACCTACATCATGAAAATGCTTGTTTGCTTTGAATTCTGGGAAATGTAGTCCTGCTTTATAATGGAATAAACTAGTCTACGAGTCTGAGAATGCAATGAAAAACTCTGGACTGGAGCAGCACATCACGCATGGACGTGGGAAGCTTGACAGGGCTGTACAGTGATACGTGAGGTTAGGCAGACTTTTTAGTGTTTATTCGTAAAACTACCATACAGGTTTTCCGGGGAACAGCGTTTACAACGCAACTTTTACCAGGCAGTACCTTTACCACGCAACTTTTACAACGCAATTCGTTACAACGACTTGCGCTGGGGGCGCTGTAGGATAGGGAATAGTTTAATTTTCTATCCAAAACCTTCCCTACTATCCACGGGGACTGGAGTTGGAATAGTAAATTAAACTATTCACTATCCAGCGCCCCATAACTCAAGTCGTTGTAACGACTTGCGTTGTAAAACCTGCGTGGTAAAGGCATGCGTTGTAAAATCAAGCGTAGTAACGACATACATCCGTTTTTTCCTTTCACCTGTTTCATGATAAGAGTTTCACAAGTGTCACAATGGATTCCACTTTCAGTGCTGATAACAGTATTTTGGGACAGAACTCAAAGATCAAACCTTTTTCCCCAAGTAGCATTTGTCCAACTGAAATCAGCTAGAAAGAGGAACAAAGTTAAGAAAAACAAATGCATCTCATTTCTCGTAATCAGTGGGAATTTTAGTATGAATGTTTACAGAAAGTTGCACATTTTCTAGCGCCTCTATTTTTTATATCTAGCATCAACATTGCCAGCAAGTCTTTAATTCCACTCTGGGCTGCAGTCAGTGAATCCACCCTGACCACATTACCTTAAAGGGCAACCTGTGCAGTCGCGGCCAGCATGGCTCGGGGGTGGGGGAGGGGGTGTGAGTCACGCAGGTAGGTGGGGGAGGGTGAGTTGCACGTGGAGGGGTGGTGAGTCGCACAGGGAGTTTAATTTAATTTACAAAAATAGACATCTTTCCGCCAGTCGGGTCCTGCGCCTTCTTGGCTTCTGCTCCTTCACTCTTGCCTCTGGCAGGTATAGGAAGCTGGCAGCCAGGCTCCCTCCCCATAGCCAATCACAATGCTGCAAGCAGCGTTGTTAATGTTAATGTTAATGTTAGGGATTTGGTAAAGCGCAACAGCTGCCCCAGCAAAGAGGCATCCCGGCGTTGTGATAGGTGGGGCCGTCGCCCAGCCAGGAGCTTACGGGGAGGCCATGTTCTCCATGTAGGCAGCATTCCAGCCTGCCTAGATAAGATCAGAGTGCATGTGACTGGTTTGGGCGGCACCAGATAGCTGACCAAACAGTCATTGCGCCATCAGGAGTGGGCACACCAATCCTCCCCTGCCGTGGCTGTTGGCAGAGCAGCCCCGCACACCGGCATCCTGGAAGGTATTACCATTTTATGTTTCTGCTTCTTGCAATGTAAGAAAGCAGTGGAGCGACGCTCCTCCGTCCTAGTGGTGGAGCCGCCCCTGCTTGTGTGTATCCACTGCAGCAAACTATCCCTCCACCTTCTTGGTGGCCTCAAGTGCCACCATCTTTAGCCCATGTGCCCGATGCCCTGATGCCACTTTGTATTCACATTTGATTGTAGTCATTATCAGAGGTTCAAGACTCAGAAACATTACCCATGCAGAGTTCTTCGATCTGTCCTCAAATCAGTATCACAATCTTCTGGAGTGCTTGTTAGTGGTATTCTCAGGTGCAAAACAGTGTTAATCTATTCCTACATTGGCAACCGGCTGGCGAAAGACCGGTCTATTAGATACTAGGTGTGTATTGCACAGAGTGGGACTATCCGTTTTATTTGAGCTGAAGGTGTCGAAAAATGCTGTGTTCAAATTTCTGATGTATCTAATAGTGCACAGGTGGATGCCATACGCGACAGTAAGCAGAGCGGCCACCTGGTCTGGCTCAATATTCTAGAAGGTGCCAGCTGCGAGAGGGTCCCCGTCCCAGGTCCCAGTCCCAGTCCGACGTCCTGCAAGTACAAGCCACAAGCAGGTACACAATGGAGACGGTGGGCTGGGTCAAGTCCTCAGCCAGGTGTTCACTTGGGATGGGTAGCGCCAGGGTTCTAATCCTAAAAAAAGAAATGGGGGGACTCACTAAGTTAAATAGAATGGCTGTGACATCACCATGTATGACATCACCGCGTGTGACATCACAGGAAGTGACAGAAAGGCGCAACTTCACATGTGGCATCACAGGAAGCAGCTTCACAACCCATGACCTCACAGGAAGTGACCTCAGATCTTAAAACCTCACATATGTTTAGCAGGTCTATCGTGAGTATATTTGAGCACATTATAATATTTAACAAATGAGATTTCAAATCGGGGCTTTGCCAAAATATTGATGCAACCCAGTCGCAAAATCTGGGCCTTAACTAATGCATTTATTTTTTTTAAACCCTGGCACACAGAAAGTGGCAACAAGGAGAAACATGGCAGTAAATCTGTTCTGTTTAATTGGTTGAAATGTCAGTATTATAAAATATCTTATGGGGTTCAGACACCTGCTGCAGAGATCTTTGTATGCCATCTAAATCTCAGGGAATAATAATAATGGTAAGATTACTCTGGAGATAACATGCTTGCTAGAGAGATCTGTGTTTTGCCTACTCCTAGTTTTAAATCAGAGTAGCATAGAATAGAGGGTTAATATGTCTCCTGCAAAGCACATTATGTAACACGCAGATGACAGATTTTTGTCTTGTGTAAATAGGTAAGTGGGTTACTGCTTTTAACATGGAGATCCTTTTGTTACTTGCAGTTCATAACTTTTAATCCTTTTAATAAAGCACAGTGAGGTATGAAGGGCATGTGGCTCTTACACCTTGTGACCCTCACTGTCTTATATAACACATCCTTTATATTGATGCACACACATATGATTTATTGTCAATGTACAATCAGGACGTGTGACGTAAATCCCTCTGACACCCTGCATTGTAATGAGTAGTGTTAAAGCACTATCAAAGAAATAAAACAAAATAGTGGTATTTAAATTGTTTTTTTGTGTAAATACAGGGGCGGACAACTGTCTTGCTTCGCACTAAGGGGGTCATTAGGAAGGCGGACGGACCTGCGTCCGTCCGCCACCCCCGAGGTGGAGGGACCGTCTGCAAGGGCAGCAGCGGTCCCTCCATGCCAATTAGGATGTGACCGCCACCCTGGTGGTCACATCCTGTATCATCTTTAACATTGCGGAGGGTGCTGCTTCAAGCAGCACCCGCCGCAATGTTAAAAATGCATGCATTGCATTTGCATGCACAAAGCGGCGCCTGCCGCTTTGTGCATGCAAATGCAGGGGGGTACCATGTGCACCCCTACCCCACCTTCACCCTGGGGGCGCGCAAGGTCCCCCAGAGGCAAAGGTCCACATGCTTTTCCACGGCGGAAAAACTGCAGCGGAAAAGCATGTTTACACATGCTTCCTAATTTGGCTGGTGGTGTCTTGCAGACACCGCCACCAAATAGCAGGCTACACCTCGCGGATCAGAAGCGGACGGACCTGCCGTCCGCTGCTGATCCTACCGCCATCCTGATCTGGCGGGTGGTGTTTCCCGGGACCGCGGAGGTGAATCCGCATCCTCCGGGCCGGTGGTGGCTTCCACCGGCCCGGAGGATGCAGATTCACCGCCATCCTAATCGAGCCCTAAGTCAGATAATACAGAATACCACTCTCCAACATGGTGGCTCAAATACGACAAAGCAAAAACATTATACAAACTTCCTAGAAAGGAATTTCACTTTATTACATGGAGCACATCAAAGACTGTTTGGGGAATAAGGCCTGGGGTTTAATTTATGCAATGCTCTCTAACAGAAAGGCTTTCCCAAATGTCAAATGAACAACATTCAAAACTTCAAATGTGTATATATAGATATTGGGTGGGCACGTAGTGGCACAGCGGGACTCAGATGAACTTGGAGACTGTGATTTGGGAGTCTTCGCCATTGATTATTTCTCAGGCAAGTGTGGCGATGACACCCCACTGGGGCCGAATTGGACTGTACTACATTTCCCAGGAATCACTGTGATTACCGTTAATATAAAGAAAGGACAATTTTAGTGCAGTGTCATCTGCGGCACATGATTCCTCTGATGAGGGCGGTGGCCCAAAACGCGATGCGCTTGCATGGCGTGTCAGGCATGTTTTGGCAGAGCAAAGGACTTGCTATCACCGTTTCCTGTGAGGATCAACCGGCTGAGAAGTGCATTTCACCGGGGCAACTCTTTTTTGAATTATATATAGGTAGTTATAGTTAGGACCTTGTTTCTATTCAAAAAGCGTTTGGTGAGGAGCAATAAACTTTTGTTTTCGCACCATTCCTTGGGTCCGTGTCCGTCTATGGAGGCAAGCCTGCGAATGCACGGAAGAGTGTAATATATATATCGTCGGAGCACCGCTGAATATCCTGTGTGGAGAGTGCGAGGTGCCTACTCCCCTGCATTACTCGGTAAGGAGTTTGGCTCCCTGTTTAGGATCTGCCCGAATTTAATCAACACCATGTCTGCCGACACGTTAAGGGGGCGTGTGGAGGCATCGAGGGGTATGTTCTCAGACTCCCCGGCTGGGGAGCCCCCAACTGACACAGCTTCAAACGCGCTACCGAAACCAACAATAGCGCTTTGTTTAAAGCCCTGGAGAAATGCTGCAAAAGTGAGCAAGCGAAATGGTGGGAGCATAGCTCCTTATCAGGGTATTTAGAGGTGGGCAGGGTGCCTCGAGACTTGAGGATAATGCTGGCCCCCTCTTATGAAAACCCTGACCCTTTAATGCTTGTTGCCTGGGCCCAATGCAACCTCGACTCATCGCACAGACTAATTGAAATTCTTGTGCAATATGCGGAGAGTGATAGAACCAAACTCCTGCTTGAGATTGACAGACTAAATGGTGAAATCGACAAACTACCAGTCTCCCCGGCAATTACCAAATACATGGAGGACATGAATGCGCGACTAAAACGAGAAGAGGATGTTATTAAAAAACGCAAGGCGTTCAAATTTCAACGTGATTGCCTTGATTATGAACATGGCCAAATCTTTACGTTTTCTAAAATATATGACAACATAAAGCCACGACAGCAGCAACCCAAGACTAATAGGACAAATCTATCCATACCATCCACAAGTAGTGAACAGGTGGAGGTATCATCAATTTCTGAAGAAAGCTCGCAGGTGGACAGTGAATCAGACAATGAATTAAAGCGCTGTCAAAGGTCGGGGTTTCGTAAATTTACCCTGGCACAGGAGTTGGATGTAGTTCGACAGGACCGAAATCTAACCCTTCGCTCAGGTACCCAGGGAACTGCCGCAAACAAATCCTCAACAGGAAACGCACCCAAAGGAGAAAGTGCAACAAGAGGAGGAAATGCGGGAGGGAGGCAAAGGAAACAAAGAGCGAAGTGGCAACAGAAACAAGTACAAAAACAGTAGATGCAAAAACAGTGGTCAACCTTTCGGATGTGGTGCTTACTCAGGATGAACGAGCCATTTTATCCCTGGGCTTAACTTACAGCGCCCGAGGAGACTTTGACTATGCAAGCCCTAAAATAGATCTATTCAAATACGTCCGAAAATTAAAGTTGAAAAAATACCACAGTACGCACAAAAACAGTGAATCAGGTCCATCAACCCTACCAACTACAACGCCACACAGCTCACCTGTTATGAGACAAGCTTTGACCCAAGAATTCATGAAACTACAAACTGAGGAAGGGGCTATTCCTTTGGTCCCCAATGTCTACAATAGAAAAACTCCCTTCAGACCTAGATCCAAATTTTGTCCTTTAATGCTTAGGGATAATTTGGATTTGTTTCATGATAGAGTATCTTCGGAACTCAAGAACTTGCAAATTAAGACTTCCAACGCAACCAGAAGACAAAATTATCGTAACATGGAATACCACAATCTGATTAAAAAGCTACGATCTAATAAAAACTTGGTCATTCGTCAATCAGATAAGGGAGGAAATGTGGTCCTGTGGCCTCGGAAAATGTATATGGAGGTGGCCTTGAAGGAACTTAACGACTGTGAGTGTTATAAAAGAACTAACACCAAGGAAGTACAACTGGCCAGTAACACAATCAACTCCAAACTGTTGGCATGGAGGAGCAAAGGCTTATTGACTATGGATGAATATAAATATTTGAAAATTGATTGTACAACCATCCCTGTTATTTACTTCATCCCTAAAGTCCACAAAAACTGCCTACAACCCCCCGGTCGACCAATCATTTCTGCCCGTAACAGTATTTTGGAAAATGTAAGCAGGTACATTGATTATTTCTTACAGGAGCATGTTAGATCTTTGCCCTCGTTTGTTTTAGACACTGGTGACCTGCTTAAGAAAATCTCTGATTTCAAATGGGAACCAGGCTACTTATTGGTGTCGCTCGATGTAACGTCCCTATATACAAGTATTTTTCATATGGACGGGATTAGAGCAGTTCATCACTTTCTGAATAAGAGACCTAGTTACCTGAAAGAACATTCCAAAATGATTGAGTCAATGATTGAGATGTGCTTAGAGAATAATGTGTTCCTATTCTCGAATAAGTTATTTTTGCAGACCAGAGGAGTGGCTATGGGTGCCTGCTTCTCCCCCAGTTATGCCTGTCTGCATATGGGCTACTGGGAGGAGCAGGTCCTCCTACCCAACTTCCATACCACCATGCACACCAAGGTAAAAACTTGGTTGAGGTATATTGATGACCTCTTCCTTGTTTGGGATGGGTCTGAACAGGAAGCTGCAGATTTCATTTGTCAATTGAACATTAACAACCTAAATCTGAAATTCACTAGCAGCGTTAGCAAGAATTTTATTGTCTTCCTCGATGTGGAAATCTATGTGGAAAATGGTCAATTAGAAACAAGGCTCTACCGTAAACCTACGGCAGGCAATACTGTGCTGCATGCTGCCAGCCACCATCCGGCACACCTGATAAGAAGCATCCCCTATGGGGAGATGCTTCGGATCAGGAGAATTTGCAGCAGCAACACAGAATGCCTGGATGCTCAAAGAGAATGCAAAAGTAGATTCCTAAATAGAGGTTATGCGATAGACATCATCGACAACGCGATCACTAAAGCTAACAAATTTGAGAGATCGCACTTATTGGTCCCTTCCAATGACAGTCCCAGTGTTCTTAAAAAAACAGTTGACGGTGAGACTCGTCTCATTATAGGATATAGCAACTAACATCAGGCTATACGTAAAATCATAAAAAATAATTGGTCTCTCGTCACTAGTGATACAGTTGTAGGAAATATGTTCTCTAAGTCTCCCTGCATTACCCACAGAAAAGCACGATCTATGCAGGACAGCTTAGTCTCTAGCAGCCCTGAAGTAGTCACGGGCTCGTGGCTGGATGCCAGTAAGGGCTTTCTGAGATGTTCCACCTGCAAAGCTTGTAAAAACGGGGTCAGTAGATCCGAGTATTTGACTCCTCTATCTCCCAATCCCATTAAAATTAGAGGTAAACTCAATGGCAGGTCTGAATATGCTGTATATGTCCTAGAATGTCCCTGTGGTCTTAGATATGTAGGGAGCACTAGACCACAGGTATATAAACGGATATTGCAGCATCTTAGGGCTATCACGAATGCAGACCCAACATATCCAGTAGCCAGGCATTTTGAAAAATTACATGGCAAAGATGCCTCTGGGCTACGATACTTCGTGATTGACACCGTCCCGCCACAGAGAAGGGGCGGAGATTAAGCATGGGCGTAAAATCCGTTCCGCTCGCGGATTTTGCGGATTTTCGGTAAATTCGCAATCCGCGAGATTTGTGGATTTCCCGCAAAATCCGCAAATTCGCACGCAGCGGATTTTTTTTTCTTGGTGATACAATTTTGCGGCGTTTTTCTTGATATTTTGCGAGTGCTGCGCCATTTTGGATCTTGCTGCGGGATCCCGCGGGAATTTGGCAAGCGCGATTACGTAATCGCGGCTTGCCAACTTTTACAGCGAGAGTTTGTCAACGCGAGTACGCCGTGATCCCGTATCGCGGTACTTCGCAATTGCGAGCTTTGAGATGCGGCGAGCAGCAACAATCTCGCACTCGCGAAAATATAAAATTTGCAATTCTGCACAAGAAATCCACCAGCAAGCAGCATAAACCTTCTGGAAATGATGATTTTTATCTGAATAACTCCTCAGGTTGACATTTGCCTGCACTTTTTTTGCGAGGAGTCCATTTTGGGGAGGGGGGGTGGGAGGAAGGAAGTGCCCCACAGTCTTCAACTTCCTGTTCCTGTCCAGCAGGCTCCTCCCAGTGCTTTGTCCATCTCCTGGTCACTTTTCATTTGGATCTGGAGCTGGAAGGATTACTTTTTGTGGATGCTGCTGGATATTTGGATTTGAGGCCTTTTTGACTTTCTTTGGATCACTTTTGGATTAGAAATTTCACAAGTAAGTTTGTTTGGGGCATTACAGTTGCTGCAACTACAATTTTGGAATTTTCGATTTTTGGGCTGTTTTGGGGCCTTTTGCCCAGGGGTACTCAGTGGTGGGTGCACTGAGTCTTTCTGTGGGGTGTTTTGAATTTAAACATAATGGAGGGGCTGGATGGCTTGGGATTGTGCTGATTTTTCTGTGATTTTCGTTTTTTTGGCCTGTTGTGGCCTTTTCACCCGGGGTAGTGAGTGGTGCATGGGCCTAGTCTTTCTGTGGGTTGTCTTGAATTTAAACATCATGGAGGGGCTGGATGGCTTGGGATTGTGCTGATTTTTCTGTGATTGTCGTTTTTTTGGCCTGTTGTGGACAGGCCATGTGGTTGGGGGCCATTTTGAGTGCTGCTACAGGCCCTGGCCATGTGCTGTGATGGAGGGGGCCATTTGAATGCAGGCAGTGTTCTCAGGCCTGCACCCATTTTGCCTAGCTTTCATCCATTATGCCCAGGGGTAGTGAGTGGTGCATGTGCCTAGTCTTTCTGTGGGTTGTCTTGAATTTAAACATAATGGAGGGGCTGGATGGCTTGGGATTGTGCTGATTTTTCTGTGATTTTCGTTTTTTTGGCCTGTTGTGGCCTTTTCACCCGGGGTAGTGAGTGGTGCATGGGCCTAGTCTTTCTGTGGGTTGTCTTGAATTTAAACATCATGGAGGGGCTGGATGGCTTGGGATTGTGCTGATTTTTCTGTGATTGTCGTTTTTTTGGCCTGTTGTGGACAGGCCATGTGGTTGGGGGCCATTTTGAGTGCTGCTACAGGCCATGGCCATGTGCTGTGATGGAGGGGGCCATTTTGAATGCAGGCAGTGTTCTCAGGCCTGCACCCATTTTGCCTAGCTTTCATCCATTATGCCCAGGGGTAGTGAGTGGTGCATGTGCCTAGTCTTTCTGTGGGGTGTTTTGAATTTAAACATCATGGAGGGGCTGGATGGCTTGGGATTGTGCTGATTTTTCTGTGATTTTCGTTTTTTTGGCCTGTTGTGGCCTTTTCACCCGGGGTAGTGAGTGGTGCATGGGCCTAGTCTTTCTGTGGGTTGTCTTGAATTTAAACATCATGGAGGGGCTGGATGGCATGGGATTGTGCTGATTTTTCTGTGATTTTCGTTTTTTTTGGCCTGTTGTGGACAGGCCATGTGGTTGGGGGCCATTTTGAGTGCTGCTACAGGCCCTCGCCATGTGCTGTGATGGAGGGGGCCATTTTGAATGCAGGCAGTGTTCTCAGGCCTGCACCCATTTTGCCTAGCTTTCATCCATTATGCCCAGGGGTAGTGAGTGGTGCATGTGCCTAGTCTTTCTGTGGGTTGTCTTGAATTTAAACATCATGGAGGGGCTGGATGGCTTGGGATTGTGCTGATTTTTCTGTGATTTTCGTTTTTTTGGCCTGTTGTGGACAGGCCATGTGGTTGGGGGCCATTTTGAGTGCTGCTACAGGCCCTGGCCATGTGCTGTGATGGAGGGGGCCATTTTAAATGCAGGCAGTGTTCTCAGGCCTGCACCCATTTTGCCTAGCTTTCATCCATTATGCCCAGGGGTAGTGAGTGGTGCATGTGCCTAGTCTTTCTGTGGGTTGTCTTGAATTTAAACATCATGGAGGGGCTGGATGGCATGGGATTGTGCTGATTTTTCTGTGATTTTCGTTTTTTTGGCCTGTTGTGGACAGGCCATGTGGTTGGGGGCCATTTTGAGTGCTGCTACAGGCCCTGGCCATGTGCTGTGATGGAGGGGGCCATTTTGAATGCAGGCAGTGTTCTCAGGCCTGCACCCATTTTGCCTAGCTTTCATCCATTATGCCCAGGGGTAGTGAGTGGTGCATGGGCCTAGTCTTTCTGTGGGTTGTCTTGAATTTAAACATCATGGAGGGGCTGGATGGCTTGGGATTGTGCTGATTTTTCTGTGATTTTCGTTTTTTTGGCCTGTTGTTGTGGCCTTTTCACCAGGGGTAGTGACTAGTGAGTGTTGCATGTGCCTAGTCTTTCTGTGGGGTGTCTTGAATTTAAGCATCATGGAGGGCATGGGATTGTGCTGATTTTTCAGTTTTTTTCGATTTTTTTAGGGTGTATAACTGAACTGATGTTCCTCTGTCTTCCATTGCTTTTAGGTGCACAAGACTCAAGAGAACCACCAGTGCCAGGAAGAAGTCCTGCAGCGGTGTGTGTGTGCAGCATAACGTCACGCGACGTCACGTCTGGCCTCAGACAACTCTACAATTCGTGCAACTGCGGCCTGCTGTCTGACCTGCTCTGAAGAAGATGGCCCCAAAAAAAGGTCTCCGTAGCTCCTCTAGCAAGAAAGTTGCTAGTAAGGAGCAGAAGAAGCAAGTTACCAAGGAGGCTGGTGTGCCGGCCGCCGCGTTTTTTGGGAGCAAAAAAAAAAGTACGCCTGCAGCAGCAGCAGGATCTGCTGGGGACCAAGCTGGGAGCAGCACCCCCGCTCCATTGGGTTCAGTGCCTCCACCACCACGCCAACTTAATGGGCGGAAAATCCGTTCCGCTCGCGGATTTTGCGGATTTTCGGTAAATTCGCAATCCGCGAACTCCCGCGAATTTACAGAAAATCCGCAAATCCGCGAGCGTCGGATTTTTCCGGGGGCAAAAGTTCAAGCCTGCCATGTTGCTTGTAACTATTTTAGGATGGCGCCGGCAAGCTGCCAGCGCCATCCTAAAATAGTTACTAAGTTAGCTTCAACAGGAAGCTCTAATAGATAAAATAAAGCAGGTGCTCGCAACTGCTTTATTTTATCTATTAGAGCTTCCTGTTGAAGCTAATTTAGTAAGTATTTTAGGATGGCGCTGGCAGCTTGCCGGCGCCATCCTAAAATATTTACAAATGCCCTTCCTGTGACCCTTCCTGTGGAGCTTTTTCTCTTCATCTGCTGAACTGATCTTTCTCTGACCTTTTATGCACACAAGAGGCATGTGAACTCGCATGGAAGACCCGCACGTTTGGCCCCGCGCACACACTCGCGGTTTGCACCGTCTTCACCCACTATGATGGACAGCTCACTCAAGGGACCCCTGCGCCCTTCGGGGCGATTGCATAGTAACACACACATGGTCGCTCGAACTAGTTGATGCTCAAATTCAGTGACTCATTCATTAGCCCAAAAACAATCATGAGCGTCTTCGAGGCTGGACAGGTGTGCCTCTTCCCAAATCTACCGTGGAAAGTCAGCTGTGATGCTGGGTAGAGGCCTTTGCATCCTTGACTTTCATGAGCGCAATCCCCGTGCTGTTCCTGTGACCAGGAGCTTCTTTCTCTTCATATTATTGTGTTCGCACGGGTTGCTGCAAGTTCACACGCGTTTTGTACAATTTCGCAATTTGCGAAATTGTACAAAACCCTCGCGAACTTGCAGAAACCCGTGCGAACATAAAAAAAAAATCCGCAAATTCGCGAGAATTCGCGGATTTTGCGGATTGCGAGTTCGCAAATCCGCAAAATCCGGGAACGCGAGATCCGCAAAATTCGCCCATGCTTAGTCAAAGCCCTTGAGTGCTTCAGAGGCAGTCAGTGTACTTCTTCAATCACCATCGACCAGTGATGTTGGCTCATCGCAAGAAAGTAGCAGCAATGTCCCTGAATCAACACAGGTTGTTGTAACTCATCTGACAAGTGTTGAACAACCACAGCCGCAACAACAACACCATGTGCAAGTACAAGCCCAAGTACATGTGGAAGGAGAGGCAGCGCAAGGAGATGCGCAAGCAGAGGTGCATGGAGGGTCACAAGTGCCCACAATAGTTGTTCCTCCCGAAGTATGGGCACATCAGGAAATTGACAATCAAACCGAGGTATCATCTGAGGAAGCCACTCCTCCTGATGATCATTCATTGTCTTCCACATCCCTAGCAAGGAAAAGATCAAGGGGGGTGTCTACATCTTCTTCAAGCCCACCTCCTTCTGATGATCTTAATCTGGATGAAGATTGGGAACCATCATCACGGCAGTCTGAGAGTGAGGCACACCATGATCTGACAAAGATACCTAAGCGTAAAAGGAAGGTCGTCGAAAAACTCATAGCTATGGAGTGTGATGAGGCTCAACAAGAAGTGACGGATACTGCTGCTGATGAAGCCTCTCACGATGACGACGAGCCAGTCATCATAAAGGTCACTGCAGCCCCAGCGGGCATGCAGGAAAGAGACATTTTGACCCTATCCCGAGAAGCTGCTGAGCGTGATGATGATGTCGACGAGGAGGCAATGGAAACACAACAATCATTGGATTTGGAGTTAACTAGTACACCAACACCTACCGCTTCCATATTTCTTCCTCGCAAGAAGGGACCTCCATCCACCTCGACTTCAATTAGTGGTGGTGAAAGTGCAAAACGTACTGAAGTTCGGCAATCCACATCCTCCACTTCATCTGGCATTAGCAGCAGGACCACCACCACCAGTATCGCCGCCTCCTCCGGCCCCCAAAGACATTTCAAGTCTCCAGTTTGGGACTTCTTTAGTGTTTGCCCAAAAAAGGAAAACGTAGCCATTTGTAGCATTTGTAAGCTTCGAGTTAGTCGTGGTAAGTTTGGTACCAACTATGGTACCGGAGGCCAGAGAGGTCATCTTAGGAGAACGCACGCTGTCCAATGGTTTGCGCACCTAGAGGCGATCAAGGAAGCCCGAATTGCACGTAATGAAAACGTTGATTTTTCATCTGATGATGACGAGGAGGAAGAAGACGATTCAAACACTTCACTTACACCCAGTACCCCTGTCAGCAGCACACCCCATGTGAGCCACACTAAGAGTGTGGGAGAGAGTGAGACACCAATGCGAAAAAGTTCATCAGCGAGCGTAACTGGGTCGAAGATATCATCATCATCATCCCGTAAATCCTTGGTCCAGGGCAACATTAAAAAGATGTTGTTTACAGAAGCGCAATATGAACGCAACCACCCACTGACGCGTCTGTATAACACTAAGCTGGCTAAAATGCTAGCTCTGGACCTTCTCCCTTTTTCTTTTGTAGAAGGGGTTGGTTTTCTAGAATTAGTGGCAGCACTCTGCCCTAAATGGAAGGTTCCTAGCCGGTTCTATTTTGCCCGAGTTGCGGTTCCAGCACTACATGAAGATGTTCTGGAGGTGATTGGGGCAGCTTTGCAGAAGAGTGCTGTTCACACTATACATCTGACAACAGACATGTGGACCAGTGGCGCAGGCGCTGATTACATGTGCATCACTGCACACTGGGTTTCTTTTTCAGGGGTTAAAGCAAAGCTAAACGCAGGTGTTGACCCGGACATTGTTTTTAAAGCTGCTCGGAAACATGCAACACTAGCCATGTTTGGTTTGGAGAAACGTCACACAGCACAAAACATTTTGGATGTGTTTAACACAAAGGTCCTTGACTGGCTGTCCCCAAAAAAACGCCAGGTTGGTTATGTTTCCACGGACAATGGCGCCAATATAGTTAAGGCCATGCAGCTGGGTGACTATTTCAGAGTGCCGTGTTTGGCGCACTGTATAAACCTGGTTGTCAAAAAATTCTTGAGTGATAAAGACAGTGCAGCGTACAGAGTAGTGGACACCTGCCGAAAAATGTGCAACCATTTCAGCCATTCTTTTAAGGCCCGGAAGCATCTGAGGAGCCTGCTATATGAACGTCAAATGCCAGTGAAAGCACTCATCCAGGAGGTGGTAACACGTCGGAACTCAACCTTCTACATGCTTGAGCGTCTGTATGAGCAGTATACGGTACTCGATCACTATTTCTTAACACAGGGTACAGCTCAGAAGGAGGACCTGAGGATGGGTGCGGCGCAATGGAACATAGTTAAAAGCCTGACACGCATGCTTCGTCCTTTTGAGTTCTTCACGCGTGCAGTCAGCAAGGAGGACTGTAATTTGGGAAAAGCTATCCCATTGTTGTACATGCTGGAGCACCAACTGAAGGAGGTGTGTTCTGTGTTTGAAAAAGATGAAGAAAACCAAGACCCTTTTGTTCTGGCTGAGAAATTATTAGAGCACCTACAAGGTGATGAACGTCTTAAAATGATCCACTCAAACCAGCATTACATTTGTGCTACTATTCTGGATCCACGCTACAAAAAGGCGCTGGCAGGCCAAGCATTCTTTCCTTTTGCTGATGAAGATGTTACAAAGTACAAACAGTGGCTAGCCTCCTCAGCCAAGTTGTTTGAAAGAGAACGGCAGCAAATTGAAGGAAAAGGCAGTACATCAGCATCAGCAGGACATCCCCAGTCACAACAATCCACTTTTGCACCTGTGGCTGCGGCACAAGTGACCTCTCAGCCTTTAAAGAGACCGGCAACCGGATCATCTGCACCACCAGACACAACAGTAACATTGGAGGCTGAAGAGGATTGGCTAGCTCGGCTTGGGTTTGGTTCTCAAAAGGTCACAGCAACAGCTAAGCAAAGTGGAGGAACCTTGGAGGAGAACCTTGAGTCGATGGTGAAGGACTATCTGAATGACTCAACAGAGGTCTATGTTAATGCTGACCCATTGGCGTATTGGCATGGGAAAAAAGAATTGTGGCCACAGCTCTCCAACCTGGCTTTAAACTACTTGTCTTGCCCACTCGCAAGCGTGTCTTCTGAACGTGTTTTCAGTGCTGCTGGTGGCATTGTAACTTCCAAACGGAGCCGCCTCTCGCCCAAAAATGTGGAGAGGTTAACAATGATCAAGATGAATCAGCACCTCATACCACCAGATTTCAGAGTACGAGAAAGCGCGCCGGATGAAGACGAGGTGGACAGATACATAGATGAGGGAATTTCTTCTCTGTCAGGTGACACTGAGCTCACCCTGCCTGAATTCGCAGAGTATGATGACGAAGCCTTATTCTTATTCATGGATCGTGATACCGAGCCCTGAAAATGAGACAACGAATCAATAACTTTCTTTTTCGTCCTTATTCACTTTTATTCCTGTGTGTCTGTCTTTCTTTGTTGTGCACAGTTAATATAATTCAAACTTTAATCACATAATCACAAAAACAAGCCCATCAGCAGAACTGTCTTCACTTGTTTGCTAATTGATTTGAAGGTGCCTCAGTCTCTATTCCTCAGGTTCACAAGTTCAGAAGAACATGCTCCTCTATCCTCCTCCTCCAGACTCCTATTTCCATCAAAGCAGAGGGCTGGTTTACGCCCAATGAAGAAAGACTCAGCACTTGTGGGGGTGTTGTTCTACCTCTTTGCAGGTGAGTTGACGGCTCTGGGGCCATTGCTGGGAAGCTCTAATACCGGATAAAAGTGGTTTGGCCCAAATCCGAGGCGGAAATTTTTTGGTGTTTTTGCTGACTTGCTTGCCTTTGAGGTGCTCTTTGGGGGGTATCCGGCTGTTTGTGGGTGAGTTTCGGGGTCTGGGAGCACTGCTGGGACACTCTAATCTTGATTGCATTTGCTTTTCAGGAAATCCGTGGTGGTAAACCGGACTTATGGCCTAGCTACACAGCGCGTTTGGACCGAAGGCTGAGAAATATTGTAAGCATGAGATTTTGCTTTTGGCCTGTTTGGGGGTGTTATGCTTTTTGGCGGGTGGGTTGGCGGGTCTTGGGGCATTCCTGGGAAGGTCTAATACCGGATGGAAGTGGTTGGGACAAAATCCACGCCGATTTTTTTTTTGCTATTTCTGACATTTTGGTCAATGTAGCGTTTTTGGGGACCTGTTTGGGGGGCTTCCTGGTGTTTGTGGGTGAGTTTCGGGGTCTGGGAGCACTGCTGGGACACTCTAATCTTGATTGCATTTGCTTTTCAGGAAATCCGTGGTGGTAAACCGGACTTATGGCCTAGCTACACAGCGCGTTTGGACCGAAGGCCGAGAAATATTGTAAGTAGGAGATGTTGCTTTTGGCCTGTTTGGGGGTGTTATGCTTTTTGGCGGGTAGGTTGGTGGGTCTTGGGGCATTCCTGGGAAGGTCTAATACCGGATAGAAGTGGTTGGGACAAAATCCACGCTGATTTTTTTTTGCTATTTCTGACATTTTGCTCAGTGTAGCGTTTTCGGGGGCCTGTTTGGGGGGCTTCCTGGTGTTTGTGGGTGGGTTTCGGGGTCTGGGAGCACTGCTGGCTATGGATACTTTACTTGGCAAGAGGTTTGAAGCAAATCCATGGTGGCAGAGGGGAGTTAGGGCCTAGCTGCAGAGCGCGCGCGGAGTGATTTGGGAAATTTGCCAAAAAAAGACGAAGTCCCCATTTTTGTACTTTTGCTCTTTGGCTGTTTGGGGGTCTTCTACTCGTTTTCTCCTGGGTTGACGGCTCTGGGGCCATTGCTGGGAAGCTCTAATACCGGATAAAAGTTGTTTGGACCAAATCGGAGGCGGAAATATTTTGGTGTTTTTGCTGACTTGCTTGCCTTTGAGGTGCTCTTTGAGGGGGTTCCGGCTGTTTGTGGGTGAGTTTCGGGGTCTGTGAGCACTGCTGGGACACTCTAATCTTGATTGCATTTGCTTTTCAGGAAATCCGTGGTGGTAAACCGGACTTATGGCCTAGCTACACAGCGCGTTTGGACCGAAGGCCGAGAAATATTGTAAGTATGAGATTTTGCTTTTGGCCTGTTTAGGGGTGTTATGCTTTTTGGCGGGTGGGTTGGCGGGTCTTGGGGCATTCCTGGGAAGGTCTAATACCGGATGAAGTGGTTGGGACAAAATCCACGCCAATTTTTTTTTTGCTATTTCTGACATTTTGCTCAATGTAGCGTTTTCGGGGACCTGTTTGGGGGGCTTCCTGGTGTTTGTGGGTGAGTTTCGGGGTCTGGGAGCACTGCTGGGACACTCTAATCTTGATTGCATTTGCTTTTCAGGAAATCCGTGGTGGTAAACCGGACTTATGGCCTAGCTACACAGCGCGTTTGGACCGAAGGCCGAGAAATATTGTAAGTATGAGATTTTGCTTTTGGCCTGTTTGGGGGTGTTATGCTTTTTGGCGGGTGGGTTGGTGGGTCTTGGGGCATTCCTGGGAAGGTCTAATACCGGATAGAAGTGGTTGGGACAAAATCCACGTGGAAAAGCCTTTTGGCACTTTTTGTAACTTAGGGTTCGTTAGGGTTAGCCCTAGCAGCAGGATTGCATGTGTTTCGGGGTGTTCTAGATTTTTGCAACTGAGTTCTGGGGTCTTAGAGCACTCGTGAGAATGTGTAATTTTGGTTGCAAGTCATTTGAAGAAAATCCATGGTGGGAAAGGGGGGATTTGGCATAGTTAAAGAAAGCCTTTGCCACTATTCTTAACTTAGGGTTCGTTAGGGTTAGCAGTATTTCTATTGCATGTGTTTGGGTGGGGGGGTTTTCGAGTCTTGGAGCGATGCTGGCTATGGATACTTTTGCTTGGTTGCTTGCAAGTGGTTTGAATACAATCCACGGTGGATAAGGGGGTACTTGGGCCTACTTTTACTTTCAAAGTACGTTTTGTCACCAGTTTTCTGCTAGGCCTCGTTTTTTGAGATTTGATTGGGGGTCTTCTACATTTTTGCGGCTGGCTTTAGTAAGGGTCTGGGTGGGAGCACTGCTGGGAAGATCTAATTTTGTTCTAAAACACAGTTTACAGTACACCTAGCTTGAGGGGAAAGATCTGCTACATTAATTTGCCCATACTTAGTTATCCTTCAAAAGGTGACTCAGACAGAGTACGCACTTTCAAAAATATTGTACTGTCTACTAGGAAAATCAAAGTGTGACTTTTTGCACTCCACAGCCTACATACCTTATATTTATTTATCAGTGGTGTTTTAATATTATATCACTTCCTGTTTTTCGTTGA
The DNA here is from genome assembly GCF_964263255.1 of Lissotriton vulgaris. Lineage (NCBI taxonomy): Eukaryota > Metazoa > Chordata > Amphibia > Caudata > Salamandridae > Lissotriton > Lissotriton vulgaris. The sequence continues at coordinate 1,385,044,122 of NC_141696.1, read as the reverse complement.
ATAATTACAGGCCGGGTTTCAGTCTGTGCAATGGGGAAAAAAGGATGGAGTCAGGCTTCACCTTAGCGAGCCGCAATTCAGCATCCGCCAGGCAGGCAGTGGACAGGGTGTCTTCTGGTGACCAACATTGATGGACGAAGCGTCAGATGGAATGGAGGAGTGCCGCTAATAAGAGGAATTTTTTTCTGCATGCAACTTACTTACCAATTTCAACAGGACAACTACAACAACATACAGATACAGTGTCCATTGTTTCTTTCTATGACTGTGACTGCATTTCTTGGATCTCTCTCTGCTTCTAAATTGATCCCTTAACACATCACTTAGTCCACTCCACTATCACATCTGCACCACACATAGTCACTTGTAAGTGCTCCTACGTAATTCGCAAGTCGCAGCACGCCCCAGTCCGTAGAGGACTGGGATGGCCCCAATGATGAAGCATGTCACCAAGGGGCAACCCTGGTGAGTGAGGGGACACCTAGAAAAAGAGCAATTTATCCTTTTCTATCTACTATACCTTCCAGACCAACCCCATTGAGTGTTGTGAATGGATTTATAGTGACCAGCAAGGCTCTCAGGTATCTGGCAACAGAGACCTTATGTTGAATATAGTTATCAATATTTCCACACACGCCCTGTACTGTCGCATTCTTTCTTCCACAGTTGTCGAAAGTACTACTTACTTTTCACTGACATGCATGCAGTAGTGCATGCACTTTCAAAGATTGATGGATAGGTTTGTACCCAAAGATTTGTTTATGTTCACAATTGTTTGTCCATGCTGTGCTATTTTTTGTTGTCTCCCAAACCTTTCCCAAAACCCCCCGTACCCATCCATTTTTCAAACCCTAACCCTCTTCCCCCGGGCTGTGTGGTTTTGATTGATGTGTGACTAAATTACAGCAATAAATCCACACACTGCTGGGGAGGATAAGGTGATAGCAACAGGCTGGTGAAGAAATCCGAAGATATATTCTTACTCTGCTTTACAAAGACCCATGGCTAATGTCAAAGAACTTCAACCGAATTAGTAGTTATACTTTACCATTTGTTAGGCTACAATGTGGCACTGTTCTAGTGTACTGTCACCTGCTATATTCTCTATTGTACCGTTGTATTGCTCAGGAGGACAAACCAGATTTCATTTTCTTTTTTTTCATAGGCATGCAACTGCCACTGTGTTACACCACTAGTACCACCGCTATGAGGAAATTTTATCCGCCCAGGATTGCCAACCTTATTTGCTGTTTCCAGTGGAGCCAGCCCTGGGTCTAGCCCTACTTTCAAACACAAATTACAGGTAAGATAAGCGTTTGGTGGGAGGGAGTATAATGGAGTATTAGGAGAGACGAGAGACTGACGGTAGTACTACTAAAGTCCTAGGACTCTTGAATTCACTTCACTTACTCTGTGAGAGGCACTTAGTGTTGAAAACATTTGGGCATTTACACTTAAAGGAAGAAAATGGAACTAAACTTTCAGGAAAACAAAGTTACTGTTAAACCCCCACCCACCAGGCAAGCAGTAAAAAACAGGTATGCTCAGATAAAGTTTGAAAGAGTATATTTATATCCCTAACAAAATAATCTCCCGCAAGACCCTCCCTAACCCCAACGGTTGTCCTTTAAAAGTCCCAAACCCAACTCCCGATTCCCACCCCCCAAAAGTCTCTAAAAAAGGGGCAAGGGACACTATGGGTGGATGCTGTTTACTTTTTGGGCCAGGGCATCATACTCCTGGCGGAGCAAGGCGTGCTCTACGCGGAGCCCCTCCAACACGTTTGTAAAGTGGTGGAGCTCCTGCTGAAGGCGGGACACCCTCAGGGTACTGCGGCGCAGGCGTGCCTTGCAGTTACAATGGCTGTGAGAGGCAGCTGTTGTCCTTGCTGCTCGGCGTTGGCGTTTGGCTTTGGCAGCCCGGCTCAGTCTGGCTGGAGCACTGTGCTGGGTGGCAGCCAGTGGGGGCACGGAGGCCGATGCAGACGACGTTGTTGTTGTGGTTGACTGCACACTTTCGTCGTCCTCCAGGGCCACCAGCCGCCGATATTCTGCAACAGTGGCAGCGATCCTCCGTTGCCGGGCCGCTCTAACCAGCTCCTTCCTCCTTGTTTGTTTGGAAGGAGCATCTATATGAAGAAAGAAAGACAGTACAACTAGCAACTTGCAAGCGCATTACATAACTATTGAGGCCAGTATCTATCTAACCTCCCACTTCTTCATCCTTGCTCTAACATTAGTGGGAGTTTAAGGAACAAATTCTACAAGCACTATGGACTTCCATTGGAGTCGACTATGAAAGTACACCAGTCTTATTCTTCTTCTTGTCTCTTGTTTAGGAAAATTGGTACGTTATCTACTGCAAGCCGGCATAATGCCAGCGCAGTGAACTTGCACCCGAGAAAAAGAGACGCACGCCATGATGAGTGACCTAGACTTGCGTTACTGTACCGGTCCAGTACATGCAGGTGGTGAAGCTCTTACTTTTCTATTACGGGTGGCACTGAGAATACTCTGTTACAAGGGCTACTGCTTAATTAATTTAACTTTCACCCTACAGTGCAAATGAGTACTAGAAATGGAAAAATGAAGAAGATAAATAATCTGATTATCTATCACTTCACATGGGATGTTTTTGCTTACATATGGGATGACTTTAGGTGCTTTGCTTTTTATTGAGTGACCAGTGATATATCCACACATGAATGACTGAGTACTACTAAACTTATTAAGAGAGGTAGGGAGTGGCCACCGTAATAACCGGATCTATGCTGTGCTTGCAATACAAACTACTGCTACAATTGATGGTAGTATTTGGACAAAATTACAACTTCTTTTCCTTGCCTTTCCTACACTGGAACGGACGTGCGGGTGCAGTGTTACATGCTCTTCAAAGTTACACTTAGTTCATCCACTGACCGTCTACTCTCTCTAGATCATGGGTACTCACAAACTTTCTCTCAGGGGCTAAATTTACAGTGTAGTTTTTGGCCGAGGGCCGCACTGGTGGGGGCGGAGTCAGAGGGGGCGGGGCTAAAGCAAAACGAAAACTTGTGACCATGAGGTTGCACACAGGTCCCTGCAGCAGATGCCTTCATCCACTGAGCCACCAGACCCAAAATGTACATACATCTCTCTCCCTCCTGCTCTCCCTCCTGCCCTCCCTCTCCATCTCTCTCTCCCTCCTGCCCACCCTCTCCCTCCCCCTCTGTCATCTCACTGTGTGTGTGTCTGTCTGTGTCAGCCTTCAGCCTGGGCTGAGACAGCTTCCTCAGCGCGCACACACAGACAGCCACACCAAAGTACTTAACAAGTCTTTAAAAGACCATTAACATATTATTGAGGCTTTGTTTGTTGTAGCGCCCCTGCATCTCCACCCTGACAATCACTGCTTGCCCGGCCCCACAGAGCAGAGGCTTTGTTCTATTTCACCTCTTTGTGGCCCTGCATCTCCACTCTGCTCTGTGGGGGCCGGGGGAGCAGTGATTGTCAGAGTGGAGATGCAGGGGCGCTAACAGGTGAAATACAACAAAGCCTCTGCTCTGTGGGGGCCGGAGGAGCAGTGATTGTCTGCAAGGTCTGCGCACCGCCAAGGAAGGCTTGCCGGGCTGCCACCGGCCCACGGGCGGTACTATGAGTACCCCTGCTCTAGATAGACATATGCTATCTAAGAGTCAGATAGTAGCATGATCCAGGTATATTATGGACACATACAGTTTCTGTGTCACCCACCCAGGCTGTTGTCCTTCCACCAATCATTGCTTCATCATTCACCCAGCCATGCATCTCATATTCTTTCCTTCCCAGCCACGTCTTCAATCTCAATAAGTAAGGAATATATAAGAGCTTACCTCTGCCCGCCACCACCACCGTCTCAACTCTCACAGCCGGCACTGGAGCCGCCGCCTCCTCCCCTGAAGCATTGCCCTCCGCCTCCGTGTCGAGTACCACCACCTCCACGCTGGCCCCGCCACCAGATGTTCCACCTACAAAGTACATTTAAGAATGTTAGAATAAACCACTCACTAGTATTTGGTCTAGGAATGAAGACATGTGAAAACAATGTAATTTGTGACTGTCTACTCGAAAGTTAAAAAAAATGTCCCTTTTTCCAGGGAAGGGTGTTGTCTTGCTGCACTTTTTGGCACAACTGATGAAGGCTGGCTTTTTAACACGCACCATTTTTCTCCACACAGACAGAAGATGGACTTCTAACAACAAGATCAAGTTGAAACCAGGTGAGAGCTCGGCCCGACCACAAGAAATGTCTCCAATTAATCGTCAGCACTAACCACTTTTCCATTCTCAGTTAAACGTTTAGTTTTTTTATTATGACTTCATTTTAATAAATGTGTTTACTTTTAATAAAGCTTTTAAACTTAAATAGACTGTGTTTTTTGGTCCAGACTAGAGTGACTGAGCGAAAGGTTTTGCAATTTTTGCAAGCATGAGTCCGTGCCTCTGACACTTCTTGACTCTGACTCCGAGTCCGTACTCTTGAGCTACGTTGGATAATCATGATTGGGGATCAATCATCGATGAATTCGGGAGGTAAATGACTGTGCCACACTATGTAGTCAGTAAGGACATTGGGGGTTCAAAGTCTGTTATCACAGAGGTATGTGGAAACTCTAACAGCGCCTATTATAATTGATAAGCAATGCACTATTTATTGTCCATAGTTCTGTTTCTGCAGAAGAATTGTCCCCTCAACAGTAGTGGTATGGATTGTCCTCCTATCCAAACCAAAAGGTAGTACCTTATTCTTTCTTGGTGGTCATTCACATTTTATAGTTGGGAATTTTCAAAGCAGATAGAACACTTCAAAAGACATTATGGACAATCCCAGAGGACTGCACTGCACTAAGTTGATAGAGCTATTGCTGAGTAGAATGGGAGTTTCGCCAACCGTGCAATCTTAGTTAGCTACACAGACAGACTAATAAGAATAATCTAGTAATACCACAGGGAGTTCATAGTAGAGGCAGGATAAGAATTTAGATACAGTCTACAAGAAGATCAAAGACGATTTTGAAAAAATCAAATGAGGAACGCTAGGAAAAATAGGTACTAGTCTAAAATGAAAACTTACTGGGGCCAGCAAAGGAGCCCTCGCCTGCCCGATCCTGGCCCTGTTCAACAGCATCCGCCGCCTGCTGCTCCTGTGTCCCCTCGCCCCTGGGGGGAGCTGACGTACAACATGAAAGAAAGAACAGAAAACATGGATGATTGTTGCTTGTCAATGTCAACCAAATCAAACATTTCAAAACAACAATAACAAAATATTTTCGCGAAATTATATTGATTAGGGTTAGTTTTCATTGATTTGCGGACCTGCGACTTCGAAAGTCACGTAACTCACTAAACAAAGTACTGAAAGGTTCACCTAGGACTGGCAGGCAGCAGTCCGCAGGCAAGACGCAAAGTGACAGACAAACTCCATTGTGATTTCAGTCAGATCAGTGACAACACTAACAGTTGCCTGCTACATAACCAGTCATTTAAATAGTCAAACTATCAATCCACCGCCACTATTTTTCTTATTGTCAGGGGTACAAAGGAAGGGGCAGATTTAAGCCACTTGCGGCTCTTTTGCTCCGTTCTTGCGTGACTTTTGTGACGCAGCAGCTAAACAAAAGAGGCGCCATGGTGCAGCGTATAACAACGTGACGCATTTGGGAGATGCATCCCGTTATAAAGCCCTGCGCCATCAGGGGGCGTTCCGGCGCAAGGGAGGGCATTCCTGCGCTGGAACACATCCTAAAAGTGGCTGAGGGAAATCTACAAAATTTCAATCAGTCACCTTTAGGACAATGATGCGTCACACAAACCCTGCACCTGCTTGAAGCAGACATACGGCTTGACCCAGCATTGGGGAGATAGGGTACCCCAGAGCATTGCTGGAGCTGCGCCATCGTTGCGACGCAACTCCAGCAGTAAAGCTTCGGTGACGTTTTGGGCCCATGGTGCGCCGCATTGCAAATACGGCGCACCATGTTTGGTGGTGGTTGCGGGCCGCACAATTACTGGCGCATCCCTGCTACTTTGCAGGGATGCGACGGTAATTGCAATTCTGCCCCTTAGGGGCATACTTACTTACGCGTTCTGGCGCATCTCCAGAGATGCGCCAGATCAAATGCGTCACGCAAAACTACCCTTGCGACACGGCAGATGCGCCTAATTTACAATGCGGCGTGCCCTGGCGCAAGGGTAGACACTTGCGTGACGCATCTCGTCACGTAAGAGCGGCACATCGCTGGAGTCACGTCGCCAACGCAATGCAACTCCAGTAATGCTCAGGGCCACCCAATACTTAACATGCTGTGTCAATCCTTACGCCTGCTTCAAGCAGGCATAAGGAATTGAATTGACGTAGCAGCGTCGCAGAAGTGCCTGCGTTAAATCTTGTAGATTTCATGCAGGCACTTTTGCGAGGTGCACAGCCGCAGGACCGCCCACCCTGCGTACTAGGAACGCACCCATTGTGGCGCAGGCCCATGGCTTTATAACGTGACGCATCTCCCTAGATGCGTCACGCTGTAAATGACTCGCAGGGATGCGCCACGTTTACGCCGCTGTTGCGTCACGCAAGGCAACGTAAACGTGGCGCAAGGGGCTTGTAAATGTAATCTGCCCCCTAGTGTCTAGCATTACGCAGTTCTGTAAAGTACACTCATACATAATTGTTACTCAGGCCAAAGAGACCACAAAATAGAAAACAAATAAGCATAGTAGCAACGCCACTGAGAAGGAGAGCAGTGCACCTGAAATGCACAGAAGATTTTGAATATAATTTAACTATAATGTAATCGTCAGCAGCATTATTGGCTTGCTCCATGTAAAAAACAAATATTTGCAATACAACAACACAGAGCAGGAGAAAACATAGTAGTGAGTGATGAAATAGCTACTACTACTACTCACCAAGCCCGGGGATCTCCAAGCCGAGCTGGTCCAGCAGGTCGCGCTCCCTGTCCAGGACGTCCGTCCAGCGGTGGGTGACCTGGCTGTAGGTGCGCTGGACCCCGGAGAGTTGGGACATGGCCCAGCACACCTTCTGCCACCGCTTCCGGCGCTCCTGGATGTTGTAGCCGGCCGCGATCCTGCCGCCTCCCGCGATGGTCCTGGGCAGGCGGCGCTGGACGAAGTAGACCAGCGCGCCCACTTCCTCCGGGCTGAAGATCTCCCGTCGTGTCACCTGCTCCCCCCTCAATCGCCCGCATGCTGTCCTGGCACGGGGTCCAGGACTCCTCCTCCCCGCCGCCGCTGCGTCCCTCAAGTGCCTGGGCAGCTTCACGGCGCCTGGCTTCACCATGGTCTGGGCAGGTAAGGTAGGAAGTAGAAAATTAAGAAGGAATAGGATAGGGAAGAAGAAAAGAAAAGAGTTTAAAAAGTAGTTTAAAAGTAAACAAAAATAGCAGAAAAGACAAAAATATACAGCTAGGAAAAGAGAGGGATAGATAAGAAGCAAAATCGTTCGAAAAAAACTGAAAACAAGCAAAGGATGGCAAAGATAGCAAGAGGATAAACACCATGCCCAGACACAGGAAATGAATGAAAAACAAGATGGCCGCCCGTTCACGAGCGCGAAAGTAAGTTCGCACGCAATTTTCCTCGCGATCTCGTGCGAACTTGTACTCGCAATGCGCTTACCTCACGAGATTATACATAGCGGGCGGAAACGGAAATACGTCACGCAAACAAAATGGCCGCGCCCGTACTCGACCTTGGGGTAAATTCGCGTGTTGCGCTGCAAGCGGCTTGCGAATACTGCAAAAAAACTCGCGAAATAACACGCTGCAAAAAAATATAAAGCTCATTCGCACGAATTGGCGGCTTCCGCGGTCGGTTTCCCACGACGCCAAGCCTCGCAAATAGCGCGAAATTACCGAAAAACGATTTTTGCAAAAGCAAAACTAATGAGCACGTGCAAAAGGTCAATCTTATGATTTGTAACGATTCCCTGTTGTGCTTCCTGAGGGGGCCCTTCAGAATTCGGTTGCCTGCTTGCAACAATTGTGTGACCCTGCTATGACCTTAACTGTATGCCACAAAGGTCCTGATTTACAGCTAAGGGAGCAGACAAGCAGGTGCCAGGCTGGAACTTCAAATTCAGTGACACATTAATTAGCCCCTAATTCATTATTGTCAGTTGGGGCAGGGCATAAACTAACCCCAAATTAATTCATGTCAGTTGAAGCAGGGCAGGTGTGCTTGCTTTTCCCCCCCATCTTCTACAGTGATGATGAACCAGAGGGTGGCATTGATGTAACAGAGGGTGGCATGGGTCAAAGAGAGGGTGGCAGTGGTGAAACAGTGGTGAAACAGAGGGTGCTGGGAGGCTGTGATGATGAACCAGACGTAGAAACAACTTAGTCGCGACCGTTGCGAGCCGACAAGTAAGTTCGCAATTGCAAACTACTACCAAATCCTCGCGAACTGGCAGAAACACTTGCGAGTTCGCAAATTCGCTAAATTCGCGAACGCCAGATTCGCAAAATTCGCCCATACTCAGCGGAGATAGAGAGTCCCTCTTAAGGAAACTAGAGACGAGACATATGATACTACTTGATACCAAAATCCCCAATGGATTGAACACGAGCAAAGACTGTCATACCTATCTGTAAATTGCAAGTTCACGATTGTCATATACTATGTGATTATTATACCTTGAAGCTATGAGTTTTTAACATTCATGAACCTACCTCTCTGTCCTCCACATGAACATATTATCATGACAAATTGTTATTTGTACATTGTTTTTATGGATTTTTCACTGGTAGCACTATTAACTTTGTGAACCGTTATGAATATGCACTTTATTGAAATTTGCACATGCTTAAATTTGCACAAACAACATCATTAGCCCACTTGGGCATTATTTTCAACCATTTCCTCCATACATGATAGCAATTATATCTAGTTAATGGAGGTACTAAAAATATGTGTACATGTTCCTGTTGCAAACAGCATACGGTTGAATACTAGTTATAACAATATTTGGATGTTTTGGTTAAGTCATGACAATGCAATGGGGATATTTATATTTTAAAACATTTTATATATTTATGTGTTTTATAATTATGTTCTGAATTGTCAATGTCTTTTAACCAGAATTTTGTGCAATATTATTCAGAGATTGTCATATTTATATATTTATATGCACTAAGTGAATCAATATATTCCTACTCTGTACAAAGCGTGTTCACACATTATGTGTCAATTTTGAATAGTAACTTTACTATGTATATATTGTAACGGCTCACCTGCACTTTAAAGGGGTATGCCAGCCCCCATGACGATGTCATGTGATCAAGGCTTCGTTAAGCCGAAACGCGTCATGGCATTTTGGGCTTCTAAATAAATAATTTGCACCAAATCTCGGGTCTCGCTTCGTCTGTTTTAGCCATCCAGCTGAGTTGTAAAGCTCAGGTCATTTGAGAGGAAATGTTAAATACACGGCAGCCTTGGCCGTGGCAGAGGAGCACCATTTCCTACAACTGAATGGAAAGGCTTGGAAAGAAACCTTTTCTCTCCGTGTAAGCATGCAGCCCCATGGCAAAACGAAGCCTGCAGTTTTGCAACCAAACCTACTCAAGGATTAAAATAAGCTTCAAATAATTACACAGAGACAATGAACTTTTCAAAAAATGTTTAATACAGGACTCACCTCAGAGACTACATGAACCAGCATGCTATTGTGCAACTCTTGTGTGTAACGCCCCATGTGGGTGGTGTTCTCAATAAAGCAACCACAAAGACAACAATGGTGAGTCAGTCATTTCCCCTGTGTAGCAGCCCATGAGGAAGAGGCGTTGGCCTCGATACGCGTCGGGAATCAAGAAGGGAATCGAAAAATGAAATGGATGCAAAAAGCTGCAAGCAGCCTCGAGGCTTCCAGACCGGAGGGTAGGAGCTGCATCGTGTGACCTCTGTAAAGCTCAGGGCATTTGAGAGGAAATATATATATATATATATATATATATAGATATATATATATATATATATATATATATATATATATATATATCTATATATATATATATATATATATATATATATGTTTTAGCAATCGCCCTGGGGCTCGGGAGAGCACACAACCATTTCCTGCCATCCAGCTCTGTTTAGTGCAGCCTGCCGATTTCCATCAGTTTTAAAATTAAGATTGCCAACGCGTTTCTGGGCTCGCTGGCCCCTTCTTCCCGAGCCCAGAAACGCGTTGGCAATCCTAATTTTAAAACTGATGGAAATCGGCAGGCTGCACTAAACAGAGCTGGATGGCAGGAAATGGTTGTGTGCTCTCCCGAGCCCCAGGGCGATTGCTAAAACATATTTACACGGCGCCTGGCCGTGGGGAGAGGCACCACTGCGAGCTGCTGAATATATCAATCAACAGAAAGTGGGCTGCAGTCTGAACTTTTCATGACAGGAACAGCACCTTTTCCAAAGTGCTAAAGGAGCCTGCCTGCTTACATCGGTAAACTCACTTAGAGTATGAACAAATGATTGAAATCAACTGGGACAGCACAAATGAACCTTCTTAAAGAAAAGAAAAAAATTCTTACCTGCATTATGAACTTCACTCCCCATCATGCACCATGGGCTTATGATATGAGGACACGCCCAATGGAGGGAAATGCCGGAAATAAAAGGTGGTTTATGCCAATGAAGGTCTCATTCTCGTGTTTTCCCTGCCCAGGAAGAAGGGGCCAGCGAGCCCAGAAACGCGTTGGCAATCTTAATTTTAAAACTGATGGAAATCGGCAGGCTGCACTAAACAGAGCTCCTGGCGCTTTACTTACTGGAAAGTGAGTGCCATATGGGAAATGATTGCAGAGGTCCGCCCCAGGTTTTACTAACTGCCGCCCTATGATTAAGATGCTCGTTAGCATTGAAACGCGTCAGGGATTAGAGAGAAGGACTATTGGTGCATCCATGCCACTTTTGAAATAAAAGGTTTTGTTTAAACTCACCCTGGTGGAGTGCTGCTTTAAAGCGCGGAGCTTTTGGGATGATGTTTGACACGGCTTCTCCAGCCGTGGAAGCTGCACCGCCACTCAAACTGGACAAGGTCTGCAGGGCTGGTTACTGAATTTCAGCCCCCACAGCACGAGGGTGTCAGGAAGCAAAGCGGATGGTTTAAACCGAGGCCCACCAGAGGGATGTGAAAATATGCAAAGAAACCGTCAGTAAAGAACGTTGGTAAAATACTGACTATACCAGAATAGAAGAATTGGGTCCTCTGCTCCTGGCGCTTTACTTACTGGAAAGTGAGTGCCATATGGGAAATGATTGCAGAGGTCCGCCCCAGGTTTTACTAACTGCCGCCCTATGATTAAGATGCTCGTTAGCATTGAAACGCGTCAGGGATTAGAGAGAAGGACTATTGGTGCATCCATGCCGCTTTTGAAATAAAAGGTTTTGTTTAAACTCACCCTGGTGGAGTGCTGCTTTAAAGCGCGGAGCTTTTGGGATGATGTTTGACACAGCTTCTCCAGCCGTGGAAGCTGCACCGCCACTCAAACTGGACAAGGTCTGCAGGGCTGGTTACTGAATTTCAGCCCCCACAGCACGAGGGTGTCAGGAAGCAAAGCGGATGGTTTAAACCGAGGCCCACCAGAGGGATGTGAAAATATGCAAAGAAACCGGCAGTAAAGAACGTTGGTAAAATACTGACTATACCAGAATAGAAGAATTGGGTCCTTTGCTCCTGGCGCTTTACTTACTGGAAAGTGAGTGCCATATGGGAAATGATTGCAGAGGTCCGCCCCAGGTTTTACTAACTGCCGCCCTATGATTAAGATGCTCGTTAGCATTGAAACGCGTCAGGGATTAGAGAGAAGGACTGGTGCATCCATGCCGCTTTTGAAATAAAAGGTTTTGTTTAAACTCACCCTGGTGGAGTGCTGCTTTAAAGCGCGGAGCTTTTGGGATGATATATATATATATATATATATATATATATATATATATATATATATATATATATATATATATATATATATATATATATATATACGTTACCTACTGGCGTTCGCCAGTAGGTAGTTATAGTTAGGACCTTGTTTCTATTCAAAAAGCGTTTTTTTCTTTTGCCAATATCTTTGGCGCTGGTTGACGAATCTTCGCGTAATTTTCAAAACTAATGGGGCGTTCTGGGCAGCTCTTGTCTTGACAGTTTTGGGGTGATTCGTCAGGCCGGGAATGAGAAGAAAGGGAGGGTCCCAAAACACTTTTTCTCCATGGTAATTTCTAGAGGAACCTTTAGACAAGGCTACAGCCTGAAATGCTTAACAGAATTACACCAGAATTACACCAAATTACACCAAATTTGGAAAAAAAGGCAGCTTTTGGTTCAGAAAGCAACCTTTTTTTAAAATGGTGTAAATTCGTTCAGTAGTTCCTGAGAAATTCAGATAAAAAAAATATTGATATCTGGTGACTGCTGTGGATCCGCGAACCCTTCCGAGCTTTGCTCTGATTTACTGCCAACACTTCAAACCACGAAGCGTTGGCAGCCATCTTGTGACACAAGAAAAAAGGAGAAAAACATTAAAAAACAAGAAAAGGGAGCAGGGTAGGAACACTCTGACCCCCTTGCCAAAAAAAGCATATTTGTTTTAATTTTCAGCCGGATTTCTGTAGGGTCCGCGAATCCGGCCTAAAATGTAAAATAAATTAAGACCGCGCTTCATTTTTTTAAAGCCCCTGAGTGGGCCAAGTCTTGGGGGCAATCCTTAACTATGTTGCGCCGGGCCTGGGGGGGTCCCCACAGCCCCAAGAACCTATACATCTTGGGGCTATGTTAATGATTTACGGAGGGCCATGCGGGCCCCCCGCATCTCCGGGGACTGCCAACTCCCCGGGGCTTTAATATTTTAGCGTGAGGGGCCTCACCCCCCAAAGCCCAGGGGACCGCCACCTCCTAGGGGGTTCAATTAATAAAATTAAGTGTGGGGAGCTTCTGTTCCCCCCCCCCACTGCCACGGGAACCACCACCTCCCCAGGGCATTGAGTAATTAAAATACAGGGGTCCATAGCAGCCCCAGGGACCGCCACCTCCCTGGGCCTTTTTGTAACTTACTATGGTGTTGGGGTCTCCAGCCCCCCCACACTGCTCCGGGGACCCCCAACTCCCCAGTGCATTTTTAAGTAACATACGGGGATCCGTAGCGCCCCCCTGGCCCCGGGGACCACCACCTCCCTGGATCTTTACATTTGATGGGAGGAGGGCATGGCCCCCCTCCAGGAGGCCTAGATGGTCCAGGGGACTGCCACCCGCAGGGCCAGCTCCTGCAATGTCATGGGGTGCCCACCCCCGGGACATTGTAGTTTGCTATGACAGGGCGGGAGCACGACTCCCGTCCTGCCATAGCAAACTCTGCTACGCTTCACTGCTCTCGCTTCTATGAAGTGAAGCAGTATTGCTTTTGGGCAAAGAGCTGCTTTGTCCAAATGCAATGCCAGCTCCCGCAGGAGGTGGGGAGCCGACAGGGACCACGGGGGCATTGGGGCTCCCCGCGGTCCCCAACGTGAGGCCAGGCTCCGGGGATGGGGTCCCCGGGGCGGAAAATGGCTCGGGAGGGGGGCCAAGCAACCCCCCCCTCAAAATATTTATTTGTTTTTAAAAAAAAGTCAAAGCCCCGGGGATGAGGTCTCCGGGGCCTAAAGTGGCCCTGGAGGGGGGGCACGTGCCTCCTCGCTGAAACTAACATTTAATTTTTTTAAAAAGAGGCAAAGCCCCGGGGATGGGGTCCCCGGGGCTAAAATTGCTTCAGGAAGGGCGCCCCCTCCTTTAAATTTTGTAAAAAAAATAAATAGAAGTGGTCATGCCCGGGGGATGGGGTCCCCAGGCCAAAATCGGCCTGGGGAGGTGGCCCGCACTGCCCCCTCGCCTTTAAAAAAAATGAAGAAAGGCCTAGCTCCAGGTGTTGAGGTTCCTGGGGCTGAAATTGGCCTCAGCAGTGGGACCACTCGTGCCCCTTCCTGTTTTTTGTACAAAATTCTAAAACAAAATGGGTCAGGCCCTGGGGGATGGGGTCCCAAGGGCCTAAAAAGTATTAAGGGAAGGGGGTGCCACACAGCCCCTTCCTAAAACAAGGAAGAAATGAGAAGCCAGCAACTCACCAGAGGCCCCGCCACCCCTGAACTACTCTTCAAAAGTGCCTCAATGCGCGCTCTGGGTTCAGGATGAAATGCCCGGTGCTACTGAGGGTCCTTTAGGGCCAACTAGCCCGCCAGGTACCTCCAGTAAGCCCCACACAGTGGGATTGCTGAGAGGTGGTGCAGGCCACACCCCTTTTTACGCTCTGCAAATGCACCTCTTGGCACAGTGCCGGCTGGGCGATGAAGTCTCTTTGTTTCCTGAGGACCTCAGGACTAAAGTAGACTTCACCCCCCAAGCAGAAGTGCACCAGGAGGAGGGTTTGCAGAGTGGTGTAAAAAGAGGGCATGGCCTCTGACCACTCTCAGCAATCCAGCTGTGTGGGGCTTACTAGAGGTAATAGGAGGGCTAGTTGTGCCCCAGGCAACCTCAGGAGGCAAGTGGACGTCATCCCCCCAACCTAGAGCACACCTGGAGGTGCTTTTGCAGAGTGGTGGCGAAAGGGGGCATGGCCTGTGTCCACCTCTAAGAAATCCCACTGTGTGGGGCTTACTGGAGGTAACAGGTAGGCTAGTTGGCCCCTAAGGACCTCCCACAAGTGAATGGGACTTTAATCCCCGTCCACGAGTGCACCAGGGAGTGTGTTTGCAGAGTGGTGGGCAAAGGGGGCATGGCCTGCTATGAGAATTTACAAATCCTACTGTGTGGGACATACTGACGGACATAGGTGGGATAGTTGGCCTCCACGGATGTTCTTGGGGGCCATCTACTCTTCCTGTTACCTCCAGTAAGTCCCACACAGTGGGATTGCTAAGAGGTTTTGGAGGCCAAGCACCCCCCTTTCTGTACCACTCTGCAAACGAGCCTCCTGGCAAACTACTGGTTGGGGGACAAAGTCTACTTTACTCCTGAGGGACTTGGGGGGCCAAGAAGCCCTCCTGGTACCTTCTGTAAGTCCTATGCAGCGGAATTCCTGAGTGCTTCTCCGAGACCCTGCCCCCTTTCTCCACCACTCTGCAAACGTGACTACTGGTTAAAGAAGCATTTGCAATCCAATAGGTTTCACATTTGCGAGAGTTAGAGCTATTGGCATTGTACACATTTCTTACTAATGTTTTTTGGAGTGGAGTGGACAAACATTGTGCGTAGTGGAATTATGTGGTATGTTGTGCAGTGCGATAATGTGGATAGAAAGTGTGTGGTATTTAGTGTATAGGAATTATGTAGAGCGGGATTATGTGTTATGGAGAGTAATTATGTGGTATGGTAGTCTGTGTTGTGGAGTAGTAACCTTAGGTGTAGTCTTCCTCGTTTCCGTAGAAGCTAAACTATAAACTCAATGTGACAAAAAAAAGAATGAACCACTGAGGAGCACTTATGGACCTAGTCAGAGGTATGAGCAGGGCCACTAGAATTATGTAACTGTTTGGCTGCACCAATTTTTGCATAATTATCCATGTTTCGCATTTGCCACACAATCCATCATCTGCTGCATAAGCTAAAGATTTGAATGAAAAAAAACTTGTTTCTAGCTCAAATGGCTCAAACGTTACCACAAATGCAGCGACAAGTGTTACAATGTAGTGGAAGGCCCTTAGTAAAGCTGGAATGGTCACCTGTTACTTATTGCTAAATGTGGGTTGGTAAATTGGTACTAGTGGTACGTAAACCACTCTTGCTTCTTTGTGCATCTCACTTGCCTCTTTCTGTATTTCTCTTGCTTCTTGCTGTACCTTTCTTCCTTTTCTCTGCAGTTCTCTTGCCTCTTTCTGCACATCTCTTCTGGTTTCTGTACCTCCCTTCTTTCTGCATCTCTCTTGCTTCTTTCTTCTGCACCTCTCTTGCCTCTTTCTGCACCACTGTTGCTTCTATCTGCCATTCTTTTGCCTCTTTCTGCACCTCTCTTGCCTCTTTCTGCACCTCTCGTGTCTCTTTTTCCACTTCTCTTGCCTCTTCCTTTACCTTGCTTGCTTCCTTCTGCACCTCTCTTTTTTCTGCACCCCTTTTGCTTCTTTCTGCACCTCTGTTGCTTCATTCTGCATTACTCTAGCTTTTTCTGCACCTCTCTTGCTTCTTTCTGAACCCCTCTTCCCTCATTCTGCACATCTCTTACCTGTTTATGTAACTTTCTTGCCTCTTTCTGGTGTTCTCTTGCCGCCTCCTGCACCTCTGTTGCCTCTTTCTGCTCTCCTATTGTCTGTTTCTGCACTCCTCTTGTCTGTTTCTGCACCTCACTTGCTTCTTTCTGCATGTGTCTTGCCTCTTTCTGCACCTCACTTGCCTCTTTCTGCACGTGTCTTGCTTCTTTCTATACCTTTGTTGCTTCCTTCAGCACTTCTCTTGCCTCTTTCTGCACTTCTCTTGCCTGTTTCTGTACCTCTATTGCCTCTTTCTGTACCTCTGTTGCCTCTTTCTGCACCTCACTTGCTTCTTTTTGCATTGCTCTTACCTCTTTCTGCACCTCTCTTGCGTCTTTCTGCACACCTGTTCTCTCTTTTGGTACCTCTCCTGCCTCTTTCTGCACGTCTCTTGCCTCTTTGTGCACCTCTGTTGCTTCTTTCAGTACCTCTCTTGCCTCTTTCTGCACCCCTCTTGCCTGTTTCTGCATGCCACTTCCCTCTTGCTGCACTTCTCTTGCCTGATTCTGCAACTCTCTTGCCTCTTTCAATAGTTCTCTTGCCTCCTTCTGTACCTCTGTTGCTTCTTTCTGCACTTCCATTGCTTATTTTTGCACCTCTATTGCTTCTTTCTATACCCTGATTGCCTCTTTCTGCACGCCTCTGCCCTCTTGCTGCACTTCTCTCTCCTGTTTCTGCAACTCTCGTGCCTCTTTCTTTTGTTCTCTTGCCTCCTTCTGCACCTATGTTGCTTTTTTCTGCACTTCCCTAGTTTCTTTCTGCATCCCCCTTGCTTCTTTCTACACCCTTCTTGCCTCTTTCTGCATGCCTCTTCCTTCTTTCTGCACCTCTTTTGCCTCTGTCTGCACCCCTCTTCCAGTACCTCTTTTACCTGTTTCTGCACCTCTCTTGCCTCTTTCTGCACCCCTGTTGCTTCTTTCTGCATTTCTCTTGCCTCTTTTTGCATCCCTCTGCCCTCTTTCTCTACCTCTCCTGCACCTTTCGGCACCTCACTTGCCTTTTTGTACTTCTGTTGCTTCTTTCTATACTTCTGATGCTTCTTTCAGCACTTCTCTTGCCTCTTTCGGCACCTTTCCTGCCTGTTTCTGTACCTCTCTTGCCCCTTTCTGCATCTCACTTGACTCTCTGCACTTCTCTTACTTCTTTCTACACCTCTGTTGCTCCTTTCTGTACTTCTGTTGCCTCTTTTTGTACCTCTGTTGCTTCCTTTTGCACTTCTCTTGCCTCTTTCTACATTTCGGTTGCTCCTTTCAGCACTTCTCTTGCCTCTTGTGCAAATGTATTCCTTTTTCCTGCACTTCTCTTGCCTCTTTCTGCACCCCTATTCTCTCTTTCTGTACCCCTGTTTCTTCTTTCTGTAGTTCTTGCCTCTTTCTGTACCTCTCTTGCCTCTTTCTGTACCCACTTGCCTCTTTATGCACCCCTCTTGCCTCTTTCTGCACCCCTCTTGCCTCTTTCTGCACATCTCTTGCTGCTTTTTGCACCTCTTTTCCCTCTTACTGCACCTTGCCTGCCTGTTTCTACACCCCTCTTCCCTCTTTCTGCATATCTCTTGCCTATTTTTGCATCCCTCTTGCTTCTTTCTGCAGTTCTTATGCCTCCTTCAGCACCTCTGTTGCTTCTTTCTGTACTTCTCTTGCCTCTTTTAGTACCCCTTTTGCCTCTTTCTGCACTGCTCTTGCTTCTTTCTGTACCTCTATTGCATATTTCTGCACCCCTCTTGCCTCTCTCTGCACCCTCTTCCCTCTTTCTGCACCTCTCTTGCCTCTGTCTCCACCCGTCATACCGCTTTTGGCACCTCTTTTGCTTTTGTTCGTACTTCTCTTGCTTCTTTCTGCACCTCTGTTGGTTATTTCTGTGCAGCTCTTACTTTTTCTGTACCTCTCTTGCAAATGTCTACACCCCTCTTGCTTCTTTCTGCACCCCTCTTCCCTCTTTCTGCACCTCTCTTGTCTCTGTCTGCACCCCTGGTCCCTCTTTCTGCACCTCTTTTGCCTGTTTCTGCAACCCTCTTGCCTGTTTCTGAACTTCTCTTGCCTCTTTCTCTACTTCTCTTACCTCTTTCTGTACCCCTCTTGCCTCTTTCTACATCCCTTGACTCTTTCTGCACCTCTGTTGGTTCTTTCTGCACTGCTCCTGCTTCTGTCTGCACCTCTCTTGCAAATGTCTGTACACCTCTTGCCTCTTTCTGCACCCCTCTTCTCTCTTTCTGTACCTCTCATTCCTCTGTCTGCACTGCTGTTCCCTCTATCTGTACTTCTCTCGCCTCTCTCTACGCTTTTCTTGCCTCTTTCTGCACTTCTCTTGCCTCGTTCTGCACATTTCTTACTTTTTCTGCACCTCTCTTGTTTTTTTTGCAATTCTCTTGCTTCTTTCTGTACATCTCTTGCCTGTTTCTATATACAAATGGGAAGTGCAAGCTGTCAAGTTTAAAGGTCGGCGTGCTCTCAGGACTGAGGTATATGCCTACTTGTACATGTATTCTCACATGTTTTATGCATCTGAAGCAAGTAGCTTCTCTTATAAGTGTCAAATCTTCTTAATTCTGCTCTGTCATTCAATTGCACAGACAAACATGTCTTATGTATATAGGTGTCATAGAGCCCCTAAAATATACTTTTGAATACCCATGTGCCCTCTATTATGAGCAGAAAGAAATACATACACCTTTTTGTATACAAATTTACAGAGTATGCTGTTTGAAACATAGGCATTCAAGTATTTGCATGTTTATTTTAATGTAACATGTCACTAGGTAAAAGAACAGACACGCATGCATAGCTTCACAAACGTGGTCAGACTTACAACAGTGATATGGTTAGGATTGCTGTTTCATAGTTGGCTGAGCAGTCGATGAATAGTGAACCTGCAAGAGAAAAGAGAGATTTAGGACATCTTGACAAAGGATTAGTGGTTAGGCTACTTTGTAAGAGTCTGTGGAAAGGTAGTCAAAGTAGGCCTCTTTCTGCACCTCTGTTGCTTCTTTCTGTATTTCTTTTGCTTTTTTCTCCTCCTTTCATCCTCTTTCAGGAATTCTGTTGCCTTTTTCTGCCTTTTTCTTGCTTCTTTCTGCATCTTTCTTCATCTTTCTGCACCTCGTTTCCCTCTTTTTGCACTTCTCTTGCTTCTTTCTTCTCCTTTCTTCCTCTTTCTGTGCATGTTCTACCTGTCGTGAATGTCAGCAGCTCCAGGTAAGAGGTACGCCACTAACCTGTCAGTAAAAGCCAGCGAGAACGATGACGTTAAGAGAAGCCCCCCTCTTGCCCTAGATACTTCCTCTCCCACAATGAAAATATGACACTGCGAAAACAGGGAGTCCCCAGGGAAAAAGGGAAGTGGATAAAATAATAAATGGTCCTGTAGTCTCACAGGTCTGGTCAAGAGCCCTTGCTTCTATCTGGGGGTTTGTGTGCACAAGAAAAAAGGCAGAAGAAACAGTAAGGTCCAGGAAGCACTGGCATAGACAGTAATACTTCAGTGATCAATGACTATGGCACTTACATTCAAGCTTTGGCTCAGAGTTGCTGGAGGGAATTCAGCAGTACACCATATTCCATACAAAGTAATCACATAGGCATACTAAACACTCCCATAAAGCAAAATACGTGGTACTATTTAGGCCTAGGCAACAAGGTAGTCACATAGGCATACTAATCCACATGGAAGGCAAAGTGCGTGGTCCTATTTAAACATATGCCACTTTATCAGGTTGAAGCCTTCAGTAAAAAAGAAATGAATATAGTTTGCAGTGTCTCGTAAATGATAACAGAACAAATAGCAGCAGAAGTGTAGACAAAATAGGACTTGCAGAATTAGGCAGCACCAAGTAATTGAATATATAATGCTCTAGCTGCCCCTTGATGAGCCTTGCTTCGTAGGTTTCAATCTGAGTGTAAACAAAACCAACAACAGTGTTTATAAGATGGGACTCTCTACCCGTAAAAGCTCCGTTGCTACTGGCTACCAGGTGTCGTAAAGGAATACACAAAGCCTTCCCCAAGTATAAATAAATACAGGCACAAAGAAAATACTGGCAGCTCCTAACTGCGAGCAGCTACCGGCTCGAGAAAGTACCTGGAAAGATTGCCGGTTTCAATGTCTCGGAACGGAAAATCAATACGTTAAATACTGACGGAAGCCCCTAGCTGCGGGCTGCTCCTCGGCAAAGAAAACATGAAAGAAAACTCAAGTTGCGCCGTTCCCGAGAGGAGAGCTCTTCCTGGAGTAGTCTACCACTCTCGGAATGGCGTGTATTACCTTATCTTGCCACGAAGATGCACGGGTTCTGAATGGCTTCTCGAAGTTGGCAGGCAGGATAGGTATCGGCTGTATCCTCCAGCGGGGACGCACCATCCGCTTTCAGCCACCGGTTTGACTTCAACGCGGTGCTTTATTGGCAACCAGCAGGTGTCAGACGTCTGCTTCCTGTTGCATCGTCCCTAAGTTTTCTGGGAGCTGTAGTCCCAGGGGCGTTGCTTCTGCGTTTTTCGTGCACTTTTGAGACAGAGAAGGGTGTAATGTGTGCCCTTCTTATTCCACCCTGTTTCCCTATCCTTCTGCTGGTAATCGCTACACTACCTATGTAGGCATAGTTCGAAATTAGCATTAAAAAACCTTAGAAATTCACTGAACAAAACACAGGGTTATGGGATGTTATAGTTAGTAATGAACATTTAAAAAAAAAACAGACATTCACTGAAAAAACACAGGTTTTAGGATGTTATAGTTAGGCTGACATTTCACTCATACAAAAGCAGGGAAATTCAGCCATTATAGTTAGCTGAGCGAACTCGCGCCCTCGTAATGCACTGCTGATGACGTGCATCTCATGTGAGATACATTGGGAGCAGCGGAGAAGGAAACCAAACCAGCAATTTTGATCTGAAGCCCACATAGGCTATAGTGAATAATTTTAATACTGGACATTGCAATTTACACTGAACCCACTGCGGAATGATTATAGGCTCGAAAAAGAACTACAGGTACCAGCATGATAACCATGTATCTCACTTGAGACGCCCACTGGGGAAGTCTAAAATGAACTGCATGGTTTTAAGGAAGTCATAGTCACTTGCAACTGCATGCAACCAATGGTGCCAGCGAGCTATCCAGTGTTTCCAATGTCATCCTATGAGTAAGGAGTCGGAGAGCCCCGAAACGCATCAGCATTGGAGATTTATCGAGATTGAAATGCCGATTTCCGCTGAATAAATAATCTGTGAATCTCTCAGCTGTCGTGGATGTCCTCCTCTCAGGGCGTTTTTTTATGGATCTATGTGCGGCGATCCAACCATGGAGGACGCAACACATTGAGAGTGCAGCATGGGGCCCTGGAGGTTTGAATTTTGCCATCCTTTTCAAGGGGCACAGCAAAGAAGGAAACCAAACTGGCAAATTTGATCTGAAACCCACATGAGCTACAGTGAAGAATTTTAAGACAGACATTGCAATTTACACTGAACCCACTGCGGAATGATTAGCGGCTCGAAAAAGAACTACAGGTACCAGCATGATAACCATGTATCTCACTTGAGACGCCCACTGGGGAAGTCTAAAATGAACTGCATGGTTTTAAGGAAGTCATAGTCACTTGGACATTTCACTCATACAAAACCAGAGAAATTCAGCTGTTATAGTTAGTTCAGCTGACTATAACTCGTGCCCCCGCAATGCACTGCTGATGACGTGACATATTACATCATTCATGACATGGTTAGTGACACCACTGATGACATCTCAAATGACATCACTGATGACATCATCCAGTGACTGTGTGTTTCTATAAAGTTTAAATATGTTTTATATATATATATATATATATATATATATATATATATATATATATATATATATATATATATATATATATCCTGGAAACTCGAACCACTTCCTAATATCACACTCGGCGATTTTAGGCGAGGAAGGAGACACAGACCTCTGTAGTTTCTTCTGGGCAGAAATCTTTTTATTTAGAGCGACCCAAACACAACGCGTTTCAAGCCTGTAAGCCCATGTTCATGTGTAAAAAAATTGTTCATGTGTAAAAAAATTGAAAAAACGCCATCTACCATTTAAAGTGAAAATAACCACTCCCCTTGTCTGACATCATAGGTCACATGATGGTGACTTTTTGTACCGCAGAAATAATCTTGTAGTTCTACAATACATAGGCAGAATAGCAGCATATGACACACTCTTTGTATATACTCATGTTATTAAAAGGTTTTTAAAAACATGTAAAGTGCATAAATGTCATAGTATTTATATATATTAAAAAATACATAAACACTGATTTTCGTAAAATTCTCATTGGATAAATCCAAGACTGCCTACATTTCTGCTAACATAAAATTGAAAAATCACTGGATAAATCCGATTTTTGATCATCTCAAAGGATGACGACCTACGTGTCATTTGTGCATAACAATTCATTATTTACAATTTTTAATCTAACATTTTTCATAAATACAAAGGTGAGTGAAAAACTGTGCAAAAAGTGCAAATATACAAATATAAAGTGCTGGTATAGACAACATATTCAGTTCAAGATTTGATTTTCCAAACTTTTCAGATATTGGTGTATTGCTTAAAACTACCACTAGAAGGACAAATCTATTGTCCGAAACCGGCATATAGTTGATAAAAGCCACCTAATATCAAAAATATAAAAACCATACGATAATCAAATTCATTAAAAAAAACAACCGACCGGTATTTGTAGTTTCAGATGTAGAGGCCAGAAAATTACAGATTCTGTATATTTACCGAATCGGTAAATTTACCGAATCGGTAAATTACCGAATCGGTAAATGTGCAGAATCGGTAATATGGGATGTAGGTGACACTGGAAACAGTGCCACAGGCCCTTAGAAATTCGTTATTTACCATGAAATTCAATGGCATGGTAAATAACGAATTTCTGTGTACATGCACATCTGTGCATGTACACCTGTGCCATGTGGCATACATACATGACCTAAGGGCATGTATGTGTGTCACGTGGCACACAAGCCAGAATCAGGGGTGCTACAGGGTGTCAAAGTTACACCATGTCCCCCTTGACAAATCCGTAATTGCCATTGATTCCTATGGGCCTCAACCGATTTGGTAATTACCGAATATTACCGATTCGGTAATTGTTAAAGAATTATTACCTACATGGCATTTACCGATTTGTAAATACCGAATCGGTAAAATTCGGTATTTACGATTCGGTAAATGCCATTTACCTACATATGGCCCATTATTGTATAAGTCATATAATCGGGAAATTAGTCCAATTCCCCCTTTGTCGCTACCTAGTTCAATATATACATATAAACAGTGTGTTATATACAGAGAACCTGAGACAACAGCGCTTCTACAAGTTTCATAAAAAATTGCGCATGTCTTCTGTTGTATTCAAACCGTTCGCCCATTTACAATCGAACTCAAGAATATACTTCGTTTCTAACTGCCAGGGTTGGCGCTCTCTGTTGCCCCCGTCTTTGCTTAGGCACAGCATCTAGTACATAATAAGACAGGCAGTTGATGTTATTAGCATGAACTCTCCTGAAATGCCTCGCCACAGGATATGCTGCGTCACTGTGGAGAATGGCCCTAATATGCTGCAAGATCCTGACCTGCACCTGTAGCTTTGTGCTACCAAAGTAGCTAAGCCCACAGGTGCACGTCCCTGAATCAATATAGGTGTTGGACTAAAAGGTGTGGAGTACGTAGTCATGTTGCATCCAAATTTACAGGCAAGACATGTGGTGCACTATTTGAAACCTTTCTTGGGTGTTAGCCATGTGGTAACCTGCTTAACCTCTGGCGATGCCCGATCTAGTACAGAGCCCTTAGTGCTGCTCCTCCTGAATGTAATAATAGGTTTTTGTACTATTCTATTGCGAAGGACATTATCAGTCAGCACTACTGGCCAATGTTTGTTTGGTATTGTCCTTATCTGTCGTCCTCCCTATTGTATGTAGTAATCAGTCTTGGAGTGTATATATTTATAAAAGCCAAGGTGTATTGAAGAATGAGTGGGTGTATTAGTGTCTGGATGGATGATTTAGTAGGTGTGTTACTGACTGTCTAAGTGAGTAATTAAATGTGTCTTTCTAAATGCATGGGTTAGTGACTGAAACAGACATTCACACAGTTTAGTTTGCCAGTTGATGTGTAAGCAGTTGCGTGGGTTGGTGAGTAGCTAAATGAGGATCTATATGGGTTATTGATTGGTTGTCTGAGTATCTGTATGGGTGCCTGAGTGTCTGTGTGGGTGGGTGGGAGCGTGTGACTGTGCATAGATATGTGAGTGGATGATTTACTGGGTGTATGGGCTCAAGAGTAAATCTGTGAAGGGCTGTATGGGTCGGTGAGTGTGTGTATGGTTATGTTGGTGAGTGAATGGATGCCTCAGTGGTACATGTGTGACTAACTGCATATGTGAAAGGCAGTATATGTGAGTGTTGGAGTGTATAAATGACTATATGTTAGAGTGAGTGATTGTGAGAGTGGCTGTATGGATCAGTGTGTGCTTGTAATAGTTATTGTATAAGAGTGTAAGTATGTGTTAGTATATGTTTGAATAAGTGAGGTGGTGTGTGTATAACCATATAGGTGAGTAAATGGGAGTGTGATTGATTGTTTGCACGACTGACTAGGTGTGTGAGTAACTCTATGTATGAGTGGCGGTGTGTGAGTATTGTATAGATATGCAAGTGCATATGATATCACATGGATGATGTCATCAGTGATGTCATCAGTGATGTAATTTGAGATGTCATCAGTGATGTCATCAGTAATGTCACTGACAATGTCATGAATGATATAATATGTGATGTCATCAGCACTGCATTGCGGGGGCATGAGTTATAGTTAGCTGAATTAACTATAACAGCCGAATTTCTCTGGTTTGATATGAGTGAAATGTCCAACTAACTATCACGTCCCTGAAACCTGTGGTTTTTTCAGTGAATCTGTAAGTTTTTTAAATGCTAATTTCTAACTATAATGTCCCTGAAACCTATGATTTTTTCAGTGAATTTCAAAGGCTTTTTAAATGCTAATTTCTAACTATAACGTCCCTAAAACCTATGTTTTTTTCAGTGAATTTCAAAGGTTTTTTAAATTCTAATTTCTAATTATAATGTTCATTAAACCTATGGTTTTTTTCTGTGATTTTAAATTATCATCCCATTCTCAACCTGGTGAAAACTGCTGATATTGCCAGGTTTCCTTCGATAGCTTCCGCAAAACAAATCGCCACAAATGAGAGCGACAACTAACGCTAATGATAGTAGAGTAGGCGTTCCCATGCAAAAATAACACAAAAACATCATTTCCCGATATTTTCAACAAACAGTCAAATCTGCGATGTGGGGGGCGTGGCTTAGGCGGCGATGAGGTGAGACGTGTCTCTGGGGAGCTCCGGTGGTCCTCTACCTTCATTAGCAATTATGGCGGAGCTGGGGTGCTGTAACCACAGCCCCAGGGGTGGAAGTTGACCAATGCGACTTGAGACACCTGTGGAAGAGCTGCAGATCGCTTAGTGGCGTTTTTTGAGGCAGGAGACGGAAGAAAGTTGGAGGTCCGGAGGGAAGGTCTGCCATTTTGCAAGCCCTCTGGAGGAGCCCGCCCCACGCTCTGCAGGCTCCTTGGGGTCTCTGTCTATTGAGATAGCTGTCTCCCCTGAGGGTCTGGCTCAGGCTGTGGTGTCCGGACCGGCAGCGGTGGCTTAGAAGACAGCGGCGGCAGAGCCCGGGCTGGGGCTGGAAGTGGCAGGAGACGGCTGAGCGGTGAGGTAGGAGATGGCTGAGCAGCCTGGTGGGCCTCCTCTAGAGCGTACGCCGAGACGCGGCTGTGGCCGCCCCTGCTGTAAACATCGATCGAGGTGTCCTGCGAGGCCGGTGAGGGAGCGGAACTTTGCCCGTAGCCGATTGGGGGTACGGTGTGCGGCTGGGGACAGGTGGTCGGAGGGAGAGAGCTGTCCCTTTGTGAGGGCCCAGGTAGAGGCCCCCCCGGTGCCCTAGTGGAGCATCTGGGCCCTGGAGCACAGGGGCCCACATTGAACAGCGGAGGCGAGATTGGCAGGGCTGAGGCCCGAAGGCGCCCAGAGGAGACCGAGGCGGACTGACAGGCGGCGCCTCGGGGTCGCTCCAGCAGGGCCTGGATCGGCGCGGTCGGAGGAGACGGAGGAGCTGCCTAGAAGTGCAGCGGCCTAGTAGAGCCCTCCCTGCAGACCTCAGGCGACTGAACTTCGCGGCGGGGGCCCGGAGAGACTGCCTGCAATCACGGCACTGTGGTGCTATTCGGGTCCACAACAAGTACGGCGTGGCTGAGGGCCATAGGAGAGCGGCACGGCAATAAGAGTGCTCCCCCGCCATTTTCGAGACTGTTGAACCGGGAGTCCCAGGGTCTCTGAGCATTGTGCGCTGCTGCACCCGGAGAGTCTGTACCCTGCTAACCCCGCGACACTACTCGGGGAGGTGGCAGAGAGACTGAGTGGACAGCGACTACAGGGCGGCAGCTGGGTGAATGCGAGGGGGGCACCCAGCTCAGGGTGAAAGTGCTGCCATTTTGTGCTTGTCAAGCGGGACACTCCGGAGGCTCAGGGCGGCTCGCTCTAATGCTACGGAGGCCTGCAGCCCACACCACTTTGGATAGCCTGCAACCACTGCCCGTTGGGGCCACTGGGGCCTATATCAGGTTCAGAGCGGCTGGAAACGTTGGGCTCCGCAGCAGGTGGTGGGCCCTCGAAGGGACTGCAGGCGAGCGGCGCCATTTTAGCGACTGGACTCTGCCTTCTGTTGCCACCGGGGACCGGTACTACATCTGGGGCCCCCACCCTCACCTGCGCCACTGCCTGGGGGGCTCCGAAAGAATCTGCGGTTGGCCTAGAGGCGCGGCACCAGGGCTGTGATGGTCTGTGCCCTACACCGTCCTGGCTAGGTGAGAGGAGGTCACGCGGACATTACCCTCTGGGACTTGCGAGCTGGGTGCGACGCTGCTGTGACTAGGAGCGGCCAGTGAGGGGTGGAGTGAGACAAGCGCACCCCCTCCATTTGGATCCTACGCTGAGTGGCCTTAGAACATTGGCTTCCACACGCTGCTGCACCTGGGGGACTTGTTCTACCTGTGCTTTCTGCGGTGCCTCTGCCTCTGGGTGTCAGGGAATGAGACACTTCGCGCCGGGAGTGCCTGGCGCCATTCTGAGGCTGCTAGGGGGATCTGGAGTCTGTGGGTGGCTTGCTCTGGTGCTGATGGGGCCTGGGAGGTGCACCGCACTGCCTAGGTAGAGGGAATAGAAAACCAGGGCAAATCTCCTAAGGCAGGGGAAGTAACTGAGGAGCGGCTGGACAGCGCCGTACATTGACTGATTTGCATGGACTCCTCAGCTCTAATGAGCTCCTTGATTACCTGATGCAGAGGTGATAAGAGTGGTCTATGTTGTTTGTTTTGAAAGGCTGGGCTACTAAATCGCGGCCACTCGACTCCACTGGCCGGGGTGGTGGGCCCCCGGTGTCTGCGGCACCCTTCCCGTAGACCCATTTGTGGAGAGGGTGGGCAGGTAGTGGCATTTAGGGAGGCGGCCCTTGAGCATCCTATTCCTTTGTTGACACCTTGGACATTGACAGATAGGAATCACAGTGTCAGAGGCTGGGAGGTGGGCCTTTTTAGGTACAATATCCCTAGCTTATAGTGAGTGCACTGCCTGGCTGTCAACAAAACGCTTCGGAGCTGGTGATGATGCGTTCCAGAGGGGGCAAGGCCGACCCGGCTACGGCCTCCAGGGACAACTCTGTTGTTGCGATGTGGGGCAAGGTGGGGTGTCGACGCCCACTGAGTGGCCACCGCAAGCTGCTGGAGACTTGACGCTGGTGACCCAGGCATTCATGACCTCTTTCATGTCAGAACTCAAGATGTAAATTGGTTCCCTACGCTCCGAGGTGCACTTCTGCGTGCGGGAACTTTGGAAGGAGGTTACTGATCTGGGGGATCGGGTAGATGAGCTGGAGAAGACAGTGGATGCCCGCACGGAAGACCAGGAGCAATTGTGGCAATGCCTGGCAGCGTTAGAGGAGCGAAATATAGAGCTACAAGTCAAACAGGAGGATTTGGAGAACCGGAGTCGCCGAAATAATCTCTGCATCTGGGGGTTCCTCTCGGTGTAGAGGGGAAGGACATATTGATCTACGTGGCACAACTCCTCCACAAGGTCTGGGGGATGAGGATGCTTCTCGGCCGGCTTTGGATCAAGCCCACCGGGTCTCTGGACCCACGGAGAGACTGAGGCTACTCCCAGATATCTTGACAAGTGTCCACTTTTTTACTGAGAAGGAGGCTATATTAAGAGAGGCACGGGACAAGCCCGATCTCAGTTACGAGGGGCACAAGATACAGATCTTTCAAGACCTGGCGTCCAACACTGTGAGAAGACGCCGTGCCTTTAAGCCAGTGACTTAGAAGCTGCGGACCATGGGCATCTCCTACCAATGGGGCCACCCTTTCGCCCTTATTTTCCAATAAGAGGCCAAGCGAAAAGCGATACGGTCTTACACGGAGGCGGCACAGTTGCTTCTATTACCGGCGTCGCCGCCGACCAGCCCTTCTCGCCCGCGGCCTCAGGAGCGGATCCCAGCCGAGCCGTCTTGGACCACTGTCAATCACCACTGACGCTCTCCTCCCATGGACGAGCGGTCTGCCTCGCAGGCCAAACGGGACATCATCGCGCATATTCGATCCCGCAAAGGGGATTGTGAAGAACCAGCCTTTTGCCCTTCGACTCCATGACCAGTTGAGCAGATGTCTGCAATGTATTAGGAAACGCATCCCTGCTGACAATGAACCTTCCTTCCTGGGTCTGCTGCCTGTAGCGATGCCTTAATCTACATCACTGGGACCTTCCCGCTAGTTGACCTTGGAGACTACTGCTGGCCTACCCCTGACTGTTCCTGAAGGAGTGACATCCTTGAGTGTATCCGAACCCTTCCGCGTAGGAAGCCCTGTGACTGGGACAGAATAGTGTGGCCCCGTTGGCCGTTGTTGATATCCACTGCTGTGTGGCCCGGTTGGCCACCTTTGGGTTTCTTGCTCTTTTCTCCTTCTTCTTGCCTCTTACTGGTTTCTTTCCTCTTCTATTTTCCCTTTTCTGTGTGCGTCGAGTGGGGGGTCTTGCGGCTGCGGTGTTCAGTGCAGGCTGGGGTGGATGTATTCCCCCATGTCTCTATGTTTCTGATGAGGCAGAGTGGGGGGGGAGTGGGCGGGCCTTGTTTGGATCTTAACATGACTGCCAACTTGCCTGGCCCCTTAAAGATTTTAACGCTTAACGTCAAGGGCCTGAACTCCCCCAATAAACGGAGGCAAACGTGGCGCTATCTCCTCCAGCGGAATCCCGACATCATTTTCTTGCAGGAAACCCATCTCTTGCAAGCTGATGTGAGGCGCATGGCACATCCTAAATACCGCCTCCAATTTTGGGCGGCAGCAGATACTAAAACGGCGGGTGTGGCGATACTGTGCAGGAATGGCTTCAGGCGGGGGAAACTATGGGCCAGTTATAGGAAGCCTAATACCGGTCGGTAACGGCTGAAATGACAGAATTTCGGCCGTTACCGACCGGTCTTAGGCATTTGAGATGTAGGGGCCTAATTTAAGGATTCAGTAATTTACCAAATCGGTAATTTAAGGAATCCGTAAATTACCGAATTCTTAAATACCGATTTGGTAAATTACTGAATCCTTAATGTAGGAAGCACTCAAGTGAGTGCTTTTCACTTGTAAGGATTCGTTATTTACCACCAACTACAAGTTGGTGGTTAATAACGAAAACCGTTAAAAAAGCAATTTTGTGCTTTTTTAACAGTGCCATGTGGCAGACATACATGCCCCTAGGGCATGGATGTGTGCCGCATGTGCACCCATGCACTATTCAGGGGTGCAACAGGGTGTCATTGTGACACCCTGCCACCCTTGCATGTGTTCCCCATTTTACCGAATCGGTTTTTACCGATTTGGTAATTCCCATTCATTCCTATGGGCCTGGAGGCCCATAGGGATGAATGGGAAATACCGATTGGTAAATACCGATTCGGTATTTACCGAATCTTACTGATTCAGTAAAAAATACCGAATGGATACCTACATCCCATTTACTGATTCTAAAATACCGAATTGGTAAAATTCAGTATTTTAGAATCGGTAAATCTGGATTACCTACATCTGCCCCTATGCCCTTTAGGAGTGGAGATGGGAGCTTTCTTAAAGTAAATGTGGGGATTGGAAGGCGTCTGTTCACTTTGTGTAACATATATGCGCCCAACCAGATGCAGGACAGATACCTCTGGACACTCTTGAGAGAACATGTCCCGCAAGGCGACCCCTCGCTGATACTGGGGGTAGATTTTAATTTAGTTTGGGACCTGGAAGCGGATCGCAGCGACACCTGATTCAGAGGAACAGGGGCTATGTCCTCAGCACTACGCACACAGATAACAGATTTGGGGCTGTTGGATACGTGGTGTTACCACTCCCCGGGGCTGAGGGATTACTCGTTCTATTCCCCCGCCCACCGCTTGTACTCCTGTATCGATTATTTATTTATTTCAGACGCCCTGATACGAGACATGCTTGGAGCCTCCATGTCCGATATTTTGCTTTCTGATCATGCCCATGTTGATCTGCTCCTGCAAGACCCGGCCGCTTGCCGTACCCGAGAGGCGAGGTGGTGCCTGCCGCCGAGTATTCTCCGGAATGCAACTGATGTAGAAAGCATTCGGGCCGCCATTGACTCTTATTTTGCTAGTAATGATCTTCCTGAGACGCCCTTCCCCGTGGTGTGGGATGCTTTCAAGGCCACAATTCGGGGCCACATCACCACTCTTTCGATTGCGTGGGCGCGCGATGCTCGGAATCTGGAGGATAGCCTGGCGAAGGACATAAAGCGAGCCGAGCAAAAGGATTGGGAACACACTTCTCTGGCGTCTAGGCGGCAGCTCGCCAACCTTAGAGGGCAGCTTCGACTCTTGCGTACTAATAAGGCAGAAAAATCTTTGCTTGGCGCGTGCGGCCAAGGCTCATATAGCCAATGTCCAGCTGACAGACAGGAGGAGGGTCACCTCAGAGAGGGATAAGTGCGAGGCGTTTCGGGCCAACTGTACTGCTCTGTATAAGGCGGAGACTCCACCCCCAGATGTGGTGGTGGACCTCTTGAGTACATATACGGGGACAACGCTACACCCACATTATGCAGAGACCCTGGAGGGTCCTATCACCGAAAATGAGGTAACGGCAGCTGTGAGGGATCTCCCTCTTGGGAGGACACCGGGACCGGAAGGCCTTCCTCTGTCCTTCTATCGCATGTTCCAGTCACAGCTTCGGCCCACCTTCTGAGACTGTACAATTCTTTTACTGACTCAGATGGACCGTCCTCCGACATGGGCATGGCGGAGATAGCGTTGATACTGAAGCCTGGAAAGGATCCCACACTCTGTGCGTCTCACCGCCCCATAGCCTTGTTGAACACTGACCTTAAAATTTATACCAAACTGCTAGCAAAACGCCTAGATCCCTACATGCCGGGACTCGTGGAACCGGATCAGGTCGGCTTCATCCGCAATCGGCAGGGGGTGGATAACGTGCATAAAATCGCGCATCTAGTGGGGAAAGCACACAAATGGAAGATCGCGGCCTGCCTTCTGTGGCTAGATGCGGAGAAGGCGTTCAACCGGGTGGATTGGACTTTTCTTCGAGCGGTTCTGCAAAATATTGGGCTAGGTCAGAATATGATCAAAAGGGTCATGGCCCCATATCTTGGCCCGCAGGCCAGGATCCGGGTCAATGGACAACTCACGGCGCCATTCTCCATCCATAGGGGTACGAGGCAGGGGTGCCCCCTCTCACCCTTGCTGTTTGCCCTTGTAGTGGAACCCCTAGCATAGATGATCCGTCAGGCTCCTGATATCCATGGTATTCCCCTGGGTGGCTGAGAGAATAAGGTGGCGCTGTTTGCGGACGATCTTATCCTCACTCTAACGCGTCCTTGGGAGTCCCTCCCGGCACTGCACTCAGCGCTGTGCCTTTTTGAGGGGGCCTCAGGCCTTAAGATTAACCACGACAAATCCTGGGCCCTCAATCTCACCATTCCGAAGGAGGAGATCCCCCTCCTGGAGAAACTTGTGCCTCATCAGTGGGCCTCCCAGCACGTTCACTATCTAGGCCTCCAGCTTACTCCCTCTTTGGACACATGTACACAAGTAAATTGGTGAGAATGTCAGAAGATGGTCCTTGAAGATCTACGGAGATGGAGACCCCTGGTGTTATCGTGGCTCGGTAGAATGAATGACATCAAGATGTCGATTCTCCCTAAAATTCTCTATCTATTTCAATTCCTCCCCATACCTATCCCGCTTCATTATATACTAGACCTTCAACACGACCTCACGACCTTCATCTGGGGCGGGAAGCGCCTGGGTTCTCTCAAAAGCTCCTTATGACGCCACGAGACAGGGGGGCTGGCCTGCACCAACCTCGTGGATTACTATTGGGCCTCACATCTTCGCTTCGTGGTGGAGTGGGGGTTGAGGGAGAGTGAGAAGGGATGGTTGCACATGGATCGGACAGTGACTGGGCGAACCATTTGGGACCTTGCATGGCTACATCGGGCGGCACGCTCTAGGAGTGCCTATATAGCTGTACCCACAAGAACGGTCTTGGAGATATGGGATAAAACAGCTGTGCCCAGAGGACTCACAACATTTACCTCACCACATACCCCGCTGGAGCGGAATCCATTCTTCTCGCCGGCCCAAGACTTTGCCCAATGTAGGGAGGAGTTTCGCGTACCATTGGAAGCGAGACTGCAATATGCCCAACTGCGGCAATGGGTGTCCGAGGGGGGTTGTACCAGGCGACTACTCACGCATTCACCCGCTTCGAACGGCTGGCTCGCTCTCTTGTTGGATCAAAGGGGCTGATATCTCGGATCTATCAGAATCTGCAGCACACAAAGGCACCACCCTCTCACCCATACCAACACCAATGGCAGTTGACGTCCGGCACGGACATTGCGCCCTCGCAGTGGTGTAGATTATGGCATGATATCCCCAAAATATATTGTAGCATCCCACAGTGGGAAAACGCCTATAAACTCATGACTCAATGGTATTACACGCCCCAGCGTCTCCACAAGATATTTCCCACATCCTCTCCTCGGTGCTGGAGGTGCCAGTCTGCATTTGGGGTCTTTATTCATATTTGGTGGGCATGTCCAACATTGACCCTATTCTGGAAGGAGGTCCTTAGCCACATCAGAGGGGTATTGGGGTTCCCTCTGCCCGAAGCCACAAGCACAATGCTACTAGGTATCAAACCTGCTAGCCTGAAGGCACTCACCCGAAGCGATTGGATTCTGGCGTTCCAAATGCTAGGAGCGGCCAAGCAGCTTATAGCCCTGCACTGGAAAAAATTAAGCCCCCCCAATCGCAGCCTGGTTTGTACATCTATGGCATGTCATCACGATGGAGCTCTTCACAGCGCGATTGCAAGCACGCAACACACGTTTTAAGGCTGTTTGGAAACCTCTGGTTAAATATCTCTGTACTGCTGAACATGCACGCCATATGCCTACCAGGCTCAGGGCGCTGTGCCTCTTTGAGGATGCTAATGTTTCCCCTGATCCTGGTAGATTGCTTCCATAGCTGCCCCCGTGCATCACGACCCCGTCAGCACTAGTGCTGGCCCAGGCCCTCTCCCTTCCCTCCCCCCGTGCAAACTCCTAGTCTTGCTGTGCTGTCTCCCCCCTTCTACTTCCTTCTTCTTTTTCCCTCTTCTTTCTTCTTTTCTCTCTCCGCTACTCTTTCGGTTATTGGGCCTTGTTGGGCTGACTGCTGATTTTCGGCTTGTTGTCTGTTTGGTATTGAAATAGATCTCAGGGGTCTTGCTTTATCACATGCCCGGATGGTATTACATTATGCACCATGTGACGCGGCTGGCCCCTCAGGGGTTGTAGGCAAAACGCTGTGTACAACCTGGCTTTCTCTATCCATTCCTAACGGCACCAGTGACATGTCAAGTTATGCAGCCGGCCCTGTAAAGGGTTGTAGGCTTAACGCTGTGTATTAAATAGACCTGTGGTATGTGTTTTGCCTGGAAAATAAAAACAGATGTGAACAAAGTCTGCAATGTGATCCAAAAGCAGCCCAAAAGCCGCGTTAGCAGTAAGAATTTAACATCTGCCTTTTTCTGGTGTAAAGCAGGACGACTACCTACAGTATGAAAGGGAGCCCAGCCCAGAGCCACATCTGAAGACCAACACATGTCAAAGAGCCACTGATCATGCAACTCCGACACCCAAGAAGGCCACAACACCCACTTGCCTGACCCCCATGACCTCCCCCCCGGACCACACCCCCCTACTACCACCGAGGCAGCGCAGAACAGGACAGCGGACCTTCCCAAAATGACATGGCCCCTCAGCCGCACAATAGCTGAATGTTGGGAGATGTGGGAACCAAGTATGTGTGAAGGACACAAGTCACCCATCATTAACAATGCACACAATGCTAAGTGTAGCAGTGATGTGCTGGACAGACCTCACTATGCAGAGCACAGACCTCTCCATGTGTGCTTGTAGTGTTGTGGACATTGGACGCAACCTTGTTACCTCAGGCAGTGGGGAAGATCTCGATCATGTAGCTGTGTCGTTCCCCCCTGCAAACGGAATCGGAATAGGAGTGGGCTGGACCAACGTACGCCACTTTAGCGTTGAAGTGTGAATAGATAGGCCAGCGTTCTGGGTGTGGTTCACTTCTGGGAAGGCCAACATGTCTGCCAGACCGCCGGCCCTCACCCTGCTACGAGGCCACCGCCGTGACCGACTGCCTCCTCGACACAGTCCCTCTGCGAACCCAGCAGCACAGCACCACAGAGTTATGCCTGTACAGACAACTGCCTGTACGATGTACACTGCGGACAGCAGGGCTCACAATTCTCGATTGCAGAGGACGCAGTCCAGTAGACAACAGACATTGCTCCCAGTGCGGCCCGCCCGTACCACGCATCATCGCAGGGTGCGCACACGCTGAGTGCCACGTAGCCTTATTATGGCAGAATTCATTAGACAAAAGACATCGCTACTAGCGCGGTCCACCCTGACCATGGATCATCGCAGGCTGGGCACATGCTGGTTGCTTCAGGTGCCAGTAACTCAGAGCACCACAAGTCATCCCCACGTGACCTTATTAAGGCAGAATTCATTAGACAAAAGACATTGCTACCAGTGTGGCCCGCCCGGACCACACATCATCGCAGGGTGCGCACATGCTGAGTGCTTTAGGTGCTACTAACTCAGTGCACCACAAGTCATCGCTACATAGCCTTATTAAGGCAGAATTCATTGGACAAAAGACATTGCTACCAGTGCAGCCCGCCTGGACCATGCATCATCGCAAGCTCCACACATGATAGTTGTTTCAGGTGCCACTAACTGTGCAGCTCAACTCAACGCCACATGGCTTTGGGCCCTTGCTGACTGCTCCCTCCTGCCTCCTGCCTAAACTGCTGTCATCAGCGGTCACAATTAAAATTGAGTCTTGATTCATTAATTGCAGAGTCCAGTAGGCAACTAAGTATAATGTCTCTAAACCCTACATAATATCCTTTTAGTATCCTTGCTTTAAGAACTTGTTTTATATCAGTTATAGCTTTACTACAATAACCAAATTCATCTTGCAAGTCCAAAGGAACACTGAATGGCAGTCTACACTGCGGACAGCAGAGCTCACAGTTCGAATTCAGTTTTGATTTATTAATTGCTGAGCGAAATGTACTCTATGTCCTCGAATTTTGTCAAGAGCAAGTGACCAAAAGCATTCCTCGATGTCTTTGCTGACTACTGCCTTTGATCTAAACTGTAGATAGCAGGGCTCACAATTCAGATCGAGTCGCGTTTGGAGATGACGCAGTCCAGTAGGCAAGACGCATTGCTCCCAGTGCGGCCCAGCCGGACCATCCATGATCGCTGGCTGCGCACCTGCTGAGTGCTTCAGGTGCCACTAACAGTGCAGCTCAAGTGAACGTCAAGTGACTCTTGGCCCTTGCTGACAACTGCCTCTAGTCTACATTGCGGTCAAGAGGGGCTGACAGTTCAGATAGAGTCGCAATTGCTGATGACGCAGTCCAGTAGGCAACAGACATTGCTCCCAGTGCGGCCTGCCCAGACCACACGCTGAGTGCTTCAGGTGGCACTAACTCTGTGCAGCTCAAGTCAACGCCACATGGCTGTGGGCCCTTCCTGACCACTGCCTCCGGCCTACACTGCTGTTAACACGGCTCACAATTCAAGATTAGTACAGATGCAAATTGTGTACGAGAATATAATCGGTTAAAAAGAACAAATGGCCTCAATCTGTGCAGCTCAAGTCAACATCACATGGCTGTGGGCCTTTGCTAACCGTTGCCTCCGGCCTACACTGTGGTCAGCAGGGCTCACAATTCAACTTCAGTCTCCATTCATTAATTTTAGAGTCCAGTAGGCAACTAACTACAAAGTTCCTGAAACCTATATATTTCGACAATGTATTCCATACATTTTTCATCTTTTCTTCCATGTGCCTACACTGTGGTCAGCAGAGCTCACAATTTGAATTCAGTCTCGATTTATTAATTGCAGAGAGAATTGTACTCTATGTCTTTGGCAAGAGGAAGCGCCATAAAGCATTCCTCGATGTCTGTGCTGACTACTACCTTAGATCTACATTGCGGACAGCAGGGCTCACAATTCAGATCGGGTCGCGATTGCAGATGACGCAGTCCAGTAGGCAACAGGCATTGCTCCCAGTGCGGCCCGCCCGGACTACGTATCATCGCTTGCTGCGCACACGCTGAATGCTTCTGATGCCCCTACCTCAGTGCACCACAGCTCATGGACCCTTTATGATAGAATCTTTTGTGTATGATTTCAGATCTGCCGTCCCTCCCTCAGTGCACAACAGGTAATGGACCCTTTACAATAGAATCTTTTGTGTATTATTTCACATCTGGTGCCCCTACCTTAGTGTAGCACAAGTCATGGACCCTTTATGATTGAATCTCTGTATATGATCCAATAATTACTGTTGTACTTGTTGTCAGCACCAACCATTCCCTGAAGGCTGGCTTACACTCACCCCACAAGCATCCAGCACAGACTTCACTGGACATTGAACCCTGGTAATAAAAAGGGGCCGAGTGCACGTGCCTGTACCCAGCTCCACTATCTATCTAAATGTGTCCGTGTTTTCATTATGCATGCATGATGCTGCCCCTGGGGCCTATCACATCACATTGTGCTGTGGATAACACACACAACCATGTTACCTCTGGTTATGTAACTTTGTCTCAGTCATTGTATAAGTACATAGGAAGAGACTGGATCTTTAAAGTACTAAAAGGAGAGTGTATAGTGAATTTATAAGTGCTTGGGGATTGACAGAGCGAACAGATAAGTACATATGTTGGCGGAGCCTAACCCCCGAGCACAGGCTTGGCTCTAATTGGCTGCCCTCCATGTGCCAAAAACTGAAATTTGGGCTTTGCATGGCCCTGTATTGCTACAGCTGCAACACTGCACTGAATGTGCAATAAACATTCATATCCACACAGATATGTCATGGCCACAATCTTTTATGTGTGGAAGTATGGATGAATGTAGCGTCAGAGATTCTCCCTACCTTCCATTTTGGCCATGTTGTGGGGCTTGGGTCACAGGGTTACACATTGGCGCTTGCGGCCCGCATGGTGGCAACACTACAACAGAGACACGCGCATCAGTTGATAACTCATACAGCCCAGGAAAGAACCACGCCTACAGCTCTGGAGTCATTACTCACAGCCTCACGCCAAACTGGCATACACCAGACCAGCCCACTCCGCTTACACTTACAGGGAGGAACGAGAACGCTACATGTCCCAGGTCTTCCCTCTAGTGATCTGCTGATCACAGGTCTAGTTGTCAGCATACCACAGCCATTCCCTCATGGCTGGTTTACACCCACACCACACCCATGCACTGCACAGGCATCACAGAAAATGTGACCCTGCCAATAAAAAGGGCCGGGCGCATGTGCTGGAGGCCATTTCCATTCTCTCCGATGACTTGAATTACACAGAGTTGGTGGCAGCTGAGACAATTTGCCCAACATGGGCCTCCCGCCACATGGTGATGACTTGATTTCCACTTAGTTAGTGCTCCCAGAGCTGAGCGGGTGTGCAGCCTGCAGTGATGCGTGGCCTCGATACACCAGCATGGCAATCAAGACCGATTTGAATTGTGAGCTTGGTTCGATCGCGTGTACGCCACGGCTGAGGAGGTTGCTTCGGCACGTGGTGGGCCCTCTTGGACACACGCCGGTTGCGGAAGGTGAGCAGAGAGGCTTGTTTGCGCAGAAGCGGCCAGTCACCTCTGGGGGATGGGAGTAGATGGTGTGCAGGGGCGGGCAGACACCTGTAGGCGGTGGGAGTGGATGGGGTGCAGCAACTTGGGTGCGCTGGGGCAGGCAGACACCTCTGGGCGGCGGGAGTGGATGAGTTGCAGCAGCCTGGGTGCATAGCGACAGGACAGCGATTTAGGC
The DNA here is from genome assembly GCF_964263255.1 of Lissotriton vulgaris. Classification (NCBI taxonomy): domain Eukaryota; kingdom Metazoa; phylum Chordata; class Amphibia; order Caudata; family Salamandridae; genus Lissotriton; species Lissotriton vulgaris. The sequence continues at coordinate 1,385,005,289 of NC_141696.1, read as the reverse complement.
ATGTGCAGTTGTACATACTCTGCCATTACTAATTCTATACTATGTTTCAGATGAGTGAGCTTGAGGGCTGCAGTATGTCCTGGCACGTGGTTGGATACACACTGGTGGCGGAAAGGTGAGCTGTGAGGTTTTTGTACACAGTGTCGGCACTCACTTCCACTCTCCCTTTCCATCTCTTCCTTTCTCTCTCTCACACTCTTTCTTTTTCTCTCTCTTCCTCTCTCATGCTTTCTCTCTATCTTCCTTTCTCTCACTCTTTCTCTTTCTCTTCCTCTCTCTCTCTCACTCTTTCCCTCTGTCTTCCTTTCTTACTCTTTCTTTCTCTCTCTCTTCCTCTCTCTCACTATTTCTCTCTCTCTCCTTTGATGGGCGCTTGACACACAATCTTATCTTGCTTTTGTTTTGCAGGCTGTGATTCACAGATTGTCAACCCCCCCAACCCCGACACGGACCTCCCACCATGTGGCAATTTCCTCTAAGTTAGTGCCACCAGAGCTTAGTGGGTGTGCTGCCTGTGATGATGCGTGGCCTCCATACACCATCCTGGCAATCAAGACCGGATTTGAATTGTGATCTCGTCTCAATCGCGTGTATGCCACAGGTGTGTATGCCACGGCTGAGGAGGTTGCTTCAGCACGTGGTGGGCCCTCTTCCACACACGCCGATGGCGGAAGGTGAGCAGAGAGGCTTGCTTGCGCAGCGGCGGGCAGTCACCTCTGGGCGGTGGGAGTGGATTGTGTGCAGCAGCCTGGGTGTGCAGGGGCAGGCAGACACCTCTGGCAGGTGGGAGTGGATGGGGTGCAGCTGCCTGGGTGCGCAGGGGTGGGCAGACACCTCTGAGCAGCGGGAGTGGATGGGGTGCAGCAGCCTGGGTGCGCAGGGGGGGAAGAAACCTCTGGGTGGCGGGAGTGGATGGGGTGCAGCAGCCTGGGTGCGCAGTGGCAGGCAGACACCTCTGGGTGGCGGGAGTGAATGAATTGCAGCAGCCTGGGTGCGCAGCGGCAGGACAGCGATTTAGGCGTGTGCATTTGTATGTGCTCTGCCATTACTAAGTCTATACTATGTTTCAGATGGGTGAGCTTGAGGGCTGCACTATGTTGCAGCACGTGGTTGGAGACACACTGGTGGCGGGAAGGTGAACTGTGAGGGTGTTGTCCAGAGTGCCGGCACTCACTCTCCCTCTCCATCTCTTCCTCTCTCTCTCACAATTTTTCTCTCTCTCTTCCTCTCACACACTGTTTCTCTTTCTCTCTCCCACTTTATCTCTTTCTCTATGTCTTCCTCTCTCTCTCACTTTCTTTCTTTCTCTCTCTCTCACTCTTTCTCCTTTGATGGCTCATGACGCACAATTTTATTTAGCTTTTTGTCTTGCAGGCTGTGAATCACAAATTGTCGAGGGATGACACGCCATGGCTGTACGTACTTTTATTTGTTGTTGTTTTGTTTAAATAAAATGTTTTATATGTAAATCCATAGATGACTGTGATTCTCATTTGTCCAACCTCACATGCATCTTTTTTATTATAATTGTGCAACATCAGCCGATTTGTTACGTTTCAGATTTCGGACGGTTGCTGTCACATTTGTTTGTCGGGGGCAAGAGGAATGGCGGACATGGGGCTGGTGGGGGGTGTGTTGAGGTACTGTTGGGTGGATGAGCTGCATGATCGTTGGCTCCATGGCATCTGTTGTTGTTCAGGTGTGGCTGTGGGCTGGGCTCCCTTTCATATTGCAGGTTGTAGTCCGGGTTAACACCAGGTCAGAGCAGGTGTAAACTTCCTGCTGCTAACGCACCTTATCGCCTGTTTTGTATTCTCTTCACCGATCTTGCTGGTGGTTGAAAAAGTTGCAAAGTGATGTGTTTGCTGCTTTTTGCATGGGAACGCCTACTCTGTATCTCATTGGCGATATTTGCTGGGGTCCTCGGTGATGATATTTTTGAGGCTGCTATCACTGGTAAACTGGTGATATGGGCTTTTTGCACCAGCTTGTGAATGGTGCGATAAATTTATCACCATTTTCACGGTTATACAGTGCCGTTAACTTGGTGATGTCTCTTTGAGAATATGCCCCTCTGTGTTTTAAAGACCTGAGAAGTACTCGAGTGCCGCGCACCCAGCGCATTCACATTAGGGGGCCGTGATGAGAGCCGCGCACCCTTCCTATTCACACCAGGGGGCCGTGCTGAGTGCCTCCCACCCTTCGTGTTCACACTAGGGGGCTGCTATAGGGTAGCGACTCCAAACTTTTTTGAAAAATAAAAAGCATTCACTTTCATCAATTTACATGCGCCTCTGGGACCCCATCCCCCGAGGTATGCCCACATCTACATATTTTATTATTTTTTTTAAAAGGGGAGGGAGGCCACATGGCCCCCCTCCCAGGTCACTTCTGGCCCTGGGGACCCCATCCCCCGGGGCCTTGCCTCTCTGTTGAGGACTGCAGGGAGAGCCCCAATGCCCCCACGGTCCCGCTGGCTACCCGCCTCCTGCGGGAGCCGGCATTCCTTTTGGGCAACGGGAGCTGCTAGCGTGCCGCTTCCCTTGCCCAACAGCAATTCTCCTTTCCTTTATCAAAGTGAGAGGAGGTTTTCCTCCTCTTGCTTCAACAAAGCAAACCAGGGTTTGCTATCACAAGGTGGAAGCAATGCTCCCGCCTTGTTATAGCAAACGGCAATGTCCCGGGGGTGGACCCCCCGGGACATTGCAGAACTCAGCAACGGCTGGACTGACTGTTGAGGGCACTGGTCATTTCCCCGTCATTTCCCCGTCGGCGTTTCCGTGTTGTTTCCTTCAATTGGTTGCAAGCGTGGCCAACGGCTGTCTTTGCCTCAGTCACGTCATCGTTGGAGACACATCATTGGAACGCATGTTTATCGTGGAACGCAACGTTACGTGCAGCCATTTTCTGCGATCTGGAGACAGTGGCATGTGTGCGTAACGTCTTGCGTCAACAACGTGCCTCCATTTTTCTTCCCAATCAGCTGTTTTCTCTCACAAGAGTTCCGGATTCCTTTGTGAAGTTTGGCTTAATGTCCCGCAGTGTTTTGCCGATTTCAGGTACTGTTTCTTCAATGTTAAGCTTCAGTGGAGCAGCTTTAATGCGGTGGTGTCTGTTTTTTTTTACTCTTTATAAATTTGTATGCACAAAATAGACTTTAAACAGAATTTTCGTTTGTGCATTTCATATCTTCAATTATTTTGATTACGGTGATTTGCACACCTTGTCTTAACTTTTGTGCAAATTTTACACGATGATTTGCACACCTGTTCTACATTTGGTACCTTTGTTCTTCGGTGATTTGCACACCTTTGTTTTGTTTTGTGCAGATTCTCTTATTTTCACACGTAATTTACACGGTGATTTGCACACCTTTCCTTGTTTGTGCAGATTCTGACATTTCACACTGTTTTAATTCTCTTACATATTTTATTACCATTGTCCTTACCTTCTTAGACAAGATGAATACCAATGTTGTCACGCCTCCTATGTTTTTATCTCTTCCTAGTACTCCTGTTATTGATTGGGAAGATTGGGTTGAGATGTTAGAAAATTACATAGTGGCTCTGGATGGGAAAAATTTTCATCCTGAGAGGAAGAAGGCATTATTGCTTAGCACTTTGGGCAATGAGGGCCAACGTATTTTCAAGTATTTACCTGTAGCAATGGGTCCAAATGGTCAACCGATGGATGATGTTTTTAAAGAAGCTCTTAGAAGGCTTGAGATAAGGTTTGCCAAAGAAGTTAATTTAGTGATGGCAAGATATAGATGCTATACACAACCACAAGCTGAAAACGAAACCATAGATGAGTTTGTCTCTAGGTTACGTGAGTTATCTATTAAGTGTCGTTTTGGTATTATGACTGATGAACTTATTCGTGACCAGCTCATTGTTCAATGTCGCCATAGGAAGATCCAAGAGAGACTTTGGGCGGCTAAAGATCCTTCGTTAAAAGATGCCATAGATATGGCTAAAGTGATAGAAGAATCACAGAAATGTATCAAAGAACTTGAGCGGCGTGATAGAAGTTCTTCGAGTTCTTCTTCGCAGATTGGTAATGTTGATTTTTGCTCTTCAGAGGATAATTCCGATGTAAGTGTAGTTTCAAAACGTGTACACAAAGCTAATTCCAGTGTGAATTTTTCTTCTAAACCTAAGGGGAAAGAATGTTGGCGTTATGGCAGTCAGTTTCATTTGGGGGGATTTCAAAAAGTGTTATGCAATCGAACAAATTTGTAGGAAATGTGGGAAAAAAGGGCATTATTCAAGGATGTGCAAGCAAGGCGATAATGCTGAGAAGAGCAAATCTAAAGTCAATGTCTTACATTCTCCTGACAATTCTCAGAGTTCCAATAGAGTATTAGTTATACAACATGAGAGTAATGATTTTGTTGGTGATGTTTGTGACATTAATACTCTGAGAGTAACACGTCTCTCTGTGGAGTTCACTGTCTGTGGGCAAAAGGTGTTTTTGATGGTGGATTCAGGTTCTCTTTTCACTATTGTCCCAGAGTCCTTATTTACCAGACTTTGGAAAGGGGGGGTTCTTTCCGAAAAGGACATCAGTTCAGTAGGATATCAGGGTCAGATTATCGATATTCTGGGCTATATGTTTAGGGTTATTACCTTTGGTTCCAGGAGTGTAGAAGGGAAAGTTTATATTGTCAAAGATGGTTCAACAATTCTAGGTTGGATGCACCAATTTGACTTATACATTGTAATTAATCCCAGGTCTCCCAATTGTGTTATGGTTGTGGATGATGACATGTCAATTGGTGATGTCTTGAATGATGCTAGTGGTGTATTTGCAGACAGGTTGGGTTGTGTCAAGAATTACGTCCACAAAATTGTCTTCAAACCCGATGCTACACCAGTACAGCATAAACTTAGGAAAGTGCCTTTGTCAGTCAGGCAAGGTTTGAAAGACTTGCTTTGTGATTTACTTGACAACAAGGTAATAGAACCTGTGGAAGTTTCCCCTTGGATTTCGCCGGTGGTTTTGACGGTCAAATCGGATGGCCGCCTTAGATTTTTCATCGATTTGAGATCACTGAATAGAGATATAATTGTTGACACCTTACCTCTGCCTAATATTAGTGAGCTTTTGCAGTTAGTGGGGGGTGCTAGGTACTTTTCTAAAATTGACCTCAGAAGTGCTTACCACCAGATCAGGTTACATCCTGATTCCAAACCACTTACGGCATTTATTACAACTGAAGGCACATTTCACTTTACTCGCATGCCGTTTGGCTTGGCCTCGGCTGTGAGTGTATTCTAGCGCATGATGTCCAAAATGTTTGAGGGGTTGGTGGGTGTCATGTATTTTCAAGACGACATTTTGGTCTCAGGGGAGTCTGTAAGGGAACACAACACCATTTTACTTCAAGTTTTGTGCAGATTGGAAAAAACTGGTTTGACTGTCAAGAAAAGCAAGTGCACCTTCCTGGTTGAGGAAATTGAGTATTTGGGTTACACCATTTCTTGTGGTGGGGTTTCTCCAAAGAAAAATTTTATGATGGCGATTGAAAATGCTCCGCGGCCTCTAGACAAGTATCAACTCAGGTCCTTTTTAGGACTAGTAGAATACTATTCAAAATTTGTTCCAAGGTTTGCGGATATTTCGGAACGTTTAAGGATTTTGCTACGGAAGGGTGCTAGATTTATGTGGGAGCAGCAACAAGCTGATTCTTTCTGTCGCATCAAAAATGAGATTTGTAATGCAGGGTGTTAGACCTAGATTCCTAGACTACATAGGGTAGCTTAGCACAGAGCGGGAACAGCTAAAACATCCCCAAGGCTTTTGTGTAGTGCTTACAAACTCCCCCGCAGCAACTCAGTGAACTACCACCAAAAATAAAGACACCACACCAAAGTAGAAAAATAACGGTTCCTTTTATAAAAGATTTTGTTTCACTTATGACTTATATCAAAATTTTAGACATGGTATCACATTTACAGTTAAGATTATTTTGGATGCCCAGAGTTGTTCACTGCTCCAGTGCATTCAAACTTTTGGTTCTCAAGCAGTAGTTACTCAGTTAACACATTTGTTTCATCATTATCAAATGCAGTACATTAACCTGTGAAAAGAAGAACGCTCCTACATAGGATAGAATTACACACTCTGGCCCATCAATTATCTTCAGTAGGAAAACACTTCGTTCTTTGTATTTCATTCAAGGTTAACCAACCCTCTCAGATTCTCAATGTCCCCCTCCGTTATTATAAGTTCTTTACCACCAGGTAGCTCACAGCTCTAGTAGCTAAGTAGGCAAGTTATTCTCTCTGATGCAATCTAAATCTTATCCTTTGTAGTGTTCACTTAGACGTTCTGGCTCCGCCTATCTAAACGGTCCAGAGACTACTCTAGATGACTTGCCAAAGTCTCAGTCTCATGGGAACAGCTCGGCTTATTTTGCCGTTCACCGGGACTGTTGTCTTTCCGTTTGCTCAATAGACGCCAGTACCTTACACCCCTCGAACCCAGCTGAAAGGTTCAAGTGCCTCGCACCTTTCTGTCTGTTCTTTAAGTTACTGATGAGGCCCGTTCAGACTCGGGGGCCTCACTCGACACACTACCGCCTTACCGGTACTTAGGATCTTGCTCAGGCCAGTCCTTGGATCACCAACTTCTTCTTGACATAGGCGGAATCACTGTGCCCGCTCCGGCTTCCCCACCTCAGATTTCCTTCAGCCGGCACGCAGAGGCTCCGCTGCTCCGCTTCCGCGTCCTGTCAGATGCCTGGCCCGCCCTCACTGTAGGCGTCAGAGGGGGGGCGTGGATTCACGCCGGCCTCCTTCTTCTTCCGGATACACTCCGGTCGCCTCACGCTGCACCCGCTTCCTCCACCAGACCCGCTAACCTGTGGAGTCGATCTGGGTTCTGGGATTGCGGTGGGCTGCCACGACCAGCAGAATGCCGCCGGAGTTCGTATTCGCCTCACTAACCCCAGGGGAGAGTTCCAAAGGAGTACCAAGCCAGCCCCACCTCCTTCAAGTGCCTCAGTCAGGTATGATCCCTCAGGTGGTGGAAGGGGGGGTCAGGAACAGTAAGTCAAGGTAGGTCAAGTTAGACCGTTTTTATCGGACCCAAGGCTTCTGGAAGGAATTCACTTGAGGGTTTTACTAACAAGGTTCTGGATATGGTGGGAAATATATCCTGGTAGGGGTTGGTCAGTAGAAAGAGGAAGACATCCCTAAGTGGTATCGCTGACCCAGGGGTCAATCTAGCTCTCCTCAGGGCGCCCTTCTCTCCTCTATAGCCTCGCTCCTACCCCTCCAGTTCCCTCTGGTCACTACAAAATGGCTGCCCTAGTTCTGGCTATTTATAGGCTGGACCCTGACCTTTGGAAGGTACTAGCAAGTTCCAGAACCTTCTACATGCATTACAATGAGTCAGCCTCCCTGTGGTGGCAGTTTTGTCCGTTGCTGGCCACCATTTTAGGTTTCTAGGAACTGAGACTTTCCTGAGAGACTTGGCGCACATGGAAAATGGGGAGATAGTATCAAAGGACACCTAGCCCCCCTGGACAACGGCAAGGAAAAAGTCTGGTGGTAATAAAAAACTAAAAGATAATAGAACACTTGGAGGCCAAAGGGGACAAAATAAACAAATTATGGTAGGGGAAATCCCAGAGGCAGACAGGTCTAACACAGGGATTTTATCTCCTTTTAATCCCTCTTGTAAATCGTTTACAACAGTGGATGCTAGTTTTACTGGTGTTGGAGTAGTATTTTCTCAGTTACAAGCAGGCACCGAAAAAACTATTGCGTTTGCGTCTAGGACGTTAACTCTGGCTGAGAGAAACTATTCATTAATTGAGCGTGAGGCTCTTGCTGCAGCATGGGGTGTGGAACACTTTAGGGTGTATTTGTGGGGTGTGAAATTTGTCATACGTACTGACCACAAACCGTTGGTGAAAATTTTATCAGCTGGGGTGCAGGGAAGGGTTCTGCACGTTTAGCCAGATTCGCAGCCAGGTTACCGGAGTTTCTTTACAAGGTGGTCTTTATTCATGGATGGCGTAACGTTCAAGCGGATTGCTTGTCCCGCTTAGCTGTCGATTGGGAGAGTGTTGATGAAAATTTGTTGGAGGATTTGCATAATGAGTAAGCTGTTGCTTCTGTTGGTGATGTTTGTGGGGGTTCGTTGGGGGTTTTCTCCAAGGTCCAGTGGGTGTCAGAAATGGAGAAAGATTCCACTTTGCAGGGTCTCATCTATACTACTATTATAAAGAGACAACTTGCACCTTTAGGCAAGGTAAACTCGGGAACCACAGCGCCAATCTACACACCCAATACATCTATGAAAATGTCAGGGTGTGTAGATGGACATAAGCTATATAAATAAAATAAAAAAAGTAAATTAAAAAAATTAATTTTGAAAACAAAGTAGTCCCCTGAAAGTAGCGCCGGCCGGGACCTAGCGCTGGCCACGACGCGACGTGCGTGATGACCAGGAAGCGACGTGATGACGATGAAGGGGGAGAGGCGGTGCAGTGACCAGCGGCTGAGCGGCACAGGTAAGGAAAGGAAAAGTTTACACGGAGCGCGAAAGTGAGTCGGGGCGGGCCTGGTCCGTGTCAGTGTCCGTGTCCATGCAGGAGGCCAGGCGACAGAAACACGGAGCGCGGGAGTGAGTCGGGTGGGAGGGAGACAGTTATGACAGAAAGGATTTGTGCAACTTGCCAGAAGCACAGAGCGCGGGAGTGAGGCGAGGAGAAGCTTTGGGTTCACGTGTTTCCCACTGCAGCTAAGATGTGTAAGTCGTAGCCTGCCTGCAGCCCCCTCCCTGGCTGGCGTGTGTGATACAGCTGTCTGCCTGCAGCCCCCTCCCTGGCTGGCGTGTAAGGGTGTAGTATGCCTGCAGCCCCTTCCCTGACTGTCGTGTAATGTTCAGCCGGCCTGCAGCCCCCTCCCTCCATGACGAGCATCCAAGCAGAGGCAAGTAGCAGGTGCAGGCCGTCACTGCAGCATCACCGCCCGAGCAGTGCACCTCTCCAGCCGCCACCCTACAGCAGCACCGCTGGGACTGCCCTGCGAGGAGGGCGCCCTCCCCGACGCTGTCGAGGGGCAAGCTGCCACTGCACTGCCAGGTGTGCAGCACTGCTCCCGCTACACTGCCGTACTGAGATGGGCTACAACACTGATTTACTTTAATTGCATAATAATGGCGTTCGGAAATACAGACTGCGTCATCTTATACAGCATTGCATAATGCAAAGATCGGACACCTCGAAGATGCAATATCACTCCCATGCGCTGCAGTGCAGTGTACTGCATAAGGACAGCAGCCCCACTGGCAACACTGCATGGAAAATGGCACATCACAGCCACACTGCGGCGTCTCCGAGGTGTGTGCCATGGTACACGAATATACGTGCCCCATATGTATACTCACCCAGAGATACACGCCTCTACACAGATATGCGCATCCGGGGATTTAACTAAACAATGGTACTGAGCTGCACACAGATCTGGAGGGCCCCAGTTATATACCTAAGAACAGATGCGCTCCTGTGCTCGGGTACAGCGCCACCAGATATATACCTAGCCAAGGAACATGTGCATGGGCGTATCTGCACCAGGGTACATCACTACACACACAACATACGGGTACTCGAAGAGATCTGCCCTCAGTCAGATATACACGTACACATGGGCACCCGTGCCCACACATATCTATTCCTAGATACATACCTGAAGAGGCGGGCGGGAGGGAGAGAAAGGATTTGTGCAACTTGCCGGTAACAACAACAAAATCACGCGGAGCCACTGCAATCCCATTCGAAATTGGATATTCTTGGTCCGTGTCCGTGTCCATGCAGGAGGCCAGGCGACAGAAGCACGGAGCGCGGGAGTGAGTCGGGCGGGAGGGGGGCGGGAGGGAGACAGTTATGAGAGAGAGGATTTGTGCAACTTGCCGGGTTGGCCCTGAAGCCTCATTGCCCCAGGCAACGCTGGGGCGGGCTGCTAGTTGTATTGATAAAGAATGGGGCTTCACGTGAAAGTTCAGTCCCGATCTCTATCAGGCCTTTTTGGAAAATTCTGGATGAATTATCTTTGTCTTGTCCAAATGTTATCATGAGGGGTGATCGGTTTGTGCCACCTTCTGGTCTCAGATTACACATTTTCAATCTTGCGCATGAGGGCCATTTGGGCCAAGGCTTGACAACTAGAAGGATCAAACAAGAGTTTTGGTGGCCAGGCATGGACAAGCAGGTTAAAGGTTGGGTACAGGCTTGTGGTGCTTGCAAAGAGAGCGAGAAAAGACTGAAGATTGGCAGTCAGAGTGTTATGGGACAGATCAATGATCCAGGCAAACCTTGGTGCAATATTTGTTTGGACTTTATAGGTCCTTTTTCTGATTTGGGTGAAGATATGCGTTTTGCCATGGTGGTTGTGGATGTTCATTCCAGATGGTTGTGTGTGGAGTTCATGAGAGACATCACTAGAAGGTCAACAATTTTAGTTCTTGAAAATCTTTTTATGCTTGAAGGGGTTCCTCAAATGATTTTGACGGACAACCTCTAATGAGATGAAGTGTTTTTTTGACAAGTGAGGTGTTAAACATTCGTGTACCTCTTTGTATAATCCGATGGGAAATGGTATTGTTGAAAGGACAAATAGAATGGTTAAAGGCACTATTCAGTTGGCTTTAGCTAATGATCTACCTCCCCAAAAAATTGTGCAAGATATGGTGTTGGCGTATCGGTCCACTGTACATTGTGTCACGGCTAAGTCTCCGTTTCAGGTCATGAGGGGACGTGTTCCTGGTTCACGGTTAGTTCCTGGTTGGCTTAAGATTTGGGTTTCATCTGAGGGTGAGAGTGTTCCTGATGTTGTAGGGGACAAAATTGAAGTTGGAGATTGGATTTAAGTGAAGTCTGGTAGGGTTAGAGCTGGTTTGACTAAATTCAGAGGTCCTTTTCGAGTGGTCAATGTAGGAAAGTTCTTTGTACCAAAAAGGTGGTTCGATCAAACAAGTGGTTGAGGATGATGGTTGTTCTGGAGTTTTGTTGGAGGCTGGTCTTTCTTCAGATTCTGGTGTTGGGCAGTTCGCTGATCAGGATTTGGATGTTGGTGCAGGGAGTGGTGGTAGTCTAGATCTTGAACAGGATTCTGAACATAGAGTGCGTAGACCTCCTTCCTAGGTATCTTAATGACAATGTTGTGTATTAATTTTGTGTTTTTTTTTGTTTCTTTTCTTATTAGGGAAGAAGATGTGTTATGATGTGTGCCTCGTGAGGATCTCGTGTGGACTCGTGAATGTCTGTGTGTGTATTCTGAGTTCTTTAGAATGTTAGGCTGACAGCACTCGGTCAGTGTCAGTTGCACTGGACTGTCGAGGTGGTTGGATGCCAGGTTGTGCTTTTAGAATAAAGCTTACCTGAAACTACGTTCGATCCCTCACAACAGTGTGCCATCGCAAGCCCAGCCGGGGTTTGGAGCTTTCCTGACACTTTTGGCTCTTCAACCTTCTCTTTTCCTTCTCGGAGCATCCCCTTTGTTCGGCATCTTTTCCACACGTTCTGACCTTTGTGCACTGCGCCTCACCTAGAACCTTTGACCTACGGCGGCACGTAGGTCACACAACGTGCCACCATCTTTCTTTTCCCCGGTTGCCGCTTGTTTTAACTTGCGTGCCACTTCTGTGACACTCACACAAGTAATTGATGGTTCGCTTTGTCCTTCGTTGTGTGCCACATCTGTGACACACACACATATTATTTATTTAATTAAAAACGGCGTGCCACTTCTGTGACCTGCACACATTTCAAAGGTGCCTCTAGTTTTGCTATTCGTGTTACTTCTGTGACACGCACACAAGTAATTGATTTGTTGCATTGTCTTATGTTGTGTGCCACATCTGTGAGACACCCACACACTTGTTATTTATTTAATCAAATCCATGGTGCCTCTTTTGTGACACACACACATTTCAAGGAGGCACTGCTTGGGGCATTTTAAATTAATTGTGCTACAACTGACGACAAAATCACCTTAGTGTGCCACATCTATGGTGACACACACACATAAATTGCCTGATTCTTGCGAGCTACAACTAACAACAACTGTGATATATGCACATTCAATAACATTTTGTCATCTTTAATGTGTTTCATTCATACACATTGAAACTGTTGTGTTGCTTTACAATTGTGTACTCTAGGATATATATGTTTTCACTGTCTACTTTAATTTATGCTTAACCAGGCAAAATGTAACTGTGCCTCCTTTCTTTCTGATGTCTCCTGGTGAGCCACCCATAAAGTGGAAAAATTGAAAAAAGTGTTTGAGCGCTATGCAAGGGTATGTGGAGTTAGCCTTAGTGCTGAGTGTAGATCTTCTCTTTTGCTCCATTGTTTAAGGCCGGAAGGATAAGACGTTTTTGATCACCTTCCCGAACTGACTGGTGCGGAGAGTACAGATTTAAAAGTGTTTGAGATCTGCATGAAAAAACTTGATAAACACTATCTTCCTAGAGTCAGCACCATACTAGAAAGGTACCAATTCGCTAAATCAACGCACCGTCAATGTGTCGCTCTTTTGTTTTGGGTTTGTGAATCTCTGCAATGTATCTGCTGTAAAGCGCTCCAAAACCCTAGGGTCAGGCCAGTTCTATCTAAAACGTCTTAAATAAAAAATGAAATAAAATAAAAAAATAAAAGGATGCAAAATAATGATGAGTGTTGAAAACGACATCACTCAACTTAGGAAACTTGCTTCATCTTGTAAATTTGCTGCTTTGCTTGATGAAAAGATCAGAGACCAGTTTATGTTTGGGTTCAATAATGAGAAGATTCGTGAAGAACTCTGGTTGAGGGATGAACTACCTCTTGACGAGGTAATCCAGGTAGCCAAGAGGGTTGAGCACTCTCTCAAGTGTGGTGACTCTTTGAAAAAGGATAAGCAGATTTCGGTTCAAGTTGTTCATGAAGAATCTAAAAGTACTTCTAAACCTAGCAATATTTCCAAGACCAAAAGTAAACCTTTTTGGTCTGAGGTGTGACGAACAAGTTACTTACCTTCGGTAACGCTTTTTCTGGTAGATACAGTATCTGCCTGTGGATTTCTCACCTTGTGAATATCCCCCCTGCGTCAGCAGCATTCGGAAATTCTTTTGTAGCTTTGCGCCAACGTGGAACGACGTCACAGAGGCACGGCATCGACACCATAATAGGCCCACGCCAGCGTGATGACATCAGTCCCGCCCTTTTTTACGTGCCTTCGAGGCACACGGACGGACCAATGACAGCAGAAATATACACAGAATACACAGTACACAAATGTCAAGATAACACATATAGTGTGGAATCAATGCAGGAAATTAAAACATATTAAACTTTTCCTTTGACAATAAAAAACAATATGCATCATAATAACACAAGTATAGCAGAGTGGACAATGGGGAGGCGGGTAGGTCAGTAAGGAATCCACAGGCAGATACTGTATCTACCATAAAAAGCGTTACCAAAGGTAAGTAACTTGTTCTTTTAATAGATACATCTGCCCGTGGATTCCTCACCTTGTGAATAGAGCACAGCAGTCCCCACTCCCGGAGGAGGGTGTCCACTCTTCTGTACTAGAAAATCCTGGAGAACAGCACGCGCAAAGTGACCCTCCCTCCTCACCTCGGTATCCAAGCAGTAATGCTTCGCGAAAGTGTGGAGGGAGGCACAAGTCGCTGCTCTACAAATGTCCTCAACAGGAACTCCCCTAGACAAAGAAGAAGTTGAAGACTTCGCTCTAGTAGAGTGAGCGCTTATACACTCTGGAGGGTCCTTACCCACCAAGGCGTAGCAGATCTTAATGCAGAGGATAATCCACCTGGAGAGAGTGCGCTTGTGCACCGCCTTCCCCTTCTTGCAGCCAGCAAAGCCAACAAACAGCTGGTCATACAACCTAAACTCTTATGTCCTGTCCAGGTAAAAGCTCACCGCCCTCTTAGGGTCCAAGCGGTGTAGTCCTCTCCTCCTGCTTGGAAGGGTGAGGTGGAGGATAAAAGGTAGGGAGGGTAACGGACTTCCCAAGATGGAAAGGAGTTATCACTTTACGCAGAAAAGCAGCCCTGGTCCTGAGAACCATTCTTTCAGCATGAATAGATAAAAATGGGGGCTTAGAACTAAGAGCCTGATGCTCACTTACCCTCCTTGCCGAGGTAATTGCCACCAGAAAAATAGTCTTGAAAGACAAAAGTCTTGAGGGACATGTGTGTAAAGGTTCAAAAGGCGAACCCATCAAGAACATAAGAACAAGGTTCAAGTCCCATTGAGGTACAATAAAAGGTGTAGGAGGATATTTATTGGTAAGGCCCTTAATGAAACGTAAAACAATAGGAGACTTAAACAAAGAGGGCTGGTCTGGCAAACAGAGGAAAGCCGACAAGGCCGACAAATAAGCTTTGATAGTTGCCACCGCAAAACCTTGCTGGGCCAAAGAAAGAGCAAATTGTAGAATATTGGACAAACGATCCCTTAAAGGGTCAACGGCCTTCTCCCCGCACCAAGCAACAAATTTAGACCATCTATAAGAATAAATGGACTTGGTGGAGTCACGCCTGGCTAACAAGATAACATCCACCACATCGTGAGGGAGAGAAAGGGAAATCAGGTTGCCCCGCTCAATCTCCAGGCATGAAGGTGTAAGGGCTGGAGGTGGGGGTGTAGAACCTGCCCCCCCCCATCTGGGAGAGGAGATCTGCCCTGTGAGGGAGACGGAGCAGAGGGTACAAGGAGAGGTGAAGAAGATCTGTATACCACACCGTTCTTGGCCAATCCGGAGCGATCAATATGACTTGGGTCCGGTCTTGGCGAATCTTCCTCAGACCCGAGGAATCAAGGGTATGGGAGGAAACGCGTAAAGGAGTTGCGAGTCCCAACTCAACTGAAACGCGTCCCCCAAGGCTCCCTGCATCGGAAACTGGAGGCTGCTGAATGACGGGCAGAGAGCATTCTCGTGAGTGGCGAACAGGTCCACCTGAGGAGTCCCCCAAGTCCGGAAGACGTGACGAACCACCTCTGGGTGGAGCTTCCACTCGTGGTCGGCGGAGAACTGCCAACTGAGACTGTCTGCACGAACGTTCAGAACTCCGGCCAGATGATTTGACATCAGACAAATCTGATGGTTCTGAACCCAGGACCAGAGACGCAGAGCCTCTCTGCAGAGACACTGCGACCCCACACCTCCCTGCTTGTTGACATACCACATCGCGGTCGTGTTGTCCGTCAAGACCTGTACTGACTGACCGTGAAGGGAAGGGAGGAAGGCCTTGAGCGCCAGATATATCGCCCGCAATTCCAGAAGGTTGATGTGAAGAAACCTTCTCTCTGGAGACCAAAGACCTTTGATCTCTAGATCCCCCAGATGAGCACCCCACCCTAGAGTTGATGCATCCGTTATCACTGTGGCCACTGATGGAGGTAAATGGAAGGGCTTTCCTTGAGACAGATTGCCTTCCACGCTCCACCAAGACAGATCCGCCGCAGTTTCTCTGGAGATCCTCACTGACTCCCTGAGATCTCCGCTGTGCTGATCCCACTGCCTGCGGAGGCACCACTGGAGTGCCCTCATGTGCCAGCGTGCATGGTTGACCAACAGAATGCAAGAAGCCATCAGACCGAGCAAGCGAAGGACCTTCAGGACTGGAATGACCGCTCCATTGAAAAATAAAGGAATCATTTCCTTAATGTCGCAAATCCTTTGTGGAGGAGGGAATGCACGACACACAGTAGTGTCCAGTACTGCACCTATGAACAGGTTGCGCTGGGAGGGCACCAGGTGAGATTTGGGTACAATTATCGAAAACCCAACCTGTGCAACAACTGAGTTGTCTCTTGCAGATGATGGAGCACTACCCCTGGCGATTCCGCTTTAATCAGCCAATCGTCCAGATACGGGAATACAGGTATCCCAATCTTCTGAGATGTGCTGCCACCACAGCCATCACCTTGGTAAAGATTCGAGGTACAGTAGTAAGTCCAAACGGAAGGACCGCAAACTGGTAGTGCTGCGATCCAACTGTGAAACGGAGACACTTTCTGTGCGACTTCAGGATTGGGATATGAAAATAACCATCCTGCAAGTCGATCGACACCATCCAGTCTTCTTCCAGCAGCGCCTGAAGAACCTGCGCATTGGTTAGCATCTTGAACTTCTCCTGTTTCAGGTAAAGGTTCAAGATCCTGAGATCCAGGATAGGACGGAGCCTGCCATCCTTCTTGGGGATCAGAAAATACCGGGAGTAGCATCCCCGACCTCTCTCCTGCTCTGGAACCACCTCTATCGCACCCTTTCTGAACAGAGCCAGGACTTCTTCCTGCAGGAGCAGCAGATGGTCCTCCGAGCAATAACCCTGGCAAGGAGGGTAATTTAGGGGAAATTCCCGAAAGGGAAGAGCATACCCATTCTCCACGAGATTGAGAACCCAAAGATCTGATGTTATCAATTCCCAATCTCGTAGAAAATGGGTAAGCCGCCCCCCCCCCCCACTAGGCCCACATGATCCGGAATGGCGAATCTAGGGCTGCTTTGCTGCGGTGGCAGGGGGCTGGGAAGGAGAAGAGGAGGAGGAGGAGGCTTGACGACCTCTGGGACAAGCTCGCTGTCTTCCTCTGTACGACTTGTACAGTGTATTTTGCTGTTGTTGCGGCTGCTGCTGCTGCAATGTTTTATAGGAACGAAAGGAAGACCTGCCAAATCCTCTGAAGCGCCTTCCAGTAGAACCCCTGGTCTGAAGACCCAAGGATTTAGCCGTGGCCCTGCTATCCTTGAAGCGTTATAATGCAGCGTCAGCCTTCTTGCCAAACAGTCCTGAACCATCAAATGGCAAGTCCATCAGCGCAGACTGAACATCAACAGAGAACTCCGATGATTTTAGCCATGCAGCTCTCCTAGTGGCCACCGACTCTCGCCACTGAATCAGCCGTGTCCAGCCCACTCTGAATAACTTGTCTCGCAGCAGCCTGAGTGTCCGAAACTACCTCCTGAAAGTCCTTTCTATCCTCCTCAGTAATTTTCGGCACCAACTGCTTCACGGAATCCATCAAGGCATGGATGTACCGCCCCATCAGACAAGTCGCGTTGGTAGATTTTAATGCCATACTGGCTGAGGAGAAGACCTTCTTGGCAGTCTGATCTTGCTTCCTGGATTCTTTATCCCCAGGAACCTGCGGAAAAGCACCCGCAGACTTATTAGAACAGGCAGCCTGCACAACCAGACTCTCAGGCAGGGGGTGTGTTGATAAAAAGTCTGGGTCAACAGGAGCAACCCTGTATCTCCTAACTACAGCCCTCGAAACAGCAGGAGCTGTCAAAGGCTTCTTCCAGACTTCAAAGATGGGTTCAGTCAACGCATCATTAAACAGCAGCATCGGCTCAATAACTGAAGATGGCGAGTGAAGGACTTCAGTAAGAATATAGACTTGTACTCAGTAGTAGGCAGAGTAATATTCAACAAGCCTGCTGCCTTTTTAATAACAACGTGATATGGAACCACATCCTTGGAAGGCACGTCCGACACAGAAGTCAAATCCCACTCAGGTGACAGTTCAAGTCCACTGGCCTCTCTCAAGTCATCAAAAGGATCATCAGAATCCTGTATCTCTCCTTCCTCCACGTCAGCATACTGATACTGTTCCTCCTCCAGAAGTCTCTGGGCTTCACGCCGAGACCTCATCTTCGGAAACAAAGTCGTCGGATCCGGAACTGACTCCGCCGGGGATGGAGCCGGCGTCGAGCCCGAAGTCGGACGAGGAGGTTTCATTCGAAGTCGAACAGGATTCTGCACCAAAGACGTGGGCATCGGCATCGATGGAATAGGCGTCAATGGCATCGGCGTAGAAGGCTTTGACGTCGAAGGCCTTGGCGGTGCCGGAAAATGCCACTGCGGTGCTAGAGCCGGCATGAAAGGCATAGGTGCATTAGCCTGGGGAACGCCCAAGTTAAACGCCATAGGACCCGTGGGACCAACAGGTGCACCAGAGGGGTACATTGCCCTGGAGTAAACCCCAAACATGGCATTCAGGAACTGGGATGGATCCTGACCTGGTGCCGGAAAGGCTGGATAAAAGCCCCCAGGTTGCTCTCGAGAAGTCGGAGTCGTCACAACGTTGATCTCTTCCTTGGGCTGCGGTGCCGGGGTAGACGAACCCGCAGGCACCAGAACCTCGCCCTCACCAACCTCCTCCACCTCACCTTCATCCTCCGGACCAGAAGGATTAGACGGCTTCGGAGAAGGGTACGCCTGCGGCTTCGGAGATCCTGGCGAATTCGCTTGCGAAGCCTCACCATCAGAGTCCTGTGCTTCCGACGCCGAAACCTCTGCTTCCTTATGAAGAAGCCTCACTTGCGACTTCGGCCTCGAACTCGAGTCCTTCCCCGAGTGATGACGTGACTCATGGCTCCTTTTCTTGTGCTTCTTCCTCGAGGATCTTGAAGCATGTGCCGATGACGGCTCCAAACGTGACCTCGATCGAGACCTCGACCGCCGAGACTGAGTCTTCGAAGCCTTCTTATCTTTTTTACTCTTAAGCTTCGCAACCAGGAGCTTCGTCTCTCCCTCCCGAAGGGCCTTCGGTGTCATCTTCTTGCAAGACGGGCAATCCTCGACGTCATGGTAGGAGCTCAGGCACCAGACACAGTATTCATGTGGGTCAGTTATGGACATAGTCTTGCCACATTCTCCGCAAGCCTTAAAACCAGTCTTCTTTGAAGACATCTCAATAGAAACAGTAAGAATAACTACAGAGTAACAAAGTTACAACAAAGCTACTGCACGATCCCATAAAACCGTTAGCGTCGACGACGCGGAAAAAAGGGAACTGATATCATCACGCCGGCGTGGGCCTATTATGGTGTCGGTGACGTCAGCGGAGTCGCGCGCGATGCCATGCCTCTGTGACGTCGTTCCACGTCGGCGCGAAGCTACAAAAGAATTTCCGAATGCTGCTGACGTAGGGGGGATATTCACAAGGTGAAGAATCCACTGGCAGATGTATCTATCAGAAAAAGTAGACCATTTAGCTAACAATAAAAAATATACAGCATTAAATGTCATATGTTCCAAATGTAAGAAGAAGGGTCATCTCTCCACTGTCTGCACATCTAAGAGGCCCGCTTCTAACATCAAATGTGTGGAGGCTGAGATCCCTGAGGAAGACTTTGTCTGTGGTCAGATTGTGGCAGACTTTGTCTGTGGTCAGATTGTGGTACAGTCTGGAAAGGAACCCAGGGTTTGCCCAGTAGATGACATCTTAGTTGAAGGTGAATTCGCCAAGGTTCTGTTTGACTCAGGTGCCAAAATCACCATTGTTTCAAGTTTTTTTTTAAATCAAAACAAGTTGGCTAACAAGACAGTCCTGCTGAAACCGGACATATGTCCTTTGGTCTATGGTGGTGAGCCCATTCCACTGCGTGGCTGCTTTGTGGGACTTATTGAATATTTTAATCATTACACTTCTGGCAAGATCTACGTCTCGGGAAAATGAGATAGCATCATCAGCTGGTTCCCCCAAGGGGATCTAGGAGTCATGCTTGACCCGAGTAGCAAATTTCCCATTAAGGATGAGGTGAATGCAGTGGTATTTGGAGCTGGTCTTGATGTGGCAACTGCAGTCAAACAGAGTGTTAGAGCTGATATTGATGTGGCAACTGCAGTCAAACAAAGTTTTCCAAATGTTTTTAGGGATGAACTTGGATGCCTTAAGGATTTCAAGCTTGAAATACTCCCCACCCTGACTCTCAGCCCTCTTGCTGCAAAGTTAGGAGTGTTCCTTTGGCAGTGAGGGATGAAATGAGTATGGCATTGGACACATTCAAGCAAGAAGGAATCATCGAGGAACTCAAAGGGACTGATTGGTTGGCCCCTGTTGTAGCTGCTCACAAGGCCAACAGGTCCCTCCGTCTGTGTGTAGACTTGAGGCAATTGAACAAGTACGTCGTAGTGGATCATTATCCTCTCCCAAATATCTCTGAGCTGTTGGTTTTGCTTTGGGGAGCCAAAGTTTACAGCACCATTGACTTAGCTTCAGCCTCCCACCAGATAAATCTGGCTGAAGCTTCAAGGGACTATACAGCCTTTATAATGCCTTTTGGGACATTTAGATTTGTAAGGATGCCGTTTGGCCTTGTGTCTGCGGCATCTGTATTTCAGCATGTAATGGAGAAAGTACTTAAATGTTGTAAAAGGGTTTGTGTCTACCAAGATGACTTTCTGGTATTTGGGAAGGATCACAAAGAGCACAATGACAGCCTTAATGTTGTTTGGGGCAAATTGAGTGATGCTACTCTCACTATCAAATCTGAAAAGTTTCAGTTCGGCACGTCCTCCATTCACTACTTGGGACATGCGATCTAAGGTGAGGGGATAGCCCCCAAGTCCAATTAGGTTGACTCTATTACCCGCATGTATGCTCCTTACTGTAGAGAGGAGCTCCTTAAATTCTTAGGAATGATTGAATATTATAAGTTTATTGAAAACTTTGCCGGGAGCAGTAGTCACAGGAGGGTTCTCTTGAGGAAAGGTGCGGATTTCATTTGGTCTAAAGAGTGTGACCTAGAGTTTGAATTCCTCAAGAGAAAACTTAGTGATGCCCCCAAGCTTAAAAGTTTTTGACCCCTCCAGAACGTCCATTGTCACAACAGACGCAAGTCTCAAAGGTTTGGGAGCTGTTCTCCACCAGGAAGGTGATGGGGGTGTGGACACCATAATGTTTCCCTCTCGGGGCTCAAAGACGCAGTCTCGCTACTCCATTATCAAACGAGAGGCCTTGGCAGTGTATTGGGCCATTAAGAAGTTAAAGAAATTTTTGTGGGGAACAAAATTCTTGGTAAAAACTGATCACAAGCCTCTCTGTGAGACTTTCTCTAAAAAAAAGGATTGACCAAATTTCTGGTAGAATAACAAAATGGGTCATAGCACTCCAAGAATATGATTTTAATATCAAGTACATTCCAGGAGTAGACAACAGGATTGCTGATACTCTTTTGAGGTTGGTAGGAGAAAGTGAGGGTGATGGTGATGTCCCTGAAGAGGATTATGAGCATATTGATCTTCGCGTGTGTGTGTGGTTGGTAAAGGGATCATTGATGAGCAACAATGGTGCCTTGAGCTATCTTCCGATCCAGTTCTCTCACAGGTGTTGTCTCTCATTCACAAGGGATGGCATTCAAAAAATAGGCATCTGAAGAAGTTGCTAAATATTGGGGTCTGAAGGATGAGTAAGCTGCTTGTGATGGTGTGCTATTACGTGCAATGAGACTTGTTCCACCTCTTAAACTTCGTCAATCTTTGATTGAATTGGCTCACAGGTCACAATCAGGCATGTCAAAAACAAAGGAGAGGCTGCGATCCTCTTATTGGTAGCCCGGGTATGGATCTGCATGTGGAGAGAATTGTGAGGGACTACATGGTGTGTGCCTCTAGTGAAAAGACGAAGCTCACAAGGGTCCAACCAATGGTGATCAGGGAGCTTCCTGGTGGTCCCTGGAAAGAAGGGGCGTTAGACATATTGGGTCCAGTGCATACCGATGGCCAGCAGGTTTTTATCTTGGTGCTTTTGGATCTGTTTTCTAGGTGCCCTGAAGTTTATTTTACGTCTAACATTGAGACTGTGTCTGTCATCAAATTTTTTAAACCCCCTCATGGCCAAAGAGGGTTACCCTGAAGTTATTCTCACTGATAATAGAGTGCAGTTGGTCTCATGAGAAATGGAGGCTTTTCTTAAAAATCATGGCATCAAGCACAAGAAGTGTTCCCTTTACCACCCAGAAACAAATGGAATGGTAGAAAGGTTCAAAAGGGTGTTGAAGGAGAATATCTCTTGGGTGAAAAGTTCTGGTCTCAACTGGAAGGAGGAGGTTCTCAGAAAGGTTGAGAATTATAGGCTTACACCTCACAGCACGAATGGGAAGTCACCTTTTGTCCTCTTCAGGGGTAGGTCTCATTGTACTTTAGTAGAGCCACCTTGGGTCAGACATCTAGAAGAGGCTACTTCTAGCTCTTCATTTGAGAAAGTCTCTCCTGACTGGAATAAGAGAGAGAAAGCCAAGTGTTTATCCAGGAAAATACATTTTGACTCCAAGAAATTGTCCAAAGAGACCGTGGTCATGCTTGGTGACTTGGTTGTCATTAGGCAACCTGTACCAAGGTTAGATTTTCCAAACCCATACGGGTTATAACGTTTTTTTAAAATGCTGTTAATACTCAGAATCACAGGATTTGGAATCACAATAGGGTCTCAGTTTGTAAAGGGGCTGGATGTGGTGAAGGTTCTGTGGTTAGTGTGAATGCTAATAATACTTCTGTTGCATCTCCACGCTTGTCCCCTAGGACTGTTAAGAGGCCAAGCTATCTTAAGTATGTTGTGTCTTGAATGCTTCTTCTCATGTTTGAGCACTTATCATTCTTTTGGGTCTTTTTTACCTTTCCTTCTCTCGCTTCCTCTCCTGTTTCTTTGCTTTTATTTTCTTTTTGTTAACAAGGGAAGGTGTGTGGCATCCTAAGCTGCATCTGAAGCCTGTGTACTTCTGATATCATGCTGCTTTGGTTACTAGAGATTCTAAGCTGGGTCCTGGTCTCCCAGGTGATAGTATTGTGTTTCTTCGAATGAGCAGGAGCTGTTGGATGAGCTGGCTGGGGCCTGGATGAATTCTTTTTACTTGAAAATAAATCTGAAGTTGTTCCACTGAACCTGCCTCTGATCCTTTCAGATGCAATTTGGATCTTACATTTCCCTAGAGGGCCGCCGAGCCCGGGGCCAAAAACCCAGGTAACCCCCCTTGCAAAACCAGGTTGTTTTGTGATAGGTAATTTTGAAGTCTCCTCAATATGTTTTGTGCCCTTGCCTGTCGTGGGTACTTAGGCCACCCACATGAGTTAGGCAGCATTTTTATCGTCAGACCTGGGGGAACGCTGGGTGGGAGGAAATTTATGTCAGCACAGTGATCCCACAACTTTCCCACAAAGACACTTGTGTAACAAGTGATTTTTTTCAGCTACATTTGAGGTCTGCAAGGGCATCGGTAGGCAGACAAAATATCGAAATTTAAATATCGATATACAATAATATCGAAGTTTAAATTTCGATGGTATAGAATATAGATGTCCAAAATATCGACAGACAGAATATCGTTTTTATGTTATGTATGTTACTAATATCGAAATTTACTTATATCGAAATTATGTTTAGTGTTATGTATTTTATTGTTGTTTATATGTTTGTTAAATATGTTATTAAATGTATGTTTGAAAATTAGTAATTTAGTTTACATTTTGCGTTTTAGTATCAGAGCGGGTTGTGGGTTTATAGGGGAATAGGGTGGGAAGTAATTTAATAATAATTAATTAATTTATATATTTATTTAAATATTTTTAAATAATAATTAATTGGTAATTAATGAATATTAATTAGTTAATTAAATTAGAGTTAATGTGCTAATATATTTAATGTATTGTTATTGTTAATTAATAATTAATTGGTAATTAATGAATATTAATTAGTTAATTACATTAACTAGAGGTATTGTGCACATATATTGAATTTTTTGTTATTGGTAATTAATAATTAATTGGTAATTAATTAATATTAATTAGCTAATCACAATAATTAGAGTTAATGTGCTAATAAAAGTAATTTTTTGTTATTGTTAATTCATAATTAATTAGTAATAAAAGAATATTATTTATTTAATTAAATTAGTTAGAGTTGATGTGCTAATATATATATTTTGTTGTTATTGTTAATTAATAATTAATTGGTAATTAATAATTATTAAGTGATTAAATGATATGATTTTTTTATGTGTAGTTGATTGTGTGTTTATAGGGTAATCGGATGTCATATAATTAAATGTAAATAATTAAAGATATTGTGTTTCTTTATTGTTATTTATTGTTAATTGGTCATTAATATGTGTTAATTAGTTCAATTAAAATTACATCAATTTAAAAATATTAATTGTTATTAATTGATTAATTGATATTTATATTAATTGTGTTTATTTGTATGTGTACTGTGTTGTGTGTTAAAGGGGGAGTAGTGTGTGAAGTAATTTTTACCCCCATGCTATCCAATGCTTTCCCTACTGTTGCACCCTCTGGAGTGGGAATTGTAATTTTTACCCCTACTCTATCCAACGCTTTCCCTACTGTTGCACCCTCTGGAGTGGGAATAGTAATTTTAACCCCTACGCTATCCAAAGTTTTCCCTACTGTTGCACCCTCTGGAGTGGGAATAGTAATTTTTACCCCTACGCTATCCAACGCTTTCCCTACTGTTGCACCCTCTGGAGTGGGAATAGTAATTTTTACCCCTACGCTATCCAACGCTTTCCCTACTGTTGCACCCTCTGGAGTGGGAATAGTAATTTAAACCCCTACGCTATCCAACGCTTTCCCTACTGTTGCACTCTCTGGAGTGGGAATAGAAATTTTTACCCCTACGCTATCCAACCCTTTCCCTACTGTTGCACCCTCTGGAGTGGGAATAGTAATTTTTACCCCTACGCTATCCAACGCTTTCCCTACTGTTGCACCCTCTGGAGTGGGACTAGTAATTTTTACCCCTATGCTATCCAACATTTTCTCTACTGTTGCACCCTCTGGAGGTAATTGTGATGTCTCCACAATACGTTTTGGCCCCTTCCCTGCCATGGGTACTTGGCCCACCCACACAAGTGAGGTTCCATTTTTATCTGGAGATTTCGGAGAATGCAGGGTGCCCAGAATTTTGTGGATCCACGCAGATTCCAGAACTTTTCATAAGGTTTGCAAGGTATTCTGGATAACAGAACCTGGTGAGAGCCACACAAGTCACCCCATCCTGGATTGCCCTTGGTGTCTAGTTTTTAAATATATAGAGCATGGGTACTCACAAACTTTCTGTCGGGGGCCAAAATTACAGTGTAGTTTGTGGCCTAGGGCCGCACCAGTAGGTGCGGGATCAGTGTAGGGAGGAGGGTGAGGGGAGGGGGGGCGAGGCTAGAGTAAAAAAAAAACCTGTTTCAGAACATTATGCAATGCTGTATTTCAAAAGCAGATGTAACTACAAAGAGCACATTTGACAATACATTTTACAGACAATAGCAATCTCAAGAGGCATTGCATAGCTTCATACACACTTTGACCCCAATTCCATTACAGCCTCTCTTTCTGTCAGTCAGTCTCTCTCTCAGTCAGTCTCTGTCTCAGTCAGCAGTCAGTCTCTGTCTCAGTCAGTCTCTCTCTCAGCCAGTCAGTCTCTCCGTCAATCAGACTTTCTCTCAGCCAGTCTGTCTATCCGTCTGTCAGTTTCTCTTCCTCTCCGTCAGTCTCTCTCTCTCTCTCAGTCGTCTCTCTCTGTCTTTCTCTGTCTCTCTGTCAGTCTCTCTCCCTCAGTCCATCTCTCTCTCTCTGTCAGAAAGTATCCCTGTCAGACAGTCTCTCTGTCAGACAGTCGCTCTCAGTCAGACAGTCACTCTCTCAGTCAGTCACTCTCTCACCGTCAGTCACTCTCTGTCAGTCAGTCTCTCTCAGTCAGTCAGTCAGTCTCTCTCTGTCAGTCTCTCTCTCTGTCAATCTCAGTTAATCTCGCTCTCTCTTTAAATAGCAGTATTTCTCTACTATAAACAGACACACAACAAAACCTAAATATAGATTTTTAGATCGAACTCCGGCGATGTATACACATAACTGACCCGGATCGCCTGGGCACAGGGCTTTATGTGGGATGAAAAACCTGGGGGTTCTCTAAAAGGGCCATGACCGACAAGGGCATGGCTTAAAAACATGTAAACAAAAACCTGTGCTTAGCATCGTGTGCCACCCTACTGGTATTTTGCTGCTTGTCATGATATATCAGATACAGCCAGTAACATTATACCTGCAACAAGTCAGGACTATTGGCTTTGCCAATGGTTATTAGTTGCATAAGATAAATAAGCAACAACTTTGGCTTTGTTGTATATAAATTATAATATTGAAAATGCTTCATCTCTGAAAAGATGAGACAATGAAAGAACTAAAACCAGTATATTTGAAATTACATCAAAATCTGTGCAATGATGCTACTGAGATAAGATTTTTTTTTGTTCACCCTGAGGACGAAAATGGAGACCCCGATAGTAAGTTGCATAAAATAAATAAGCAACAACTAAGACTTTGTTGTATATAATATATAACATTGAAAATGCTTCAGTTCTGAAATGATGAAACTGTGAACAAACTTAAACGAGCCTATTTGGAATTACATCAAAGTGCTGCTGTTGAGTTGAGATGTATCTAAGGGCGAAAATGGAGACATACGTGGTTGTTAGTTGCATAAGATAAATATGCAAAAACTATGGCTTTGTTGTACATAATATTGAAAACGCTTCAGGTCGTGAAATGATGAGACTGAAAGAATGAAAATAGTTGATTTGGAACTGACAAAAGCTTTCTGAGCTGTAGTGCTGCCGCCGAGTTGATATATATTTCACCCTGAAGGCAAAAATGGAGCCCCAATAGCTATCTGTCTCAGCACCTGCTTTGAAGCACTTGGTCCACTAAAACCCCTTACAACAACAACAAGAGGAACCGTGAGCGGACAATATTTAGCGGGGTCCAGTGTACATGTCCGAACGACTAGTAGCACAAGAGGGGTACAAAGTTCCCCGACAAGAGTGTTTGAGACAAGAGTGCATGCAGCATAGAAAAAGGGAGAAAGGGAAGGGCATTTCCCTTTTTGGAACTAAAACCCTCACACCCCTAGCAAGCTAGATGTCATGCTTCATCATATGGGTTCTGCTCCTCGTCAGACTGGCGCTGCAATGTCTGACGGGCACCCGTAAAGGGGCTCTTTATCGGAGATCTTTTGTTCCGGCCATATGGTGTGTGTGGGTGAGAGGGCAAGTGGAGGTGTAGTCGTGAAGGAGTGGTGAAGATAAAAAAGGTGGGTCAGTCCACAAGGATATTTATTAGCGTGGCTGACACCCTTGATTAAAATAGTTGGAGGGGAGATATATGCCAAGAAGTGTGTTCAGCAAAATACCTGCGACCCCCGGATCAGGTCAACATGTTTCTTGCTCAGGGGGCAATTCTTCAGGACCTAGGTGCTCAGTACTACACAGTGAATTAGAAATAAAATTAAAAAACTCAATGTACAACCTTATTCCAGGAGGTCAGAAGGAAGGCAGGCCAACAGGTCCTGCTATTGAGTGGCGACCTATGAAAAATACAGAGAAATGCAAGGGGAATTTCAATGCATTGTTCTATTAAAGGTCACAACCGTATCATGCTGGCAAAACACTCTTATGAGGACACACTCGTTGGCTCAAAACAATTAAAATCATAAAGGGGACTGCAAGGTGGGCGAATCAGCAAGAAAGGATCTTACCCTAAGTGACTCCCTAAGGCGCCTCGCAGTCTGCTCTCGTGGGACCTGCGCCAATGGTCAGGTACCTGTGGGTATAGAGAAATAAGCAGCGAGGCCACAGTCCTAGGGACGACTGAATAGTCGTGGGTTGAACAAACTGCTCATAAAAAGTAAATTTCAGCTGATGATTAACTCTCAATTGGCCACAGAAATCGGCAACAGCGCCATCTACTGTCACACTCACCTAAGTTAATATGTAAAACCTAACCACTGGCAATAAATCGAAGAGAAATACATACATATCTCTGCCCAAGATTTTAAGCCCCCTCGTAAACCACAAAGGATATCTTTACCTTTTGTGTCGGTCTATGAACAAGGAGGTCTGCAACAGAAAACCACAAAATATGGGGCAAGCAATAACAATGATGGCATTGGCTTAACTTACTGCTTTCAGAGGCGAGGATGCTGCACTTAGTGCCACGTGCCAGTGAATCTTGGCTCAGTTTCAGCTGGACACACACTGCTTCTACAGGCGCTGGGGTGAGCATGTGAGACACTATTTGTCTGCGCATGCCCCTTTGACCTTTTCCTGACAAATGCGACCCCCGAGGAATTACAACAGCAGTAATGACGCCGAGTCCCTAACTGCTGTTGTTTTCAACGGGGGCTGCAAGGGAAGGTCTGGCGGGCCGCAACTGGCCCGCGGGCCGTACTATGAGTACCGCCGATATAGAGGTTTGCTAGGTGTTCCTAGGTGCTGGTTGTGCTAAGGCCCAAAATCCACAGGTTGGCACATTGCGACAAAAGAGTCAGTGCCTAGTGGACTTTCTGCCACCCCGGGGGAGGGGGGCGTCGGAGGGGAGGTTTGCCCGATATGCCCCCAAGGGGTCTAGAAAGACTGTGGTTATTTTTGGGGAGGGGCATTACTATGCCCATTCTGGGTAGCCCCCAACCCACATATAAAAGAGCCAGTATAATCGCTCTCTCTCATCCCCAGGGGTGCAGATCAGGGTCTACTTCCCCCCATCTGTCTCCTGGGGGGCAGAAATACTGTGCCATATTGTGAGTTAACCATTATAAAAATATCTTCCTGCAACAATGTGCTGTTTCATTACTATACTGTATACTCTTTGTGTGCTCAAACGAAAATATTGCGCTGTTCTGCCAATTCCTGGAAAGACAAGAAACTTTCTAATGAGAAACTCTTGCCAAACCCCTCATGATTTCATTATTCTACATGTTCCTCGTAAACACTGTTAGCACGCACCAAGAAGTTTCGAAAGAGGAGCTGGGTGTGAACAAATCGTTCCAAGATGGAGATTTCCTAATAAGAAAACTACAGTCCTGTTGATGCTGCCACGCAGAAGCACAAAACCGACATACATCGGTCAGCGCTCGGATTTCCGGTCGCTTGAGATTTGTGGCTGTGAGGGAGGAAAGGATTTTCGTTAACGGAGATGATGTGAACCACTATTTACGATAACGACACGGGGAAAGGAGAAGGGCTGTGTGTTGTAATTCATTTGTATTCTCTGTCACGCGCTTCTGTCAGCGCGTGACAGTAAATGCCTTGGCTCTCCTGCACGAGAGCATCCCTGGTGTTAACCCCTTCCCATTGGTTCCCCCAACATTCTAACCTGACCTCTTCTCTCCCCGCTCTCCCAATTGTCATGATCCTTTCTTCCCAAGCCTGTACTGATAAGCCTACTCCCTGTGAGGCTATAATGAGTAAATATTAGAACCCTTCCTCTTCATTACCACACTGTGCAGTGGTGATTTAGACTAGAAAGGTACTTCCATAATATTGGACGCCGGTTAATTTTTTTTAATCACTTTATGTGTGCCGGAGGAGGTTGGTGGAGACAAACTTGGTATGAGCAGCAGAGCGACTGGCAGAAACTTCTTGGTACGTGCTAATAGTGCTTACGAGGAAGATGTAGAATAAACCAAGAGTGTTTTTGGCAAGAGTTTCTCATTAGAAAGTTTCTTATGTTTCCAGGAATTGACAGAACAGCGTGATATTTTCGTTTGAGCACACAGTAAGTTTACATTATAGTAATGAAACAGCACATTTTTGTAGGGAGATATTTTTATAATGGTTAACTCACAATATGGCATGTGGGCACGACCACATGGATATTACCAGCCAGGCCCGGCTCCAGGAATATTTAATTGGGTGGGCCAAAGGTACTTTCGGGTGGGCCACTGCTGGCCCTATTTATCGTTTATATATCCAGCCAGGCCTGCTTCTGGGCCCTCCTTTCTCTCCTTAGTCTTACAAGGCACAGTAAAACGCACTCTTTTCCAAGTCTCTTTCTAAATGTTATCACTTTCAAAAAGTGCTATTCTTCCATGTAATGTCCCTTTGATGGGAAGGGGAAGTTTCTTAGGTGGGAGTATCAAGCAAGTGACACTACTCGGGCTCTCTCTATGCGAGCATTCAGGGAGAAACCCTCTTCATTACTACCTCCACCTTACCCCTTACTCTGCAGCGCACTCCCTTCCAGGCTTGATTATCAACTTTTCGACCACCCCTCTCCATTACACCTTATCTCACAGCTGACCTTGGGTCCCAGCCCCATATCAGCCACCATTCAGTTCCACTTTCATTATTCTCAGTAAAAAATAATAGCAAAATCACGTTCGAACTTGAAACATTAAATATAGCAGTAAATGTAATTAGCATGCATGTTAAAGTATGCTCCACAGTTGTCCTAATCAGTCGGCTTTAGTGCTGGTGCAAAAGTCTTTTTGACCTCTGTTTTTTACCTCTTTGTCTGTATATAACTCAACTTCCACCCTCCAAAAGTGCCTTTCATCTCTCCGTAGCCACTCCCCCTCATGGTCTCCTCCTCAGACTCCCTAACTTCCACCCTCCACCAGTTCCCCTCATCTCTCCATAGCTCCCTCACACCTCAAGACCTCCTCCTCAGATCCCCTCACTGCCACCCTCCACCAGCACCCCTCATCGCTCTGTAGTTATCCCCTACCGTGACCTCCTCCTCGGATTCCCTCACTGCCACCCTCCGCCTGTGCCCCTCATCTCTCTGTAGTTCCCCCACCCCATGACCTCCTCCTCAAATTCCCTCACTGCTCCCTCCACCAATGCCCCTCAACTCTTTGTAGTTCTCCATCCCCGTGACCTCCTCCTCAGCTTCCCTCACTGCACCCTCCACAAGTGCCCCTCAACTCTCTGTAGTTCTCCCCCGTGACCTCCTCCTCTGCTTCCCTCACTGCTACCCTCCACCAGCGCCCCACATCTCTCCGTAGCCTCTTACCCCATGACCTCCTCCTCGGATTCACTCACTACCACCCTCCACCAGTGCCCCTCATCTCTCCATAGCTCCCTCACACCCCAAGACCTTCTCCTCAGATTCCCTCACTGCCACCCTCCACCAGCTCCCCTCAACTCTCTGTAGTTCTCCTCCCCCGTGACCTCCTCCTCTGCTTCCCTCACTGCTACCCTCCACCAGCGCCCCACATCTCTCCGTAGCCCCTCACCCCATGACCTCCTCCTCGGATTCACTCACTACCACCCTCCACCAGTGCCCCTCATCTCTCCATAGCTCCCTCACACCCCAAGACCTCCTCCTCAGATTCCCTCACTGCCACCCTCCACCAGCTCCCCTCATCGCTCTGTAGTTCTCCCCACCCTGTGACCTCCTCCTCAGATTCCCTCACTGCCACCCTCCACCTGTGCCCCTCATCTCTCTGTAGTTCCCCCACCCCATGACCTCCTCCTCAAATTCCCATTCTGCTCCCTCCACCAGTGCCCCTCAACTCTCTGTAGTTCTCCATCACCCCGTGACCTCCTCCTCGGCTTCCCTCACTGGCCCCTCCACAAGTGCCCCTCAACTCTCTGTAGTTCTCCTCCCCCCCGTGACCTCCTCATCTGCTTCCCTCACTGCTACCCTCCACTAGCGCCCCACATCTCTCCGTAGCCCCTCACCCCATGACCTCCTCCTCGGATTCACCCCCTACCACCCTCCACCAGTGCCCCTCATCTCTCCATAGCTCCCTCACACCCCAAGACCTCCTCCTCAGATTCCCTCACTGCCACCCTCCACCAGCTCCCCTCATCGCTCTGTAGTTCTCCCCACCTCATGACCTTTTCCTCGGATTCACAGACTACCACCCTCCAACAGTTCCCCTCATCTCGCCGTTGCCCCTCTCTCATATCCATTCGTTGTACAGCGCTACTCATATGAGTGTAGGGTGTCACAGTACTTTACATAACAACACACTTTAAACAGAGACAATAAATCGGTCTACGGGGAATGTCACATAAGCCAATGAGGATTACGAAGGTGTAGAAATCACGTCATCCACACTGGTGGGCAGTATATTTTATGAGGGTTTGGTCTGGAGAAGCACACACTCAGGATTTAAAGAGTACTCCAGTGGTTAAAGTTGGCTTTACTGATAAAAAGGTATAACTGCCCAAACAAACTATTTTTAGTAAAATTAGAATGTTGAAAGAATGGAGAAGTTCTAACTATATCACAACACCATAAAAGTGAAGTTTGTATGCAGCTCTTTGAAGACAGTTCATAGGTCACTGTCCTGTGTTAGGATAGTAACTTCTGAACTGCAAGTAACACACGGATATCTGTGACAGAGGTAGTAACCCACTGAGCTATTCCCATAAAATTCAGTTTATCTGCATTTAAAAACTACCAACAGACAAATGGTTCCTCTGCAGCAGGATCGTAAATCACCAGTTATCTGAACCGTTTTTATTGATGTTGTAGATCGGTGGCAGATTTACTGCTCGGGCCAAGGATCATGTTTGGGTGAGCCAGGCTCATGTTTGGGTGGGCCTGGCCCACCTGGCCCACCCTCTGGAACCGGGCCTGTTACCAGCATGTCAAGGCTAGCACCAACTTCACGTTTAAAGTATGGAGCATGTGGTGGTTTTCTTTAGACTTATTTTTCTTCTCCAGATGTAAATATTTTATGAGGGTGCACAGCTCATATTCTCTTGTTAATTACGCATTAAATGTTCCTTTTCACAGTCATAAGGGGGCATATTATCAAGGGATTCATCTCTGCTTTTTTGGCTTTAAAAGCCAAGAAAGCGGAGATAAAATAATCTCCCTATCAGTAACAGGGTGCTAACACGCAAATTCGCATGTTAGCACCCTTTTTCTCAACGCTTCCCCTTGCATCTCTAAGGAGATGCAAAGGGGGCGTTCCAGTGAAAAATAATAGGAGAAATGTTGTTAAGCGACATTTCTCCTATTATCAAGGATATCGCTAACCCTGTTAGTGATAAAAAAGCAGCGCTAACCGCGGTTAGCGCTGCTTTTTATACACCTGGTATTTTCCTGACTTAGCCATGATATCCTATGGAAGTTGGATATCATTGCTAAGTTTGTGAGCCCCAATCATCAAGCTAACGCCAAACTTCGAGAGATTATCATTGGTTTTCCAGCGATAATCTCTCATTTGGCAGTTAGTGTGAGTATTTTTATCACTTCTGAGATAAACGTTGCTAACAGCAAGTTATCTCAGCGATAAAAAAAACGTTGCTAAGCCTAGTTAGCAGTAAATATCGCTACTCGTTGGTAATATGCCCCAAGGTTATCTATGGGCACCAGCCTTTGCAGCGCAGTTTCAATTGGTTGCGTATATAATGCGGACCATGCTGGTCATCATTGTTAATGTCTGTTTTAAATTTGAGTCGAGAACAAGAGCCCCTGAAGTAGGGCGAGTATCCCGAAATGCATTGGGCTACAACAATCGACCGCATTCAAGATTGAATTTGCATTTTATACATATAAATGTGTCATTGATTTGAAATAAGAAGTTTATGTATTTCGGGAGGGGAACAGATGAATAAACCCCAACAGTGGTCTACATGTTTATAAACTAGAAAATAGTTTTTGAGAGTATTGTTAAAGATTTTTATATGTGGAAGTCTTACAATATGAGTGAATAACATACATGATATACTCGTTAGCAGTCCCCCGAGGTCCAAAGCAGTGTTTTCCGTGGCACAATTAGAGTTAGATAAAGTGTATGAATGACAACATACACACCTGGTGAGCATGGGCCTGCAAAGGTAATACAAGCAAAGGTATAATAGTGTGCACGAGAAATCACATGTACTCTGCTGAAAGTGCCAGCTTTGCAGCAGGAGAGACAGTGTCTACCCTCAGAAAACAGTGGATAGACAGCGTCTACCCTCAACTCAAGCCCTATGTAGCAAGTCCACTTCAGGCGAGATGACGCAAACCAATTTACTACAGACACCATAAGTTTGTGAAAAGCAGATAGGTTTGCATCACAATATAGACATATAAACAACCTTGCAAAAGCTATACAAATAAAAGTAAACCTAGCTAATACATCATGTTCCTCAACAAACTCTGCCACCTTACCCCTCCCCTAGCATTCCTCTTCTTATTTAACTCCCCTGCCCCCCACTGTCACCACTATTCCCTCTTTCACTAGCTGCAACTCTTCTGTCTAACTTGACGTGTTTACCTGTAAACAACTGTAACCCAATGGCCCCCAACCTCAGAGATGATCCACCCATACCGCAGCCAAACCAACCCAAATTGTAACCTAAGATACAGTGTATAACCCGCCTGTACCTGCTTATTCGCGACAAGCTAAGTATAGAAAACATATACAACTTCAAACAGCACTCCTGTTCCCTTATCGCTGCCCCTCTCTGCACACCTGTAAATGTTAAACACCCTAACTATTCCTTGATAGGGGGGGTAAGCTAAAAAAAGCCCACTTTTCATTTCTACCCTGTGCCAGCGTGTACTCACCTAAAAGAGACCCCACCCCTGCTGATTATATCTTTTTAACCCCTATCCTCTAACCCTTCTGACCATCCCCTGTCCAGCAAGCACCCTGACCTTCACCTCTCGACAGAAGACCCCGGGGGTCAAGACTTGAAGTACCCTAACCCCTACAAAGCCCCATCCGGCACGACGGCGCAAACCACTTCACTACTAATACCACAAGTGTGTAAAAAATGCCGCTTAAATACAGTTGGGCATCACAATATAAACATATACACAACCTTGGGAAAAGCCATACAAACTAAAGTTATCCTGAATAAACTCTGCCCCTCTCTAGCATTCACCTTCCTATTTAACTCAACTCTCCCCAACAGTCCTACCATTCCCTCTATGACTTTCTGTCCAGCGTGACTGATTGCTGTCAATGCCTGTAAGCCAATGCCCCCACCCCATACCGCAGCAAAACCAACTCTGCTTGTAACCTTACCTCAGTGTAAAACCTGCCACTCATAAAAATCAAACCTTGAACCTTTTCTGCCACACCCCACCCATGTAAGAACAAAATAGCCAAACTCCCGCTCAAACTTTCACCCCTAACGGACTCGCTCATCCTTACCTTAATTAGGTATAATTACATGGTGACGTCCATCAAGTGCACCCCGTCATCTCCAAGAAACGTTTTCACCAGTTGCAGCCGGCATGACTCGTAGGTGAGGGGGGGCGACGAGGGGGGTCGCTCGGGGGCGGGGGGGGTAATTTAATAAAAACTATTTTTTTTTTAAACTTACCTTTGCCTCCAGTTTTGGACTGCTGCGCCACTTTCCCTGCTCTCTCTGCTCACAAGAAGCAAAAGCAGGCAGCCTCCCTTTCCTCCCCTAAGCCAATCAAAACGCTGCCTACATGGAGAAAACGGGAGAGTGATCATGATCATGATTGCTTTGGTCGACATTGGGACCAACGAAAGTCCGCGCCCATAACATTGGGCTAGCCACTCCTCCCGACCCGCCCGCCCCCAACCAGAAGTGCGCGAAGCAGAAACGTAAAATGGTATTTATACCATTTTGCATTTCTGCTTCTCGCACTGTGAGAAAGCAGTGGGGCGACGCTCCGATTCCCACGTGGAGGAGCTGCCCCTAGTTTTCACCTGAAATATAACGTAGTCATGTGCAATCCTCTCTATTCGTTCTTCTCAACGAAAATGCCTTAATTTCCTATTAATCTTTCTCCAAGCCTAAGCAGAGGCCGCATGAGCATCACTGTAGTTGCCAGTGGCAGCCGCCAGTAACAAAGGGTGGTGCGGCTGGTGAAGGGAGCGCAGAGGCGGAGAAAGAGCGAGCGCGGGGGAGTATTAATAATTAAAAAAACGTACCTGATGCCGCTGGCCACCTCCGCGTCACTGGCCGTTTCCTGAGTCCCAGCAGCCCCTGCGACAGACTTCCAGCCAATCTCTGTGCTGCAGAGCAGGGCAGGGATTAGTCTGAGCAGGCGGGAAAGATGTACTTTTCAGACCAGGGAGTCTGTGCAGGTTTCTCCAGCCCGGCTACTGAGACGGATGGCTAAACACACATGAGCACTTAGGGACTAGGAAGTGTACAAGCACTACTCCACTCCCTCCCATGCCCTGCCCCTCCATGCACAAGCTGGCAAACAAAAAATAAAAAGATGCTAGAGCATTGTGTTATTTTTCCTTTGCTGGTTCTGCGCCAGTTAAGGGATGATGCTCCCCTGCCATGGCGGAGGAGCCGCCACTGGTAGTTCTTGTCCATAACCAGCGTATCTCTCATGACTCCTTTTTTATTTCCTTTAGTAATCCCATGGCCTTCACCTTTACCAGGTCATTTTGCCCTAAATGAATTATGAGAACATCAGGACAGCGGCTGCATTTTTGTAGTTTATTTAAAGGAATTAACAATTCCCTTCATCTCATGCCACCTTAACCAAACCAATGTATCTGGACTTGCAGGTCATCAACACACAATTGTTTGCCATATCACTGCTGTGATGCCTGCCTTGCTGCCACTTTACAAAAGAGAGACCACATATCGAAACTGAGATGAAATCTCTGTGAGGTCCAGGCACACAACCTGCAAACAACCAGCGAAAGAAAACATGAAAATTGACAAAGTAACATTTCAACAAGTACTTCTTAATGTAACACCCATACAGGCCCAATATCTTTCAAAGCAGTATGATATTCAACCCCACAGTGTTTAATCCTGGCTACCCCCAACCCCATGCATCAGCCTCTGTAGCCATTCCAATAATGGGCTGGAAAACGCAAACCTGTCAATGCTTTATGAAGCACCAACAGCACTTAACAACTCTTCAACTTGTTATCCTCCCAGTGCCTGAATACAAACCCCCCCAATTCCCCACCTTGTTTTCAAAGCTTCCCATGCTGCCATAGGACAAATCAACTGAACTGGATAATGATGTAAGACCACTCTTCTACCTACCCCTGCTGGTCTGATTTTCCCATTACAATCTTTACCTCCAGCCTATCTCTCCTTTCCATGACATCAGTAAAGCGTAAAACGCCTCATTCCTACTCCCAATTAGGTCAAAAATGGAGAAAACACAAAAAAACACCAAACCAAACCCCCTCCCGAAAACAACTTTGCTTCATCTTCTGTCGAACATACAGAATCTAGTATGGGAACATGTTTCTCCAACAACTGATGTGAAACTGGTCTGCAAAGTATTTTCTTTGTTCCACGATCCCTCGCCCATCCCTCCAGTAACCTTCTGTCCAAGTTCCCTGTCGATGGCATGTATCCCCAAAACATTTTCTCATAAAATGCAATTCCTGACAGTTTACCTGCAATGGACGCGGGTGATAACATTCTATCTATTATGTCCAACATGAAATTCAGAACATAATTCCTCTGCTCTTCCACCCCAATATCCCTACCATCCCTGCTGTGTGCTCCCGAATCATTGAACTCCATTCAAGCTTGCCGATATGCCCTTTGTGTAGATGGTATCAACAAAATCTCCACCAGACTCAGTAATCTGTACTGTGAACTTCCCAGAGTTCCTCATGCATGTGTGTTTCCAGTGTTAGTCCATGAATGTCCACCATTGGGAAGCGGATATAGCATCCGCAAGGTCATTGATGATTCTGGGGACGTGCCTCGCCTGAAAAGTCACATTATACATCAGGCACTGTAATACAAAAACTCTTAGCAATCGGGAAACCCTTGGATCCCTTCCTGACTGTTTATTTACAATGTCTACAACTGCTTTGTTGTCAACATTAAATAAAACTTTTCTGTTCTGAAAATGTGTACCCACAGTCACACAGCAACATCCAAAGGAAATAATTCCAGAAAGGCAATGTGTCTCCCACCAAGTTTCCAACCTTATGGCCATTCCTCAGCACACCACCTCCGCTAATCTGAATGGACTACTTACCGTCTTCCCCCCAGATCTTCCAAAGGTACTCCAATGAACCTGCCCAGAAAAACCTTGCCCACCCTCAGATTTGCCTTGAAACCAGCGGAAATATGAACCCTGTGGTGAAGTAGTTGTTTACCCAATCATGCCAAGCCCCATTGCCCACCTTCCCAACTTCTCTGGCAAAGTTTAAGTAACCCAACAAAACCTGCATCTCTTTCACTGACGCTTTTTTCTTCAGCAACACGCCATGCAACAGTTATAATGCCTCATTCTTATCTGCAGGCAATCAGTACCCAAGTATGACAAAACGGCATGTGGTCCAACTGTCTTCTCTGGGGGCAGAGGAACACCAATATCTGCCACCACAGCCTGAACAGTAGCGAGTATGTTAGCACACAATGCCTTTTGCTGATTTCCCAGCAGTAAAACAATCAACCAAGTAATGTGTAATAGTTGTGCACTACGAAAAAGAATCAAATGCCCATTGAAGAAAACTACTAAACTTCTCAAAAAGTGCTCAGGACACCGAACAACCCTAGTCTGGGTAAGACACTACACAACCTAAGTTATCCTGTGCTCACCCTCAGGTAGCTTGGAACAGAAGAGGCAGACTTAATTTAAGAGGTGATGCGTAAAGTATGTGTGCAACACTTAAAAGGTAAAACAGTGAAACATCTCACAAAAAGTATCCACACCAGTTTAGAAAAAGTCTATTTATTTTAGTAAAACAAGACCAAAGCAACAAAAATCCACTTACTAGAAGTTGAGATATGAATTTTTAAAGATTAAATGCAAAAATACCGCTTAGCAGCAGTAAGCGCCTAAAGAGTTAATTGGTATTGACGGGCTGGGATAAATTCAAGAGTTCAGTCCGACTGCAATGGAGCACGGGCGGATCTAGAGTCCCACTTAGGCCGCTAAAAAAAATACCTTGATCCTTGGTTTACGTTGATGAACATGTTTGGTGCAGCCAAGCAATGCTTTGGTGATTCCCATTCAGCTGGATTTCTTCAGGCAACAGCAGCAATGCAATGGGCCCCTGAGCCATGCAGCGGTTCCTAGATGCGGCGCTTCTGAATGCAATGTGCCAGGTTTCTCCACACTGTAGTGGCAATGCGCCAATCTTCTCAGCGCAGCGGTGGCAATGTGTTGGTTCTGAAGCGGCAGTTCCAGAGATGAAGCAGCGGTTCCGAAAGCGATGCATCAATCCTGTTCCCCCAACGGCATTGATATGTTGATTCTGCTCTCACAGCAGAGGATATCTTTGTTCCGCTGGAGCAAACACCTTGGGTCACTTCCAACGTTCCAGGACTGCTGTGGCACCACTTGGCAGGACAGACTCACAAGCAGTAGAGTCCAAGTGTTGAGGCAGGATTGTTGAGTCTTTTTCATCCCTGAGACTTAAAAATAGAAGGCAAGCCAGCATGCCCTTGGAGTCACTCGGGGTTCAAGTGATGCAGTCCCAGTCCCTCTCACCCAGGCAAGAGAGAGAAGCAGCAGGTACACAAAGCAAGGCAGGTGTTCAACAAACTGCAGTCCCAGCAAAGTGACAGTCCTTTGAGCAGCGGAGCAGTTCTTCTTCTTGAGG
Source organism: Lissotriton vulgaris (assembly GCF_964263255.1). Classification (NCBI taxonomy): domain Eukaryota; kingdom Metazoa; phylum Chordata; class Amphibia; order Caudata; family Salamandridae; genus Lissotriton; species Lissotriton vulgaris. Next base: position 1,384,966,213 of record NC_141696.1, on the reverse strand, counting down.
CAGAGTTGTCCCAGGTTTAGAAGTATACTGAAGTTTGTCAAGGGTTCAGTACTTATACCCAGTTGTGCCTTTGAAGTGAAAGAGATTTCAAAGAATGTTTTGAAGTGCCCACCCTTCCTGCCCTGACTCCAGACTCACTAAGGGTGGAGGGGTATGACATAGCCTATTCATGTGTACGTGTGAGGCTGTGCCCAGCTCCTCCCTCTCATCCTCCCAGGAGAACCCATCAGACACACCTAAGCTTCCTTTGTGTGTGACTTTCTAGAGGGAATACACAAAGCCTAGCTGTCACCCACCCAGACTGAACAGAGACAGGCAGCACGCACCAAATGGCTAAAGTAAGTAAATGTCAACTTTCGGAAAGTGGCACTTTCTAAACTGTAAATTAAAGTCCAACTTCGCAATAAGTTGTGATGTTAAATTGTGAGTCCAGTGACATCAAACTTGAAACCTCTATCTCTTCATAATTGGGAATAACACGTAAAAGAGGCAATAAGGTAATCCCAATGTTATCCTAAGCAAACGATGGGCCTTGTTGTAGTGAAAAAACAAATGTAAGATTTTTTTCACTGCCAGCACATGTAAAACTTCAACGTACATGCCCCATGTTTTAAATACATTGTGTCCTGCTCTCTGGGCTGTTCAGGGCTTACCCTAGGTTGACTTATGTGTAGTCAAAAGAAAGGTTTGGCCTGGCAAGAGTTTTAACTTGCCAGGTCGACATGACAGTTTAAAACTGCACACACAGGCTCTGCAGTGGCAGGTCTGAGACATGGTTAAGGGGCTACTTAAGAAGGTTGCACAATCGGTGCTTCAGGCCCAAAAGTAGCATTTAAGTTACAGGCCCTATGCACATGTAGTACACTTTACTAATGACCTATAAGAAATTAAATATGCCAATTTGGTATGAGCCAATATGACCATGTTTAGAGGAGAAGGCACATGCACCTTGGCACTGGTTAGCAGTGGTTAAGTGCTCAGAGTCCTAAAGGAAGGCAAAAAGTTTGGGGTGACCCTTCAGAGAGGGCCATTTTCCAACAGTATTGTTATAAATCCTTGACATTTTCAGAAAATATTGAGAATCTGCTTGTTTTCTAGACCAAATGCAGATAAATGATTGTCTGTTTTTAAAGTAAGTGACTTGGTGTGATCAACTTGTTGACTAGTTATAAAATGCGTTGAAACTCAAGGGATTCTATAATTTGTAATATAAGTTCAAAATTCACACATACTTTGATGTAATTAAAATATATAAGAAAAGTGTGATATTACCAACCTGTTGGTTGTGGTCTGTGAATTTCAAGAAATCATAACCACTCTGGACTAATTTTTATGGGTACATTTGTTACTTGGAATTGTGTACGGTACAACATGCATGAAAAGCACATCATCTTTACGAAGATGATACTCGAAGAAGTCGAACATGTCAAATCAGGGGAAAAGGAAGCTAGATGGAAGATCAGTTGCCTGCAGAGAAGTATTCAATGTACATGTTTATGATGTTAAGCATTAATGTGTTGTTTATGTTGTTGAACAGTGCTTAGTTTTTCTAAACATTACTTATCACTTATTGTGAATTTGATAGCAGAGTAATGACTCTGTCTATCGCAGTATTTGGGTGGCAGACTTCTAAGAAACAAATTGATCCTCTGCACTTAACTTTTTTTTTTTATTAAGCAGTCAGTGCTAAATTATTCTCCTAATGAGTTTGAAGGCTATGCTGACCATCCGCAGTGGAACCTAAAGATGTGGATGGAGACACCGGTTGACCTCTCAAGTCGCAAATAAGGCCTCCAGACTGCTGGTAAATGAGCACACGTAAAGGGGGGAAAGGGCAGCAAATGTGGTGAGGGGCAAGAGTGTGGTGCCTGAGGAATGAATAGAAGGGAAACAGAAGACACAACTTGAGCCTCTGAATTCTTAACTAGAAAAAAGGTGAAAATTGGAATGCTTCCATTAATTGTAGCATCTGCTAATTCATCTGGCTGCATTCCAGAACATTTATTTGCCCGGTATGTCTTAGTGATGCCAGCCTTAGGCTCAAATAAGAGCAGTACCCCCAAAACTACTAGGCCAGTTACCCTCAAGACAGAAGCAGTAGCAACCCCCAACTGATTTTGTCATACTTGGGCTAATCAGTGAGGTGCAACTGGAGTCATTTGGCTCAATGAGCAAAGGACCCGTGTCTGGGCATTTCCATTGCATGGTCAACTCGGCTCTAGACAAAGCCTTCTGAGAGCATCCCTAACCCTGGAGCGCGCCCGGTATGGTCTTTGGCAAAGGGCACAAAGTCTAGCTGATCCCAACGTTATGTGTCTTGTCTCCTTGGCCTTATATCTGCTTGGTAGGGTCTTTGACTGTGTCCAGCATACTCAGGCAAAACGGTTTATCTTTTGACCATGCAATGTGCCCTTCCCCAAAGCCCAAGGACCTGCTGGTTAGGCTCTGGGCTCAGGATGTGCCTTTGGCTATGCACTGCACCCTGTTCCTCGGGCTGAGCTCAGTGTACATGCCTTCTGCCTTCCCCTCCCCCCCAGCCCTACGGTTTCAGAGCAAAGCTTTTTCAATGCCAAGTGGACTCTTGACTGCAGAGTCTTCTGAGCATGGTCTTTAATAGAGACATTTTGTCACAGTCACCTGCCAGAAATCCTGCGGGCAGTATGTAAATACCACACTACAGTATTGTAATAGTATATTCAGTGACAATTAAACATGTTTGCCAGCATTATTGGTATCACCATTTTTGTAATCTGCATAAAGTGATATCTAAATCAATTATTCCCCAGATTTGATCTTATGTATAAATGTACCAATTGGGAAGCAAGATTTCCTGAGTAGTTTGAAAAGCAAATAGGTAAACACATAATTTCATGAAGTTTGCAAACGTTACTGAAGCTGCTGCAAGGCACTCTATGACAGAGACGCAGGAATGGAGGGAAAGAGCTTCGTGGTGCCACGTTGTCAGTTCTGCAGCTCAGGATTCTGCTTTTTGAACTACTTTCTGATGCCTCGCCTGACCCAGATATTTGCTCAAAACTCTAAAGCCCGGCCCCCCATCACAGCTATGCACTCAGCATATCGATTCGGGCCGCAACCAAGCTGCTTGCTTGTCTGCTTGCCATTGTTTATCTCCACTGCCCCCACACACTTCTTCCACCACTCTCGTGGGGTGGGGCACCGACCTTGAGGGGCCTGGCCAGAAGGTCAGAGAACAGACTGGAGCATTCACTCCCAGTCACTATTCCCCGAACAAGGGAGGCATGGGGAAGGCAAGGAGCAGATGGCAGGGTGCGTGGGAGCGGAGCTGGTGGTTGTACTCAACCACTGCAAGTATGATGAGCCCAGGACCTTGCAGTGGAGGCCCAGCTAGGCCTAGGTGCGGCTTGTGGGAGACCTGGTGAGCTCCCACCCAAACACTGAGAGATGACTGAATGTCTGGACCTAGGAGAAAATAAGGAGCACAATAGGAAATAAAGAAATAATCCCTCCTCACCTGGAGAATCCCATCACATCTTACGTGCCCGGTCCTGCCCTAATTCTCCTCACCTCAATATCCCTCCATATTGCCCTCTCACCATCCAGGATACTAGCGGGCTGCAAGGAGAAGACGGGAAGAGATAACAGCAATGCAGGTGAGGTGTGGAGAGGGCGGGCGAGGGGCGCTACAGAGTGGGGCGAAGCAAGAAGACTTCATCCATTGGCTGTGCGACTAATCAGCGAGCAGCGCCTGGGAAGAAGGGGTCAAACTTGTGTCTTCAATAGCATGCCACATCCAGCTCTGCAGTCAAATGACCTCACAAAGAACTTTTAGCCTCCGACGAAAAGCAGAGGAAAGCGGTCCTATATAACTCAAAGCAAACAAGCTACATGCTAAAATGCCCCAAAGGAAAAGCCTGTCTCTGAAAAAAGCCCAGGCAGATTTACCCCCCTCACAACCTACCCCACCATCACCCTGAACCTTCTTTACATCTCATACTAATGAGGCGGTCGATCTGGGGGTGAAACGGAGATGCCAAAAGAGAACACATATGACCAAAACACCTGCCTCGAAAGGATCCACAAGGGAATTGCTTCACAAATTCTATGATACTCATCACTGGGGTCAGCCAGTGCCACCACATGGTTCTCAGCTAACCTCTACACCAGGGGTCTTCAAACTTTTGTAGGTTGAGCCCCCCCAGCTGAATTTTCTTTAAATGTCGGGTCCACCCACTACCTGACAGAAATTTCTGGAATCTGGTTCACTACATAATTGTCAGCCACCCGCATATCCCGGGCCTTATCCGGCAAATAATCAGAGTGTTTAGTTAACTGCAGGTTTGTGAGTGGGTGGGGTTAAACGACAGAGGCTTATTACACAACTCAAAACACAATTTTCCAAGATAAAATGTGCACAAATTGTTTTTACTAGGATGCTTTGTTTTACACATGACAAAGATTTATAATAACAAAATAAATCTGTGGATGGATTTTTGCTTCTGCCATCCTCAGGTTGCGCTCCACATTCAGTCTCGAACGGTACTTAGTCTTTAATACCACAAGTGCTGAGAACCCAATCTCACATAAATAGGACAAGCTAAAAGGCAAGAGAGTTTTGATAGCAGTTTCTCTCAAAGCTGAATATTCTGCAGACATTTTCAGCCAAAACTCTCCCAGTGAGACTTTGCTGAAATGCATCTGCACAGTACGGTCACTTTGGAGATCAATCAGTTCTTCCTGCATATGAATCGGGAGATGGCTTGCCACCTCTGCCGGAAATGGTTGAAAGACCCAGTCATTGAAGTGCTCGTTGTCCTCAGGAAAATACTTTTGCAAACTGTCTCTGAGAGACGTAAGGTGATTTTTTATTATCTCAGCAGCACTTGGAAGTTCATATTCAGTCTCCTCAAGAGCATCTACTAAACCTGGTAACTGCTCAAACATGCCATCTTCAACTAGTCTTTTCCATAACTCAAGCTTCTTCTTGAATGCTATTATTCTTGTATTCATGGTAAAAGAAGTGATGTCAGCTCTTTGCTGAGACAGATTCTGGGAATCTAATTTTTCACAAATGTCAGCAAGGTATGCTAGAAGGACAAGCCAGCAGGCTTGCTTAGTTGTTCTGCTTTGCAGGGGTCCAAACACAGAAGAAACTGCCATACTTCATTCCTTAATTCAAAGATGCGAGACAACACTTTCCCCCTAGGTTAACCACCGCACTTCTGTATGAAACAGTAAGCTATCATGCTCGACTCCCATTTCTGCACATAAAATTGTTAATAGACGAGTTCTTGTGGGATGGGTCTTTATAAAATGTACTATTTTTATAGCAGAATTCAGCACAGCCTCCAGTTCGCTGTCCATGTTTCGATGTGTATCATACAATGTGTTCACAAAACATGTGGAGCCCCTTTCAATACATTCGCTTTTAGGCCAGACCTAGCACCACACATTGAAGGAGCACCATCTGTGCAGATTCCAACACAGTTTTCCCATTTTAAGCCATGGATATTCATGAAGTTATTCATAATGGCAAACAAATCGGATCCTGTTGCTGGCCCCTTGATTGGCTTGCAAAATAAAAAATCTTCTATAATAGCGTTTCATGGCAGTATCGAACATTAGCAATTAAATGGACCTCCTTTGACACATCAGTTGCTTCATCCAACTGTAAAGCAAACAAACTTGCGGCCACATGCATCATTGCATCTGTTTGCGATTCCTAAATTGCGAAAATTAAGGAATCTCAATTTAGAAATCGCAAACGGCAATGCATGAACAAATCGCATTTATTTTTGCGATTCGGTATTTTTCCTTAATTGCGATTCACAATTTGCGAATCCCAATTAAGGAAAACCCTTCCCATTGATTCCTATGGGCCAAACGGCCCATAGGAATGAATGGGAAGGCATTCACATTTTGCGAATGTCAAATTGCAATTCGCAAAATGTGAATGCAATGTTAAGGGTGCAGGGGGGGGTCCAAAGTACCCCTCCCTGCACCCCTGAAATGTAACTTTAAATGCAATTTACACACACACATGCCCCAAGGGCATGTGTGTGTGTAAATTAAAACTTTCAAAAATGCAATTTGTGCATATTTGAAAGTTTTCGGTAAATTAGCATGAAGTTCAAGTTCATGCTAATTTACCACTTCCAAATTGCAAATTCGCAAATAAAAATGATCATGCATTGCATTTAAGAAATCTGAAATTGGGATTTCTTAAATGCAATCGCAATTTTAGAAATCGCAACATGGTTACTATTCCTAAAATTGCGAAATGCATGATGCATTCCAAATTAGTCAATTGCATTCGCAAACGGCCGAAAATTGCGATTCGCACCGTTTGCGAATGCAATTGACTTTGATGCATGTGGGCATTGATTTCAACCGGGCTAAGAGCTGGCCCTGGATATCTTCTGACATGTCAGAGATGCAGGGGCAAACTGGTGTGTCTGTTAAACCTCTCTGCTGCTTGTTCACCAAGCATTGTCTTAGCTACATCGAGCACTGCTGGGAGAATCACTTTTTCTCCATCTAAAAAGGGCCTTCTGAATTTGCTACTTGGGATGATGCTTTCAATGCATTAACAGGAGTAGTTGCCACGTTTCACTGCTTCTTTCTGCTGATTTATCTCTTGAACTTCCTGACAATAAAATCTCTGCTTTTTCCTGCTAGAGACCCATGTTTCATTTCAAAGTGATGTCTTAGTTTGGTTGTCTTCAAGCTGTTGTTAGCTAAGATCACGCCACAAACCACACACTGTGGTCTACTTTCTCTACTAACAACAATGCAGGTGAAACCAATGTCCAAATGGGAGGAATCATATTTCCTTGTTTTTTCAGCTTTTCTCTCTCCATCAGTTTCTGTTTCAGCCTTTCGCTTGATCACTCTACCATCTTTTGGGAGCAGAAAAAGATCCATGTCAAATGTTTGCTTAACCTAAGATACAACATTTGAAGCTGCATGTTAATGAATAGTACATGGCTTCAATTTTACAGCTGCATGAGGTACAGCAGGTTTTCAACGTTGTAGTTTCCAAAAAAATCTTTCAAAAAATCTTCTTATGTTTTAAATAAAATAAATTTGGATAAAATAATTCTGTGGTAGTGAATAAAAAGTAATCCCAACTCATCCAGGTGTTAAGTAGGTGCTCCCAAAATTGATGCAGTATGTATATGCTGTATACTACTGATGAGGCTCTGCAAGTTACTTGTTCAAAGGTTGGTGAGTGCAAACTTCTGCCCTTCCCCTTCACACATCACTCAAAAACAAATGGGTATCTTCTTATTCACTTCCTCAGATGTTCCTGCTGCCTGAATAGGAGTCCTCGGCCTAGTGATCAAGTAGCTTTTACTCTTGCAATGAAGAGAAAATGTTTAAGAAATATTACTTGCATGTGTCTCAGTATGTTTTGCATGAGACATTGTGAAAGCTCCCCCGAGATCAGAATCATAGTGATGGGCAAGGGAGTGAGTGACATACCTCTAAGTTACCTGCTGCCTTACCTTAAGGGCAAATAAACTATGCCATGATCTGCAAATTATTAGTTTGAAGTCCTGATGGCTGGTAAGATAGCCATGGTCTCCACGTTAAATTTGATTTCTGGTGCGGCCAAATTAGCTTTCCATTTTTTCAAGTTTGTTAAATTGATCTTGCATGAACTTCCTTGCAGCTCCTTCACTTCAATAACCCCATACACAACACACCCACTGTCCTGTAAGCACAGAGTTTCTTTTACTTGTGCTATGTTAACATTTCAACACATGTTCAGTTCCTTCTTGCACGTTTGCACAGAATCACAACTGGCACATGTGACTAATGTCATGTGAACTCTACAGAGTAGCGCATGATTGGATGAGCATGTATTTGGAACAACTTTAGGATCCACTGAAAGGAACTGTGAGAAACTTGCACTGCCTTTGATTCTCAACTTCAGAGGTCTTAATTATGGTTTTTGGTGTGTTTAAGTATGGATGCATAATTTTCATGGAGCCCTGGCCTTTATGATATTACAGAGGGATGGCCAGAGTAAAAACAGCCCTGGGAAAAATAACGTATTCTACTGTATCAAAAACGGTTCATACAACGTGTGCTGTTTATTGGCATCTGGAAAGGAATAAGGAGGGCTCCTGGGATACTCTGTACTGCCACGCTGTACCTTTTTTAAATTATGTATTAAAAATATAAATCTTTCCTATGCCAATGCTAAGACTCCGTTGGTTATTACACCACCATGATATATTGGGGAAAATAAGTGCCAATAATAACTTTAAAAATATAATATTTTCACAGTTTTACATTGTGCAAACTAAGCTCCTGCGTACTGGAACACTTTAAATGAGCCCCAGTTCATTACACCGGGTCCGATTTATTATATTACCCATGGATAAATTAAATTATTATGTCCAAGATCACAGGATGTTGCGCCAAGGCCAGGATTCAAACCTTACTCCCCAGTTACAAAGTCCGCAGCTCTGACTATATAACATCTCTCCGCTTCGATTTTACAGGCATCCCTTGTCCTACACAGCCAGGTAGCTATGCTATGAAGAATTAACATTCATATGTAGACAAAGCCTAAAAATGCCAGAAATTTGAATTTTAAGTATGCTTTTTCAGCCCAAATCAATCTTCAAAGTGGAATCATGCTAAGTGTAATAATGTGTGTATGAAGCTTTAATTCTCTGCAACTTCTGTAGCGTTTTGAAGGCTTCTAGTGATAGCTGTGAGTATGCTTACACGCGCATTAGTATGTATTTGTGTGTGGCAGAATGTGTACCCAAGTAAACGTTTTCTGTGTCTTTAAGGGAGACAGTGTTATCAGATTTTTCGAGCACTCCCTAGCTCAGAGCTGGTAAACGAGGAACAATTCTTCTCTAGAAATCATTAACAAATGTTTTACGCAGCATTATAATGGGATAATTGCCCACCAATCAGTTCTGGATCCGAAGACAAAGGTGAAAGTCCACAGAGAGGGCGCTGAACGAACACCTCATTGAGAATTCCTTAATGGTACGATAAGTTGCTTGCCTGAAGCAGTGGGGGTTTAGGACACATGTCAGGCTTATGTTTAAAAAAAATAGAACTAATACAAAATTTATGTTTTTGAAAAAAACTTTTAATTCATGACTGAAGAAAAAAGCACATCTGTATCTCAGGGTCACATATACATTACTCACTCACTTAACACGTCACAAGCCTAGCGCCAATCCCCACTCTTAGACGCAGCATATGCCCCCCTTGACGCCCTTGCAACACCTCACTCAACTACACCTCCCCGCCCGAACTCTCTCACTCAACCTTTCAGTACTGTTATGAATTGCACATCACAGGGGCAGCTGAAATTCCAGGAGCCTAGTCCCGACAGCTCGACGACTTCGGAGGGCTGGAAGAGGTCCCCCGCTACACGGCGGAGGAGGGCACTGGACATCGAATGCTGGCTCATACTATGTGACCTATTGTTCCACCTGTCTGTCTATGCTCCCCCAGGTACTTCTCTTGTAAAGCGCTCTGATATCCGCAAGGATCTTGTCCGCGCTATATAAAACTTTCTAAATAAATAAAATAAATTACAGTCATTATTTTCATTTTCTACCCCTATAATACTTGTGGCAACTTCTGACCCTGATTTCCGTCCACCCCAATCCTCATACAGGGACAAACAAGATCAGTAAGTACAATCAACCGAGGCCTATTATAAACGCCATCTGTACAAAAAGGGGTCATCAGTGCACATCCTATTATCGTCATGAAATATAAACACTCCCCTCCCAACATTTCCCAGCCCGGTCCCCTCCCCCCCTCCTAGTCGCTATTATTATCCTACAAAGCTTTTCCTCCAATCATAAATGTAAATTAAAATGTAAATTGATACTTGTATAGCACACTACTCACCCGCAAGGGTCTCAAGGCGCTTGTACGAATACCGCTGTGGAACCCATCCTGGCTTTCCCTGTAAGGCGTCCACTCCTGGGCACCCCCAAGGTGGAGGCCAGGCATCCTTAGCGTTGTGGGGGCCGTTGTGGAGATTAAGCAAGCTATTGCCCAGATTTGCAGAGTGGGACTCCATAATTGAAATAGGCACCGAGGTGAGAATTATCAGGTCCGTGGAATTTTGAGCACAAGACCCGCCGAGGCAGGGAATTGAACCCTGGTCCCGGGCTAGACCTCTGCATCAGGGTCTGCCGCTCTAATCATTGAGCCACACTTCTCCACTCATACAATACAAATTGTTAATCTGCCGCGCAGGGGTTGCCAAATAGCATGTACTCCTCCCTATACACCATGGTCCACTGTTATTAAGCCCTACTACACAGGCTAATTATTGCAATCCTGCTTCCTGTGAGGGTATCAAGTCTAGCCCCTCTAACTCCAGCAGCCTGGTCTCCCATTCCATCGCTATGGGATGCTTTCGCTGACCTCTCTCCTCTTCCTTTTTTAGAGCTGCACACTCCGCCCGGCCCCACTGCACTATATCCATTTGCTATGTTATTAGCCTAGGAGGCCTGGGGGATTTCCATCTCATTGTCAGCACCCTAACTGCCAGAAAGAGGGCCAGGTCCAGGAACTTCAGTTTAGCTTTCTGCGTTTTGGTAAGTTTATGCAGCCCTATCAGGCAACCCAGAGCCTCTATCGGCACTGGTAGGTGTGTGACTGTATGGAGCACTTGGCATATTTCTGCCCAATAGCCTAGTAGTCTGGGGCAGGGCCACAACATGTGGATGAAACCCGCGTCCTCTCCCTTACAGCGCGGACAACTATGTGGGGTATCCGGGAACATGCGATGCAACCTTTTAGGAGTTAGGTATGCCCTATGGAGCACCATTGCCTGTATGAATTTAGATTTAACATTGCGTGACACCCGTTTGGGGTGCTCTAGCATAGTCTGCCATGCCTTGCCAGTCAGTTCTGAATCTGTATCCTGTGCCCAGGTCGCCCATACAAAATTAATGATGTTGCCTATTTTACTTCAGAGCATTGTTGTCTGACAGACTTTATGGTGACAGGGACATGTTAAGGATTTTGGGGACCCTGGACCTAATCTATTTTGGGGGCCCCTGTTCAGAACAGCTTTGAGTTTATGATTCACTTTCAGCGATAGTGATGTGTGTTTTCACTGTTGTAACACAGCAGCAGCCCACTCATTTTACAGCAAATAATATCTGTGATATCCTCCAATTACTTGTATGTGAATTATTGTATTTGCATAGCACTATTCTCAATAGTATAAAAAAGTATAAATAAAAAACACGGTCATTTTCAATGCCAACAGCTCAGATGCAAGACCTATTGCATTAAAAATGCAATTGGTCTCATATTTGTTGGAGTTGGACTTATTGGCATCATAAATACCAGTATCTTTTTTTACCTAGCCAAGTTGCAGGGTGCAGTACCATATGTGGCCAAAAGGGCCCTCTTTTGGCCACAAATAGTACTGCACTCTGCAAAGCTGGAGTTATTGCCATTATAAATGCCTATGTTTTTACATAGCCATGTTACTGGGTGTAGTACCATATGTGGCCAAAAGGGGTCCCACTGGACCCCGTTTGCCTAATTATGGTACTGCACCCTGGTGAAGATATGATAAATCCACCCTACCCATAATGCACTGCATGCAAGACAGTACCACTAGTACATTCAACGAGCTATGACCATATATAAACTTAGTTGGTTTGAAATGTGACACAAGAATTATTATATTATTTCCGGATTAGGTTCTACTCTGTGTGGAGCTGGTGAACGGAAATTAATAGAAGGTCTCATATAAATGTGAGATGTGCTAGTGAGTAAAGTAACCACTGCAGGCCTTACAGAGGACATAGGGCCCGATGTAGGTGGCAAATACCGGTCGGAAACGGCCGAATTCGTCCGTTTCCGACCGGAATTTGGCATCTTCAGATGTAGGGGGACAGATTTTACAGATTCTGTAAATTTACCGAATCGGTAAATTTACAGAATCTGTAAAATACAGAATCGGTGTTTTTACCGATTCGGTAATTCCTAGATGTAGGTGGGACTCTTCTGAGTCCCAAAGGCCCTACAAATTCGGTATTTTACCACCAAATCCAATTGGGTGTTAAAATACCGAATTCAGGTGTGCATGCACATGTGTGCATGCACCCCTAGCCATGTGACAGACAGACATGCCCTTAGGGCATGTCTGTGTGCCACATTGCGCACATGCCTATTTTTGGGGTGCCAGAGGGTGTCAAAGTATTTAACAACAAGGGGTGGTGATGGACAGAGTCTCTGAATTAAGCAGAATACTCTCACCCAGTCAAGAGATCAGGGCTAGATCCAACACCGTTTTTTAGCTCACTGCACCATCCCAGCTCAGAACCTGACTATATGCAAATTAGTCTGTTCATGTCCCAGTGCATGATGGGAACAGGGCAAACCAAACTACCATGCCAAATTCTTACACTGGGAAGGAAACAAGCTTCCGGGGACAGGTTTCTGGCCTTTCAGCTGTCGTTCGTCGGCCCGGCTTGCTTGAATCCTGATGGTGCAATGAGCAAGGGACTCACATCTGAGTATACCCTTCCATGCTTAGGGTGGACAAAATATTTAACAACAAGGGGTGGTGATGGACAGAGTCTCTGAATTAAGCAGAATACTCTCACCCAGTCAAGAGATCAGGGCTAGATCCAACACCGTTTTTTAGCTCACTGCACCATCCCAGCTCAGAACCTGGCTATATACAAATTAGTCTGTTCCTGTCCCAGTGCATGATGGGAACAGGGCAAACCAAACTACCAAGCCAATTCTTACACTGGGAAGGAAACAAGCTTCCGGGGACCGGTTTCTGGCATTTCAGCCGTCGTCGGCCCGGCTTGCTTGAATCCTGGTGGTGCAATGAGCAAGGGACTCACATCTGAGTATACCCTTCCACGCTTAGGGTGGACAAAATATTTAACAACAAGGACAGAGTCTCTGAATTAAGCAGAATACTCTCACCCAGTCAAGAGATCAGGGCTAGATCCAACACCGTTTTTTAGCTCACTGCACCATCCCAGCTCAGAACCTGGCTATATGCAAATTAGTCTGTTCCTGTCCCTGTCAAAGTGACACCCCCTGCACCCTTGTGAAATTCGGTATTTACCGATTCGGTAAATACCGAATCGGTAATGCCCATTCATTCCTATGGGCTTCAAAGCCTATAGGAATAAATGGGCATTACCGATTCGGTATTTACCGAATCGGTAAATACCGAATTCTTCCGATTTGGTATCCCAGCACATCTGGAATACCTACATACCCACCCCTTAGATTTACCAATTTTTAATTACCGAATCGGTAAAATTTGGTAATTAAAAATCGGTAAATCTATTCTACCTACATCTAGCCCATAGTGTGTATTTTGTCTGTATTAAGCCTATTGACCAATGAAAATCCACCATTCACCAGGGACAGGAGCTAATGAAAAAATTGGAGAGACAAGGGTCAAGGGGAGGCCAGAAGGGTCCTCAAATAGCCTGAGCTACTACTATTATCCAATCCCGGGATGACGCTGATTGCTTTGCGTGCTTTCCCTGCAGTTGTAACCTCGCCTTCCAAAATTACTCCCACACTTGCCGTGAAGTCTCCTGCTGCCTGGGAAATCTGAGGGTCCGCTTCGAATTCCGGTGGCCCCCTGTGGCCCTGCAAACTTCAATCACATGCTGTCTCTACGGTTCATGCTGCCCGTCCTTCCAGCCTTAGTTGTTACTACGGACCTAACTCCCTTCAGCTCACTAATTGATCCTATCTTCGCCTCAAGTTCCCGCACTTGGAACCTAGATTCAGTCTTCAGACATACTATTCTAATTGCTCACACTCTGTTGTCCTGATGATGATCTCATACTAACGAGATCGAAATGCCGTTGACCATTACAACCAAAACTCCACTACCGCAATTTAATTTAATTGGGAATTTTGTTCAATGCTGTTGTTAATGCTATGTAACTTTTAATTGTCACTAATGCAATCCTTGTGTGAGCACCAGAACTATTACCTGAAATAGTAAATGATATTCCATTTATAATGTTAATAAATGTGTTGTCATTTAAATCGTCGTGTCCCAGCATATATTGCGTAACCAGTCCTGTCTGGACTCCATTGCCCTACCTAATCTGATTAACGCTGCACTTATAATAGTAGTAGCCCAGGCTACTTGAGGACCCTTTTGGCCTCCCCCTGACCCTTGTCTCTCCAACTAGCTTAACCACCCCTGGTCTAAATACTGGGGCACCCTTGTTTTCTAAACACAATGAAAAAATTGGGGCAGAATGTTTAGTTTTGTTTTTATTTGCAGTAGAATGATTACATTTGCTTTGCACTATTGCTAATGGTATAAAAAAGTAAAAAACAATTGTTATTTTCAACACCAACAGCTCTAACTTTAACAAATTCGAGACATATTTATTTGGAAAAGCAATTGGTCTTGCATTTGTCAGTTACTGGCATTATAAATGTCATTGTTTAAATATCTAGAAATGTTGCAGGGTGCAGGACCATATGTGGCCATAAGAGGTCTCAGGGAACCTCTTTTGGCCAGATATGGTACTGCATCCTGCAGAAGATATGGTAAATCCACCCTATCCATAATGCATTGCATGCAAGACAGTGCCACGAGTACATTCAACTAGCTATGTCCATATATAAAATTAGTAGCTTTGAAATATGACAAAATAATTAATTCCAATTTAGTTTCTTCCCTTTGTGGAGCTGATGAAGGGAAATTAATACACGCTCTCATATAAAGGTAAGGTGAGTGAAGTAAGCACTGCAAGCCTAGCTTAGGACCAAGTGTGTGTCCTTCCTGAAGCCTTTTAAGAAAATAGTCCCATGATGCTGTAATTATATCTAACAGGGGGTTTCCTCGTGGTAGATTACAAGAAGAGACACAGTGGTTACTAAGGAGGGACTACTAAACCTATTGCCCAATGAAAAACCACCATTTACCAAGGACAGGGACAGGAGCCAATTAAAAACATAGGTGGAAAGTGGGCAGAGCTTTATTCACATATCCAGAATCCAGCATGTCTCGAAGAGTCAGCGCAAGTGCTGCCTAGGCGAGACCTAAAAAACCCATTTGGAATGGGTGAAGACGTGGGACAGTAGAAGACAAAGATGAGATTTTAGCGTGTCGTGCACGCCCCCTTGAGACAGTGTTGCGCCCGGCCCACAGATTGAAGAACTCTCCTCTACACAAACTCTCACACTGCTACCCACAGGACAAAAGGCCCACAGGTCGGACTCATGCCCAGGTACCAAATATCAAGTAGCTGCCCCAATTCCACTCAACTCTCAGAAACAATGAGAACTACAAATGGGAACTGCCAATGAAAGATAGTGATGGACTGACGTTATTGCTTCCATCCGCCTGGTCTCCACAGGTGCACTAGCAGCAGAAGTTTGGCAAAGCAAGCAGACAGCGGTTGCTTAAGTTCACACAAGGCTGATCCAGTCTTTGGCCCAGTCACAGGAGCTTGAGTCAGCTACATCTCCCACACCAACTTCACCATCTTCTATTAGGAGGGCAAAGAGGGAAAACATAGCGACCAAGAACTGGGAAATCTCTCAGACCGCTTTTTCTCCACAATGTTCCATTTGTGTTTATTATAGCAAACAAAAGCAACTTTGTTGCATATTTCTCGTGCTGACTGTCGCTGGGTGAAGCAACAATTCTTGTACATTTATTGTTCCTCAGTGTTTCTATGAAAGCATTGCATATGCCAACAGCTGATTTTCCTGGATGACAGAAACTTCTAAATTGCCAGTAAATTGTTTGAATTTTATACCCTGATAGAGGCAGACAAGGGCGTGGCTTGGACGCTTGGACGCCGATGTAGGCTGTAGCGGACTTCAGAGCTCCTCCGCCGCCACCCTTCTCCCGCACTTATCCTGCAATAGATTCCGGGCCCCCAACCCCAGGACGTATCCCTAAAAGCCTTGTGCCCTTATTGGAAAGGGTGAAACGAGGCACCTAGAGCTATAAGCGGCGTGGGAGTGCTTTTCACCACGCTTGGAGAGGCCCGCGCTCCGAGTCCACAAAATGGCGGCCGGCGCTGGCGAGGGGAGCGCCTGACCGAGGCTCGCCATTTGATGGGAGAAGACTCCTGCGGGTCCTATATTTGAGCGGAAGGCACCGGACCCTCGTCCTCACAAGCATCAAAGGTGCTGAATAAATATCTTTGCCCAGCGAGTCCCCACGGGCGGCCAGACTGCGTGTTGCCTGACGCCAAGATGGCGGCGCCTGAGCTAAAACTCGGAGTATATTACAGCAGCGCTTAAGAAACAGCAGTATAGTCCAGGAGGAGCGTTAATCCTTCCGTTTTGGCAGATGCACTAGTGCGCATCCTGGCACTGAGGGGGAGAAACAGCCTGTGGCTCCCTACCGCCTGCGAGCTTCTCCTGGGGCCCTGATCGGACAGGTGGAGCAGAGCTTGACACTAGGTCCTGAAGGCGCTGGTCTAATGAGGGCCCACTGAGACCTCTTCGGAGCTAAGGTGGAGGGTGGTGATCGGAAGCGCTGGGCCGAGGAGGAGCCCTGACCTGCTGGAGTGGGTCTCATCCTCGAGAGGCTGCGACTGAAGACAGACAGGGGGTCTTCCATCAGTGCTCCCTGGGGGCTGCGACCGGACCTGCATGCGAGATAAGGAAGTGTGGGACCCTGGTAATACGGGGCGATAGACATCTGAGACCTAATATTGGAGGGGGGCTTCCGCGGTGTCTACACTGACCGCTGAACGAGAGAATCCTG
Source organism: Lissotriton vulgaris (assembly GCF_964263255.1). Classification (NCBI taxonomy): domain Eukaryota; kingdom Metazoa; phylum Chordata; class Amphibia; order Caudata; family Salamandridae; genus Lissotriton; species Lissotriton vulgaris. The sequence goes on along the minus strand of NC_141696.1, from coordinate 1,384,949,487 downwards.
TAGAGTGCCTGTGCAGGTTTAACTGGGTTTGCAGAGAGGTCCTGAGGAGCAGTGAGCAAGAAGACGCTGAGAAGCTGGACAATCACTAATACACTCAGGATGGGCAGAGTGTCCAAGAAGAAAGGATTTGAGGCACTACAGCTTGGCGACCCGGGTCACAATATGGAAGACGGGAAATCTGCGTCTGGGAGTAGCGTTCCCACGCAACCACTGGACCCCTCTTTGAGCGACATCATGCAGGCCATCATGTCCTCAAGGGAGGCCTTGGAGAAAAGAATGGACTCCATCAGGTCGGACCTTTCCCTACTAAAAGATGACCACCGGAAACTCAGGGAGCGAGTGCATTTAACGAGGCAACCATGAAAGACATTCCGGATACGGTTGATGGCTTACGGAAAATGCTGACTGAGGTGGTGCAGAAGGTCCGCTTGCTGGAGGTACAGGCAGAAAACAGCAAAGGGCGCTCCAGACGCAATAACCTCTGAATATTGGGAATCCTGGAGCGAGAAGAGTGATCCGACGCTGTTCAATTTTTGGAGACCTGGATAAAAGCAGGGGTGGCGCAAGAGGGTCTCTCCCCTTTCTATGTGCTGGAGCGGGCGCACGGAGTTCCGGCACAACCACCAAAGCCTGGGACCCCAACGCGCCCGATGGTGGTGAGACTTCTACACTACCGCGATCGCAATTATATCCTACAGAAAGCCAGGGAGCTGCAAAATTTGCGAATTGGCAACAGTAAAGTACTGATCTTCCCGGATTACACCAGGGACGTGCAGCGCCAAAGAGCTTCTTTCTTAGCAGTGAAGCGGAAATTGAGGCAACTACACCTTCCTTACTCAATGCTGTTCCTAGCCCGGTTACGAGTAACTGCTGACGGGGGTACGCACTTTTTCCTCACGCCACAGGCCGCCTAGGACCGGCTGGAAACCCGAGGGGAGTCTGGCGAGCTTTCATCACATGCGGCCTCGCCTCGAAATCACTCCCCTACCACACTACCGATGCAACGTCCAGTCTCTCCCGCAGATTGGCGCCAAGAACGAGACAGGGAGGTTTTGGCTGTAGCGGCCATCAGCCACGGAGATTTCAGACCAACCAGCAACAATTTAGAGTACACGAAGAGTGGAGAGGAGAGCCCCAGTTCCAGCAGCGTCCACGGTCTCTCGGAGACTGATCTGCCAGAGGTCACTCCACAAACAGCGGATGGGGTATTTGGCTGAGAAAACAGTATGAACGATGTGACTGACTACACGAGGTATCTGTGTTGTCTACTGGGCCTTGGGATCTTGTGCCTATTAGGGAGGTGAGCTGTCTGGGCACACTGTGGGAACTTTGAGCGGGCCTGGAAAGAGATATTAACCTATGGGAGAGGGGATGGGGTTGGGGGATATCTGGACTTATTGAATCGACGTTCCAAGCAGCCTGAACTGACTAGACTTTCTAAGTGCATTTCTTGTTTGGATGGGGATGCCGCATTGGATGCCTGTCCTGGGGAGGGGGAGTTGGGGATGTTTTAATTGTGGGGTTTGGTTCGGGGGACCTGGGCGTGTCGGGGAGATAAACGGGGTGAAAGATTGTCTCTATCATTGTCAGCAATGGGACCCGCATTAGGATACACATGTCTCACATGGAATGTAAGAGGTATGCATACTATGAACAGGCAACACAAGATACATTCCTTCTTGACACGTAGAGGTATACACATCGCCTTCCTTCAAGAGACCCACCTCATTGCGAAAGAAGGGAAAGCTCTCCAACGTCGCTGGAGGGGTCAAGTCTATTACACTACATTCTCAGCGTATGCGAGGGGGGTCTTAATTTGGGTAAGGGCTGGGGTTCCCTTTCAGTGCACATCGCAATTGATTGACCCAGAGGGCAGGTATGTGGTGATCCAGGGGAAACTAGACGGTAGAGATTTAACACTGGGATGTCTATATGCACCTAATGTGGACCAACCCGCCTTCTTCTCTTTGCTATCCCACAAACTTGCGACAGTCCTGGTAGGGCCACTATTACTTGGGGGCGACTTTAATTGTGTTACAGATATTGACCTGGATCGCTCTCACCCCCCCTGCTGAATGCACCAGCGGGTAAACTGGCAGTGGCGCGATCTACCTGACAGCAGACTTGGGGGTTAATGAACACTTGGAGGGTTCAGCACCCATTGGTTAAGGATTACTCCTTTTTCTCCGCCCTCCACGAATTACATGTCCAACTAGACGCATTTCTATGCTCCCCTGATGTGCACGGAGAGATTTGCAATAGTGAATATCTCACTCGCACTATTTCTGACCATAATCCGCTGATGGCCCAGTTGCAGTGGTCGCGGCCGCGCCCCAGAATCCCTACCTGGAGACTGCGTCCGGAAGTGCTTGAGGATCAGGTCTTCGGAGCTACTATAGCCACGGCCATTGAAGACTATTTTCAGTTTGATGAGGGGACTGCGGGGTCGGTGACTGTTGAATGGGACGCCTATAAAAACGGTAATGCTTGGGAGATGTATTTCGGCGGTGTCTGGGACCCGGAAGGCTCTACTGCAAGACATCCAAAGGGAAGATGATCAATTGCGTGCCTTAGAGAAGGAACGCCTTGACCGCCGGATAAGCAGGATGACTTATTGGAGGCAAAGGAAGCAGTTGCAACGAATGTAGAATGCCTACGGTGTTTCGATTTTAAAGCCTATATCATACGGGCACACTCAGAGCGAGATAAATCGGGAGCCCTTTTGGCCTGGCTAGCTAATCCCGCTTGTCGCGGCTCAGTCATACTGGAGATGAGAGACCAGATGGGAGTGGCCCGCTTTGATCAACAAGGGATAAATTAGCTGTTTTTTGACTACTTTACAGAGCTTTATCGTAGTAGAGTGCTTCCATCTGAGGAAGATTTGCAGAATTTTACGGGGGGTCTGAACTTGCCGGAATTGGGGGACGAGAATGCAAAACTGTTGGGTAGGAACATCGAGGTGAGAGAATTGCGGGTAGCCATCAAAAGTATGGCACGGAATAAAATGCCGGGTTCAGATGGCCTTCTATCCCACTTACATTGACCTCCTTGCGCCTCGCCTTGCGTGGCTCTATAACGAAGTCAAGAAGTTAGGTCGGTTGCCGGACTCCACCAGGGAGGCGATCATTATCCCGTTATTGAAACCGGGCAAACAACCCTGGGATAGAACGGCATATCGCCCGTTATCTGTGCTCAGCTTGTATTACAAAATCCTGAGCAAAATTCAGGCGACTTGGCTGCTTCCCCACATGTCCACACTGATCCATGCCGATCAGTCTGGGTTCATCCCCGCTCGCAACATAGCGCTTAATATACGTAGGCTCTTACACATTTTGGAGGCTGATTCTTATGAGGTGGATACTGCAGCAGTGTTTGCTGTTGACATCGAAAAAGCATTCGATAGTTTAGAGAGGGAATACCTCTTTCATGTTATGCGTCGAATGGGGTTGGGGCCGGATTTTGTGAGCTGAATGGCTTTGCGATACGCAGATTCCACAGCCAGAGTTTGAACGGGGGGTGATTTCTGAGGCATGTAAGGTGGGAAGGGGCATGCACCAGTGGTGTCCCCTCTCGCCGTTGTTGTTCGCTATGGCGGTGGAGCCCCTCGCGGCGCACGCTCGATTAGGGCGGGCAAATCAGGGTTTAGACGTGTATGGAAATTTCCAACATATCGCACTTTATGCGGATGACCTATTAATGTTTTTGGCAGATACGGGAGAGTACCTGCGGGGAACAAAGTCTCTGCTGCGAGCCATAGTGTGGTGGCGGGTTTAAAATTCAACTGGACAAAGTCGTGCCTATTCCCGACTCGGGAAGGTATAGCTAGCCCGCGGAACACTGAGGCGTTGACCTGGGAGGCGAGATGTCTTCCCTACTTGGGCACGGTGATTTACCATGAACGGGGAGATATACTTTAAGGGAACGTGGGGAAGGCGATCAGGGGAGCCAAAGCTAATTTTGAGTTCCGGAGCACCCTTCCTTTATCAGTAGCGGGACGGGTGGCGCTACTCAAAATGGTGACCCTTCCGCGGTTACTCTACTTCTTTAGGACCCTCCCAATCTGGATCCCGGTGGGCTATTTTCAGAGGCTTAAGACGCTGATCAGTTCCTTTCCGTGGGGAACGGGCAGGCGCAGGGTGGCACTCGGAACGCTCATGAGGCCTGAGCGGAGGGGGGACTAGCGGTCCCAGACTATGAGACGTACTACATAGCAGCCCAACTTTAATGGCTCACGCAATGGGTAGCGAGAGCCACTAGGGAGGAAGGAGAGTCAGGTGAACCGACTGGTCCCTTGCTGGTGTTGTCTCGCATAGTTCTTTGCCTCCCGATCGGAGACATGCATCTTACTCAGGAGTTTGCCACAGCCAGGAAATGTTGGAATAGGTACCTGCGAAGAAGGGGGAATAGCGATCCCTTACACGCCTGATACCCCACTAAAGATGTGCAGGGCACTGCCGCACGGAGGAACCTGGCAGAGGTTGGAGGCCTGGGAACAGCAGGGTTTAGGGACAATAAGTGACCTATATGAGGACGGTACCCTAATACCGTTTGATGTCCTCAGGGACCGTTTTGAACTACCAGGGGGTGACTTTCTATTACATGCTGTGCTCACGACAGCAGTTCGTAAACACTGGAAAACGGGCATGGCAGAGCCACCTACATATATGGGTTGCCTATATGTTGTGGTTGCTGCAGGCACAACCTAGGCAGTCACATGCTTATACAAGCGCATGACCCAAGAAGCCCTAACCCCATTGATATCTTTGAAGACGAAGTGGGAAGCTGATATAGGGACGGATATACCAGACACGGCGTGGCGTGGCATAGTGGAGAAGGACTGGAAGAGTACGCGAAATGCGCTGTTCCAAATGGTGCATTTTCACATCCTACATAGGGAATACCTAAAACCAGTCGGTTTACATAAATACTTCCCAACCCAGTCAGCGACCTGTCCAAGATGTGCAATCGATGACGCCGATTTCAAACATCTGTTGTGGGATTGCCCGTCGCTCGAATCCTTTTGGCAAGGGGTAAAGGCACTGTTGAGAGATGTCACTGAAAGGGACCAACAGCCCTCCATAGAGCATTGTATCCTTCATTGGTTTCCCCACACTTCAAAGAACAAAATCACTAGTAAATGTATTGACCCACGGTTCCTCTTAGCTAAAAGAACCATAACCTCTCAGTGGAAAGTGAACAAAGGACCCAGTTTAGATACATGGAAAACTGAATTTAGTAAGTGGGCTCAATGTGAGGGGGAGGTCCGATTACAAATTGCACATAGAACGAGTAGTGAACAGGCATTAGAGAGGGCGAGAGCCTGGGAAAGACTAGTCATGGAACTCACACTCCCCGCAGATGAGAATGAGAAGGCCCCAGGGAATAGCCCTGGGACACACCCTCTATAGTGTATCAAGATGGTCGCAAGACTCTTCGCCTTGTCCGGTTGACAAACTGCTACCCCTTCCTGTGAAGTGAGACGATTCATACCACATAGTATCCATTGGTCCAATTGCTAGGTACGACCAGAGTTGTAATCCCATTTCCATTCCAGCGGAGACGTACTACGACACGCCTGGGGGGGTGCATGTATTGAATGTGGTAGGAGGGGGGTATAGTTGGGGTAGTTTGTAGATGGTTGGGGGGGGGGGGTTCGATTAGGGGGTTTTGTTCCAACAGCCACACTTGGTTGCACTGACACTACTTGCTACTATCCAAGAGGTTCAAACTGAAAGACTCATCACCTTTGAAGAATCTGCAGTAAGAAAAGAAGGACTGTGCAACAAAGCTGTGGAACTTGTGCCTCTTGAAACCCAAATAACAGTTTGTCAAGAAACTCCTGTCTACAATGATGTAGCATCTGACTATACTAACATGTCAAGTGAACAAGCAGCTCCAGCTATTTCAAACAATCCGGATGCGATACCAACTATTGACAGAACCGCCTCTGGCTATTTCATCAACTTTGACACCTTTTCTGAGGATCCCAGTGAACCTGAAACAATGCCAACAAACAAAACTTTCAAGGAACAATTAACAGAACTTGGACACCAGCTTGCAAATACATATCTGGTTTCACCATGGGTTGAATTTTGGATTGCGTTAGGTGTACTTTTTCTCCTACAATGGCTCATTCTTGTTTTAAGTTTGGGAAAGCTGATAGTTGAAAAATATAGTAAAATGGACACAGCAAGTAAGAACAACAACTTGCTCCTGAAGCCACACAAATCATCTCATTGTGAACAAAGAGATCTGTCATCAGTAAACATCAAAACCGTTCCTCTACCAGGTGGTATAGCATGGGATAGAACTGATTATGACATTTATGGCCCTGTCGAGCTGCTGAAGATTCCACACCAATTTAAGGTTCCCTTGAGTGATTTTGTTTCACCGAGTACATTTTCTGGTGATTGGGACTTTGAGACTGGTAATAACATGATGGCAGACTTAGAAATGTCAGCAAAATTTCCAAAACATGAATACTTAGAAGGTTCATCAAATTATGAAGAAATGTATTGTTTTAATCATTTTGGTCATCATTATTTGCACAAATCTGCAAACCCTAGAAATGTTTTAACTTATAATCAATGGGAACATTGTCCAACACCTCCAAAAGGAAGCTCTAAAACATTCTATAGAAAATGTTATGTTATGTTAACCGGATTTATTGAGCGCACAGATGCCCCAGCAAAGGGGCGTCCTGGCGCTAGGGCAGAACAAAAAACAAAACAAAAAACGGGCAAGGAGTCTAACAGAACCATAACACAACAGCACTAAGGAGCTGGGGGGGAAGAGAAAGGTTTTAACGGCCTTCCTGAAAGAGAGAAGCCCATCAATAGCACGTATGTGGGCAGGAAGAGAATTCCATAGCTTGGCGGCAAGAACTTTAAAGGAGCGGCCGCCAGTCCTGGATCTCTAAAAACGAGGCACTATGGCTAGATGGAGAGCAGAGGACCTAAGAGAGCGTATAGGAACATAAGGAGAGACAATATGCTCCAGAATCCGAGGGGACGAGTGTTTGAGGATTTTAAACGACAGACAAAGAGATTTAAACATTATTCTCTGAGCAACCGGAAGCCAGTGGAGTTTGTGAATGGTTTTTCTGGCTGAACAAAATTTGGGTAAGCCAACCAGAGCCCTGGCGGCAGCGTTCTGGACGCGTTGGAGACGGGAAAGTTCAGCCTGATTAACTCCAAGAAGGAGAGAACTGGCATAGTCTAATTTAGACAAAATCATGGCTTGTACGATGAGTTGTCTGGTCGGAGCATCGAAGAATTTAAAGGTGGATCGAAGCTGACGTAGAATCCCAAAACACGATGCAGCAGTCTTTTTAGTGTGGATAGAAAAGCTCAGTTGGGAATCGAACCACACCCCCAGATTTTTGACCTCAGTGACAGGGATGGGGGTAGGACCAAGCTCATGCGGCCACCAATTATCGTCCCATAGATGAGTTTGTTTCCCTACAATGAGCACCTCGGTTTTCTTGGCATTCAATTGCAGGAAATTATCATTCATCCAGCGGGCCACCGATATGAGTCCTTCACGGAACTTAGCAGCCTCAAGATCGGAAGCCCCACTAATGGCAACCGCCAGCTGTGTGTCGTCTGCGTAGGACACCATGGATAGGTTCCCACGCATGGCGACAGCAGCTAGCGACTGCACATAAAGGTTGAATAAAGTGGGGCTAAGAGCCGATCCCTGCGGAACTCCCTGGGCGATCGCATGGGGTTTAGATTCAAAAGGAGGGGTGGTGACCCTGAAGGAACGATCAGATAGAAAAGATCGAAACCACTCAAGTGCCAGATTGTCCACCCTGGCCTCAACCAGACGTAGGAGTAAAATGTCATGGGAGACAGTGTCAAAAGCGGCACTGAGATCAAGAAGAACCAGTGCTGCCGTATGACCAGAATCGACCAACATGCGAAGATGTTCAGCCATGTACAGGAGCGCTGTCTCGGTGCTATGACCGGGCCTAAAGCCATTCTGCGAGGGATCTAAAATATTCGCAGAATGGAGATGGTTAGCTAAGATGTTATTAACATGGGCCTCGGTCAGTTTGGCCGCCCACGGGAGGAGAGAGATGGGACGATAATTCTCAGATTTTTGAGGATCCAGGGCAGGTTTTTTTAAAATAGGAATAACCTGTGCCTGTTTCCAGGCACAGGGAACGGAGCCTGATGACAGAGACATATTGATGAGCTTACAAAGCGGGGGAAGACAGAGGGGGGCAGATTCTTTAAATTGAGCGGGTCGTAATGGGTCTTTAGGGGAACCCGACTTCACTCTTGTTACAAGTTTATTAAAATCCTCCGTAGAGAGCTCTGGAAGATGCGATAGCGTGACGGATGTTTTTAAGGTAGCTATCGTATTCTGCCGAGATCCTGAGGCGCTTAAAAAGCTCGATAGATACATTCCACCTTACTAATAAAGAAGGCAGCTAGATCCTCACAATGGGAGGAAGAGCAGATCTCAGCGGCAGACGATCTGCAGGTAGTGAGCTCTTTGAGTGCCTTAAAGATGGTTTTAGCAGGGTTAGTGCTGGCACTGAACTCATGGGAAAAATAGGAGGCCCGGGTCCTACAGATAGCTCGGTGGTACTTCTTGATGGTGGCAAGATATAGGGTTTTCATTACAGGATCGTATGACTTACGCCAGGCTCTTTCGGCTTGTTTGCAGGATTTTTTTAAGAGCCGAAGAGAATCATCATACCAGGGACTTGAATGAGTATGCCGCTGTTTAGACTGAGTAGCAGGGATAAGCTTGTCCAGGGCTGTAGTCAGCCAGTTACAGTAAAGATCATACCCCGACTCGACATCGGTAAAAGGGCCCAAAGGAGCAGAGCCCAAAACCTGATGAAAATCAGATAGTTTTAATTTTTTCCAGGGGCGTCTAAGACTGGTAGAGATAGGGGCAACTGTGGGAGGACCGTTAAGCGAGAGATGACATTCGATGAGATGATGGTCTGTCCAGGCCATAGGCCTAGGGGGCAGGACTTTGGCCGATGGAAGAGTGGTAAAAAAAGGGTCCAAAATATGACCACCAACATGTGTGCTATGTTCAACTAATTGGAAAAGTTGATGGGCCTCCAGGTCGGCCTGAGTAGTGCTGGCCGCCGAGGGACTAGGGGAATCAAAATGAAGGTTAAGATCCCCTACTATACTGAAATTGGCAGTTTTAAGGGCCAGAGAACTGACTACATCGGGGAGAGCGGCCCTAAAAGCAGCATCGGGACCCGGGGGCCGGTAAATAAGTAAGCCAGATAAGGCAAAATGCGGATTGACAGAAACCGAAAAGTAGGCACTTTCGCACCCCGCAATATCCATGGCCTTCCAGGTACATGCATAGCTGGTTTTAATAGCTGCTGCGATGCCATCACCTCTAGAGTCACGGTTAAGGGTGTAAATCGTATACTCCGGAGGGAGTGCTAAATTAATAGCTACCGAGGCATCATCATGGAGCCAAGTTTCCGACATAAAGAGGATATCAGGAGACTCATCTAGTAGATCTCGGATGTCAAGATGGTGCTTCACCAGAGATCTAACATTAAGATGGTATATCTTAAATAGGGTGGAATCAGGTGCCAAGGCAGAACTAGTATTGTACAATGTCCTACTGGAAGCGGAGCAGTGAGCAGAGATCAGGGTAGGTGAAGAAAGAGAGAAGGCGCACCCAGGGAATGTAAAAGGGCCACATAAAGGGTGTAACGAGGCATCCACGCAAGAAGAGAGAGTCGGGCGGAAGGAAAGCAACTCAGCTTTAGAGTACATGGCAACGGAAAGAGGAAAACGAAACGTCACCGGCAAGAGAGGGGAGCCCTGCCCTAGCGCTTCCTTAGCGCTGACGGGCGCAGACGGGCAGGACTCTGGCACGACTCAGGCGCAGTGAGGGCGCGGACCGCTGCGCGTCACCGCTGCACGTTAGAAGGGAAGGTTTAAGAAGGGCGGGCGGAGGAGGGCCACAAGACTAGAGCGCTCGGTCCGGCGCCTCTAGAACGGCGCGTCCTGACCCAAAATGGCACCCAAAAAACGAGCAGCAAGCTAGGAGCCCACAGACCCGGACCCGCAAAGCAGCGGTGCAGATGCCGATTATAGTGCAAGTAGGGGCCAGGAAACCCTATTAAAATCAGGGGTAAGAAAAATGAAATAAACCAAAATAGCAAAAACGGTAGTTTTAAAAAGCGCAATAGCGCTGTATAGCAAAGCGTTGCAGCGTGATGGTCCCAAGCACACTGATTGTCCAGCAATGAGTTCAGGCGAGCCCATAGATGACCAACCTTAAGAAGGGCGGGCGGAGGAGGGCCGCAAGACTAGAGCGCTCGGTCCGGCGCCTCTAGAACGGCGCGTCCTCACCCAAAATGGAGCCCAAAAAACTAGCAGCAAGCTAGGAGCCCACAGACCCGGACCCGCAAAGCAGCGGTGCAGATGCCGATTATAGTGCAAGTAGGGGCCAGGAAACCCTATTAAAATCAGGGGTAAGAAAAATGAAATAAACCAAAATAGCAAAAACGGTAGTTTTAAAAAGCGCAATAGCGCTGTATAGCAAAGCGTTGCAGCGTGATGGTCCCAAGCACACTGATTGTCCAGCAATGAGTTCAGGCGAGCCCAGAGATGACCAACCTTAAGAAGGGCGGGCGGAGGAGGGCCGCAAGACTAGAGCGCTCGGTCCGGCGCCTCTAGAACGGCGCGTCCTCACCCATGTCCATACTGTACAGGTTTTAATGTCACAAATCCAGAAAGCTTTTACTTTAAAAATGTTTATAAGACAGGCGCGAAAAGTATGTTAACAAATACTAAACAAATTTATTCTGTGGCTTTTTATGCTCAATTGTCCACATTAGACTTTGACTTTTGGAAAGACAACATTGGGACAAAAACTGTTTGGGGCACAAAAGACTGTCAGGTACAGGTACAAGGTTTAGAAGCATTGTTCAGAGCCTGCATCATCCCAGAACAAATACTGTTCTTAAATGAAACTGTACAACAGACATCTTGTAATGGCCTAGCTAAGATAAAAGATTTAAACAAACCGTCCATACCTAAGTCCACACCTGATTGCAATAGATGAGGAGGTAGACGTAAATTAAATTTTACAACAAAACAGAACTAATCCTGAATGGAAACAATGGTTAATCTGGCCCACAGACACGAATAACTGTCAAGATAGATTCCTGAAAAAACACAAGGGTTTACAGTGACTCTGCCAGATCCAACATATGTCCAGAGACAACATCCAGGGATAATAACAACTTACAGTGTAGGAAAACTGTGCCTTGAATGGTTACAAAAATCCACACTCCCAGATATAAAACAACACTTAACTTCACTTAAAGATGGCGTTGACTTACGAGAATTCTTACTTGGACCTCGCGAACCACGTCATAAACGTTTCATATACGCTGGTATTTACGCTGCTTACAATGAAGCATGGAAAGTCACACAAATGGAAACAGCTGAACGTATACGAGAAATTGATCGTATTAATTTAGAGAAAGCTCTCTCTGTAGTTGACAATGGGTTAACAACTCTGTCGTCCACAATTTATTCTTTGGACAGCATCGTATCCTCTGCCATAGACATAAAGGAACAGGACTTGCTAATGCTACAACATGGACAGTCTCAATTACGTTCTGTAATGCTGCTAGGCTGGACCTTAGAAAACCTTCGTTCAGGCTATGTGTATGGGCATCCAATCAACACCACGTCATTGGTTTCTGTATTTAACCTTACAGATAAACAAATCTCTTTGGCACAGAGGGGAGCAGACTATACGGTGCTGAGCATAGAAAAACTGGAAAGATTACCATTAACCGTTTCTGAGACACCATCCGTTGAATGGATAATACATGGCACCATCACGATACCAGTTCCAGTATTGGTTAAAACACATACCTTCAGGCCTGTATGAAAGGTTGGGTAAAGAGTACATAAAGTCGACCTGGGATTTACCATACACACACAAATGTTGGAGTGGGGAAAAGGAGGTATTTCATAGTGGTAAAAAGTGTAAAACAACATTAAGCGGTACACTTCTGTATGAATGCATTAATTTACATGGAGCCTGTGAGGGTTCTTCAAACAACTTATCATGCCACCTGCAAGGTTCCCCAGCAGCAATGATAGATCCAATTTTTAGGCAGCTTTCCAATGGAAGCTACATAATGCTGAATGATCACAGCTGTTGTGGAATGATGCCAGGGACAGCCTATCTGGTTAGTGTGTCAGCCAGGGTCACTTGTTGTATGCAAGTATTGTTTCCTAAAACTAAGACAGACGGGGAGTCGCCATTATGGCTTCACTGAACATCTCTTCTATACGAATTGATACTTTAAGCAGAATGAAAGCCATTCTTTCACAAAAAACTGTGCCACTGACCTCGTCCTGAGAGACGTTTGATCTTCAAGTTGCAAGGTCCTCTGCAGAGATACATGCATTATTATCAACAAACTGCCCCATACATTTCGCATAAATGTTAGGTCGTATCTTAAACATGTCTGATACCAGCGGTATTGTACATGTATTTAAGACTATTTTTTCAGGACTGTTAGCACCATTTGAAGCAGTCCTTGGCATTTTTCCTAACTTCGTGCATTCTGTGTTCGGCGGCCTGACTCTCATCTTGGGACTCGTAGCAGGGGTACTATTTTTATTTCTTCTCCTTCGTTATGGCAAGTCCAGTCACCAGCCATACCCAAATTACCATGGAGAATGCTCTTCAGGCAATGCAGTATCGTGAACGCATAACACAGATCCTTGGCGTGGCTCGTTTGAGAGATCTGAATACCACATGGTTCCTGTCATTCAGACCAATCTTGCAAGATTGCATCTTACCTGTTCTACGATGCCTGCTTTGTGGAGAGGAATGCGTGTTAGATATCTGTCTAACACTTCCATCAGCAATGCCAACGGATTTTCACGCTTTACTGGGTCCGGTAACGGCCCATGTATTGTGATGCCCCCAACAGCTACCAATCCTGATGACGGCATTCATTGAGATCTCACCGGAAATTCCAGCTGAAGGTGTGATACGCGGACCAACAGGCACACAGGTACCATCTGTCGATATCTGACCGCAACGGGCTCTCCATCCCCACAAGACTGGCATCGGATTCCATCACCACATCCGGGGATGATCCGAACAGGGCTCGCCCGTTCCAAGATTCCATGTGCTCCAACCACCATAACATCTCCCACCTCGCGTCCTCCGACAGAGGAACCTGGTCTGAATAGCAGAGGCCTTTCTGGAGATGTCTGATCTTTAGACGCTGAAGAGCCTGGTAATGCAAAGGACCCGGGAAGATCGCCTGAAGCGAAGATGCCAGAAGACCGATAATCCGAGCTACTGATCTCAATGAAACACTCTGTTACGACAAAACCAACCTCAACTACCTCTTGATGGATTTGATCTTCTGATTGGGCAAGAGGATTTGACAAGAGACCGAATTGACCTGGAAACCCAGGAATTCTATCGACTGAGAGGGACTGAAAACAGATTTCTGAGAATTCACCAGAAACCCTAGGGATTGTGAAAGTTCTATTGACCAATTCAAAGGAGTCACCAACAGGAGAGGACAGTGTGCCAAAATGAGAATGTCGTCGAGATATATGATCAGGCGAACATCGCGGGCTCGCAGAGATTCCACAACGGGCCTCAGGAGCTTTGTGAAGCACCACGGTGCCGACGAGAGGCCGAAAGGGAGAACCTTGTGTTCGAATCAAGTCCCTAGCCATTGGAATTGGAGGAATCGGCGATGAGGGCCGTAGATCGGAATCGACAAGTAAGCATCCTTCAGGTCGAGCGGACCATCCAGTCCCCTTCCCGAAGAAGATCCCTGAGAAGATGTATGCCCTCCATCTTGAAGTGGCGATAAACAACCCCTCCGTTGACCTCCTTGAGATTGAGAACCAACCTGGAACCGCCCCTTTTTTCTGGACCAGAAATATATTGCTGGCAAAACCCTGAGGATGATGGGAAGTCTGAACTATGGCCCCTTTGGCCAAAAGAGACTCGATTTCCGCGGAAATTACTTCTCGATCTTGTTGGGAAAAAACAAGGGGCGAAGGAGGATGGGACTGACGCGGACAACTGTAGAATTCTATTTTGTAACCTAGGACAGTCTCAAACACCCAAGCATCGCTCGAGAGCAGACGCTAATTTGGAATAAACAATTGTATCCTGCCCCCCAGTACAACCTCTGAGGCTGGGATCAAGCTCACCTGAATTGGAGGTGTTGTGATGTCCTCCCTGGTTACCACCGTAGCGTCCTTTTTTTAATTGCCCTCTCCCCTTGTTGGAGGGATAGAAGTTGGACTTATTACTGGAGTAAGAGGAATCTTGACCACCTCCTCTCTGGGACTGATATCCACGTTGGTTCTGTTGGCTAGATCCACTGCCGAGCATTCCCTGTAACGTCCGGCCCTCCCAAAAATTGGGCTCGTCGAAGAGAAGATTGAGCTTTGTCAAACCCAATAAAGGTTGCGACAAATTTGGTTAATTCCTTAAGGAATGGCAGGCCAAACAACAAACCCTGAGCGAGAGAACCCGACTCAGACGTAGCTAATTCAGCTAACTTGGGATCCAGTTTTAACAAAATAGAGCAATGGCGCTCACATGATATCGCACAGTTGGCATTCCCTAACTGGCAGATGGCCCTCTGGGACCAACCAATCAACTCGTTAGGATCTATGACAGTTGCAGACTCCTTGGCCCGAAAGCCCAAGTCTAGAATATTTGTAAGGCGACTCAGAAGATCTAACATTTTATCCTGACATGAACGCCATGCCCTGTCTATGCCCTTTTTTGTATCCTTGACATATTTCTTGAGATACGTCATCATAGTTGGATCCACTTCAGGGGTATTCGCCAATTTGTCTGCCAAATCAGGCCGCGGGCACTCCGATCTAAGATGGGCCCGCACATCCTTTTCGAATGGCTGGCGAATATGCGCCTGTACATACTCTGCCACTTCTGGAGAAGGAAGCCAAGATGTCAAATTCAGATGTATAATGTCTGTAGGATCGATGTAAGTAGTTGAGGATGAGATGGTGCATCCACAAAGTGCTCCTTACAAGCTTTTTTAGATGGAGGAGGAACATCCTGATCAGAGGACGAAGAAGAAGAAGATGTATCGCCATCGTCGATCTGAAGAGGGGAAGATGCTCGAGCATCCTTGGATGATTTCCCAGAAGCCTGCTCGGAAGACAGCGCCTTGGCCAGTTTGGCGAAATCCGACTGATGTGGATTTTTGGGAGATTTAGAAGTGCGTCCAGAAGAAGAAGGCAACCAGCCTTGCTGCAAAGCATAATTTGAAAGATGACGCTTCAAGGATGCAATGGCGCGAACCAGCGCCTTATTAACAGAATGCTGGAGACCCTGATCCAATGCCTCCACTAAATCCTGTTCCATAGAACCAGAGGCTTCCTCATCATAATAATAGCCCTCTTCCTCGTAATAATCTCCCATAATTACACAAAGTGTAACAATGCACGCCCACAAGAGGAAGGAAAAAATGCAAAAATTGCCAAAGGCAAATATATCAGGGGGAGTAGCAACCTCAAAGCAAGCCAATGCAATGACTGAAACAAATTTTAAGCGTGGAGGGAGGGCTTGCTGACAGACAGGCCACTCTAGGCAATGCCTATGAATATTATGCAGCCCAAAGTTATTAAAATTCAATTTGGGCGTAAACTAGGGACCATAAGCGCAGGCTGTGGGCTTGAGCTATCAAAATCGCTGCTCCAGCGTGTAAAACTCCGTGATAGCACGGAAATAAACAAAGAAAATGGCCGCTGCGCATGCGCGGTAACGGCCGCCTGCTGAAACGCTATAGAGAGGTTCGCGCGAGCAGCGCGCGCAACCTCTCGGTCCCCGTGTCTCCCGCTCCACTTACACCAGGCGCGGGCGCCAAGCCCCCGAAACCGGGGAGGCGAACACACGCTCCCTGCAACAGCGGCACTACAAAGGACCGCCCAACACAGCACAACGCGCTCAAACGCTGCCACGAAGCCGGACAACACAGCGGCAAAGCACGAAACACAGAGCGAACACAGGCAGCATAAAAGTAAGCAAATAAATGCATACAGCAATGAAATAAAGCAGAAGCAATGTAAGTAATGAAAACAGATAAGGAGATAATGCACTTAACTGGCTGCGGAGCAGCTAAGAAAGAGGGTGTAGTATTCTCTATGGGACCTTTTATAGTGGCTACTCTATGATTTAACATTTGATGCCCAGAGTACTCATGGGTATTGTAGTTGTGTTTTTCTTTACTGTTTTGTGATTGCCTGCTGAGCATTTCTAGTAAAGAAATGAGATAAGCATAATCGGAGTCTCCGGTCCAGACATAGAATACTTATTTGCTTGGATGGTCGAGACTTTAGACCTGAAAGAAAGAAAGTTTATTATTAAGTTTTTGCCTGAGTTACCTGATCATAAAGGACACACTGCACAGGATGTTTACAAAGAAGCAAAATTAAGACTGGATTACAGATTCGCCAAGGAAATTAATGTGGTCATGACACAATAGCAACTATAGACGCAAAGGCTTGGAGAATCCTTTGATTACTTTGTATTAAGCTTACGTGAATTATCTGTGAAATGTCAATTTGGAATTATGACTGGGAAACTCATATGTGACCAATTGATGAATCTGTTCAAGAGTAGGAAAATTCATGAGAGATTATGCGTGGGTAAAAAAAAACAACCTTAAAAGATGCTATTGACATTGTGAAAATAGTAGAGGAGTCAGAATATTGTATGAGAGAAATGAGTAAAAAAGAGGGTGCAAGAAGTTACGCTGAGGTGACGTCACTAGATAATGCTATGAAGCATGAGAATTATGTAACCGTAGTTCTTTATGTCTTAGAAAGGGGGTAGCAACAAAGCATTAGGTAAACCGTGTTAAAGGTGTGGTAGCAGTTTTCATGGGGCAAACTCAAAATCTTGCTTTGCTGTCACTATAGTGTGCAATTTTAAATATATGTTACATGGCTGGCTGAACACTGTGCTGTTGCATCAATATTTATGGATGTGTACATAGCCTAGGCCTTATTGTGTACAGTATATAGCAATGTTCTATGTAGAAACTTGTTTGAGCTGCTCTTTTTGAAGGGATTGACTTCTAAGAGTTTCTATTGCAGAAATATCTAAAAATATCTGAACAAATAAGCACATGAAATTGTCACAACAGCAGGTCCCGTTGCTATAGCAGCGTGTTTAACAAATATTGAATAAGTCAAAAGGGCTGATCTTTGTTTAGTGCATACACAGAAAGGCACACTATATAAAGGAACATCATGCAAGCATAGACTCACTGGCCTATTCATGTGCAACATATGTAAGGGCCTATTCACGTGCAACATATGTCAATGAAAATGGGGCAACATTTCTTTATTAGGAACCCATCATTAAACATTTGCCTGGACTCAAAGAACCCCTGCACTCCCATGCAAATCTCTGCACTTATTCTGACTTGCCTAGAAAAAAGAAAAAAAAAAATATATATATATATATATATATATTCACTGAAAAAAACATAGGTTTCACAACAGTTATGGTTAGCTGGAAATTTTACTGACATAAAACCATTGAAATTCCCACGTTATAGTTAGTTGGACTCACTATAACTTGCGCGCCTGCAATGCACTGCTGACGATGTCACATATTACATCACTCATGACATGGTCAGTGACATCACTCATGACATCACTGATGACACCATCCAGTGAATGTGTGTCTTTCTGAAAAATAAATATGTTTTATATATGTATTTATAAAGGTCGATGCAAGAATAAATGGTTAAATAAGTGTGTAAATGGATGTTTTTTAAAAAAAAATTGATTGGTTCACTGGCTTATTAAGTGTATCTTAGTGAATACATATATTAGCTAGTAATTTTTAAATATTTAAATATATGTATCAGTGTTTCACTTTGTGTATAAGTGGCTGCATGGGTTGGTGAGTAGCTACGTGTGTGTATATGGGTTATTAGATTTTTTTTAGTATCAGTATGAGTGTCTGCATGGTTTGGTGGGGGTATTACTTAACACATAGATGCATCAATGACTGACTAACTGTTTGTATGGGTTTTGAAGACAGCATCTGTGCAGGACTGTATGGGTGGATGAGTGTGTATATGTGTGTGTTAGTGAGTGAATGACTGTCTCACTAGTGTCTTTATCAGTAACGACATGTTTTAATCTAGTATATGTGAGTATTGATGTATATAAGTGAGTATATGTGAGAGTGAGAGATTGTAAGAGTTCCTGTTTGAATAAGTATGTGTTTCTATAAGGGATTGTTTAAGAGAGTAAGTATGTGTAAGTTTCCTTAGAAGTAAGGTGGTAGTATGTGTATAGTTGTATATGCAAATAAATGGATGTTCAATAGTTTATTTGCAAGTGTGAGTATGTGTGTGAGTAACTTTTGGATGACTGTCGGTGTGTAACAGGATGTATAGGTGTATCACTACATGTGATGAGTGAGTATATGTATGAGTGACTATATAGAACTGTTGGTGGATGTGTATATAGATGGTGGGATTACTGAATTGGTTGTTGTAACTGGTATTGGTATCTCCATTTTTTTGAAAATGTTAGTTTCTATTTTTGAATATGTGTTTCAAGGGTTACATTACACTGAAAGGAGGTCTGTCACTCTGTCACAAGGATGGTGTCATCAGTGATGTCATGATTAATGTCACTGACCATGTCATGAGTGATGTAATATGTGACGTCATTTATTTATTTATTTATTTATGTAGTTTATAGAGCGCACAGCTACCCCCGAAGGGGTGTCCCGGCGCTAGAACCTGAACCTCCAGGGGAGAAGAAGGAGCATGGAGGGAGAACAGCCGAGTAAAATCAGAGTCCAGAGAAGAGCCAAGTTTTGAGTTTGGCCCGGAAGATGGATTCGGAGGGGCAGAATCTAAGATCGATTGGCAGAGCGTTCCACAGTTTTGCCGCAATGACACTGAACCCTCTGCCACCCATTCTAGAGAGTCTAAAACGGGGAGAGATCAGGAGGCGGAGGTCATTGGATCTCAAGGATCTGCTGGAACGGGATACTGAGACACGTTTTTTCAGGTAGTTGGGTCCGAGGTCGTTGATGGCTCGGTAGGTGAGGGTAAGGATCTTGAACTGGATACGGCTGGCCACTGGTAGCCAGTGAAGTTCCTTACGATAAGCGGATACTGATTGACGGTAGGGAATATTGCCAATCAATCTGGCCGACGCATTCTGGACAATCTGGAGCCGGTCTAACAGATATTGGGGGGCACCAGCATAGAGGCTGTTAGCATAGTCCAGGTGGGACGTGATGAGGGCATGGGTAACTGTGCGGCGGGAATCCAGAGGGAGATAGGGGAGTATTTTTTTGATCATGCGCAACTTCAGGAAGCAGGCAGAGGTCACTTTGTTGACCTGAGTTTTGCATGAGAGGGAGTCGTCAAACTGAAAACCCAGGTTGCGAGCAGAGTGAACAGGAGAGGGAGCGGGATCAAGTGCCGTGGGCCACCACCAAGAGGAGGGGATGGAATCTTTCTGGTTGAAAAACAGCACCTCTGTCTTGTCTGCATTGAGTCTAAGGTGGTTATCAGTCATCCAGACACTGATGTTATTGAGGCACTGGCGGAAGTTGGTGAATGCGGAGTCCGAGTGGCCTCTGAAGGAAAACACCAGCTGAGTATCGTCAGCATAGGAGACCACCCTGACTCCGTAGGACTCCACAACGTCAGCCAGTGGGGCAAGATAGACGTTAAAAAACAGGGGGCTGAGGGCGGAGCCCTGTGGCACATCGCATGACAGGGTTTTTTCCTCCGATTTAAAAGGCCGCAGTAATACCCTCTGACTTCTTCCTGAGAGGAAGGACTCGATCCAGCTAAAGGCAGTGCCGCCAATGCCTATCTGTTTGAGTCGGTCAAGGAGGATGGGGTGGGAGACCGTATCGAATGCAGCGGACAGGTCGAGGAGGACCAGCATAGCCTCCTCGCCCTTGTCCACGCATTCCCGAATAGTTTCCGATACTTCCAGCAATGCCGTCTCAGTGCTGAATCCCGCCCTAAATCCGGATTGTGAGTCGTGCAGTAGAGAGTGGTATTCCAAATACTCCGTGAGTTGCAACTGCACAGCTTTTTCCAGGACCTTTGCTGGTTTGGGGAGAAGGGAAATGGGGCGGTAGTTGGCGAAAACAGTGGGATCAGCATCAGCCTTTTTTAGGATAGGAATCACCAAGGCCTCCTTCCAAGTGGTAGGGAAAAAGCCATGGTGAAGGGAGGCGTTCCAGATGGAGAGGAAGGAGCAGGCTAGCGAGGGTGCCAGCTCTCCCATAAGTTTCGCAGGGTTTCGCAGGGACAGGGTCAGAAGGAGCGCCGGATTTGCAGTGGGTAAGTAACCTAATTGCATCGTCCCGGTTGAGTTTATTGAAGGAGAGGAAGGACGGGGAATTTGGGGGACTAGTGGGGGGAGGCAGGGAGACTAGCCCTTTAGGGAAGGAGACACAGAGTTTGTTTATTTTTTCAAGGAAGTAATCTGAGAGTCCCTCGCATACGGCCTGACTCGCAGAGTTCTGAGTGGCCCTAGCTGGAGGATTAATGAAGTCTTTGACAATGGTGAAGAGGGTTTTAGACGAGTTTTTGGCATTGGCAATTTGAAAAGAAAAATGGTCTTTCATGGCGATTTTTTTTTGTTTGAGGAATTTTTTCAAGGCAGATTTGTAGGTAAGTTTAGCTTCAGGGTCATAGTTTAGTCTCCACTTACGTTCGAGTGCTTTGCATCTGCTTTTTTCCTCACGGAGGGAGGTGGAGAACCAGGGGGCGGAGGGACGAGATCTAGTGGAGGCAATGACTTTCTGGGGGGCAATGGAGTCAATAACATTGACAAGGGCAGCATTTAGCCTGGAAACATTTCCATCAATATCAGAGGAGAGGTGATCCGTCTGGAAGTGAAATACCGGGTCCGTCATCAGCAGTGCATTGCAGGCGCGCAAGTTATAGTGAGTCCAACTAACTATAACGTGGGAATTTCAATCATTTTATGTCAGTAAAATTTCCAGCTAACTATAACTGGTGTGAAACCTATGTTTTTTTCTGTGAATTTAATAGGTTTTTTAAATGCTAATTCCTAACTATAACTGGTGTGAAACCTATGGTTTTTTTCAGTGAATTTAATAGGTTTTTTAAATTCTAATTCCTAACTATATATAGGGCCTCAAACCTATGTTTTTTCAGTGAATTTCAAAGGTTTTTTAATAGCAAATTTCTACAGCTATGAAATATAATATTTTTTATAATTAAACCTATATTGTATATTTATGTAATACTATTTTTTTTATGTATATTGTTGATGTTTTTTTTTAATAAAAAAAAAAAATATGTTGCCCTGGAGCGCTCCCGGTGCGCGTACCGGTGAATGCACCGTTAAGCGCAGTCTTCCGGCGCACCCCGGTGCGCGTACCGGTGAGCGTCCCGTTTGCGCTATTTCCGCGAACGAAAACATCATTGTGACGTATCTCGTAGCCGCGTCCGCGTGATACGCACGGCGTAAGCGCACCCGGAAGCACTCGAGCGCATACGATCACGCTACGTAAGCGGCCCTTTCATTGGTTCAAGACAGTTTTGGTTTCCAAATGATGAAAGCCCGGGTCATGTGACCTGAAAATAACACTTTTCATTGGTTCAGGACAGTTTTGTTTTCCAAATAATGAAAGCCCCCACCTTTTTTCCTCATTCTCACGTTGTACTTTGAGTGAGGAAGACCTGTTTGCAGACCTATTTGTACTGAGAAATGGCTACAGTAGCAGCAGCAGCAGAAGCATCTCAACCACGACCACCACCACCACAAGGACCACCACAACACCACAGTGGTGGAGAAGAAGAAGAAGAAGAAGAAGAAGAAGAGGAGGAGGAGGAGGAGGAGGAGGAGGAGGAGGAGGAGGAGGAGGAGGAGGAGGAGGAGGGGGAGGAGGAGAGGCGGTACCTGCCTGAAGATACTACCACCTATAAGCCAAAGGAGCACATAGTCTGGGAGTTTTTTAAAATCCAAAGGGGCCTCAAAAAAGTTAATGCGCCAAAGGTTACTTGTATGATCTGTGGCACTGTACTTTCCTGGGGGAACCCTGCCAAAAAGTATTCTTTTGGCAACAACACCATGATTCGCCACATGCAACGCCGGCTCCCAAACAACTATGCTGCGGCAGAGGTCAGAGAACTGACCAGAAACCCTCCCCAATCTTCTCCCAGCACCTCCCAAAGTAAGCAACCCACTCCATCGGGTCAGAGACAAGGGAGATGGTCCCAAACATCCAAACCCAGTTTGGAGAATTCAAAATAGTTGGCATATTTTGTGGAAGGACAATTTGCTATGGTGAGCAAAGCATTAAACTCATCAACCGTGCTGGTGACAACCACAAGTGCCCAAAAAAACCTTAATTTTTTCCTGATTTTTTTTTTGCTCAAGTTGAGCCGTTTACAATTCCCTGTTTTTTGTTTGTCCCCATAAAAATAACAAAAAAAAAATTGTTTATAAAAGCCAAAAAAAGGAAAAAATGTTCCGAAAAACAATAAAAAAATATAAAACAACAAAAAGAATAAAAAAAACAGTTCTTTTAGAACTATCTCCAATTTATAAAAAAATGCTACATTTAAAAAAAAATCTGTCATTCTTTTTTCCCCATGGTTCGCTCCCCAGTACGCTCCCCGGTGCGCATACCGGGCGTTCCCCCCGCGCAAATCGAAAAAAAAACCACATTTTTTTTTGCCCTGCGGGGCCCTTTTATGGCCCCCACATCAAACCTAGGGGGTCTATCTTGCCCCCTTTTGGTCATTTCCCCCTTTGTTTTTGCCACCTCTTGTGTCTCGATCCTACCGAGACACAAGATGGCGGCCGCTCCGGACTGTTTGGAATGTTGACAGACACCCGAGAGCCAATCCGCTTTCCGCTCGCGAACTCGCGTAGCGCGCACCTAAATTACTCAAAATCCACTGGAGCACATATCTTGAGACATAGCAAAGGCACATTGGGCTACCAGTCCCTACAATTTTTCCAAGTTTGGTGGAAATCCATTCAGCTGTTCGGGCTAAAAGTGAGTCCAAACGCCCTATGGAAATTAACATGGGGAAAATACGTTTTGGGACCCCCCTTTTATCTCGGCCCCGCTTGACGAATCCCCCCCAAACTTTCAGGGAAGGAGCGGAGCGCAGCAAGGCAAATTTCAGGAAAATTACAGGCAGATTCCTCAATCGACGCCAAAGTTATTCCCAATAGAATGTTGCGAAATCCCTATACAAAATAATCCTAACTATAACTACCGACTGGCGACCGCCAGTAGGTAATATATATATATATACATATATATATATATATATGCACCAAACAATTCCCACCACTTCCGGCGTGCGGCGAGGAAGGAACTCAAACCACCACAGCAAGTCAGGCAAGATATAGATTTTATTTGCGTTTCTTCTTCAGCCTGCAACGACGCGTTTCGGGCTTCAGGAGCCCTTGATCATATATATATTCACGAGGGATGTCCAAAATGAGATGCACACGGGCACAGAAGAGCTTTCCCCACAGCTTTATTCGACATAAACAGTTGCACTCAGCAGTAATTGAAGCATCAGACCGTATTCCGGACGCGTTTCGGGCAGTTCCCTTCTTCAGCGGTTTCACAGTCAAAGAACGCATATCGGGCCCCACCTTTCTTTTAGGCTGTATCGTCTGTCAATGATTGGCTGCTCTGAATGAGGCAAGACGTTGCCTTATGGGAGGTGAAGTCCGTGCTTTCATCTTGAATAGATGCGCTCTTCCATTCTTGTGCTAGGATTTTCAGGAGCCCCAGAGAGTGCTGCTGTTTGTAATTCACCATCTGTGCCCCACGTTAGGAGCTCCGTGATTATGGTACTGTGGTCCCGTATTTCTGAGGCGGTGCAAACTCAGCGGCAGGACGGCCGCTTATAGATTCATGCATGAGGGATGTCCAAAATGAGATGCACACGGGCACAGAAGAGCTTTCCCCACAGCTTTATTCGATATAAACAGTTGAACTCACCAGTAGTAATTGAAGCATCAGACTG
Source organism: Lissotriton vulgaris (assembly GCF_964263255.1). Taxonomy (NCBI): domain Eukaryota; kingdom Metazoa; phylum Chordata; class Amphibia; order Caudata; family Salamandridae; genus Lissotriton; species Lissotriton vulgaris. Next base: position 1,384,925,423 of record NC_141696.1, on the reverse strand, counting down.
TATTCCGGACGCGTTTCGGGCAGTTCCCTTCTTCAGCGGTTTCACAGTCCAAGAACGCATATCGGGCCCTACCATCCTTTCAAGCTGTATCGTCTGTCAATGATTGGCTGCTCTGAATGAGGCAAGACGTTGCCTTATGGGAGGTGAAGTCCGTGCTTACATCTTGAGTAGATGCGCTCTTCCATTCTTGTGCTAGGCTCTTCAGGAGCCCCAGAGAGTGCTGCTGTTTCTAATTCACCATCTGTGCCCCACGTTAGGAGCTTCGTGATTATGGCTTCGTAGTCCCCTATTTCTGAGGCGGTGCAAACTCAGCAGCAGGACGGCCGCTTATAGATTTATGCACGAGGGATGTCCAAAATGAGATGCACACGGGAACAGAAGAGCTTTCCCCACAGCTTTATTCAATATAAACAGTTGCACTCGGCAGTAATTAAAGCATCAGACCGTATTCCGGACGCGTTTCGGGCAGTTCCCTTCTTCGGCGGTTTCACAGTCCAAGAACGCATATCGGGCCCCACCTTCCTTTTAGGCTGTATCGTCTGTCAATGATTGGCTGCTCTGAATGAGGCAAGACGTTGCCTTATGGGAGGTGAAGTCCGTGCTTACATCTTGAATAGATGCGCTCTTCCATTCTTGTGCTAGGCTCTTCAGGGGCCCCAGAGAGTGCTGCTGTTTGTAATTCCCCATCGGTACCCCACGTTAGGAGCTCCATGATCATGGCTCTGCGGTTCCCTATTTCTGAGGCGGTGCAAACTCAGCGGCAGGACGGCCGCTTATAGATGTATGCACGAGGGATGTCCAAAATGAGATGCTCACGGGCACAGAAGAGCTTTCCCCACAGCTTTATTCGACATAAACAGTTGCACTCGTCAGTAATTAAAGCATCAGACTGTACTCCAGACGAGTTTCGGGCTGTTCCCTTCTTCCGCGGTTTCACAGTCCAAGAACGCATATCGGGCCCCACCTTCCTTTTAGGCTGTATCGTCTGTCAATGATTGGCTGCTCTGAATGAGGCAAGACGTTGCCTTATGGGAGGTGAAGTCCGTGCTTACATCTTGAATAGATGCGCTCTTCCATTCTTGTGCTAGGCTCTTCAGGAGCCCCAGAGAGTGCTGCTGTTTGTAATTCAGAGCATTCAATCATTGACAGACGATACAGCCTAAAAGGAAGGTGGGGCCCGATATGCGTTCTTGGACTGTCAAACCGCCAAAGAAGGGAACTGCCCGAAACGCGTCCAGAATACCGTCTGATGCTTTAATTACTGGCGAGTGCAACTGTTTATATTGAATAAAGCTGTGGGGAAAGCTCTTCTGTGCCCGTGTGCATCTCATTTTGGACATCCCTCATGCATGAATATATATATATATATATATATATATATATATATATATATATATATATATATATATATATATATATATATATATATATATATATTTCGCTCCTATGCCTTCTAAATCCTAGATGTATCATGGACACAAATGGTTTTTTGTTGTAGCAGAGATTTATTCAGGCTGCACAGCGACGCGTTTCAGCTCACGTCTTACATGTGAACCAGGCGTAAGCAGAAACGCGTTGCTGTGCAGCCTGAATAAATCTCTGCTGCAACAAAAACCATTTGTGTCTGTGATACTTCTAGGGAAATGGCATTGCCGCATGCTCATGGTGTTTTCCTAGGTGGTTTTACTATATTTTCCCTACTGCATTGGGGTTAACATACAGTTTCGGTCTTACCCTCCAGTAAAATCACATATTTCTAAAGTGCTTTCCCATGATTTCCACAGGGGCTGCATTGTTTGCACCCAATTTCACAGTTATAACATCCTAAGAAAGAGCATGTAGTGGTGAGTTGAGAGAGGATTGGTAATGCAGTTAAAGGAAAATGGCCAAGGTGGGGCAGAGCGTTTTTGTTTCTTCGCTGCCTTTTCTAATTGTGAGACCAAATGAATTTCTTTGTGTACTAGAGTATCCAATGTTATTGATTCATCACAGGGATTGACTACAGTGCTGGTAAGCAGAAGAACAGGATTAGCAATGTTCTTTCTCCCCAACTCCCACATGACCAACGTGTGAGGAAATAGGGCGCATTATATGGTGGGGTTGTGCAATGTCCCCGAGTAATACACTTACTAACCCCTTTACGATCCTTTTCTTTTTTTTGTAAAACTCTCCACTGATTACTGGGTAGCTGTGGCTTTAAGCAGCAAAGCTTACACCTAGGAACAACTGTAAAGCATTTAAACAGCATGAAAACAATGGGAGAAGAAATCAACAAGACACCAAAGAAATCCAACACCAATTTATAAAAATAGACTATTTTATGTATTTTTATTTTGAATCCACAATAAAAAAGATCCACTAGAGGGTTTCAGAGATATAGAATTTACATGGTATGGTAAATCAAATTATTTCGCTCAACCATTGGCAAATTCTTTTTGACAATTTTATTGGTTTTAACTTAGTACACACAACAATGTTATACATTGGCATACTACATCTTTAAATAACGACTTCTCCAGATGACACCCAATATTGACAAGGTCGGTTTGGTCACATGGCGCACACTCAGGCTACCCTCCTCCCGCCTGCACATCTTTATTTCACCAAACCCTACCACTTGTTCCATATATGCACATATTTGGCAGGACAACTCCTTGCCCTGTACACTGATTTCTCTTGAATGGTGCACCAGTCCACTCCTTTCCGCCATCTTGCAACGGATGGGGATGCGGGTCCTTCCAGGCTGCTGCAGTATCTCATTTAGCCATCATGGTGGCCACTCCTAGGAACAGTTTGTGTTCAGGAGCCATCTAGACCCTCCATCACCCCTAGGAGAAAGGCGAGGGGACTAAGAGGGACTGTCCAGCCTAGTACATCGCTTAGCTCTGTCACTATTTTTCACCAGTATCTAGTGATGGAGTTGCAAGACCAGACCATTTGAAAGAAATCGGCAGAGTCTGTCGGACATCGTGGGCATTTAGGGGTAGGGAGGAAGCCCGCTGGAAGCAATTGGGTTGGGGTAAGGTAAGCACAGTGTAGATAGTATATTTGGATTAGGCGAAGCCTGCAGAGATGTTGAGTACACAGAGGGCCATCAGGGCATCTCTCCAATCTTCCTCCTCTAGAGGACCCAGCCATGTCTCCCACCGAGTTTTGAGAGAATTGAAGGTTGACAGAGAGTTATTTATCAGAGAGCGGTAAATTTGAGAGACACCCCCCTTCCCAAGGTTACCCATTAGGATCTTGACCTCTAGTGGACTAAACTCTGGGATTACAGTTTTCTCGGGGACGTAAAGGGCAAGAGCGTGCCGGAGCTGGAGGTACTTATAAAACTGGGTGGAGAGCAAGTCTTGAAAGGAGCGTACATGCCCGCCTTTCCACACATCTTCAAGGTGTGTGATTCCTATCAGATCCCACTTTCAAAAGCCCGCCAGCGCCGCCCCTCAGGAAGCCAGGTGCCATGCCATAAGGGCGTCTGTAGTGTGATTTTTGTCTCCCCATTGAGTGGTACAGCAAACAAATGAATGTAGCGCAGAGCGGAGAGCCATGCCAAGAAGACCATCCTTGTTGTTGCCAGAAGGGTATGAGGAATCGGGCCCCAAAGAGCATGGCCTGGACCCGGGGGAGCCTAAGACTCTCAAGTTCCAGTCGATAGGCCGTATTGGACCATCCTCCATTAAACCAGTGATGTATTATCAGCAGTCGGGTGGCTATGTAGCACAATAAGGGATTCGTCATCCCCATACCACCGTAGAATAGGGACCCATAGGCATTGGGTAAGAGCTAGTCACAATATAGAATTACCCGACAGAAATACCTTGATCACTGCATTAGACTATGGAACCAAGTACGAGGAAGATGGAGCGGAAGGTTCTGGATCACATACAAAAGCCGGGGGAGCACCATCATCTTAAACAAAGAAATCCTACTGAGGGGATTAAGGGATAGAGATTGCCAGCTATGTTGAATAAGGGGGTAATGTTGAGGGACCAGGTCACTTCTGGGTGGCGAGCCATCCAGGTGCCAAGATCCTTAAAGGAGAGACGCTGTAAGGGGATAATTGTCACCCAGTCTATACACTAACGGGAGAGGTGAAGGGGCACCAAGGTGAATTTGGCCGGATTGAGGCACAGGCCTGACGCTTCCCCGAATCGCTGGAGGACACTGAGAGACTGTGGCCCGACCATGCAGGATCCGTAAGGAAGAGTAGAACGGCATCAGCGTACAGCGCAATGCAGTCCTCATGGGTGTTTCACCATTGCCAACACCCGTATCTAGGCATACATGTGGATAAGGTAGGCTAGTGACTCTATTGCTAAAGCAAAGAGCAAAGAAGAGAGAGGACACCCCTGTCAGGTTCCTCTTTTGATAGGGAAGACCTCTGAGAGTGCCCCATTGACAAGGACCCTTGCTGATGGGTTGGAGTAGAGCACCCATACAAGCTTTCGGAACTGTGAGCCGAGTCGTGCTCGCTCTAGCACAGCACCCAAATACCGCCAGTCGACTGTGTCAAAGACCTCTTCGAAGTCAATTAGTAATAAGGCTAAGTATAAAGGAAGGATGTGGCGATGGGCGAGCGCCATGTGCAATTGCCGCAGACAATGCCTTGTGCTTCGATGATTGAGAAAAGGGGGTGGTGATCAATGTGCTTCGATGAGGCACAAAGCACATTGATCAGAATGTATGAGGCTCCTAAGTATCCTTTTAAGTCGCGTGGCTAGAATGGTCGCATATATTTTGACTTCAGTATTTATGAACTAGATCGGGTTATACTCCGAGCAGGAGATCAACGAGGGGTCTGTTTTGGAATTGACTATGATCGTAGCCATGTCCGTTTCTGGGGAAAAGGCACCTCTTTCCATCACCTTCTCGTACAAGGCATGAAGTCATGGGACCAGAGTTTCAATGAACACCCGCCGGGAGGCCCCCGGTCCAGGGGTCTTACGGGTTGCGAGTGTTGAGAATGCCATCTTTTCACTCTAAATGCATCCTCCAGACCTTGGGCCTCAGTGTCTGAGAGCCCTAGGAGGGGGATTCCCTTTAGGGATTGAGAGCTGGAAGTGAGAGCTTGTACTCGGCCCGCTGAGTAAAGCGTCATGTAGAAGTCCGCAACGGCTTGCGCAACTGCGACTGGAGTGTGGGACGTGCAATCCCAAGTATTGCGGATCTCCAGAACAATCCGGTTAGCCTGGGATAGGAAGCAAGACAGTGAAGCAATTTACCATTATTGTCGCTCCAACCATAAATCCAGGCGGTAGAAGACCTCCAAATCAGCTTGGCTGATTTGAATGATATTTGTCTAATTTCTTCACTGATCAGGTGGAGCTGCCGTCATTCAGCTTCTGCCGCAGCAATGTTTTGTTCTAGACGGAGGGCCTGGGCCCTCAAGTGGGAAAGAAGATGGTCCTGCAGCAAGCGCTTGCGTTTAAGATACCCTTTAGCGTAACCTCGGACCGTGGCTTTACCTGCCTCCCATAGTGTCCCCTGAAACTGTATAGTATCCTCATTAGATTGAAAATAGTGTTTGAGTTCGTCCCCAACCACTCTCTTGTAATCCTGATGCTGGAGATACCAGACGTTGAGCCTCCAAACAAGACACGGTGCTCCAGTGGGCCCCCAAATCTGTAGAAGGAGGGGATAATGATCCGATACGCTACGCTCTCGAATTTGGATGTCAGCAACCATCCAACAGCCCAGGGCAGGCATGAAGATTAGGTCAATGTGGGAGTGGGTATGGTCTGCTGCAGAAATACGGGTGTATTGAAGTGCTCTGGTGTTCCAAGTTCGCCAAACATCACAGAGGCCCAAATGGGAAGCCCAGTCTGTCAGTCGCCTAGCACCTAGGTTTCTAAGGGGAGAGGGTGTCTCATCTGCATCTTTAATGGGTTCTAAGACTGCATTAAAGTCCCCTCCAATGATTGTCAGCCCCTGGGGAAGGGAGGATATTACGTCTCTGGTGGCTCGGAGGGTGGGCTCCAGGGTCGCTGGGGGTACATAGATCGACAGTAGATTATTAATGCCATCTCCCAGAGTTCCTGTGAGGGCCACCAATTGACCTTGATGATTGCTAATTGTACGGACCAGTGTAAATGGAAGGGAATGTCGAAGGAGGATTGCCACTCCACTGGATCCTCTGGAGAACCATGAATGCCAGACCCTGCTAAAACCTTGACATGCCAAAAATGGAGCTGCGCTTTCCCATGAGATGCCTTTCCTGGAACAGCAGAACATCTGGTATAACCCTCTGAGTGTATTTTAAGATCTCAGTATGCTTCACTTTATCTAGGATTCCACTCACATTCCAGGAAAGGACTTTGAGGGGTTCACCCTCGTATTGGGACACCATCATTTTGGGTTGGTGATGTTGCATAGAGCCGTCATTGCAGGCAACTAGTGCCTAGAACTTGGGACCATCCAGGGAAACCCGGCCCTGTTGTGAAGGGTGCCTATCTCTGTAATTTTAACATTGTAGCCATTGTTACAATTGAACAGAACAGTTTCAACAAAAACAGGGATAACATTCCATCCCATCCCCCCAACCAACCCTCCACCCTATATTTCTCCCTTTGAAGTATGTGTCGCCCCATGAACTAAAACTTAGAACAGGCTAGGAAGCTAAGTTTGGAAACAGAATAGTGGGCCCCTCCATATATCAGGGTTTGCAGTTCCCTAAAGAAGGAGCATTAGTGCATTATCGCCTAGATTCGGGGGCTTCGTGAGAGGTCCGTGGCTTCTGACCTCAGTGATGAAGATCTGGGGGGCCTCTCGCTGAGAGTCCCCCCTAAGCCAGTGGTGTTCTCGGAGGGGTGTGATGGGCCCTGAGGTGTCAGCGATCTGTGCAATTTCGGGAGGCACCAGCAGAGGAGTTGGATACCTCTATTTGGGCATTGCGCCTCTTCCGGGAGCACGTACGTCACCTTTGTGAATTTGCAGGTCTGGCTAGCTGTGAGAATGCCTGGAGCCCAGAGGATGGGCGCCCGCCTGTGGACAGAGCAGACATTCTTCAATAAACCATGTCCACGCTGCGTCTAGGCTCTCAAATAAGTGGGTCTGATTTTGAAAGATCACTATGATGCGGGCTGGAAAGAGGAGTCTGTATGGCAGATCAAGGGCTCCCATTTTCTGCGTTATGGAGTGGTAGGATCTTCTTTGTACTTGCAACTCTCTAGTATAGTCTGGGAAAATCATTACTTTAGCTCCTTGATAGAACAAAGCAGGTTGGGTGCGACCTGCCTGCAGGATAGCATCCCTATCCCTAAAGTGTAGGATGGCAGCTTGGGCCTGAGGGCACGGTGAGCACACTCTACAGCGAACTATGTGGAGAGCGCACTAGGCGGCATCCAAGATTTGAGTCATTCTTCCACAAAGGTGTCCTCCCGCGCTGGGTCTGCTCCCTCTGGGACTACCAGTAAGCACAGATTATTTTGTAGCGAGCGGTTTTCGGCTACATCTGCGTACCTATGGATGTCACTTGTGTGGGATAATAACTGCTTTGACCTGCTCCTTCAGCTGCAGTACATCATCCTTCGTTGCCGACAGTCGAGATTCAGCCTTTGTTATTCAGGCGATGGCGTTGCGAAGAACCTGATGGATGAGGGCTACATCCACCCGAACCTCCCCTATCTTGGTTTCTTCAGAATCTTGGGAAGACGTGATAGCTTGCAGTATTCTAGCAAGATCTCCTTCCTGTTTAGTGGTCGCAGCTGGCGTAGTCTTTCCTTGGGTAGGTCCACTGGTAGTGTATAGATTAATGCGAGTCTCGGACGGCGGTGGTTACGCTCCCTTCTCCTTCCTCATAGCAAGGCTATAGCAAGGGGGGGCAGTGCACTTCCACAATGTATGCTTCTCTCCCTGGTCTCACTTCCTAAGTTGATCACAGGGACATGCAAGAGTTCCCATTCCCTCCTGTGTCGTGCACCCAGGCGCAGTAAAGTATAGCTGCAAGAACTCTCATGGGAGTGCCAGGATTGATTGCAGTAGAGTGAGGTCCATAGAGGATGCACTGTGGGGGACATGTATGGGGGGAGATCCTGCAGAGTCCGCGGTATCCTGCTGAGTTCTGCTGCGATCAGCGTAGCGTTCTCACTGTGCCGCCCTCGCTTTAGCTATGTCTGCAGTGTAGAGAGTAAGGTAGTCTGGTCCGATGGAGATCAGATTTCGCTCGTCGACTTGGCCTCTTGAATGCCCAGTACTAGAAGTTCATCTCCACCAGACAGTCTAGACCAGCTCTCCCAGGGCACCGTCACAGTCTAATCTGGGAGCGAGAATTGCGGTTTTGCTTGATCAAAGGGGCCCAGGTGCAGAGCCCACCAAGAGACTGGTGTGCTTCCCCGGGGCTCCCAGAGTCACAATGAAACTGCCACCCAATAGCACCACAAGCGACACCACCGCAGAACCGGGACACCCGTACCTCGCTCGGGGTCCGACAGCTGCGTCACAGCCGCAGACGCCGAAGCACAGGACCCAGAAGGCAAGGAAGGCACCCGCATGGGTCATGGGGTCATCTCAAGTGGAGTTTCAGGCCCATCCGCAGGGAGTAATGCCCTCCTGGTAGGATGGGACCCCTTCACTCCAGGGTCCACAGAGGTACAAGAGGGCCCAGTCGCTCGCCTGAACCAGCGGCCGCCCTGCCAATCTGCAGGCTGAGTGCACCGTCGCTGGAGCAGGGAGAGTGGGAGGGGTGTAAGAGACTGCCCCCAGCTGGAGGGCTGCATGTAATTGTCCCAAATAATAGCCCCACCACTTTAGGCCATCCTGGATCAGCAGGGGGACGGATGGGGGCCAGACAGTTGTATTGCACCCACTAAGTTGCACCCTACTTCTAAGTTCAGCCCTCGTGAGTGTTGTGCGCCATGTCTTGCCGAGGCCAAGTCTGCAGGGGGTCCACCAGCCATCACCATGGTACCGCTGACCCCCCTCTGCTCAAAGGGAGCAGCCTGCCTCATTCCCAGCCCCTCTTGGGTGGGAATCTGCCGCTCTGAGGCGCAGCCAAAGTTAGGCAGCTGCACTGGGGGTCTGGATCAGCCGCAGCCGTAGAATTCACTCAGCTCAGCCCAGCCCGCTTCACATCACCGCTCGGGGTGCCGCCGATGCAGTGCCCCCGGCCGGGCCGATCACTCTCCGCACCCCAGCCGCCACCCTTTCGAGCCACAGGATGAGTTGATCAGATTCCGTTGTCACAGGTAGGTTTTCATGCAAATTGCGACTCCGGCAGAGAACGCTCGTCTGGAAGGGCACAGCTGCCCCGCTTAGTCCGCGGTCCACAATCTCCGAACCCAGGCTACTCTGGCGCCATCTTGCCACAGCTCTGCTGCTGTTGCAGATCAGCTTCACAGGCTTTTGTGGTCTAAGTCTGTGAACCCTTTGGGCTCGGGCGTACTGCTGCTGCGATCGCCACCTCACATAGGAGGACTTAAGGAGAGTTCTGGTAGTGGGGAAACATAAGGAGGAGACCGAATGACTGAAGGGTCCAGAGCACTCTTAGAGTGCGACTGCCATCTTGACGCCCGCAGCCACGTCTGCCTCAGCATTGGCAAATTCAATGAATTTGACACTTAGAAAAATGTTCCCTAAAAAGTTTGGGCGAGTTATAATGTGGTCACCTTAGGTTAGCAACTCCAGTGGGGGTCCAGTCAGGGGGACAGTTCGAATAGCCTTATAGCCCTTATGCCTATTCCGGTTGTTAAAGGCTCTCTCCCTCGTTATAGGGACAGATAAAAAAAATAACGAAGTTGTAAAAGACCATTTTCCTAGCCTCTCTATTCTTGTTTTTGTCCACTCAGGAGCAATTTGTTTTCACGGTGCTCTGATTGGTTGAGTTGTTTTCTTCCACTGCTGATGACAGGGAACTTTCTTTCCTTTTGCATGTTTCTGTATCATTTCAATGTTAGCACTTGATGGGGGTGTATAGCATTTCTCTTTTTCCCTGCCTGTGTCTGCATATCAGTGCTCCACCCACTCCTACCTCTTTCCTGTGTATGTGTGTGGCCTCCCATTTGCTTTTTTCTGTCCCTCACCCTTCCTCCTAATAGAGTTCACATCTCACCAGTCAGCAGCTTATCTCTATTTACAGCCAAGGCCTATTTTTTGCCAGTGCTTCTTAACATACCTATGAAATATTTTACATGGTGACTTAAACTCCACTTTCATCAGACAAGCCATGAAGTCTGCTTCATGAATAATGCTGGGCCTAGCTCATTTAAACGTACAATAGATAAAAATGGTTCACTGCATATAAATTCAAGAATTTTTTTTTAAAAAGAACAAAAGTATACACCCTACACTGAACATGAGTTCAATAGCATATCAACAGTCTTGTCAGGCAATGGTAATTAACAAGATATGCCCAAAAATAATTTATTGAAAATATTTTTATATAAAATTGGAACCCTCTATTTTCATCAGTGCAACATGACATTTACAATTGTAGATCTCATGCATTTAAATGTACTTGTAAAGCATGCGGTAACACTGCATTCAACTTAGAGAAATTACATTAACATTGACAGCAGTAATGGTAGTTTTTAAATGAAGGAATGAGATTTGGAGAAGAAGTACAAATAAGGATTCTCCTTTCTACTTCACTTCACCTTTTCAAAATGCAACATTGTTTTCTACCACTTCACCACATTTTCTTTACAAACAAATTGACCATGGGGTCCCTCTGCATCACAGGGTAAGAGTGCTAAATAAACAGGTGTTTCTGCTCCCTGGTCGGGAGAAGATAGGGCCCTGTTGCCGCCCATGTCTGTCCTGATCCATCCAGGACAGCAGGTGTTTAGAAGTATTCCATCAGCCCTCCTTTCTTCATTCAACTTCTTGGCTTGAATCATTGACAGGACGGTGACTCCAATTTTGGAAACTCCATACGCTGAGTCAGGCCAGCCCTCCTGGCTGTGAATTCCTTTCTTGGTATCTTCAACAAACTTTTCCATGAGTGTTACCAGCTCGTCTTCTGTGATTGTGTCACTGCGGAACATCTTTTGGAGATCTTTGCTGCAAGAGGCCAAAGCGTGTTGACTAAGAATGCTGGACACATTCACAACCCTCCCTGTGTGAAGAAAGAAACTCTTACGTAAATTTTAGAAAATCCATTAACAAAAAAAAATTGAATACCAAAATCTGAAATATTCAAATTCATTTATTTCCAAAATAGTCATCGCATGCCAGGGATAAAGGATTGAAGACCTTTGAAAGAGGATTTCAGTTGTAGTAAAAAAAAGATTCAATTCTGAAGTGTATACCATTTTTTTCAGAACTGGAAATTGAGTCTTTCTTCATGACCAATCTGTATTCCACAGAGTGCCCACTCCCGACCTCCCTGCTCACCTGCTCAGTGATACCAGAGCTCCCTCTGCCTCCTCACTCTGTCCTCACTAGAATATGCACCCTCTCCGCTGAACCACGACGACTCCCTAACACGCTCTCTACCATGAGCGTTCCTTGTTCAGCTTGCAATGAATGCCCCTCATTTATTACACACTTGCTGTTCATTCTGTGCCTCTTCTCCTCACTGTGGTCTCTCTTATGTGTTTCACAGGTCTCACCTACATCCCCCAAGCCAAACTTTCTGTTCAGGTTCCTCTATGAGCTCTTCCTCAGCTCTGCCAATGTCTGCACATGCAAATACACCCCATGGACCGTAGAGCTCATGGGAGTCTCCCAAATGGAAGTTTGGAGGGAAGACCCTCAAGGTTGTATGAAGTACAGCAGTAGATAAGTCTTGAGTAATGGGTGGACGTAGACATTGAGTTCTGGCACAGCTCAGCCTTATTATTAAACCAAAGTTGTACTTAGACCCTCAATATGAGTGTCATATTGGGGGATGAGTTATATATTCCACTATAAAAAATAATGTCATAGGGCTCAGTATTCATCGGGCCGATAACTGCAAACACTAGTTTTTCCCTTCCAAATTAGTAATTGCAAGTGGGTGTTGGTGCTTTACTCACCACAATCTGCTTGTAGAGTTACTTGCCAAATATTTTCTCTCTGTAATTGTCAACAGGTTTGATCTGCTGAAATTCACCTTGGGAAATTGTAGGGATGCAGTAATTACTGCTGAACCCGTGATTTCAATCGTGATCGGAAAAAACAGGCTACTCCAAATCAGAGCCATAGAGTTAGCATAGCATCTTTTGTTATATTCACTGTGCTGATCCTGCAGTTTCTTCAGTGGTTGACCACTTGTCTTGTGACATTTACCACACTGAGTTCATCATGCAAGGAGCTCACAGCCACCCACACCACCAACTACTGAATGGTCAACAATGGCTGGATATTAGTACTGTGTCATGTTGAGGACCTTGTGTTGTTTTGCATCGCTGCAGAACAGTTGGAAACAACAAACTAACAGATAGAATGTTCCCTCTGATTAGATTCCCGGAAACCTTTTCAGCTTCTTATAAATTCCATTAATGTTTTCCCACTTGGGCAAGGAAGCCTAAGAACAGTCACTGTTCATTCATGAGAAGCCTACAAGTCTCTAGCTACGTTTATGGGAGCACAGCAGAGAGAGGGTGGATTAGCTGATAGATGAAACATGCCAACAAGCAATCCAATGCCATCTAGTATGTTTACACTTGTGGAGTGCTTGAACAGCCAATATCAATCTCTCACTGTTACATCTAGTTGAGTGCATGTCCTACAGCACGTCCGCAGTCACTCAAAATCCTACAGCTTGCACAAAGCTGACTGGGGGGGGGGGGGGGGGTTTCACATGTCTGTTCAAGACATCAGCACATGGAATAGGAAACAGTCGTCCATATAGATGTACAATATTAAAAGCTTAGCGCTTACCATGTGGCTTAATGATTGGTAACATCTCTGTGCAGACATTCCTGGTAGCAAAAAAGTTGGTTTTCAATGTCACTTCTGCTTGAGTGTGAAGTGGAGTCTGATCAGCACCTTTTTGATTAGTCATGATAAGGAAAACAAGAAAAAAATAGTTTAAGTTCTTACAGGGGGCTGCTTTACACCGTTAATAATTTACTGTATTTTCTATGGTGCACAGACCACAGATCATGGAGCCATCCATTGATTATATTGGTTCTGGAAACCAATTTAACCAAAAGTAAATAGTTGCTGTAAACTTGAGGTACATAAAAAATACTAAGTACTCTAATTCATGATCACTAATTCTTCCACAAAATGTTTCCTTTACTTACAGTCAGTCTGTCTAATTCCTCGTCAATCTACGTAGAATTGTATCAACTTCTGCTTCATCTCAGTACCCAAAATACCTTTCACAAAACATGGACCATGAGTGGCTCATGCAGGGCGTTGGCATGAGTGGACATTCCACAAAATGCTAGCACTCTGGATCGCACTGTTCCTCGAATCTATTATGGACACCTACTTCATGCAGTGCGTGACAGGGCTGTTAACGTGCACATACATGTAAGCCAGGTCTGATATATATATATGAGAGAGAGTGTGAGAGTGTGAGAGAGTGAGAGTGAGAGAGAGAGAGAACTCTGATTCTGTGTGGCCGCGCTATTGAGACCTCCCACCTCTTCATCGTCGTCAACGCCGTCATTGCCTCCGGCCTTCAGGCTTCCGGTTCCGGCCCCCGGCTTTTGGCTTCCGGGTCAGGTTTGACAGCGCGGCGGCGTGGCGTGGGCACTGCGGGAGCGGCAGTAGTGTACCCGCGTTCACCCGCTTGTGCATCCAGCGTCCGGTATTGAGAATCCCGCGATTGTGACCAAAGGAGATGCCGTGTTCATTTAATCACCGTTTGGCATGTGTGCGGTATTGGGAGCCTCGTGATTGTGACGAAGAACTCGAGGAGATGCCACGGTGAGGGCTGCAGTGGACCATAAGCTCGGGTCGGGTGGATCCCAACCAGTGGGAAGCTCCGTAGTGGTGATAGGGTGGGGTTAGTGACCCCGGAGCCCAAAATCGCCCAAAGCTGCGAGATAAACCCATAAATACACAAGAGGAGGCTGCCAAGTCTGGAAGTAACTGAGGAAAAAGGGGGTGGAGGTAGTGGGCCCACTGATCAGAGGTAAGTGATAAAGACAGTTTATTCCCTATAAAAACTATAATTAGGGGAGCACACTTAAGGGCCTTATGATACAGGGGCGGCAGTGTACCTAGATATTGTGGTAACTTGTCAAAAGTGAAGAAGAAAACCACACTGAAAATTCCTGCAACCTTGGAAGCAAGCAGTTAAGGAGAACATAAAGCTATGGCACTAGGGAAGAGTAAACCACGGAAAGCCCCGAAAAACTCTAAAAAAGTAGGAAATAGAAGCCCCGGGGTAGAGGACCTAACAGAACAACCTAAAGACTTGGAAAGTGCAATGGCAACACCTACCAGGAATAAAACATCTGTGAGGGGGTCTACCCCATCCTCAAGTATAAGCAAACAGAAGGGGCCGTCGACCGCCAAGGCAGCAGGCGCAAAAGGCGGATCTGCAGTTTCAAAATCCATTAAAGACTTTTTGGGTAAACATTTTAAAGTGAAGGAGACATCAAAAAGGGAGCAGAATGTGGTGGAACCCCCAAAAAGCATAGAGAACCTGGTATCAGACGCTGACTCCCTGAAGCAGACAAACTTTGACATTGCTAAGATCCCGATGGAACGTCGGCTGTTTCAGTCATTAATTATTCAAGATTTAGATGTAGAGGGGGAGGAAGGAAATGATATCCAGAGTGATTCACAGCCGGAGGAAGATGTTGTCCAAGGGGAAGATGTTGTCCAAGAGGAATTTAGTTTTAATGTGAAAGAAAGGTCGGAAAATGTCAATAGCGTCCACATAGAGTTATCAGGTCTACCTGTGAATAGTCTGGAGGCGACGGGTGCCTCGAGCTTATCAATGCTCGAGGTTATGTTGATACTCCAGAAAACTCTGCAAGGTATTTTGGAGATCTCAGTTCTACATAATCAAATCCTAAAAACTCAATGTAACCAGTTTAAGAACATAATTGGGGAGCTGACGCAGATTAAAAGCCAAATGCCATCCCTTGTAAGAGTGGTAGAGAATAAAGTAGATAAGGTGGGAGAAACAACAAGGGGAAATAGACCCAAAGAGGAGGAGCCAACCGTATATATTTCCCGTTGCCCCTTGATTATAAAGAGATATGGTGAAAGGAGGCGTTGTCTGATGAGGAGGAATAAGTGGGCAAACTATTTGGAGGAAATTTATGGTAAATGGCCAAGGGGGGGAATATTACCATCTAGCTGGCCAGGAGTTAGGGAAGAAGTAATGGGGCAGTTCTCCCAAAGCCATATTAAAACCATAATAGCTAACCTAATTCTGACACGTGCCGCTGGCCCTGACAATCTACCCGCCGTTATAATAAAAACTAATATAGATTGGTGGGCGGACCTGTTCTCAAAGATGTTTTTGAGAATACTAAACACTGGAATCTTACCAGACAGCTGGAAAGGGGCTATCATTAGACCGATTCATAAAAAAGGCGATGTAAATTCCCCTAAAAATTATCGCCTAATAAACCTCTTGGACATTGGGGAAAAAGTATTCTCTAAAATAATTCTAGGTCTCCTAAAAGATTGGGCCGAAGATAACTGTATAGCACCCCCAGAAAAGGAGGGTTTTAAAGAAGGGCATTCAACGGTTGACCATTGTTTTGCCCTCTGGGCGATAGCGTGGAAGTCGATACAGCAGAGGGGTAACCTATTCTGCTGCTTTGTAGACTTCCGCGCGGCATTTGACCTTGTAGGCAGGGAGCAGCTGTGGTCAACCTTGATATGCTATAAAATACACGATGACCTGTTAGTCCTTATACAGGCCTTGCATACAAATAACTGGTCCCAGGTAATCCTGGATGAGGAGGGTGGATTGTCTGGGAGGATCCAGATTGGTAATGGCCTGAGACAGGGGTGCGTACTAGCCCCGTTGCTTTTTTCCTTGTTCATAGCGGACCTACCCCGGTATTTAAGAGAGGTGCGAGGGGCTAGCTGAAAAGATAGGAGGTAACCAAATATCTTGTCTGCTATATGCAAATCAGACGATTTGGTGATTATGGACCAGACAGAGATAGGTCTACAGAGGAAATTAAACATGTTCTATAAATACTGCTTAAATAAAAAATTAGTAGTGAACATGGAGAAGACCAAAATATTATGCTTCGGTAGAAGTAAGACCCGGTTTTCTTGGTGTCTAGGTACGGAATTACTTGAGAAGGTAAGAGAATACAGATACCTGGGAATATGGTTCACGAGTAATCTGAATTGGACCACCCACTTGGAAGCACTAAAAATGAGGGCAACGGCTTCCACGAAGGGCTTAAAAAGATTTAATAGTTTTTATGGAGAAATGTCAGACGGGCCGGTTATAAAGGCCTATCTAGCTATGGTCCCCACGCAATTTCTATACGGGGCAGAGGTTCTCTTTTTAAGCGGGAAAAAATGTTGGGATAAAGAGAAGGGTTTGATCCTGAAAAGTTTGTTCTCACTGCCAAAATCTTCAATGGTACAAGCACTAAGATTAGAGTTGGGAGTTACCTCATGGGCAATAACTACAAGGATGGCCCTAATACGATTTTGGCAGCATCTAGGGACTGGGGAGACACCCAAAAAAATCTCACAGTGGTGTAGAGAAGAAATTGCCTCTAGTGAGTTATCTTGAGTCAAAGAAACAAGGGCAGTATCAAGAGAAGCATATGGAGTGCTGGGATTAGAATTATGTACGCAGCTAGGACACACCATAATAGGCAAAAAAGAACTACGGTCTTTAGGATCCGACGTGTCCCGTGCAAGCGATCGAGAACACCTCCTCCAGAAAGTTTTGGTGTCCCATATGACCCAAATATGGGCTTCAGAAGATCAGCTGTATCCCTATTTAGATAAGTTGCCGAATCACCGTCTCAGGCGAGAGGTACTAAAAGTGAGAATGGGAATAAACCCATGTTACGTAAACAATAGTATTAAAAACCTCATGATAAATAAGGATGGTAACTGCACTTGTATATTAGGTACCCCCTGTGATATTATACACATTTATTAGACTGTATGATGGTTCTTGATATACGTACGGAGATTTTATGCCCGATATTTAAAAAATACAGGATTATGAATAGGAAGCAAGCAGCCACCCTTTTAGTGGAAATAACAAATTTGGATATAGCCTGTGCCTTGGGGAAATACATGTATAGAGTGAGGGCGTTTCTCCAGTGTACAGAGTTATAGGTGCAAGTAATCTCCTGAATATAAAATGTGATTGTATTTTAATAGTAATGTACATATTGTGTTTGGAAGGTCTTGGGTATATATGTTTAATGCATTTTGATTTTAATAATTCAGGAGGATATTGATTTTTAACAAAAGGAGCTGTGTCATCCTCCAGGAAATGATCACATGTTGCATTTTTATAACTGTAATATTATGTGTTTTTATAAAGTTTTATAAAATGTAAAGTACACACTTTTATGGTTGTACCAAACCAAATAAAGTTTTTTATGACTGACTGAGAGAGACAGAGAGACAGAGAGACAGAGAGACAGAGAGAGAGACGGAGACGGAGAGAGAGAGACGGAGACGGAGAGAGACGGAGAGAGAGAGAGAGAGAGAGAGACGGAGACGGAGAGAGAGAGACGGAGAGACGGAGAGAGAGAGAGAGAGAGAGAGACGGGGAGAGAGAGAGAGACGGAGAGAGAGAGAGAGAGACGGGGCGAGAGAGAGAGAGAGACGGAGAGAGAGAGCGAGAGAGAGAGAGACGGAGAGAGAGAGAGAGAGACGGGGAGAGAGAGAGAGAGAGAGAGAGAGAGAGAGAGAGAGAGAGAGAGAGAGAGAGAGAGAGAGAGAGAGAGAGAGAGAGAGAGACGGAGAGAGAGAGAGAGAGAGACGGAGAGAGAGAGAGACGGAGAGAGAGAGAGAGAGAGAGAGAGACGGAGAGAGAGAGAGAGAGAGACGGGGAGAGAGAGAGAGAGAGAGACGGGGAGAGGGAGGGAGAGAGACGGAGAGAGAGAGACGGAGAGAGAGAGACGGAGAGAGACGGACGGACGGACACGCTTACCATGTTGTTTTTTTACTTTATTTTAAAATTTGCCCAGTTATCAGCGATACAGAATTGTTAGATCACGGTCAGTCATAATAACCAAATGTTTAAAGCACAAATGCATACACGCAAAATAGATCTATTACTTCCAAAATGTCTGAATCTTTACATTATTCAAATCTTAGTCCCCGCTGTCCCCACCGCCCCTTAGTCCACCTACAGTTAATACTTTTTAGGTTTCGCCTGGCGTCCACTGCGCAGCAGTGTTCGCGCAGGCGAAATCCTATGTTTTGCAGTACGGGGCTTTGTCCCGCCTCTCTCTTCCATTGGCTAGCTCCATAAATGGAGGCTAGCCATTGGAAGAGAGATCTGTCCGTAATTGTCGGAGCAGATAAGTGGGCGTTGCGGCAATTTTTTCGCTCTCCGCTCCTTTGTGAACGTCATTGCGGCGGTGGGCGGATGTTTTTTTTTTTAAAGGTTTGTTTTGGTCATTTCTTTGAAGATGGCGCCCGAGCAGTAGCTTACTTGAGAAGCTCCGCCGTGCCATCTTGTTTAAGTTTTTGTTGAAATTCACTGAGCTTGTTTTGTTTGTTTTCGGGAAGCTCTTGTTTTCTGTCCCAACCCACCCTGGTGACACTAGGAATCTGTGTGCAGTGGGCTATCACTATCCCCGGCAGAGCTTGCACTGCTGTGTGTAGTAGGTGTCACTCAAGGGCAGCGGCAGGAGGAAGCACAGACAGACATCCACATTCATCGCCTGCTCGGGAGTTTAGCTGTGCAAGGATGGGCCCGCCTGCCTGATTAACCGTGCGCTGATGGAAGGCATGCCTGCTCCCTGCCCCCCCGCCCCTCCCCCTCCCGCACAGCTCGAGACTTACAAGACAGCAGAGTCCAGAGCCGCTAGAAGCGGATCTGACGGGAAGGGCTGGCCTGGGAAGGGCCCAGCAGCTCGGGAGCCTCGTCCAGGACTGGGAGACGGCGAGAGCCGTCCCGGGAGAGCTTAGCCGGCTCCGGGCAGGGATGAAGAGATAACTGCACCCAACAACGAGCTCACTGAAGTACAGACTCGGGGAGCTGTGCTGAGCGTAGACTGACTGCGACACCGGGGCTGGAGGAATGCCTGACGCTGGCCGCTAGGCTCCAGGGCCCGAGAAATGACTGGACTCTTCCCCGGGAGTCTCTTCCGCTGGGGACTGCGGACCGGACTCCTCCATCTGTCCTGACCGGGGAGGGTGGAAGTGATGCCCGGGCTCTGGGCTGGCACAGCCTGGGGCCCCCTGGCTCGCCGGCCCAGCTCACAAGTGGGTATTGAGGGTGCAGAGAGAGGCTTCGACCCCCCAGCAGGGGTCCTTGCTGACGCTCGTGCCGGCTGCCCCCCTCCAAGGAGAAACCATCAGGTGACACCGGGGATTACCTGGTGGTAGAGGAGAACAGTCTGATCCATGTGCGGCATGCCCCCTCGCCCTGCACCACGTCATTCTCCGACCCCCCTTACTTAATCCTTGTCCGCCTCTCTTTGCTCAGCTGTACTTCCTCCTCCTTCCTTTACCCCTCCTGCTGCACCCTGCCTCCTCCTCCTCCTCTGAACTCTGCATTCCTTATCTCGTGTTTGGAAAATGACTAAAGAGGGGGGCGCGGGGTGGAGGCTGCTATGATGTCTGCTTTGCTTAGAGTTCAGTAGGGAACACGCGTGGCTGCTGGGGTCCAGATGCGAGTGTGTGACTTGTGACGGTGAGTGACCGTGGCCTGTGTCTGCCACGCTCCAGCAGTGAGTGTAGTGCTCACCCCTGTGTGTGTGATGAGTAGTCCCAGTCTGCTCAGTACTCAAGCACAGAGCTGGCACGTGCAACCAGCAGTAAAGGGCTGAACGGGTCCCTCAGGGTTAAACCAGAGAAGATCACAAATGGTTAACCCCTTAGTTGCTGGGTTCTGGGGCAGAGTTATCAATTCCATCAAGATATACCAGGGGGCGGGGCCTGCTCCGAGCCAAGGTGACTTCCTGGGGGTGTTATGATCATGATGCTTTACACAGTGGAACCTATAGTGGAACATAATGCGTATTGAACAAATATCCCGTAGAGTTTGACGGTCTGCGAGTAATGGGAGCTTGCACTGGTTGGTGCCCCGTACACAGTAGGGTGCTTGTGCAGTGTGTATTTGCGCGTGGCATTGGGTGCACTTCTGTGCTTATGAGAAGTGAAGTTGGCTTTGGGTGGTACCTGTGCACGGCGGATGCTTACATCATTGCAGCCTTTGCCCAGCCGGTCCTGGGTTGAATGGACGTGTCTATTCTACCTGCATTGCCGGTGCCCGTTGAGTGTGTGTGTGGGAGTGAAAGAAAGAAGCTTGCACTGCTGTTCTTCTGCGTTGTACCTGTGACCTCTTGCCTGGCATTTTGTGCACTTTCCATCATCTGCGATGTGCGGAAGCTTGCAATAGGTGTCTCCGCTGTGTAATAGAAGCTCGCACTGTTGCACAGTGCGCATTGATTGCATGTCGCACGCCCGCTGGAGTCCGCACAGGCGCCGCGATGATGTACATGTGTGCGAGGCTTGCGCTGCCTCCGACTGCCTATGCTGATGCTGAACTTCTTTTTGCGCACAGGAAGCGGCCTCCTCTGCTGTCAGTGCCCTGTGGGTATTTTTGGAGCGAGACAAAGAGGGCGCAGCAGCAGGTGCTGTCTGCAGATTCGGTGTGGTTGGTGAGGGGTGGCGTGGGGGAGGGGGTTGTCAGTGCATCGCCGCTCCCCATCCATATGCTGCATTGGCTGTCTCCCCACCAAGCTCCATTGTAAGTGTTCATTTTGTTGCACCTCTTAGGATCGCCTTCGGCTATGTAAGTATGTGGCAAATAACATCGACTCTTCCTGCAACAAAATCTCTCTCTCTCACGCATGCACTCTCTTCTCTCTCTCACGCACTCACTACTTTCTCTCTCACGCACTCTCTCCTCTCTCTCTCTCTCTGGTGTTTTCAGATGTTGTCAACCTGCATGTGTCTTTCACAATGCTCTGATGTCCCTCGCCGTTAGTCACAGCCTGAGCCACCCCCATCATTTCTTTGACATCTTTTGTATCCAGGTTTGTCTACTGACAGCAGTACTTGTGGTTTGTCATGACAAGCAGCCCAGCTAGCATCATCTGTTTGTGTTGGAAGCTTGCCCTGCCTGACCTTTGCTCCGCCTGTTGGCCTAAATCGCACACATTTCCTTGAGCTGTATCTGCATGATGCTAAACCATACCTTTTCTGTGCTGCAGATGTTAGGAAACGTATGACATGCTATTTTCTTGTGCGAATTTTGCGTTTCCACTTGCTTGCAAGAGAACTGCAGGTTAGCAGCACAAGGTATTCATACAGTTTCTCAATTCACGCGATACCACAGAGCATGCCGCCGATTAATTTATCTAATTTCACAGTTAACAGAGATTAGCTGACATACAGGTAACTCAGTATTTGGGGTTTACACAAGATACTCACTCATGTAAAAAGAACGTTGCACACGCCTGATTTTTTGTGGAGAGATGTTGGAATTCTTTCTTTTTAAACTTACAAAGGTTATCAACATTTTAGTGTGGAGAACTTTTTGCGTTCATCACTTCAGAAGAATGTCCTGCTTTTCAGGCCCATATTAATATCCTTATGATGCTGGAAGCCTCCTCTGTCTGCGTCCAATCAAAAGATAGCTCAGCGGGTTAATCTGCCTGCTGCCAAGAATTATGTGCAATCTGCATATCAAGAGTTTTGCTGATCCATCCGGGCGGATTGAATACTTTTCATTCAGAGGTCGGTGACTCTAGAACCACTTTTGACCCCTGATCACAACTAGGGCTAATTCTGTTTCCGATGAAAACCCCTGTTGTGGCCTGTTGCGCATGACAACTTCTCCACGAATTGTTCTGTGGAAGAGACACAAGGGGGCACTGTGCTTGCTTCCCTGCCCCATGGCTGTGCTTGCTCCCTGCCCCCTGGCTGTGTTTGCTTCCCTGCCCCCTGGCTGTGCTTGCTTCCCTGCCCCCTGGCTGTGCTTGCTTCCCTGCCCCCTGGCTGTGCTTGCTTCCCTGGCTGTGCTTGCTTCCCTGCCCCCTGGCTGTGCTTGCTTCCCTGCCCCCTGGCTGTGCTTGCTTCCCTGCCCCTGGCTGTGCTTGCTTCCCTGCCCCTTTGCTGTGCTTGCTTGCTTGCTTCCCTGCCCCCTCGCTGTGCGGGCTTGCTTCCTTCCCCCTTCGCTGTGCGTGCTTGCTTCCCTGCCCCCTCGCTGTGCTTGCTCTCCTAGGTGTGTGGGTGTGGCTCTCCTAGGTGTTTGGGTGTGTGTGGCTCTCCTAAGTGTGTGGGTGTGTGTGGTTCTGGGTGTGTGGGTGTGTGTGGCTCTGGGTGTGTGGGTGTGTGTGGCTCTGGGTGTGTGTGGCTCTGGGTGTGTGTGGCTCTGGGTGTATGTGGCTCTGGGTGTGTGTGGCTCTGGGTGTGTGGGTGTGTGTGGCTCTGGGTGTGGGTGTGTGTGGCTCTGGGTGTGTGTGTGTGGCTCTGGGTGTGTGTGGCGCTGGGTGTGTGGGTGTGTGTGGCGCTGGGTGTGTGTGTGTGTGTGGCTCTGGGTGTGTGTGTGTGGCTCGGGGTGTGTGTGTGTGTGTGGCTCTGGGTGTGGGTGTGTGTGACTCTGGGTGTGGGTGGCTCTGGGTGTGTGGGTGTGTGTGGCTCTGGGTGTGTGGGTGTGTGTGGCTCTGGGTGTGTGTGGCTATGGGTGTGCGTGGCTATGGGTGTGCGTGTGTGGCTCTGGGTGTGGGGGTGTGTGGCTCTGGGTGTGTGGGTGTGTGTGGCTCTGGGTGTGTGTGTGGCTCTGAGTGTGTGTGTGTGGCTCTGGGTGTGTGGGTGTGGGTGGCTCTGGGTGTGTGTGGCTCTGGGTGTGTGGGTGTGTGTGGCTCTGGGTGTGTGTGTGTGTGGCTTTGGGTGTGGGTGTGTGTGTGTGGCTCTGGGTGTGGGTGGGTGTGTGTGGCTCTGGGTGTGTGTGGCTCTGGGTGTGTGGGTGTGTGTGGCTCTGGGTGTGTGTGTGGCTCTGTGTGTGTGTGGCTCTGGGTGTGTGGGTGTGTGTGGCTCTGGGTGTGTGGGTGTGTGTGGCTCTGGGTGTGTGTGTGCGTGTGGCTCTGGGTGTGTGTGGCTCTGGGTGTATGGGTGTGTGTGGCTCTGGGTGTGTGGGTGTGTGTGGCTCTGGGTGTGTGTGGCTATGGGTGTGTGTGGCAATGGGTGTGTGGGTGTGTGTGGCTCTGGGTGTGGGTGTGTGTGGCTCTGGGTGTGGGGGTGTGGGTGTGGCTCTGGCTGTGTGTGTGGCTCTGGGTGTGTGTGTGTGGCTCTGGGTGTGTGGGTGTGTGTGGCTCTGGGTGTGTGGGTGTGTGTGGCTCTGGGTGTGTGGGTGTGTGTGGCTCTGGGTGTGTGTGGCTCTGGGTGTGTGTGGCTCTGGGTGGGTGTGTGGCTCTGGGTGCCTGTGTGTGTGGCTCTGGGTGTGGGTGTGTGGCTCTGGGTGTGGGTGTGTGTGGCTCTGGGTGTGGGTGTGTGTGGCTCTGGGTGTGGGTGTGTGTGGCTCTGGGTGTGGGTGTGTGTGGCTCTGGGTGTGGGTGTGTGTGGCTCTGGGTGTGGGTGTGTGTGGCTCTGGGTGTGTGGCTCTGGGTGTGAGTGTGTGGCTGGCTCTGGGTGTGTGTGTGTGGTAGTAATTGCTGTCTGCTGAGCTCGTCCAGTAGGGTACAATATGCCTTGCATTTGCGAGGGATTAAGCTATTGGCAATGTAAATGACAATACCATTTATTTATCGGTTTTCAAAACCAACACATAAATAAAAATGTTGTCATATACAATGCCAACAGCTCTAACTTTTGCAAAGGCGAAACCGTTGCATTGTAAATGCTTGTTCCCATTGTATTCTTGGCTATTACAGAAACACAAATCCCAGCCATTGGAAAAGGCATTACTTCAATATGGGGCTCTAGAAGTATGCAACAATGTGTTTGATAAGCATGTGCAATTACCCTACTCACGCAGGGACTAGCCCCTGCTCCAGTTGTGAATTAGAGTTCTGACGCATTGTTTTCACGTCTGCGTCTGCAGCCCTGAATTCACTTCACTGGATGCCACTGCATAAAAGAATTCTTTTCAAACTGCTTCTCACAGTTCATAAAACCATGCAAAACACAGGACCCCGTTACTTTGTAAACCGTTTTAAGCGCTATAACCCTTCGCGTTGCTTGAGATCCTCTGGGACTAACCTGGTTCAAATTCCCAGATTTAAATATAAGACCAGAGGCGGAAAATCCTTCAATGTTCTGGCAGCTAAAGCCTGGAACACCCTACCCGCCTACCTTAGAGCCATAGACAATGAGAACAATTTCAGAAAACTCCTCAAGACATGGGTCTACAAATTACCAGACTCCTCTGTCTTGGCAGCCATTTAGTTCTCTCTTCCATTCATTTCACTTTTTCAGCTATTCCTCTGCAGCTCGCCCAGCGCCATGATGCTCCCTTGGGAGCGAACGCTTGCGCTTTACAAATGCTCATAAATATCAAATATCAAATATCAAATATGTCTGATAAGGGCCCCATATGTCCTTAGGGCGTGACAAACTAGGCATCACACTTGCATATATCTCACTATTTACGTTGCAATATGCCAGGCTGCGTAGCCAGCCCTTCAGGTCAGGCATGGCTCTATGGCCCCAGTTTAGAGCTACTTCTCTCTTCACCAACAGCAGACCCAGGGACGCAAATCTTCTGACCTTTTAAGGGAAATTAACAGTGTATCCTAGCAATGCTACTTCGGAGAGAGGGTAGAAGGGTCAGATTAGTCATGCTTCCTAGCGCGCTGTGGACTTGTTCCCCATAGTTCTACAGCATAGGACAGGTCCATGTTAGATGTGCTAAGTCTGCGTGCGGGGCGTTGCATTTCTGACAATTGTGTGGTATAGAAGGATCTAATTTGTGTGCTTGGGCAGGAGTAAAGTAAGTGCGGCGAAGGAATTTAAAGTGGGAAGTCTATGTCTGCTATTAAGAGAAACTTCCTTTGTGTCCTCACAGCACCTCTTCCACTGATCTTCAGTGATGGTGCGACCTAAATCGTTTTCCCATGCAGCACGTATCTTATCATCAGTCACCGACCTCATGTCGGCAGTTGCTTTGTAAAGTCTGGGTATAAGAGATATATATATATATTTCTCAAATTCCTGACCGCCAGATACGTGATGGGCAAAGACCAGGTGCAGACCTCGTTCAAACTCCTCCAAATCACGGACCTCCAACCAAATTCAAGGTGCAAGCAGTGTGGTAAATGTATTTAAAAATAAAGAAACAATTGTCCTTCCATGACGCGTTTTGCTCCACGAAGGAGCTTGGTCACATATATATTATTTATAAAATATACCTACTTATAAGGGCTTTCAGCCATGCCTCTCCATCCATTAGTGTGTTGCTGTGTCATTGACATTTTACTTCCAGCTGCTTCTTCCACCTGCAGTTGCTTTCAGGGTCAGCGCAATTTAGTCATTAGTTGATTTCATTGTGATTGATGGCATTCTGCCCTTTCATGAGGAGCACAACACACACAATCGAGTTTCCTTCAGTCAGGTATTATAAAATGCTTAAAAATGTTTCCCAATTTTATTTTTTTTGGTTATTGTTGCCGAAGGTCTGATGCTCCCAAAACAATATTATATTTTTGAAAAAATGGCAAAACAAACAAGCATTGACAAAGCCAAAAGACTGGCAGCAAATGTCAGATCGATTCCTTTTGACGATACTTGACTTATCTTTTAAACTCCATTTTGATCGTGTTCACAAGTAGCAACAAATGCGCTGAGTTTGGGTTCCCCTCTCTTTCCCATATGGAATCTATGGCATAATGACCATACAGAAAGGTAGGAGTTGGGCACCTTGAGCAGATGCTGAGGAGGACATGCTGGAAGATCTTTTTCTGACTGAACTCCCAGCAGCACAGAAAAGTATGCAGGAAAACTAACATACTATAAATTAGTGATGGCAATGTAACCAGGGAATTATATGGCTGAGAACACTTCCAAATAATAGATAGAGATGTTATACAAATAACAGAACGGACGTGAGATGAAACATGTTGAGGGCTTTCCTTGGGATGGCTCTGGCATTAGTAATGACTGCTGAGATTTTTATAATACGCACAATAATTGGGAGCTCTCTAACGGAATCTGAGATATTTACTCTTTCACTTAGTGTTTCTTTGGTAATTGTTCGAATAATTCTCTTGTAGCAGTCAGAGGTCCAGCAAATCCACTGTCTTCTTTAGTGGGGAGAGTGTGAGCCTGATCTTTCAACAGGCTGGGTTGGAGATGTTGATTTGTCTGCTTTTCAGACAGTAGTTCTGGATTTTGCACAGCTTTTATTATTCATTCTCTTCCACTAGCAGTACCACTGGTTTTCGCAATTTCAGACTCCACCCCCACTTTCATCGTTCCAGCTTCCTGAGTCAAATAATGGACCTTTTTTACTTTGTTCAGCCTTAACTTTCCCTTGCTCTTTCACTCTCTCTTGCTCGCTCTTGTTTACTGCTCGCTCTTGTTTATTTTCACCACTTTTCTAGTTGCTCTTTCCTCCCCCCTCCATTTCTTATCTTTTCTTCATTATCTTTTGCTCTTTCTGCCAATTATTCAGACTGCTCTTATTTCCCCTCCTCCAGTCATTTGTAAGTCCTTTTAGTTTTTCTGTTCAGAGCTCCAAATGTCATATACAACTGCAGTGATGAACAAATTACTTAACTGTAATCTTCACAAGCCTGAGTCATAGTCCTCCTCATTCTAATCCTCACTATTTGAGCCCTTCTATCATCAATACAGGTCCATAACAATGATTAAAAAGAACTTTAAGTCCCCTTTCTATTACTACTACCTGAAAGTAGCACAAGATGGCCCCTTTCCCCATCACTTCCTGTTTGTAACAGGTATACAGACCCCACAAGGATATGCAAATGGAAGGCAGGTTCGGGGGGGGGGGGGGGGGGGGGGGCTTGAGACTTGGACTGGGACAAAAAGAACTATGATTCAGGTAAAGAATATTACCTGTCAGTAATGTCTTCATTACCTATCATCCGTCTTCCTAGCTCCAGTCCTAATCCTGTCTATTTGAGGATTTTTTCCAAGTGAAATAATGAGCACTGATTATTGTTTTATGCAAATACCGCATAAATGTATTAATAATTGCAACAATTAAATAATTGCTAGTCAAAAATCCCTGATCCTAAATTCTTCTCTAATCTGTAATGATTTACAATCCTTTGAGAGGTCGAACAGGTTGCTGCTCTACAGATTCAATCAAGAAACCTCCACCTGCCAATATGGCTTAAATTGACCTGGTAGAGAGTCCCTGGATATTCTCTGAAGGTTCAACTTTTACTGATCTACACGTCTGAATTATCACCAGTTTCACCCCCTTACAAAGCGTAGGAGTTGGAAATTTTTTACTATTTTTGGCCGAGCCAAATGAAATAAACAAAGTATTGGATTACCTAAATAACTTTGTCCGAACCAGGTAGATTAAGAGAAACCGGCTGATTTCTAGAGATGAAGCCTTAAGAAATGTGTGTCTGATTGAAATCCTGGGAGAATTATCTCCTGAGACTGGTGAGTTATTCTTTAGTACAAACATGGTGTCTGGTCTGAGAATCACCCTGTCCGGGAAAAATATAAAATAAGGATAGGATACGATCAAATAACTAACTCCCCCAGTCTTGTTGCGAGGTAATGACTATTAAGAATGCTACTTTTGAAGACAGCCAAAGGAGCATCAGTAAAACAGTTAAATCTCAGGTTGGAATAGGATTGGGAACTACTGGTATTCTAAGCTTGAAACTTTTAAGAAGATGACTGGCTAAAGGAACAATTGCTGATTAGTCTTCCAAGGGACTTCAAATGCCTTAATCACTGCCCACTGGGATGACAGTGTAGCTGTAGCCAAACCTTTCAGGAATCTGCCAGGCAAAAAATGTAGTATCCTAAAAGATTATTAATTTTTGGGATCTGAGGCCTTGTCCATACACAAAGATTGAAATGACTGCAATTCTTGCTGTATGAAGCTTGCGTCGATAGCTTCCTTGAAGCTTGGGTTTCCAGTAGCACCTATCTAAAGCAACCCAATTGCTTTACTGAATCCGTTTCAGTTCCCAAGGTGGTAAGGCTAGGTGCTGGAATGATTTGTCTAAAAGACTTGCAAACTGAAGAGTCGGGATGCGGGGGAAGATGAAATGGAGTCTCTATTTAGTACTACATTATCCTGAAGAATCATGGATTTCTCTGTCAAAAGGGGTGTACCAAAATTTCTGTCTGCCTCTGAACACTGCCTGCGTCGAACTTACCAAGGTTTTGTCCAACGGAGTCTTCTTCTCTGAACAGCCTCCCCTACAGCTATCGCAGTGCACCACAGGGAGTCGAACGATACATCTGAGTGAAACTGGGAGAGCAGTTCCATCTTAGTCACAAATGGGTTATGATCAGACCTGCTCTGTAAACAATCAAATAGTGACTGATAACCCTTTAAAAGAACTTAAGTCGCATAGGCAGCTTAGGTATTTGAATAGGCCTGCAGCAGCATAAGCTCTCTTAAGTGAGCCCTTGAATTTTCTGTCAACAATGTCAGGCAGGGTGGCATCCTCTGAGGCAAGTGAGGATGAAGAAGCCATGGAGAATATGATAGCGTTAAAGTGACGTATTAGGGGAAAGTCCTGATCAAAATTTTCAAGCAAATTCCTCTTGTTTATAAAACTTTGTTAATTAACGTTTTAATGACATCATATTGGCAAATTGTCTGACGGTTGAGTGATATATTTTGCATAAAAATCCTTCTACTTAAGCGGGGTCGCCTCAAAATCTGAGACTTCCCTTATGTGTTCCAAGATCTACAGTTGTGAACTCTGGATATATCTTCCCTTTGGAACATAGAATTTTTCATCATCAGAGTTGTCTCTCGCTCTTTTTGCTTTACCTCCTTAAGGGCAGACTTAACAGCCTGTTCAATCAAGGTTTCCACATCATTCCTGGAAAGTAATTGTATATAGAGCTTACTACCCCTGACCAGGCGTCAAAGTTCTTTTCGGCGAGTGGCACGGTACTCCGAAACCAAAAAGGATCAGTAGTGAATCAGTATAAGCAAATATGAATTATTCTGAGCGGTGGACATGTGAATCTGTTAGCTTACTTGAAAAGGATAATGGGGGGATACAAGAGGGAAGAGTCTAGAAAGTGTTTATTGGGAGATCATAGTAGTAAGAGGAGGTTTGGGATGCAGCCTCCCTCTTCCTACTCATGATATGAAGAGTCCTCCCCGAGGCAGCTCTGAACATGAGCAGGGAGCGTGCTGGGAAGCGGTGATGGAGCAAGGATTCGCACATAAAGCGACTTGCTCTCATTCATGAACCTCGTCTAATGTATAATCATATTAATCCAACTGTCCGTCTTGTATTTAGCATTTTTCCCAACACACGGTTGTCCCCAAGAGGCTTGCCTATGTGTCTTTTCATTCTCGCAAAGCTTGCACTAAAGAAATGGCTGCTTCGCTGCAATTCAGTCTGCGCATGCGTCGGTCATACCCATGTGATGTGACGCACTCGCATTCTGGAGGGAATCTGTGCTCATGCGCACTGTTGCAAACATGGCCGCTTGTCTCTCACCACGCACTCTGCCTGCTACTGCTGCTTTCTGAGGTTCCGTGACGGTTCCGTGACGACTTGAACCCGTGTTTTTAAGTTTGTCGGAAATACATAAAAATGGTATCAGTGAACCGCAAATGATCCATTTAGTATATCCTAGTGTTTTCGCTACACTACGAGCAAGAGCACTCCTTCCACTGACACATTTCTGATATACACACGGCATCCATCTTAGATCGTGGCCGCCATTTTGTGGTTCCTTGCCCTCACATATGCAATAGCCTCTGATCATTTCATTCACTTCACTTGGATTAAGGACACGTAGCCTTAGCCGGAGATTCACCTCTTACATGACACGTGCACCTTAAACCAGATCACGCTGAAGCTGCATGACTCGACAAAGGCTGCCTCCTCTGCCCGAGGCCAGCCCACCTGAACTGGTTTTCCTGTCCATTGTACCTGATCATGATTAGGCGGCCGAAGCCGGTAGCCTTGCCCATTTACAACCCACAAACATCTCTTATCCCGCTTTTCTATCTTCTGCACCTGGCTCTGCTCCTTTCCTTCTGGGCCTTTATTAGGGGGAGGTAACGAACTTTACGATGAGGCGGTCCGGGTCCTGAATGCAATATTGACAGGGGATTGTGATGAACTAGTGGGAACCCCTCTTCGTGATGTTTGGTATCAGATATTATCGACAGTTCCTGTGTAACGCCAAATATTTATTGTTTAGAGACACAAAAGGTTTGGGAATGTACCGACATGTGAAATATTTGCCTAGAGCACAATTTTTGGTATATAAGGAGCAACCCACTTTGTACAAATCGAACAGGCTCCTGGGTACTGACCGTGTGTAGTATCTATGACTTCTGTGTCCCTGCAGTAATAAACCTTTGGTCTTTGACGCCACCATCGAGAAGCCCGTGTTTCTGTTCATTTGCGCACCAAGGCAGGTGGAACTCCGGGGTCTTTGGGTGTTGTTCCCTGACACCTCTGGACGGAACCAAAAAGTCCAGAACTCCAATTGGCGCCCAACGTGGGGCGACGTCATTCGGTACCGGTCCAAAAGCCTGAAGAGTTCGAGAAGCTTCGTGTGAAGATTCCTGAGGGAGGCGCCCCACTTCATCGATCCCGGCATATCGCAAAAGTGGCCCTGAAGTTCTCTTCCACGAGGGTTCCCGTTCAGGACGGCTGCAGTGGGCCGTTGCCTTGACCGTCGCCCTGTCTTGGACCCGAAGTGGTGCAGTCCTTAGTACGGCGAAACGTGACGGGTTTCTCCTTGGTGACGTCTTCAGTGCCTCAGTTAAGTATTTAGTGATAGCTAGCTGGTTACTTTTGTGAGGATTGTTAAAAATCCTTGATCGGTTCTTGGTTTGGTTTGGTTTCGTAAGATTATCACTAGTTGTTCTGGTTACGATAATCTATTTGGTTCAGTTTTGGGTATCGATACATCAGTTCGTTTTGGTAGGCCTAAGTTCTTGGTTCAAGTGCACAATTTGTTTCGTGTTTTGTTTGTTTTGTGTTCCGGACTGAAAATGGTAAGTCGGAAAATGTTGTCTTGTTTTAGTTGCAACAGTGACTCACAATTAGAGGATTCCTGTCTGGTTCCTCCGATTGGGACTCCCCTATATGACCTATATTGTAAGTATGGTGTGGGTCCTATAACTTATAATGAGATATGGGTCCGTTATTGTAAGAAGGATGGTGTCCTTAGTTGGCCACTGCATGGTAGTTTTGAACAAGAGATTCTCGACAATTTAGAAGCGAAATTGTTTAGGAAGAAAGCCCGGCCGGCAATGTTTGACTCTTTTCGTTATTGGCGGAAAGAATCCAAACAGAGAGAAATGAAAAGGTTGAAAAAAGAGCAAAAAGAACTAGAAGAGTTAACTCTAGAGCAAGCGACTAAGCAGTTGCAGGCTAATGAGTGTGAGAAAGCCATAGATGTAGCCATTAGAGAGCGTAACTTAGCGATTGACAAGTGCTATCCTGCCTTGCCATCGAAAATGGCTAAGATACTGGAGGATTCCGAAAACGATCCTCTGCTATCTTATCTGTTACGGTCGCCTCCACCGTATGCACAAGGTGCTACAGCTCCACTGATCCCGAATGTTCAATTGCCGGTTGCTGGACAACCTGGTGTTCTTGTTCCTCAGAATCAAGTTCCTGTACTTCCTGTGGTGAATGTAAATGTTCCTACAGCTCCTCCTCTTCCTGCACTGCCCGCTCCTATACCTACCACTGTACCTATTGGTCCTCAAACTATTTTCCTCGATACTCCTACTGTTTCGTCATCTATTCCTACCTCTACTGCGTTCTCTATGTCTGCGAGTGTACTAACTCCACTTTCTGTTCGTCGAAGAATTACTGATTCTGTTACTAATATGCTGTCTCCTATATATAAAACCTTGATTAAGACTCCTACTCCTGACTCTGTTCAGAGACGGAGTCAGCTTCCAAGTACTGAGGAACGGGGAGTTTTAGACTCCACGGCTCTCAGATGGATTACAAAAGTTAGAAGATATAGTACGAAAGATGTGTTAGAGACATTTATGCAATGGGGAGAGCCAACGCAGCGATACGTCTTCGACGAGATGTGCTCGTTGTTGCGTGAGGAAATAGAAGAAGACGATGTCGAATCAGATTTGGAAGATTTAATTAAAATTCAGAAAGAGTTTGCTGCTGGAATGATAGTGGGCGATAATATAAAGGAAGCGATGGAACTCATTTTGAGTTTTAGGAATGATCCATCTCTTCGTTCGCCGAGAGATTTAGAGAAAGGTAAAGTGAAGCTAAGTCGCCAATATCCTATGAGGGAAGTTCCTCCAATTTGGCGCGAGGCAGTACAACGTGATGATAATGCGGGTATTGCAGCTGCTCCAGCACAGTTCCAAAGAGTATGGATACATATTCCGTGGAAGCGAGCAGAAGTGTTAGCAGTGAAACAGGCCTTGCCAGATCCACGTAAGAATCCAGCCGGATATTACAAGGAATTGACACAGACAGTTGAGGCTTGTATAATGAACTTAGCCGACATTGATATGTTGTTTGGTAATGTAGTTCCACAACCAGTGTGGGCTAAAATTCGTAGAGAGGATCATCAGGCTGCTTTAGGTGGTGATTGGGCAGCTATCACTGCAGCAGATGCTCAACAAACAGGTGGTGCGAAACCCGAACCCCTAATTGCTAATCTTCCTGGTAGAATAATAGATTTAATGAAGACTCTGATGCCAGCATTGCGTGTTAATTGGGATAAATTATCCGCATGCAAGCAGAAGAAAGACGAAAGTGTCTCCGACTTCTTCACGAGGTTCGAAGAGACTTTTGTAGACCATAGTGGTCAGGATATGAGCACTGAAGGAGGACAGAGATTGTTTGTCGATAAATTTGTGCATAATTTGTTACTCGAATTATGCAATAAATTGAAAGACTCAGAAAGTGCGTGGGCTGTATCTACGACAGCGCAAATACTTGCGACTGCACAGTACTATGAAAATAGGGATAAAGAGGAAAAAGAGAAATCAGAGAAGAAAACGAAAGATTTAAAGACTAAAGTTCTTTTACAGCAGGCGTATCCGCCTCGCACGAATCAGACTAATATGCAACAGAATTCGTATCAAAAGACAGATTATAATTCGACCCGGCCTCAATACCAGTGGAATCAGTGTGCGTACTGTAAGAAAGAGGGTCACTATAAAAATGATTGTCAGATTTTAGCGCAAAATAATGCGGCAGCAGCTCAGAGAGGTCGTGGTGGTTTTGCACAGAATTCTAGAGGTCGGGGACGAGGTGCTATGCCTCCACAAACTAATGATCGTCCTTCTAATCACTTTGATCAGCGAAATGTACAGTCAGCTCAACAGAATAGATCTCAGCAATATCTTGTTGAGGATTATTGTGAAGTTGAAGAGGGATTTCAACAAAATGGGTACTAGGACAGCCATAGACAGAGAGAGGGAGTAGTATCAGTTCCAGTGGATCAGAGTGGGCCTTATGTCGCAGTAGCAACATCAGGTGTAGTCGAACCGTTTCTGTTGGATACTGGTGCCGCAAAAAGTTCTATCATGCATGCGAAACTCCCTGGCGCACCTTTGTCTGGCTCAACAAATGTTTCCGTAGGTTTTTCAGGCGCCCCTGTGTACAACCCGATATCTGGTCCTTTGTCTATTTCTGTTGGACCGTGTCAATTGAAAGCACCCTTAATTTTGACGACAGGTTGTAATGAAAATCTGCTTGGTTTAGATTTGTTAAAACGACTATATGCGACATTGTACTGTTCTCCGGAAGGAGTACAGCTTACTTTGGGTAAAAGACTCACCTCTCCGATGTACTTGTCAATGGACGCACTCCCGCCGGAGCTCCGTTCACTCCCTGATTCTCTTTGGGCGACTGGTCCCAATGATGTAGGTCTACTAGAGATTCCACCGTATGTAGTAACTTTGAAAGCGAATGTGAAATTTCCAAGAATTCCTCAATATAAAATCTCAAGTGAAGGAGAACGTGCACTTTTACTGATTGTGCAAGACTTGATTAAGAAAGGTGTGGTTGAAGAAACGAGAGGAAATGTCTGTAACAGTCCTGTATTGCCGATTTTGAAACGAACAGATCCTACAAAGCCTCCAGTCTATAGGTTTGTCATAGACCTTAGAGAAGTTAATAAGATTGTAATTCCGCAGTTTCCTGTAGTGCCAGACATTACTGCTTTGTTAACATTGATTCCCGCTACAGCTACATGGTTCTCAGTCATCGACTTGAAGAATGCCTTTTTCAGCATTCCGATAGCCGAGGAAAGCAGAGATATTTTTGGCTTCTGTTTAGGAGGTCGCAGTTTCAGATTTAAACGCGCTCCACAAGGCTACTGTGAAAGTCCATCTATTTACAGTCAAGCTTTAAAAAGTCAGCTAGATTCTTTTGTCCTTCCTCCAGGTTCTGCCCTAGTACAATACGTAGATGATCTTTTAGTGGCTACCGATGACAAGGAAACTTGCAAAGCAGCTACGATTTCACTATTGCATCATTTGTCTAATTTGAATCATAAGGTGTCACCTTCCAAAATGCAATACTGCTGCCAAGAAGTAACCTACTTAGGTCATCTCTTGTCAAAGGAGGGAAGGAAGTTGACCCCAGAAAGAGTAAAAGCAATTACGCAAATGAGTGTTCCACGCACACAGAGGGAAGTACGTGCCTTTCTAGGTATTACCTCTTACTGCAGGCAATGGATCCCAAATTTTTCACTTTTAGCAAAACCGTTGGTAGCTTTGACTGGGAAAAATGTTCCGAGTCCGGTGCCATGGTCTGATGAATGTCAAGAGAGTTTTGCTGAATTACGAAAAGCTTTGTGTTCAGCTCCTGTATTGGGCACACCTGATTACAGTAAGCCATTCACGCTCTACGTTCACGAAAGAGAAGGTTGCGCGTTGAGTGTCTTGACACAGAAGTTTGGTGATAAACAACGCCCTTGTGCGTATTTCTCATCAACATTAGATCCGGTAGCTAGAGCATTGCCTAGTTGTTTGAGGGCTACAGCGGCAGCTGCAGCTTCCATTCGACAATCTGCTGGTTTGGTGATGAACAATATGCTAGTGGTCATGGTTCCTCATGCAGTGGACACACTCATGAACCGAACGAAGACACAACACCTTACTAGTGCGAGATTATCTGGTTACGAGCTGACGTTATTAGCGAGTCATATTCAGATCAAAAGATGCAATGTATTGAATCCAGCAACATTGTTGCCGACTGATCAAGAGTCGAGTGATTCTGAGCCACATGACTGTTATTTCAAAACGGAGGAAGAGACAAAAGGTCGTATCGACTTGAGAGATACTCCTCTATCCGACCCAGATGGTACGCTGTATGTGGACGGGTCATGTTTTAAATTGGAGAATGGTGATGTGACTGCTGCCTACGCGGTAACGACTTTGAAGACGATTGTGGAGACTGCAAGAGTGAGTCAGAATTCTGCCCAAGCTGCAGAATTAATAGCTCTTACGAGAGCGTGTGTTTTAGCTGAGGGAAAGAGAGTGAATGTGTTCACAGATAGTCAGTACGCATTTGGCGTGGCCCATAGTTTTGGCCGGTTGTGGAGAGAAAGGGGTTTCATTACGTCCCATGGGACTAAGATTCAACATGGTCAGCTAGTTAACGACTTGTTAGAATCTCTAACCTTACCGACTGAAGTTGCGATTGTGAAGTGCAGTGCTCATAAAGCAATCACGGATGATGTTGGTCGGGGAAATGCCTTTGCTGATGAAACAGCTAAACAGACAGCTAGAGACATGATGAGTAGAATGTATGTTGCTACGTCTGCAAGATGGATTGCTGAGTCTGGAATGTGTGAGGACACAATGGAAAGTGTGAAAGAGATTCAGAAAGAAGCGACTGAGGAAGAGAAACGCGTATGGAGAGAAAGTACGGGCAAATTGGACTCGAATGGATGTTGGATCGATTTGACAGAACAGCAGCGTTGGATGTTACCTGATGCGTATGTGCTTGCAGTAGTGACGATGGCGCATGGAGTGGCGCACATAAGTTCTAAAGGGATATGTAAGATGTTAGCTCCGGTTTGGAAGAATGAGGGAATCAGTAAGTGTGCAGAGAGAGTGGTGAAAAATTGTATGGTGTGCTTGATGCATAATCCTGGCAAGGGAACTCCAACTCCAGCTGGTCATTTTGCTCCTCCTTCCTGTCCCTTTGAAGTAATTCAGTTAGACTTCATTCACATGGAACGCTGCAACAATTTAAAATACGTCCTGGTGGTGGTTTGTGCTTTTTCCAGGTGGATAGAAGCATACCCACTAAAGGACAACACTGCTTTATCAACTGCCAAAATTCTTCTCAAAGAATTTTTCCCTAGGTTTGGAATGCCACGGATTGTATGGTCAGATAACGGAAGTGAGTTTATAGGGAAAGTTATGCAGAGTGTGTGTGCTGGTCTAGGATTGAAACAAAAATTTCATAGTGCGAACCATCCCCAGTCTGCTGGTTTAGTCGAGGGTTACAATGGCACCCTCAAGCTTAAAATAGCCAAAATACAAGCATCCACAGGTTTAGCCTGGCCAGACGCACTTCCTTTGGCCTTGTTATCAACGAGAGCAACAGTGCATTCTAGAATAGGGCTTTCTCCATATGAGATTGTATTTGGCCGCCCGGCAAATGTCTGGGGTGTGCCAAGGCCTAAACAATTCTGCTCCATTGAATATCCTATGTTGATAGACTATCTTTACGACTTGACTGCTAAATTAAGTCTTATTCATCAACAGGTCTTTGATGCTTTGCCAAAACCTCCGGAGAGTCCAGGGCATCAGCTGAAACCCGGCGACCACGTGGTGGTCAGAAATTTTGCGAGGACAAAGAATCTTCAGCCTCGCTACATCGGCCCCTTCCAAATCCTGCTGGCGACGAGGACAGCTGTACGTGTTGCTGGTCGCAAGCACTGGATCCACGCTTCTCACGTAAAGCGTGTTCCACTGCCGCTGCCCTACGACGACTGGGTGAAGAAGGGAATTGGTGCCTCCGAATCTGAAATAACTCCAAAATTTGTCCCTTTCAGCGATGCCGATTTGATTTCTGACACTTTGAAACGTGACTCTCCTCTTGAAAAGACTGCTTTGAACATTGAAAATTTGTCTCCAGCATCAGAAGAAACTTTGCCATCTGCGAACTTAAACTCTGCAACAGCTGCTAGTGATACACTATTTTCCGATCAAACAGTACCAGCGAAGAAAAGATACCACCTTAGAAGCCATAAAACGAACTTATAAAGCAGGCAACTGCATACTGTGATTTTGATATATTTATATATATTTTGAACTTTTGCTTTTCAGCCAGGAAGTTTGCTATTGTTTATTGTTTTTAATAAATTGCCTTGCCGTCTGGGTAGCCGTAGGGTCGTGGCTGTGTGCCTAGTTTGAATTTGCAGGGGTCTGACACAAGGTCGATCTTTCTGTTAGTACTGGGAACTCCCAGGGCTGACAGAGGCATTTTCATCTACGTACACATCATCAGTGGTCGCGAGCGGATTGTAGAAGATGGAGCTTCCTGCGCTGCAACGAAAGAATGTGATTTACGTTCGCAGAAACAGACTAAATAGAATTCTTCATAGCAAATGTTTCTTGATGCAATGTGCCATTACATTTTTGATTGTTTTAGCAACACTGGTGGGTGGAATTGTCTTTAGCATAAACTTGATTTTTGTGCCAGTATCTACAGTGCCTCCCCTTGATCCTGCTATTTCTACTGTTTCTTCTATACACTCTTTTCACTCGTTTCCGGAACATGAGCAAGCTCGACGCTCAGAATTCATTAATAATACTTTTGTACAGCTCTTGCACCAACACCAACTGGTAGTTAACACGACAGACTGTTGGGTGTGTGGCTTGATACCTCACACTATGGATAAAGGTATTCCATATTTGGTTTTGCCTTACAGCTATAATGGATCATTTCAGGCCTTCCAAACCATCTTTGCTTATGCCCTTGAGACCTATCCTCCACGTCCACCACGCTCCACTAAATATAACTCTGCCAACAAAGCTTTAGTCCAGGGAATTATTGACATGGTCAAGGACGTCAATAATACTCCATCATACCCTAGAGACGAATTGCGAGTATATTTAAGTTGGAATACTTCAGAGTATCGCCTTAGTTTAGGAGAAAGCAAGCGTAAAAGCTCAACTCCAATCTGGGTCGTACCTCACCGAGGTCAGGTCTGTTTGCAAGGTAATGGGAGAAATCCGAGAGCTCAGCTAGGGAGGAGTGAGTGCGTAGAGACTTATGTGTTTCCGGCTAACTCTTCCCCTGCCTTTCTTACTGCTAGGGGTACCTATTTCATTTGTCGAGACAGAGCTTATACATGGTTGC
The DNA here is from genome assembly GCF_964263255.1 of Lissotriton vulgaris. Classification (NCBI taxonomy): domain Eukaryota; kingdom Metazoa; phylum Chordata; class Amphibia; order Caudata; family Salamandridae; genus Lissotriton; species Lissotriton vulgaris. The sequence goes on along the minus strand of NC_141696.1, from coordinate 1,384,886,961 downwards.
CTGCCGACTTCTCAGGATCATGTTATATTGCTCGATTGTTGCCTCCGACATACACTGCTTCACCTGATTACCACAGAACAAGAATAGCGAGAGGTGTCTTCAGCAAGGAAGATACAGCTGGTCAGGAAGCTGGAGACTTCTTCAAAGGCTTCCTTCCGTTCTGGGGGCCTATGGCCAATAGTAGAAACATACGTCAGCTAACACGGGTAGTTGAATCTACTATTACCGAAACTGCTGGTGCCCTTAGCAATCTGACAGCTGAGCTTCAGGCGGATAGGCTCATGACATTGCAGAACCGTATGGTTCTAGATGTTATACTTGCAGATCGAGGTGGGGTATGCAGAATGATCCAATCGAGCTGCTGTGTCTTTATTCCTAATAATGCTCCAACAGTTTACGAGGCGATCTCTAAGTTGCACAAGATTTCGGACTCCATACATGTAGACAAGGGAAACTGGTCCTTCATGGAGTGGTTTTGGACTCTGATCTCAGCGTGGGGATGGAAGGTTCTAATGGTCATTGGAATCATCTTAATATTACTATTCTCATGTTGTCTGATTATCCAGTGTGGTCCTGCTCTGTGTAGTCTTTGTGCTGCAACTTGTCTCAGAAAACCACCTGCGTTTGGAGAAAAGACACGAGAAAGGATGATGATACAACAGCATGTCACTGACCTGATGAACATAGAACTAGATTCAGACATAGATTGAGTAATTGCCTATGTAAGGGCAAAAGGAGGGTCTGAGGTTCCGTGACGGTTCCGTGACGACTTGAACCCGTGTTTTTAAGTTTGTCGGAAATACATAAAAATGGTATCAGTGAACCGCAAATGATCCATTTAGTATATCCTAGTGTTTTCGCTACACTACGAGCAAGAGCACTCCTTCCACTGACACATTTCTGATATACACACGGCATCCATCTTAGATCGTGGCCGCCATTTTGTGGTTCCTTGCCCTCACATATGCAATAGCCTCTGATCATTTCATTCACTTCACTTGGATTAAGGACACGTAGCCTTAGCCGGAGATTCACCTCTTACATGACACGTGCACCTTAAACCAGATCACGCTGAAGCTGCATGACTCGACAAAGGCTGCCTCCTCTGCCCGAGGCCAGCCCACCTGAACTGGTTTTCCTGTCCATTGTACCTGATCATGATTAGGCGGCCGAAGCCGGTAGCCTTGCCCATTTACAACCCACAAACATCTCTTATCCCGCTTTTCTATCTTCTGCACCTGGCTCTGCTCCTTTCCTTCTGGGCCTTTATTAGGGGGAGGTAACGAACTTTACGATGAGGCGGTCCGGGTCCTGAATGCAATATTGACAGGGGATTGTGATGAACTAGTGGGAACCCCTCTTCGTGATGTTTGGTATCAGATATTATCGACAGTTCCTGTGTAACGCCAAATATTTATTGTTTAGAGACACAAAAGGTTTGGGAATGTACCGACATGTGAAATATTTGCCTAGAGCACAATTTTTGGTATATAAGGAGCAACCCACTTTGTACAAATCGAACAGGCTCCTGGGTACTGACCGTGTGTAGTATCTATGACTTCTGTGTCCCTGCAGTAATAAACCTTTGGTCTTTGACGCCACCATCGAGAAGCCCGTGTTTCTGTTCATTTGCGCACCAAGGCAGGTGGAACTCCGGGGTCTTTGGGTGTTGTTCCCTGACACCTCTGGACGGAACCAAAAAGTCCAGAACTCCATTTCGCCTATCTGTCTTTTCGCACTAAACTTTAATACTATTGCTGTTAAAAAGTAAGGGGTGTGTAAGATTTTTCCGCGGTATACAGTGTGATCATTTTTATGTGTGATTTTAATTTGTTCTCGCTTACTTTTCATGTATCGCGTCTCTGGGGGCTGGGACATGCATAACCGACGCCATGCTGAGGCTCCTCTGAGTATTGCCATGTGACCTGGGAGAAACTCTACTGCGCAGAAGCTGAAACAAGCCAGCTGGCTCCTGAAGCCCAATGCGCCTGAGAACCCAGCACAAGACATGAAGTTCACCTTGAAAACCCAGAGACATTGTTGCTATACCCTGTACTCTCGCAATTTCTACTGTATTCCTATGGATGGGAACGTGAACCCAAGGGGCGGATAAGCAAATTTTCATATTAATGATGTGAACTCTGAATTCTAGGAGGTGACAATGACCAGGTCACCTCTCCTGACCAATCATAATGTGCGAAACTGTCACTTGCAACATTGGTGGGTGGTCTAAGGGTCCCCAAACTGTATAATTACCCTAGTGTAGCTTAGGAAAATTGTCCGACTTGTCCGAGTAGCAGACCTGTTACTGACCCTACGAACTCTATAGGTGATCAATCTAGAGTGCTGCGGAGCACTCTGTCCTTACTTTCCACAAACTCCTAGGGGTGGAAATAGTCTTAAGTGCTGGCGAAGCACTTTGCTGGGAAATTCGAAAAACCCAATCGGGGTTACTGGCGGATTACTTGCAGAGAGGGGTAACGCAGGCGTTGCTTCCGAAGCTGTGGGTGTTGGTCGTATCCTGGTGAGCCCAGTCCTAAGCCAAATCCTGAGGGGTATCCTGTCCTGAATTTCCGTGAGCTGTACCTGCTCACATTCCGGTATTCCATTCCTGAGGGTCCTTGTCCCCGTCTTCCCAACTTACCCGTGGCCAGGGTTAGTCTTCATTCTGAATTAGGTAAATATTAAATAGTGGGGTTTGCGTCTCTCTTTCTCACTTACTCTCTTTTCCTTAATAAAGTGCTCTTTGCCTGCGATATTACCTTATCACCTTGAAATGCAAATTATATGCAATTGTTTATTAGAATTGTTCCACTTCTTTCCCCACCTTTAGGAGATTATCAAAACTGTTATATATTATTAGAGTGTCCCCGTTTTTTTCCTTTCCCTTAGTATGGTTGCTGTGAACTTAGTAAGGATAGCATGAGTAGCTTAGTCTAAATATACATTTTAGGTCCCTCGTCTTAGTTTAAACTTGTGTTGAATAGAGTGTTCCCACATACTCATATCCCATAGTTTTCCCGTATACCCAAATGGTCCTTGCTTTAATCCATAGCTATATTCTGGTTGTGATCCTAATGCTCGATGTGTTATTCTGTATCTTGATTATTTTGGCATATTCACTAAATTCTTATATAAACACTTAAACTTATCAGGTGTCTGTGGTCATTTTGCAGATTATAATGTGGAAAATGTATTATGGTTTATAAAATATATTTTTCCTAGGAAATCTGTCACCTATTCCCTGCTAGCTCCTGATCCGTCTGGAGTAATGTGCCTGTGGTAAGTCAGGTACATGATCAGCAGTGGTGAGAAGTCACCCCCCGAATTACTCATAGTGGCGTGCAAGAAATCACCCGGTTCACGCAAAACTCAGTCTTGATCTCTCGCGTCAGGGCCCAGTGCGCGGAGAAAATTGGTGAACTTGTGACCCGGGTGACCTGCGCGCTCTATCAGCAGCGCTTGTCAACTCTGCAAAAAAAGATGTAACAACGCTGAACAGGCGATAGCAGTACCTTGCCCTATACAGAACTTAGTCTGCTTAATTTTGAGTGAAGCTCCTCATACTACATGCAGCAGCACGTTTGTTCTGCTAAGTATCCGGGTCTTGTCACCGCGCCGCATTGTTGTGTTTAGAGGGGCAGCCACGTTATTACACCTAAATTCAAGCACGCCCGAAAACCACTGCCCTTAAACATCCTTCACATCAGGTTGGTTGGCTGTTGTCACCTCAGTTTAGCCGTTAGGCTTTTCAGTGAGCTTCCAATGCTCACCAGCTAGGTAAAGGGGTTTTCTGTTGCCCGTGGCCCTTTGTCCTGAGAAAACCCTTTTGTGTACGAAGATCACAGTATTTAACACTGACTTGGAAGTGAAATGTTTATAGCAAAAATAAGCAATGTAGTCCCATTCTCTGCAATATCTGATCATTGGTCTAGAGGACAAGCAAATAGTACAGACTTAATCAACTACAATTTACCTTTGAAAGCAATTCCTGCATTATTGATAAGAATGTTTATTCCACCAAACTCTTTCTTCAAGAAGTCTCTCAGCCTGGTGATACTCTGCAGGTTGGTGATATCCAGCTGGTGGAAATAAGAAGTTAGGCCCTCCTCCTCTTTAAGCATTTTCACAGATGCTTCACCCAGATTGGGGTCTCGGGCTGTCAGGTATACGTCCCCTTTGAATCGCTTGCAGAGAGCCCGCACAATTGCCAATCCAATGCCTTTATTAGCTCCAGTCACCACTGCTACTTTGCTGTTGGCCATATTTGGACTTCCAAGCACTACAGAGAAAGAAAAATGCCAAAAGATATAGTATAAAAAAAGAGCAATGCATGGCATAAAATGAGAGCAAGAAATGGTCTGCTAAAGGCGTGAGCAACAAATGATCACTGACATAAAATAACATAACATAACAAAGATGGGAGTTGGGCATAACACACTAGTTGCCAATGGTGGAAGCTTGTCAAAATAGATGATATACTGAAAATGGGGTGTTCCAGTTCACTCCAGCATAAACGCATGACGTGTACTAGGTCAGTGGTATCAATTTCATTATCAACAAGCATTTGCAATGCAATGGTCTCAGCATCATTAAAGGTAGAGCTATTGGCATTGCTCATGACATTTTTTTCTCTTTAAATCAAAAATAAATGGCATTGTCATTAACATTGCCAATACACAGCACTCTGCACTCAACAGCACACAATGCTCTGCACACTCACTCTGCACTCACTGCTCTGCACACTCACTCTGCACTCACTACTCACTACTCTGCACTCACTACTCTGCACTCACTACTCTGCACTCACTACTCTGCACTCACTACTCTGCACTCACTACTCTGCACTCAGCACTCACTACTCACTACTCTGCATTCACTACTCTGCACTCACTACTCTGCACTCACTACTCTGCACTCACTACTCTGCACTCAGCACACACTACTCTGCATTACTACTCTGCACTCACTACTCTGCACTCACTACTCTGCACTCACTACTCTGCACTCACTACTCTGCACTCACTACTCTGCACTCTGCACTCACTACTCTGCACTCACTACTCTGCACTCACTACTCTGCACTCACTACTCTGCACTCAGCACTCACTACTCTGCACTCACTACTCTGCACTCACTACTCTTCACTCACTACTCACTACTCTGCATTACTACTCTGCACTCACTATGCACTCACTACTCTGCACTCACTACTCTGCACTCACTACTCTGCACTCACTACTCTGCACTCACTACTCTGCACTCACTACTCTGCACTCTGGACTCAGTACTCTGCACTCAGCACTCACTACTCACTACTCTGCATTACTACTCTGCACTCAGCACTCACTACTCTGCACTCACTACTCTGCACTCACTACTCTGCACTCACTATTCTGCACTCACTATTCTGCACTCACTACTCTGCACTCACTACTCACTACTCTGCATTACTACTCTGCACTCATTACTCTGCACTCACTACTCTGCACTCACTACTCTGCACTCACTACTCTGCACTCACTACTCTGCACTCTGCACTCAGCACTCTGCACTCACTACTCTGCACTCACTACTCTGCACTCACTACTCTGCATTACTACGGCGGGGGAGGGAGGGAGGGAGGGACTCGGTGCACTTGTGTGTGTGCGCGTGTGTGTGTATGTGTCAGGGGGGTGTCTCTGTATGTATGTATGTATGTGCGTGCGTGCATGGGCGCTTGTGTGTGTGTATGTGCATGCGTGTGTGGTGCTTGAGCTTCCCAGGAGACAGCGCCTGGCCACAGCGCGTGTTCCCGTTTCAAATCGGCTCCAAGGATGCGCGCGACCGGAACTGTCTCCTGGGAAGCACACTCGCTAACCAGAAATCATTGCGGTACTGTGGGCGCTGAAATGACAGACTAGGACGCGCAAGAGGTGATGGGATGGATACAATGGACCTAACTGCTAATCCGAGTTTGGGAGTGGAGATGAGAGCGACCAGTGCTAAAGGTGGGCGAGCTGGCCTTTGACCCCAGAAGAGGCTCCGCCGTGGTGGCGGGCACACGGCCAGTCGCCCACAGTCGTCATTAGCTTACACACAGCAGCTCCCTAATTTCACTCCCCCGTAGTTTAGTTAGGTGTCAATCAAAGACTCTGTGTGCTTTGGGGTGACCCCGCGTCCTTTAAAGGGGTCCCATCTGTTTGCACAGTGGGCATGGAGAGAATAGGTCGACTTGAACCCCCTCCAGTTTCCGAACAAACTTACAGGGCCTGCGTGGGCTTGTGTTTGGAAACCGTTTTGATGTTATTATCGAAGGGATCATCAGGGGGCAGCTGTGACCACCAGACATGAGAGAGGCTTCAGAAAGCGAGGAAGGAAATCCGCGAAAAGGGCTCGAGAAATACAGCGCTCATCATGGAGCAGGGAGAGCGAAACAAAAGTACACACACGACTTCACAGGGGAGGAGACGGCGGGAGCGACGCGAAAAGCGCACATTTCAAAGGAGACCGCAGAGCAGCGGCACATAAGGGGATCGGCGACGACAGTCAATTATTATTAAATTATTAAATATGTAAATAAATGAAAGGTCAATGATTAAAGAAGATTTTGAAAACGTTGGACGTTAAAAGGAAGAGTGTTTTTTTTGTGTGAGCTAAAGTTACAAGCGGTTTGCACTCGGGGATCGGTTTGTGACCGTTGATTTACCTTTAAATACAAAGGTCGGAATTCTAAGGCGGGATTCGTTGTTATCAGTGATGACTAATGTTATGACGGGCACAAAGTACAGTTTATATTAAAAATCGAATGTGCCATAATACGAGAATACACGGGTTAAGGGGCACCTAAAAGACACACACCATAATGCCATAAACTAAGCTGAACTCACCCTGGATTATGCGTTGTGTCATGTTGTGGAGTGTGTTGCGTTGTGTTTGTGATCGTTCACGAGGAGCTAATGTTTTGTATAGAGCTACGATTTTACCTTAAAAACACGTTAACCAATGTCACTCGGTACTTTAAGACCGTCACAGACTGCAACCATTGTCATATTAAAGTGCAATTCAAAATATTTGGAAGTAATTTAATTAAAACGATTAGACGGAGTAAGAAGAGTTAATGTAACACACATACATAGTAGTCAACGTACATGCTGAGGAGCATCCTAAATGCCCCCGGAATCCCGCCGCGGCCGCCCCGGAAGTCAGGCACGGTCGCCTGTTACGGGGGCGGGGCCACGTCCAGACCGGAAGAGGAGGCAGGCGGAGTCAAATGCGTCTCGCGCCCGGGGCTCCTGTGAGGGGTGTGGAGCCCCGGGGCCGCGCCAGCAGGAGGTTGGGCGCCGCATGCTGAGAACAGAGTCCCCAACATTGGCCAGGTAAGTTCCAAAAGGCTGGGGGGGTGTGTGTGTGTGCGCGTGTATGCTCGTGTGTGTATGTATGTGTGCGACGGTGACGGCGGGGGAGGGAGGGAGGGGGGCCTCGGTGCACTTGTGTGTGTGCGCGTGTGTGTGTATGTGTCAGGGGGGGGGTGTCTCTGTATGTATGTATGTGCGTGCGTGCGTGGGCGCTTGTGTGTGTGTATGCGCATGCGTGTGTGGTGCTTGAGCTTCCCAGGAGACAGCGCCTGGCCACAGCGCGCGTTCCCGTTTCAAATCGGCTCCAAGGATGCGCGCGGCCGGAACTGTCTCCTGGGAAGCACACTCGCTAACAAAAGATCTCGGCGGAGACGCGCTTCCGCGCGTTTAGCCGAGACCTAAAAAGGGATGAAGCAGTAGCATGCATTGGAAACAACATTGATAATCTTAGCAGGGCTTGGCTTCAGAAGCTATGCAAGGAGAGGAGACTAATTGCAGGGAAGAATGCCCCAAAGGTTGACCTCCAGATAGCCCTCCGTGCCTAAGATGAGGTCAAGAAGATGCAGTTGAACCCAGGGGAGACAGAGTATGAAAACACTGAGGATGTAGACTTGAGGAGGTGGAGAGTCTGGCTATAGACCCAGATCTGCAACTTGCTGCAGCGGAGGACAACTTGCCTACAGGAGAGGAGCCCCCTGCTAAAGCAAGGAGCAGTGTGTCCTCCACAGCCTGTCCCTTGAAGAATTGGCAGACAGAAGGGCTGAAAGGGAGTTCAGGTTACAGCTGGCCAAACCTAAAATGGAGAAGCTGGCTCTGGTAGAAAAGAGGCTGGCGCTGGAAGAAAAGGGGCTGCCTCATGATAGAAGTCTAAGGGAGCTGGACATTAGAGCCAAGAAGTCCACTGGAAACAGAAGGGCCCACATCCCAAGGTTCTGGTGGTTAACTTTGTTGTGGGGGATGACATAGATAAATGGTTTAAGGCCTATAAGTTTGTCCTAGAAATGCACAGTGTCCCTGAGGAGAACTGAGGGGGGTGGGGGCGATCTCTGTGGTAGCAAGGGAGGGATGCACTGTTAGCCCTAGGGAAAGGGGACCGGATGAGGTAACCCCTCGTGAAGGACACTCTCACCAGGAAGCATGACCTTACCCTAGAGAAGTATAGGCAAAAGTTTGATGACAGCAAGCCGGAAGATGCCTCTACAGTCCTGGGTGGATTTTGTGGATCACTTTTGCAAACCACAAATGGTTTTGTGAAGGGCAGTGATGTACGTGATTACAAGGGGCTATACAATTTGTTTGCAAGGGAGCACATGTTCAGCAACAGTTTTCCAGAGCTGCGCCAACACCTTGTTGATAATAAGCTCACTTGCCTCATGAAGCTTGCTAAGGAGGCAGACCTCTGGTTTGGCACCCAGGTTCATAAGAAAGTACCAGGGAGTGACCCCAGGAAGGGTGGTTCAGCCTCTCCCAGCAGAGTGAGGAGACTGTCGGGGGAGACACAGACAGGTCCCAGAGTAAAGTGGAGGAAAGAGTTCTCGCGCCCCTTCTGAGAAACAGGGAGGAGGTTCTGGTGGGAGGTGGCCCAGGACGCCCATTTCCAACCCTAGTGCTTTGATTGTTCTCAGTCAGGACACAAGCAGGGGGACTCTGTTCTAAGAAACCACCCACTGGCAGGAACTCCACAGGGGAAGCAAATGCAGTCTTTGGGGGTAAATAGTCACCAGGGGCAGGTTTTAGAACACGCCAAAATCTCCCTTAGTTAGAAAGCTGTCTCACAGGGTAGACTTGTGATCCCTGAGGGAGGGAGTCATCACTTTCACCAGGGGAAAGTGAATGAGATCCCTGTCAATGCTCTGAGGGTACAAGTCACAGCGAGACCATGGTAGTGGAAAGACTGCTTTCCCCAGATCTGTACACTCGACAGGTGTTAAGATTGAGTCAGGCTCTTGGGCAGGAGTGTGTCCACCCCATGACTCCTGTACCCCTAGAATGGGGTGGGAAAGTGGCCATGAGGAGGGTCATAGTTAGTCTCCTAATGCCCATTGACTGCAGCTGTCAGTAGCCACTGTTCGGTTCAGTCCTTATGGGCTACATTTTCCTTGAGTTGGGGATAGAAGTAAATTTCAAGGGGCAGAATGGGCCACATCACTTTGTTGGCCATGGTGGTACTGTCTGCCTACTGGGATGCATCTGTGAGCAAGTTAAGGTTAGGGGCTGCACAGATGGGCTCAACAGACGAGGGGAAGGGTCCCCCAGGGGTCAGTCCAGTGGCTCAGGAGAGTGTAGACAGAGGGATCCAACTGAGTTCAGAGGGACATAGAACTGTCAAAGGCCACTACATTAAGAGGCCCTTTGTCCACTTCAATAACCTAAGCAGAGAAGCTGATCAAGATATTGATTAATCTACCCTGGCTTTTAGCTGGGGGGGTTGTGTTGGACGTGGCTCTGCAGGGTCACCCCTAAACATTTTGACGTTATCCTTCCTGTTTTCTGAATATGTTTTTTGTTGGTTTTGGGACTCTGCACACTTTGCCACTGCTAACCAGTGCAAAAGTGATTGTGCTCCCTCATTTAAACATGGTGAAATTAGCTTTCACGCAATTGGCACATTTAATTTACTTCTAAGTCCCTAGTAAAGTGGTACTACAGGTACCCAATGCCTGTAAATGAAATTCTACTAGTGGGCCTCAGCACTCATTGTGCCACCACTTAAGATGTCCTTTTTAAACGTCTCAAGCCTGCCATTGCAGCCTATGTGTGCAGTATTAAACTACCATTTCGATCTGGCAAAATAAACCTTTTGACATGGCCAAACCCTTCCTTTTTAATACCTATAAGTCACCCCATAGGCCTTAAGGCATGATGCATTGTGTTGAAAACGTTGGACATGCACCTTTAGGTTTAACATGTCGTGGTAAAAACTCCTAAATCCATTTTTCACTTTTGCAAGGCCTGCCTCTCCATTAAGATAACATCGGATTACCTTATTACATTTAATAAGTGATAACCTTTGATTGGAAGCAGGTAGGGAAGTCATATTTGGTGTCTGGGGAATTTTAATTTAAAATCATCTTAAATGATGAAGTTAATTTTTGAAATCTCAGAACTTCCTCAGGTCACTTCCTGTGGCAATCGCGTCTTGTCCACAATTTGGAAAATGCCACAGTTTAGAAAGTTACAGTAAAGAAGGGCATACCAGTAGCCCCTTGGGAACTTGGGTAAATATGAACAAAATAACAAAGGGCTCACAAGGGGATCATTTAATACCTGACTCATAAGATTGGGAATACAGTTGATCAAGTGAATTTGCATCCAAGAGAAGGTTTACAAACACTGACCAACAAAGTTCCCGCAAGGTTCCTCTTTATCCCCTCTCCTTTTTAATTTATATCTGGCCCCGTTAATCCGTTCCCTCCGTCGTTTCAATGTCTCCGCGTTCAACTACGCGGACGACATCCAACTGGTTTTCACCATCGACTCCAGTGACCAATCTATCTCTACTTTTCAAAACACCCTCTGCTTCATCAGTGATTGGATGGGCACAAACCATCTGAAACTTAACCCCGACAAGACTGAGCTGGTCCTTGTCGGGGGGCCCTCCAATCCCTGGCACTCTTCCTTTTGGCCTGCCAGTCTTGGCAACCCCCCTTGTCCCGTCAACTCAGCAAAAAGTCTGGGAGTTGTTATAAGCAACGACCTATCTATGACACCCCAGATCAGCGCTGTAGTTTCCTCCAGCCATTTCCAGCTCAGGAAAATACGCAAAATCTCCCGCCTACTTACCACCGATGCCCTTACCTTGGCCCTGCTTGCGTTAGTCATGTCTAGGCTTGACTACGCAAATGCACTATACGTAGGCATTCCTGCATACCAACTCAGGAGACTCCAGCTGATCCAAAATCAAGCTGCTCGCTTGATTTACCATCAACCCAGAGATCAGCACGTTCAACCTCTCCTAAAAAGTCTCCACTGGCTGCCGGTCTCTGCCCGCTGTAAATTTAAGCTTGGTTGCATCATTTTCAAATCCCTCACTGGTCATGGCCCCTCCTTCATTTCTTCCTTGCTCCATCCTTATGTCCCTTCTCGCACCCTGCGGTCATCCCAATTGGCTTTACTCTCTGTCCCCAGATTCAAGCGGAAGAAACATGGTGGCCTTAGGTTTTCTTTCTTAGCCCCGTCTTTCTGGAACTCCCTACCTCTTTCTCTTAGGTTGTCCTCCCCCTACTCCGTGTTCAGATCTTTTCTCAAAACGCACCTGTTTACTGTAGGCTACCACTAGTTGCCATCCTCAGTTATGTTATTTTCTGTCTCTCCTCCCTGCTCCCTCTGTATAGCGCCAAGAAACCTAATGGTGTTAGCGCGCTCAATAAATTAATTTAACATAACATAACATAACAGAATATATTTTGTATACAAGTAAAAATATTTTTTACTCAAAAGTACAAAAATATAACAGACTAAATCACAATTTAAAATTAGGGATTACACAAATTCCAGCATCCAACAGCCTAATGAGACATAACAAGTACTGTTTATTCACTCTTATAAGATGGTAAGTCACCAGGGACCAAATCCATAGATGAGAAACTTGTTTCAGAGCAGACAAAAGCAAAACTGATTTCACACAAGAAACCAGTGGAGTTTTGGTCTCTAGCATAGTTAATATGCAACGCCATTCTCAGAACAATGCTTAGAAACCCAATACCCCCATAGATGTTGATTTTCCGGTACACAGTACTCAGGAACAGAGCCACAGGACCATGTTCCAGAGTTCTAATAACTAAAGAACCCTCACTAAATAAGAATTATCATTTTACGCTTACCCCAATCTTTAACTTTTCTGTGTAAAGTAAAACCGCACAATATTTACAAATGTTACACAGAACACTGAAGGCAAAGGTGATTTCTGCATCTTTCACAGTAGTAAGTACATAACTACAAACATAAAGCTCCAAGTTAAATTGCTTCAATGCCTCGTTAAGGATAGTAAGCGCTATATAATATACAATACAAAGTTTCCTTACAGTTTAGTGAAAGAAGCAAGTGGGGACAAAATGCACTAAAGGAGGAAGTGGTGAACAATCGTCTGAAGGGGTGAAGGATGTAACGCACTGAAAGAAAGAGAATAACAAGCACTTGCTTTAAAAAAAAAATAAGTGGAGACGTCCAAATCTTTTTTAGAAGTTTCTCTGTGCTACAGAATGGGTGGGTTAACAAATGTTCCAGCTACCTCTTTTTCACCCACCCTGTACTTCCTATCTCTTTATCTGTTTTGAAGATTCTTTTTCAGCCCTGCTTTCTCCTTGTGCCACTGTTTATTTCTTTTTCTCCCCCATTATTTCTTCTTTTAGTTTCTTTTTTTGCTCAGGGTCAAAGTTTGATGATGCAAATGAGTCTTGGTCCCGCCAAAATGAGTGTCAGTGGTGGCAACCTGCAACCAAGGACAAGTCAAGTCAATGAAAGAGTGAGTCTCAAATGGGATTCACTCGTAAGGTCCTTCAGTGGCTCTCCTCCTGCCTTTCGAAACAACACCAGTTCATTCACATGAGAGCCTCCATACTCCATAAGATCCCTATAAATTGCAGTGTACCCCATGTTTCTATGCAGTCCCCGTCATCTTCATCCTGTACATGGAGCCCAAGGAGCACCACTAACTGATCAAAGGATCAATATTCACCAATATGCCAAAGTTACACACCTCTAATGGATAGTCTCCTTCACTCCAGAAAACCAACACCTCGTGCACTGCCTGCACCTCTTTTTGACTTGGCTGTCCATCACCTACATCAAACTCAACCCCAACAAGGCAGAATTCCCCTCATTTGGCAAAAAACAAACAAGCAAGAAAAAGGGCACACCTGGTACAATGCAATCAACCTAGATGATTTAAACCCCACATTTCACCTAATGCCAAGACACTTGAATTCATGCTGGATATCATCTTTCCCATAAAGGAAAACATTGTCAAGAAACTAAAGATAGCCTGATAGCAGATTTCTCTACTGAGGACGGTGAAACCCCTACTCAAAATCTGACTTCAGAACTGCAGTTTAGGCCATGTACTCAAACATGTGGATGGTGAAACAGTCCTGCTCCACACAGGGGCGTAACACAGGCCCCCGCAGCCCACGCGGTGCAGCGGGCCCGAAGCTCCAGGGGACCCCCTCGGCACTGCACTCTGTCCGGAGAGTTCCTAATTGAGCCCGGGGGGGGGGCCCTCTACATACCTGGCAGGGAGGCCCCCTCAATTTTCGTTACGCCAGTGGCTCCACATTGGCCAAAGGGCAACCTACACGTCTCATCTCAGCCAGGGTATAAAGAAATACAATGATGCACCTCTTTAAAAACAGTATATCATGATGCTGTAACAGTTCACAAACCAGCAAACTCTACGATCCAATGCTGACTATGTATTTGGTATTTTGCTCCAACAGAATTCAGTTGTGTTTGGCTAGATTTGAGCTATACAAACAGCACATATATACAATACATTCAAGAAATTAGATTTTAAAAATGCAGTAATGATAGCAATAGGCACAATATGCACGGTGCAAGAAGCATTAAAGAGTAACTAAAGTAAATGAGCTGTGGTATGAAATACAGGTATGGTGTGATCAGGAGAAAAGATAATAACGTACCTGTCTGCAGGGCAAAACGAACCGGCCAGATGTACCTGAGGGTGAATGGAAGACTATATGCAGGCAGAGCACACAACCCTGGAATTCATTCTATACACAGTAAAAAGACACAGCATTTTCCCAGGTCCTGCTGGTAAAAGGAGCAGTGACAGATGAACATACCTATTAACCTTTCAAAACAGTTTGGATAGAGAGAGTCAGGGAACCAGACTTATTACTACAGCGACATCCCCAGACTTGGCATAACACAATGTTTGATCCTGTGATGTCACAGGAAATGACCTGAGGAATTTCTCACATTTGAAACCTCCTGAGAAAAGCAGGTACCATGGACAGTAAGCAAAGTGAGCATCCCTTCGGTCCTTTCCTGTCCCGAAACTTAACAGTGCACCCCTACTGTGGTCAGCTTCTTCCAACTTCTTTTGATGGATGTATGAGTATTTCATGTAGCTATTAAGCTCGGGGCATGCATGTGCTAAAATATGTGTTACAGATAAACATGTGTGGCAGAGGGGTATGCAGTGCACTGGCACAATGGCACCGGTAAATACAATCAATGCAGTACATCCCAATTCTATGATTATAGACCTGAAGATCAACATGACAATCCAGCACTGAAAGTCATGGAAATACACTTTGTAGGAAAGCTGCCTTTTCTCTGTGGTCACTGCAGATTTTTCTCCTTTTGCTGGACCCTATGTTTTTACTGGCTCTAGAACATTCTGCACTTTATCCCTGCTAACCAGCAGCAAAGTGCCTGTACTCCCCCTTTTAAGATGGTCCAATTGGCATACTCCTAATTGGTATACTTAATTTGCCCATAGGTCCATAGTATATGTATGGTACAAAATGTATCCAAAGATGTGAAGGTTAAATGTCACTAGTAGATTACGTTGAACAGGCAGGGGAAACCCAATTTACAGCACCTACTGTGCCATCCTCTATATTGGCAGTGCAAACATGGCTTTAGGCCTACTTCTGTAGCCTGACTGTAACCATGCACACATGCACTGCCATCTGTCAAAAGGAACCCATTTTGACGTGAATAAAAACCTTCATTTTAAATATTAGTAAGTCACCCCTTTGTAGGCCTTGTAGCACAGAAGGAAGGGTGCATGGTATTTAAAAGTAGTGGACATTTGATGTTGACATGTCCTTACAGTGCCTAGCACTGAACAGCTATTTTCACTATGGTGGGCCTAGCTGTTCTATGTAGAAAACCAATGGTGAAATTGGATTTCTACCAAATATTAAGGAAAAGTCGCTTTGAGAAAGTTATCTTTTTGAGAGGCAAGATGGCCGCCGTAGCTCTGTAGAGGGAAGTCGCACTTCACCTCTCTCCTACCCTGCTACTATGATACTGGAGTTCTGAATACGGGGATGTGGAACCCGGCTGATCTGATACGCCGCATCGCTGCTGAAACGCTTGGCAGGGAACAACTGAGACAAATAACTCCTGCAGCGAAAAAGGCTTAGTGTAGGTATTGGAGAAGCATAGTTATCGCTTCCAATACACCCATCAGGATGTCGCAGCGCAGCAAACAGGACAAAGAGAAAGCATCATAAACTGGGACGACTAAAGGTCCAGTAACTCGGGATGATAATCGCACAGGAGCTATACCTAAAGTTTTGGTGGCCGCTAAGAAGCAGATGGAACACCTCAGCCGCTCCTCAAAGGGGCCAAGACAGAAGAAAAACGACAGACCCGAAAGAAAACCTGAAGCAAAACCAGAGACAAGGCTCGCCGCGGCCGGCTTGAGCAAAGCTCTGAAAGAGATGCCACAGGAGGTCGAGGGAAGAATACAGCGAGCACAATTGTCTGGGACAAAGGAACCCATGCGGCAGCCTACCTTGCCTGAATCTTTCGCACTCAAAGGGCCCCCAACTCTACAGAACCGGGTCGATGACCTACAGCAGCCAGCCGCGCTGAAAGGGCTCCCAGCTTCACAGAATCGGGATGGCGTTTCGCAGCAGCCAGCCGCGCCGAGCGCGGACAGCGAGGAGGCAGAGGAAGCCATCCGCGAGGACGCAAGCGTCGGAGCTTCAGTTGCCGGGCAACCAGCAGGCACGTCGGGAAGCAGCACGCATCTAGCGGAACCCGATACAGAGGTGAGCAAAAGAGCAGCGAAGGCGAGCGAGGGGGCGAAGGAGCCTGCTGAGACACGCCGGAGGTCTCTAGAGGAGATAGAAAGGCAAAATAACGTTCAGATGTTAGATGCTCTGTTAACAGTAGAAGCAGGGCTTAATAATAAAACCTACCAGCCTTCAGAGACTAACTGGGGGAGCACGCTAAGCATTGAAGTTCGGCGAGAGCAAGAGCAGGAACAGACTGGTGGCAAGGACAGCAGAGGCAATAGAGGGGGTTCCCCTGAATTTTTTTCAGTTAATGAAGGGTCAGATTCAACGGACAATAGTGAGCCTGAAAATGAGGAGGAGGGAAGCTCTTCTGACCACACTACCAGCTCAGATACAAGCAAGGGCTCCAGACATATAGGAACACAAAAAAGAAGGAAAGTTGGAGCAAGAAGAAAGGGGCGAGGGTCCAGAAATAGTATGAATAAAAAACTGTCTTGGGACTACTCTGCCACCTCAGAAACTTACCAAGAAGGTGGTAAAGGAGAAGGGGATAATGATGGGTTACCAAAGTCGACATCTCAGAGCGTAACACTGGAGATGCTGTTTGGCACACTTAAGCAGATGCAAACTGAAGCCAGGGCAGAAAGCCGGAGAGCAAGGCGCGACACGAAAAAACTGCAAGCCTCACTGAGAAAAGTAAATAGAAAATATGAAGAGGTGGAGGAAAGAGTAACCCAGGTGGAAGAAAGAACTAGTAGGGTGGAAGATGAAGTAACGGACTGGCAGACCTTCAAAGCTGAACAAGGAAAATTAGCGGAAGACTTGCAGTGGAAGGTCGAAGATTTTGAAAATCGCCAAAGGCGGAACAATGTGAGACTCTTGGGACTTGAAGAAGGGCTGGAGGGGCAAGATCCTAGAGGGTATGTGATCAAACTCTTGAAAGGGGCCTTCCCAGAATCACAGTGGCAATGGGAACTAGAAGTTCAAAGAGCCCATAGATACCCTTTATTCTTAAAAAAAAACGTGGGGCTCAGCAGAACACACTTCCTAGGGCAATGTTGGTGTTTCTAGGGAATTTTTTAGCGAGGCAGGAGCTTATGGCTAAGGCTAGACCAGAGTCCAGGAGGACATTTGATGGAGTCACATTTTTCGCCAGGCCTGATTTCTGCCATGTTACTGTCGAAAGAAGGTGGAAGCTAAGGCAATTGATAGCACCCTTCCAGAAGCAAGGTGCAGAAGCATATCTGCTATACCCAGCAAGATTAAAAGTCATCAGTAAGGGGCATACTAGGATGTTCTTTTCTGAAATAAAAGCAGGAGAATTTCTGACAGAGATTACTGAGCAGAATAAGGGGAGGGAGAATAGAGGAATAAGTCCACCAAAAACCCCGTAGAGGAAATGACATAATGGAAAACCACAACTGTAACTGATTGAGATAAGAGAACAGGGTAGGGGGGAGAGGCGACACTACAGACTACAGAGGCTTTGCCTGTAACAAGGGGGGGTGGGATCCCAGAGTGGGGAGGGGAGGGAGGGGGGGGCTGGGGAGGGAGGTGGGATGGGGGGAAGGAATTAAAATTGGCAAGTACAGCACTAAAAAAAGAAGGTGATGAAGTAAAAGATCACGTATGTAGGATTGTGAGGAAAGAAGCAATGTATGGATATGGATATGGGCACAATAATTACAATAATCACGAGTGGAACTGCAGGAAGGAAAAGATAATATCTAGATGGCAATAAGGATAGCTACCATAAATATCTGCGGTTTAAATGACAGAGGAAAAAGACAGAAAGTTTCAGCCATGCTAAGAATGTTAAAATTAGACATAATATGTTTACAAGAAACTCACATTGAGGAAAATAACAAATATATATTAGAACAAATGGGCTTTGAGATATTAGCTTACACTAGACAAGATTCTAAGACGAAGGGGGTAGTCATTCTAGCAAAGAAAGGAGTGTTTATAGTAAAGAGGAGGAGAGAGGATCAGGGAGGGAGATGGGTTATGATTGAGGGCGAATCAAAGGCAGGATTTTGCACTATTGTTTCGGTATATGGCTCGAATGAAGATGATCCAGAGATTTTTGAATTTTTAGATCATGAATTACCTCTATGGCCTGAACCAATTATCTGTTGCGGGGATTTTAATGTGAATGGATTGACGGGTTTGGGTATGACAGGAGGGGGGATATATGAGGGCAGGAAAAAGAAAGTATGTAAGGCAGTAGGCAACTTTGCCCATCACAATGCATTGACTGATGTATGGTCTTATAAACACCCATATGGCACAGGGAGCACATCCTACTCGGCTCCGCATAAAGTGGTGGCCAGGTTGGATTACTTCTGGATCTCCAACTCACTGTTAGACAATAGCCACATAGAGAGGCTACCGAGGATATTATCGGATCATAACCCTCTTGTACTAACTCTCCCGCTAGTTGATAGGAGGGAAAGGAAGCCTTATATATGGACATTTGAGAGAGGCCTTCTGAAAGACGAAAAATATCTGAATAATATGAGAATTTGGATTACCCAATTCTGGGAGACTAATAGAGGTTCATCTTCGGCAGGCATGGTATGGGACGCCTTTAAGGCGGGCGTTAGGGGAGAGACTTTAGGGTACACGTTACGAAGGACAAAAGAGGAGAAAGAGGAAATGACGAATAAGATAAGGGAGTAATCCGATTTGGAGGAACGCTTAATAGAAGTCATATCGAAACAAGAACCTTTGGAAGATATACTCTTAAAAATAGAACTGAATAAAGCCGATACAAGCGAAAGTATCGTGAGGAGAACCGCAGCTAACTATCTGTCTAAAAGGGAGAAAAGCTATGAGTACAGTGAAAGAATTGGACACCTTCTCGCAATTCGTACTAGGCAGAACTTGGCTGCAGGGCAAATTAAGGAAGTAAGGAACGAAGCAGGGGTGGTAGTAAACAAGTTACCAGAAATACAGGAAGTTTTTAGAAAGTTTTATACGAATCTCTATGATCAGACACTTGTGCAGGAAGAACGAGAGATCACGGGTTATCTGGAAGGAATCCACTGTGCAGGGATAGGCGATGATGAAAAGGAAAAACTAGAGCTTAGATTTTCAACACAAGAAGTTCAGGAAGCAGTAGGCAACCTTCCAGGAGGAAAAGCCACAGGCCCAGACCAAATCCCTGCAGAGTTCTATAAAGTTTTTTGGGGAGTAATAGGGAAGGACATGCATGAAACTCTCATGCAGGCACAGGCCGGTAAATCAATTCCTCCCTCTTGGGGTGGGGCGGATATCATTATAATACTTAAGAAAAGCAAACCTCCACTAGAACCCGGGTCATATCGCCCGATAACACTTATGAACGCAGACGCCAAAATATATTCTAAAACTCTCGCACAAAGATTTAGTAAGATTATAGGGCACTTGGTGAGCACTTCACAACATGGGTTTATTTCAGGGAGGGGGACCACACAACACACAAGACAGATGATCACGATTTTAAATGCCATGAGTGTTGCAAGGGACCCTGTCGCAGCTATTTTTTTGGACGCAGAGAAGGCCTTCGACAGGGTTTCTTGGAAATACTTATGGGAAGTAATGAGGTGGTTTGGGCTGGGTGATGGATATATTAAGGCAATTCAGGCATTATACGTAGAGCCGAATGCTAGAATTAGGATTAATAAAGGCTACACTGAACTAGTGCAAATAAGACGGGGCACAAGGCAGGGATGCCCTGCTTCTCAATTATTATTTGCCTTGTATATTGACCCTATCCTGCGCAGATTCGAAAACAATTGTAGAATTTCCCCAATCATGCTACATAACATTAGCTATAAAGTGTTCGCATACGCGGATGATGTGGCAATAATTACCAACAACCCTGACAGTGCTCTACCTGAGATAGAGATGGAAGCCACAGGCTTCGGAGCAATTTCTGGATACAAAATTAATAGCGAGAAAACACAAATAGTACAAAACCCCTTTATGATATATCAAGACAGCAGAGTTGTTAAAGTAGCAACATATTTAGGAATCAAAGTCACTGCCGATCTAGACAACCTGGTAGAGTTGAACATGAAACCATTGGTAGCTAAAGTGAAGGAGAACACGGAAAGGATAGACAAGCTTAACTTAACGTTGATGGGACGAATAAATGTGATCAAAATGGCTACCTTCCCAAAATTTCTGTATTTATTCAGAGCAATACCACTTCTCTTTGAACACTCTTGGTTTAACAAAATAGAAGCTATCTTAAATAAATTTATATGGGCACAAGGCAAAACCAGAAGAGCATACCGCCACTTAACAATTTCAAGAGAAAAGGGAGGATGGGGAGCACCGGATTTCCGTTTTTATTATTGGGCCACAGCGATGCAATATTTTCAGGGTTTAATTGGTGGTGGGGGCATAGACACAGGAGAAGCTTCACAGGGATACACTAATGTTTATGTTGCTCTGCTGGGAGAAGGGGCAGTAAACGGACTCTTAAATACAATTGATTTTAGCTATTATAAGCATACTAGGTTCAAAACCTTAAAAGCCGCCTATAGTATCTGGAAGACGTTACAATAGAAGTTAGGTTTAGGAAGGTATAACAACTACACACGAATGTACACAAATAGTTCTTTACCTGATGACATTTTTAGAGACTCGGCGATGAGGGACTGGGATAACAAAGGGATCAAGAAAGTTGGGAATCTTATGAACCAACAGGGCGAAATCCTACAGTTCCAAGAAATCCAAAGTAAATTCAAAGTAGATAGAAACAGCTTTTTAAAATATTTACAGATTAGAAGCTATCTGGCAAACAAACAGGGTGGAACTCTAGGTTTTGGGACCTGTCGCATAATGGATTACTTAGAGAGCAGCCCTCAATGTACGATCCGTTATTTATATGCAGAATTATGTACATATAAAACCGACGACAGAGAGAAATACGCCAGGAAGTGGTCAGATAGACTAGAGGTATAGTCAGAAGATTTCCAGCTATCTCTGGATCTGGGAAGAACAGTTCTATGTTCTGCTACCCTTCAGTCGCAACACTACAAAACTATATATTCGCTTTATCATACTCCAGCCAGACTCGCACAATGGGGGTGCAATACAGGAATAACTTGCCCACGCTGTGACTCAGCTGGGGCAGACATCGTACATATGTTTTCACAGTGCCCACAATTGTTTTCCCTCAAAAAAGAGATTGAGAAATTTTCGGATGAGTCACTGGGATGCAAAATTATGCTCACAGATGAGATATTATTGATGGGGGTTTCGGGGAGAACTGAGAACGTTTTTCCTGAATTTATGTTTATGTTAGCCGCAGTTTTTCGAATATGTATAGCGATATCATGGCTCGACAGGGTCCCACCAACCTTCCAGATGTGGATAGCTCGGTTATTATCAACTTATAATTTAGAAAAAGCGATATATGACAGAAAGGGGAAAAAAAGCAGGTCTCTGGGAAAGAAGATCTGGTACCCAGTGACAAATTGGAAAAAGGGAGTGTTAAATCGGGCAGGGCTGGCTGATTGTATTGAGTAGTACGCCTAAATTCCATAATTGCTGTAATTTAGGCGAATTATAATTAACTCCAAATGATGGTATGAAAAATGTAATGTAGTGATCATGGTCTTGAAATGTATAAATGTGCTGTAACATTTATTGGTTTGATGTGATGGAAAATTATAAAAACTTTTTAATAAAAAATATTGAAAACAAAAAAAAAGAGAAAGTTATCTTTTTCCTGCCTGAAGTTTCTGGAGGCTAATTTGCATTGGCCTTCCAACTTCCCCCAGCCGGTAATTTATCCTAAATGGGTAAAAAAAAATGCCTCCCAGGAGCAAACAAAAGGCCAGTGGCAGTTCTTTTATATGGGCAGAGGGGCTATGGCCTCAACCTTTTTCTGCCTCCTAGTTGTGCTTTTTACTATATAATTAAGAGTAAAAAATTATTTCTGCAAGTAAACTGCCTCAGCCTGTCTGCTACGCAGACATTGACTTCAGGCAGCGTTCGCAGTCAGGTTTATGGCAGGCACAAATCATGCACTCTGAGCATGCACCAGCAATCCTAGATTTGCCCGGCTGACGAGGGCACAGCCATGAGGTTCTTGACATCACCAGCTCGGCAAAGCCATTGTATTCCTTGTTGAAGGACCTACCTCGCCAATAGAGTTAGCCCTGGGCGCTGTCTGCTTCAGCTCTGCAGAGGCCAGGGCTACACATCACTATACAAAACTTTTTAAATACATAACTAAATAAATCACAGTTCATCAAGCCTCACTTTAATGTTAACCCCACCCTTCTCTGCCCTGTGACCAATGAAACAAGAACAGGTTAAAGTGAAAAGAAAGAAGCTGCGCCAGGATTCCTTGCACCTCCGGTAAGGGAAAATTAAAACGTACATACTTATAAAGTGTTCATAATGCATATGCCCGTTTCATCTCTCAGCGAGCCATAAAAGTGATTAGTAGTGCTCAACTGTGTTAGTGTCCTCCTGTCAGGTATTAGTTTGTGGCAGGAATCCCGAAGTGCATGATAGCTCTGTTCAACCTTATTTGGCCATAAACTGTAGATAGCATTTAGTTGCCAAATTGAAAGCAGGGGTGAAATCCTTTTTGGAAGGCACATGTTGTTACCTGTTGTTACCTGTTAGTAATTAATATGTTGTCATCGGAGGCCAACATTGGGTGCTGATGGCTGTGGTTCAGGGCAGAGTCAACAGTTCTCATGACCATAGAGAGCTGGGAAAGGCAGGAGGCGGACCAGAGACTATGTTGGGGTGGGTGAACTCTGTAGGCTGGGCATGCATGATGGAAACCTCCATTATTATCTTTTTATTACTGGTTGTATTTATAAGGGGCTTGAGTGGAGTCACTGTGCATATGGGCTCTTGAGATTTTTGTAAGGCACGCGTGCAGCATCTTGTAATCCTTTCACTGGCTTATAGGCACTCGCTGTGCACGGACGGTGAGTGCTTTAAGTACTGTTGATGTACCTGCAGTGTTTTTTGTCCATAGCATGGGGTTCACACAGAATGTTTACAGCAGGTGCTTTATATCTGTGCTACGTATGAGCATACTCACCGCAATTAGGCCCTCTTCTACTCTGCCACTTAGCAGGGTCTTTAAGTGGCTACAGCAGGGAGTATGACACCGGGGTCACACTGCTCAGTGACTTGTAGTTGTTGGAAGATTTTTGTCACACTTGGTGTCGCACTCCGTGCCGCAGTAGACTAAAGGAGTGTTGGCTGTGTAACTAGTGCTGATGTGTGTTTTTGTGAGTAAGTCCATCTATCTCAGTGTGTATGGCTGCTGATGTGTTGTTTAACTGTGTAAAGGGCCTAAGTGAAGCGTTATTAAACACTTTCATATTGCAATTGTGAAGGTATATTCCTCCTGCTACAAAGTGGGTCATTTAACTGGTGCTCACATAGAGTACTACAATATTTTTGAGTCAAGTTCGAGCTTTATAAAAAAACAAAAAACAAAAGTAAGTTGTTTATCGTACTCTTGTACATAAAGTACACAGTGTGAGTTAATCATTGATGTGCTGTCAATTACGGGTAATAGGTTAAAGACAAATTCATATATTTTAACTGTGGGACATTCATCAAGTGTAAATTGAATCACCCAACACCATATGTGACCTCCTCAGGGCTTGCATGAAAAAAGACCGCCATGTCTAGACTGCGTCAGACAGCTGTCTGATGTTTCAGATCAGTACAACATGCCAGCGTCGGCCAGTATTAACTCACAACCACGACCTCCAGAGGCACAAGAGACCCTTGTATTACACCTACCAGTGCACACTCTTGTATTACACCCACCAGTGCACACCCTTTCATTACACCCACCAGTGCACACCCTTGTATTACACTCACCAGTGCATGCCCTTATATTACACCCACATGTGCATGCCCTTGTATTACACCCAGCAGTGCATACTGTTGTATACACACTCCATTGGACACCCTTATATTATAACCACCAGTGCACACCCTTGTAGTACAACAACCAGTGCAAGCCCAAACAACCAAAACATATGCAACGCCAAATAAACTAGAGTACAGCAGGGACATGAAAAACACAAAAAGAAATATTTATGGTAATAGTTAGCATCTGTTGTGCACTTATGGTTTAACGCACACTGATTCTTTGTTTAATTTTAATAAGCTCACTTAGTGAACTTACATGCCCCTAAGTTAACACTGACGCCAAAAACAGGGATTGACTTGCAAACCATGAATGTTAAAAACTTTGAGGGAATGCATTTCAGCTATTTAGGTACTCTCATGTTTTACATGCTTTACTTAATCTTGCATTCCCCACGAGTTAGCTATTTTATAATGTTGTTGTTTATCTGTATTTTTATCTGTGCACACTTTGAAGCTTGAGCCATGCCAGGTGTTTGGGGGGCTTTGATTGAGCGCTCAGGCGCTAAGGCTGAAACCAGACAAAGTGCCTGTCAGTGGGTTTGCCTCACTGCAGAGCACACAGAACAATGTTTTTGTATTACATTTACAACTGAATTTCTGTGGATATGTGTGTGAAGAGGGTACACTGATATCAAAATATTTGCAAGGCAAAAGTAAGAGAAATGAAAGTGCTTAAGTTTGAGGGAGTGTAGTGTATGTTGGGAGGCGTGATGTGACAGAGACGCGAGGAAGGGCATTCAGGGAAGAGTGAAAAGAGGATGCTGAAGAGGAAAGAGAGGAGGTTGAAGATGTGCAGATGGACAAGATATGCAGAGAAAAAGAGGATACATATCTAACATAAAGCATACATAATTGAAGGCCAAAACGCCTTCCACAGGCCTCAATGGTATTTAATTCACAGGCTCACTATTTCAGAATTTAACCAAACAGCTAGCACCCAGTGACAAAGCCAATCAAACTGACAGGCTTTAGGTGTATTTCAGTTGCTGTGCCATTTATCTGGATTAAATTACATCTCAGAGAGAAACCAAAATACCGGTCTGATGGCACACTATGGGAATCACAGAAATGTATTTGGCATGTTCCTTCTGCTCCTTTTTCTCCAAAGTCTATATTATTCCTGTTAGTTTTTGGTCTTTTAGCCCTCTAATATTTTTCTCCACTAATTCCTCTGCCAGTTTTTTCCCCTTTTCTCTCATGCCTCTTTTTCTTTCCCCTTCTCTCGCTCCCATCTCTTCTCCATTTCTCTATTGTTTTGGCCTTCTTTCTTCTCTTTTGCCTTGTCTCTACTCCGCTTTATTTTCTTTATCCGTCGTTCTTTTCCCTACCTGCGTTTCTCTCATCTTCATATACCCCTCTCCCCTCCCCTTTTTGTTTCTTACACCTTAGACTTCTGTTTCTCGTTTCTCTTTCTTTTCTTCCTGTAGATAGCTTTCTCCATCTCTGTGTCTCTCTATCCTTCTTTTCAATAACCCCATCGCTTGCCCCTCCTTCTTTTCCTTCCTGCCTCGCAGCGCTCATCTGTTGCCCTGTCTTAACTACCTTTACTCTCCCAAGAAAGTAAGGGCATTTACATACATTACGGGACAAGAACCGTCAGGCCTTTTGAAAAGGTAATGCGGGTGGGAAATGGCCTCTACACAAGACTTTATAGACTGTGATAGAAAATAGGCCGGGCACAAAAATAAAGGTGGTCCCCGTCACAGAATTAGGTAGCTAAAAAAATGTCTCACCTTTTCAAATTGGGGCAGTTTTTAACTTCTTAAGACAAGCAGTGTAGTGTAGGTGTTTTGCAAGGTATATTGGACTACATGCATTGGTGCTTGCTGCAGGTACTGTTTGATACCAGAGAAATCAACAGTAAACAAGCATTTGCAATGCTATAGGTCTCGCATTAGGAAAGTGTGAGCTATTGGGATTGTAAATGACATTTTTTTTAATATGTGTTAGCTTTGTAAATATATAAATTAATAGCATTGTTATTCACAAAGCCGACAGCTTACACTTTCCTAATGCAAGTCCTATTGGCTATGGCAATGCTTGTTAGTAGCAAGCAAGGACAGTGCTGTTGTGGTTCTGAGTGATGATGTGGTTGGGCTGAGTGATGTGGTGGTGTATTAGAGTGATGTGGTGGTGTATTAGAGTGATGTGGTGGTGTATTAGAGTGATGTGGTGGTGTCCACGAGTGATGTGGTGGTGTCCCCGAGTGATGTGGTGGTGTCCCCGAGTGATGTGGTGGTGTCCCCGAGGGATGTGGTGGTGCCCCTGAGTGGTGCCCTTGAGTGATGTGGTGGTGCCCTAGAGTGATGTGGTGGTGCCCCCGAGTGATGTGGTGGTGCCCCAGAGTGATGTGGTGGTGCCCCAGAGTGATGTGGTGGTGCCCCCGAGTGATGTGCTGGTGCCCCCGAGTGATGTGGTGGTGCCCCCGAGTGATGTGGTGGTGCCCCAGAGTGATGTGGTGGTGCCCCAGAGTGATGTGGTGGTGCCCCCGAGTGATGTGCTGGTGCCCCCGAGTGATGTGGTGGTGCCCCCGAGTGATGTGGTGGTATCCCTGAGTGATGTGGTGGTGTTCTTGAGTGATGGAGGGTGGAGTTGGAGGGTGGAGTTGGAGGTACTAACTTTTAAATTGATGAAAAGGTTCATGAGAGGCTGCAGGAGCGCAGAGGTGACGCATGTAAGTGTAGTTTAATGGAAGGCATGGCAGATGTAAACTACAGGGGCACAGATTTTGCGCCTAAAAAACAAACCACTGCAAACTGAATGGAATAGATAACACATACAGCAAATACGTATATAATATGCTGGAGTACTGTATTTTGACGACAGAATTAACAGAAGTTTAGCAAAGAAGCACGTGTTGCATTTGGACAGAAGCAGTTGAAAAGTTAAGTGCACGGACATAATATATGTGTTTTCCTCTAAAGTAATATAATACTATTGAAAAGTACGCAACAAACTATGCTTGCTATTTAAATGAGCACGCAAATATGCACATAAAAAGCATAGATAAAAACGGCATAGCAGTTATTGCTACGGGAGTACGACAATAAGAAAAGCACACAGTACGCTAGTATTCGGGGGTTCTAAATTGATTTTTTAACTGGGGAATGTAATCAGGCACACATACACCTCTCTCACACGCTGAATTTCCTTCTCCCTGCCTCGCCCAGCCGTCTTTTGTGCATTGCTGTTGCCGGCGGTGGGCGCCATCTTAGGTAGGGCTGGGGGTGCGCTCTAGTCGCGCCGCCCTCCCACCCTCCTCACACCCTATAAAATGTGTATCCCGGCCAGACGGCGCAGCGGGCTGGCGCAGCGGGCGCGCCGGATGCGCGCCGAAGCCGCGCCTAAGCCAAGCCCGTCTGCGCCCGTCCGCGACCGGACACGGCCCAGGGCCCCAACCTCTGGCCCGGATCGTAGACTTGTCTGGAGCAGGAGTGAACTAGTAAGTTATTCTTCAAAAGTGTGCACCCCGGGTCTCCACAGCGTTAGAGTAGGGGACAATGAAGGGTGTCTTCACTGCCAATTCCGTTTCAGCATAGCGAAAGTAGACAACAAGATTAGCAACCTCTCTCTGTCTTGTGGCCTCATTAATGTTAGATCGCTGAGCTGTCATAAACATGATGTATATGACCTTCTCACTGATAAACACCCTGATCTGCTGTTCATTACAGAAACCTGGCTTGATACCAACTCCGAGCCCGATATCATACAGGCCTTACCTGATGACTATCAGATGGTGCGCCTAGACAGAACGATAGGCAGAGGAGGCGGAATCGCGATCGCCTTTAAACAACAATGGCCTTGCAAACTAGAACCTATTAGTTTGACAAATTGTGAGGCGGGCCTGTTCACTATAACAATTGACGGAAGCATGACTATAAAAGGTCTGCTTGTTTATCGCCAACCTGGACCCATGTCCAGATTTAAAGGCCACCTTCTAGAGTGCGTCACTGAAACAGCGATAAGAAGAGACAAGTTTCTGCTGCTGGGAGATTTAAACGCACACCTAGAAGATCCACTAGACAAAGGAGCGATGGAGTTTCGGGAAGAACTTTACACCCTACAGCTAGAGCTCAAGGGGCAGCTCCCAACACACAACCGTGGGCATCTGTTAGATCCCATATTTGCCAATTGGGAGGATGTTTTGGTTTCTTCCCCAGAGCCCCTACCCTGGACAGATCATTTTCTTGTCCCATTCACTATACATCTGCCTAAGCATAAAGTTTTTGCTCCTGTCCCTCTCAACCACCCTCGTCGCAGGTGGGCAAGATTCTCCTTGTCAGAGTTTAACAAGGCTCTCATTGCGGATGGGCCCCCAGGAGGCAATGATGTGGCAACGGCAAACAAATTACTCAACGACCGCATCACTGCCGCTCTGGACTGCACAGCCCCATTACGCCGGCCAATAAAAGGTGTTCACAGACAAAGAACTGCCCCTTGGTTCAGCGAGGCGCTGCGCTGCGCCAAAAGGGAATGCAAACGAGCAGAGAGACAATGGAGAGTGGCATATGATGACCGGATGAAAGAGGCCTATCTCATTAAGAGACGTACCTATCATAATAAAATCCGGATAGAGAAAGCCACGTATTATGCAGACAAAATTCAGGGGGCAGAGAATTCTGCCAGGGAACTGTTCAGCATATATAAATCACTAGCCATCCCTAAAACCTCTACTCAAGATGAAGAGTTCTCAGTAGTAGCATGCAACCGCATTGCTAACTACTTTGGAGATAAAGTGTCTAAAATCTACTCCGCCTTTCCCGAAATCCCTCCTGCAGCGGAAGAGCCTGCAGACCTAGTAGCGAAGGAAGATGTTCAAAATCTGCTACTTAACTTCACCATCCCCTCACCGGAAGAGCTAGTCAAAATCTGCAGATCTGTTAAATCTGGCTCCCCTCGAGACCCTATATCCCCAAAAAGGCTGAGTGATAGTCTGGAGATCCTTGAACCCTATATTAGGCACGTGTTAGATGTCTCCTTCCGATCCAGCTCTATTCCTGAGGATTGGAAACAGGCTGTGGTGCTTCCCCTCCGCAAAAAGCCCAACATTAGCTTTGAGAAGTTGGACAACCTACGCCCCATCTCTCTGCTGCCTTATTTTTCTAAGATAGCGGAGAAGGTGGTAAACAAACAGCTAATGAAGTATGTGGAGGAAGGCAACATTCTTCACCCTACCCAATTTGGGTTTCGGCCCCGTCATTCTACAGAGTCTGCCCTTCTTAGGGCCACCGAATCCCTCAGGCAGGGTGCAGACGAGGGACAAACCATGGCTCTAATCCTATTAGACCTCAGCGCTGCGTTCGACACTGTAGCACATTCCATCTTGCTACAGTGTCTGAACAAAGGAGGGGTGAGAGGGGCAGCATTGAAATGGATTTATTCATTTCTTACTGGCCGAGGCTTCCAGGTGAGGCAGGGTGACCACTACTCCGAGCGTATTTTTTTGGACCAGGGGGTCCCGCAGGGCTCGTCCCTGAGTCCAACACTTTTCAACCTTTATGTCGCTCCTATTGCCACCTTAGTAGAGAGTCACGGCCTCTGTTTGGTGTCGTATGCTGACGACACGCAGTTGGTTATCTCCCTGTCGCGTGCACCCAGTCTTTCGGCGGACATCTTCAGAGCTTGCATGCAAGATCTAGCTGCCTGGATGTCCGCCAACTGCCTCAAGCTCAACGGAGGCAAGACCGAGGTGCTGGTCGTGGGGGGCTGCCAATCAGCGTGGACGTCGGCATGGTGGCCATCTTGTCTAGGTCCAACACCCACCCCGTGCCAGAAAGCTAAGAACTTGGGCATCTGGTTTGATACTGACCTTTCCTTCAGCCCCCAGATCAATCAGGTGGTCGGATCATGTTTTGGGACCCTCAAAAGTCTCAGGAAGACTTTGAAGTTTTTACCTGTGAGAGCCCGAAAAACCTTGGTGCATGCACTAGTCACATCAAAGATGGACTATGGCAATCTTCTCTATTTAGGGACCTTAGAGAAGAATCTCAATCGCCTACAGGTCCTACAGAACGCCGCTGCCCGATTAGTGCTTAGACTACCCAGAAGAGCCGCATCTGCAGCGGCCCTTCGGTCTCTGCATTGGCTCCCGGTCAGAAGCAGGGTAGAATTCAAAACTTTATGCACGTGCCATCGGATTATTAATGGGAGATCTCCTCTCCCTTTGCAAGGACTTCTGACGTCTTACGAGCCTTCCCGCTCGTTAAGATCCTCCGGCTCTGGACTCCTGGTTGTTCCCAAGGTATCTAGAGCACGGATGGGCGGAAGATCCTTCAGGCACCTTGCAGCCTCAAGGTGGAACAAACTACCCATGGCATTGAGATTAGAGTCATCAGAATCAATTTTTAGAGCCAAACTTAAAACTGCACTATTCGCTCAGTAAGGTATGCCGCTTCTATAGGTTCCAGTAAGAGTCGCTCCTCAGCGCGGGGACACGCCGCTGTGCGTCACCATGCGCTTTACAAAACCCCCTAAATAGAAAATAGAAAAATAGAATGTTTGTTACATGGTGTTATTTAACAAGGGACACAGGTACAGACTTGTTGTTTGATGAGAAGCTTTATGAGTGTGAACAGAGAGGCACTGAAGCATAGTTGAACGACAGTAATGAGGAGATGGTACAGCATATTACGACTGACTTGTAGTCTTATAGGGAGCAGCAGAAGTATACGCTAGAGATGGTTAGTTTTAATGTCAAGGTAGTATGCTGTAAGTAAACTACAGCAGCATGGAATTGTAGTTATATGGAGGATAAATGCTATTTAAATGTGAGGTATTGCAGGAATAAAGAGGAAGAGAAGAGACTACTAATACAAAGGTGATGTTTGTTGAGGGTACTGGTGAGGGTGGGCTGTAGATTTTGGAATGTTTATGACTAGAATAAGCTGAGATGGTGCTAGTGAGACGGCCACTGAAGTTCCTTTGCGAGAGGTTTAACACTTGTGCAGGAAACAAATTAACGTGGCATGGCGCCAGTTGCAAGTGAAACACATGCGGTCTTGCAACAGCAGATGCTAGCTCGTGTTCCATAAAAGTGATGTCTATTATTAACTGAAGGAATGCGACTGTACGTACATAAAAATAGTGCAGTGTCGAAATAGACAGATAGTATGCTGTACGTAAATTGGATTAGTGGCTGAGCTAAAGTATAGGAGTTTGAAGGTTAAGTGCGATAGGAGTAATAACCGTATTCTAGCGTACGGGCTATGTGTATTGCTAAATTTAATATAAAAATATTAAAAAGCACACTAAAAGATCGTGCTTTCGTAAAGATGCAGTAGTAAGTAATGTAAAAATGTAAAGAGTTACTGCGAAGGTATACACAATACGGCAAAGGTTCTATTGCTACGGGGGCATGTGTGAGTAGCTGTATTGGTGAGTGAGTGGTAATGTGAGTGGCAGCTTAGGGGTGTGAGTGGCCGTATGGGTGTTATATCATTTTAAGTAAATATGTAAAAAAATGAAAATTGTAAAAATTAGCCTAGTACAGTCTATTTTAAATGTATTTTACATATTTCTTTATTTTTTTAATTTTGGTTAATTACAGCAGTACTTTCAAGGTAGTGCTGAGCTACTCAGTTACTTTTTCTTTTTAGTATATGCAAACTTATAATTGATGAAGTATACCACCAAGGAGTACCCCAGTGGGTGAGATTTCTTTAAAGCAAATTATTATTTTCCCCTTAGGTCGACAAGAGGCTCTTTAGATTTATTGAATAGAGTTCGGCTCTTTAGTTTGTGTAAAGTTCTGCGTCAGAATAGGGTTACGGCCAGATTCATCAAAGTAAAATCGGCTTGCAAAGGGTCAGATTCTGAGAATCCGGCCCTTTGCGAGCGCTATTTTTGCATTTGGGATTCATCATCCCGAATGCAAAAATCGCAATTACAGAACTCGCTAAATTGCGAAGAATCGCATTTAAGGAATCTCAATTAGAGATTCCTTAAATGCTATTCATGAACCTTTTAAAAATTGCGAAGTCGCAATATGGGGCCGCTATTTACCGCGAAGTGTAACTTCGTGGTAAATAGCGAAAACTTAAAAAAATGCACTTTAGTGCATTTTTCTAAGTTGTATGTTACACACACACATGTCCTTTGGACATGTGTGTTCGCAACACCTGTGTACTTTTGCATTTCAGGGGTGCTACAGGGTGTCCTTTGGACACCCTTGAAATCGCTTCCTTATTTGCGATTAGCTAATTGCTAATCGCAAATAAGGAATGGCTCCCCATTCATTCCTATGGGCCTTGAGGCCCATAGGAATGAATCGGGAAGCCATTCCTTATTTGCGATTAGCAATTAGCTAATCGCAAATAAGGAAGCAGTAGAAATCGCAAAATTAATTGCGATTTCTACATGCATCCCGTTTTGCGAGTCTTTAATAGCGATTCCTTAATAATCGCTATTAAGGACTCGCAAAAGAGGACAATGATGAATCTGGGGTTTAGCTTCTAAAATTTGTTTACAGGTATCTGTTCAGGGACACACAAGCAGAAGGACTCCTGGATCTAACAGGGCCCAGCTGACTAAAGAGATGTTAGACCCTGCAGGTCACCTAGCTGGAGTGAGACCTTGGGCTCAGAAGCCATGTGCTTTCTTTGCCAAGAACATACTGTTTGCACTTAATTCTGAAACCATTATTCAGTGTCTGATGGAGGCCTCATCACCTGCACCTTCCACTCCTTGTCAAAATGGGAAGTCAGTACTGATAAGTCCTACAGTGGTTTTATGCTTTTTCTTATCATAATATTATCAAGGACAAAAATAATGCGTTTTCTAAACAATGGTAGCTGTATCCTACGTCTGGGCCTTTGAAGTGGCTCAACTCTCCTGATTGGGCATGTCGCAGGCACACAAACAAGTAGGCTAAAGTAGGGCAAAGGTAAGCCACCTCTGTAGTCGGAGTTAAAATAAAGACTGGAGTTTTGTGCACAGGAATAAAACGTGTACTCACTGCGTATCCTTATGCATTCGATTTTCCATTGCTTGGACATGTACACAAGACTGAAGAATTTGGCAAGCACTAATTTCGGTTTCATATAAAACGTTTTAAAACGTTATCTCTTTTTTAAGCAGCCCCTCTGAATGTTAGCGTTGCCAGTGGTTTTACATACGTGGGTGAAAGGAGTAAGATTCACATGCATTACCATTTTAAAGTGCATATGTAAATATGATGCTACTGCGAGAAGAGTAATCGAAAAGCAGGTCTCAAATTAAAAATCTAAATTATGTTATTCTTGCAGTCCATTTTGGATTTAGAAATGGGACAGCCGATGCCGTGCGCCGACCAAAGGATTTTGTTTGTTCACATCGCATTCTACATACCCACGAATAACAACCCCCACGGCAGTAAAATCCTTACGCGCGCCAGAGCTTGATTGCCGGATCTCCTCATATCTCCTCAAGTTACTAAGTGTTACCAGTTGCCTAGCAAGAAAGAGTTTGTCATTAGCCATACGTGACAAACACAGATCAGACTTGCAGTTGAAACAGCGGGGGATGAGGGTTGTAACAGTCTGAACTTCAGAAGCTTATTAGAATAATTAATCGGATTCTTATGAAAAGCATGTTTTAGGCCCCACACCAACTGTGCTGCATCTAGGAAATAAGTAACAACATTTTTCAGTCTTTTCAGAATGTGCCACTCTGCTTAAAATTTCCATCAACGACATGTTCGGTTCTGCCTTTGAATCTGCTGTGCTTGAAAGGAAGATGTGGCGATGAACATCATGGCTCCTTTTATTGAGGCCCCAACATTTACTTCAGAAAGGAAAACTGTTAATAAAAGTGTTTTGTGCATTAGCAATGTTGCTGCTGAGTAGCAAGAACGCATACATATTTTGGGATGGAGCCGGTCACAGAAAAACATATCCGCCCTTGTGAATCCGCAATCGGAGCCCAGAGTGCAGCAGGGGTTAAATAAATATCTAAAAAAAACGGTTTTCTGTGCAATGCTCACGCCAAAGACACCAGTGATAAAACAAGCACTGACGACCGGAAGCCACGGCGCAAAGTAAACATTAACAAGACACCCGCAATAGAGGCACGGACCACTAAAAGGAACGATTTGCGGACTGATAAATGTAACAAGAACATCGCCGAAAGAAAAAAAAAGCGGCCGGGAAAGGATCCCTTTCAAGTGGCCGTGGAAGTGAAAGCAATTAGGGGGAGGAGAATTGAGGCCAGCGCGCACTGCGCACGCTGGGGAAGCCTGTGGGAAGGTGGCTGATGGCTTTGATGTGGGGAAATGCGCGTGCTTGTGTTCACGTGAACTGTTTGAAATCCGCCCGATGGTTTGAGAACTTTTTTGCCTCCTATAATTCTTGACTATCCATTCCTTGCGGAATAGGATGGGCGAGACCTAAAAACGGGTCACCAGACTTTAAAGCAGGCCCACAAAAATCCGAAAAGATGGTCCACACACTGACCCGGCACTGCTTGATTACCATACACAGTAAAGACCTGCTACAAGCCTGGGCTGTGGTAATGAGAGAGAGGGTACTGAGCCCCATGCATGGCATTTTTATGTCCAATTCCGTAGGTGGGATACTGCCACCTTCCCTCTCCACTCAGTGTAGTTGGAATTCCACAACAAGAGCCTGACACAAAGAAGGCTCCATGGATGCACAGCTCTTCGGTCCATAACTGTAAATCTTCGGGCGTGTTTCCTTGTCTTCACAAGCAGCACCCCTGATGAGGTGGCAAGAGGTGCACAAACAGCACCCTGACACCGGCAGATAGACCGGCTGCTCTTGCAGCTTAATATGCATGCTTCTTGCACTCCACTCACATGATCTCATGTGCATTGCAGGACTGTCAGGCAGGCACGTGGCTGGTCCGGAATGGTAAAGAAAGGAATAGTTGGACAAAGAACAGCAGCGGATGCACAGGCCTGGGCCCCCAACCCCAGAGTGGGGCATCTCTCTCCCTCACCTGCAGCTTGCACGAACAGCCTCCAGCCACTCACTTAGACCGGCTGCCAAATTCGCTGAAAACATACACCATTCGCCATGAGGAGGGTTATGTGGTAACCTTGGAAATGGGTGTGGTGGACTGCATGGTGAAGGTAGTACCGGTACTGGGCCAGATAGACCGGCTGCTCTTGCACCTTATTATACCAATTATCGAAACCCAGCATCATCCCACTGACCCTTGGTGAGGGTATATCTTTAGCGCCGGGACACCTCCGTTGGAGGTAGCTGCGCGCTCTACAAACTACTAAATAAATAAATAAATAAATAACTTAACCTTCACTCGGTCCAGAATATCTCCACACACTTGTTAGGGATACACTGCTAAGTGCAAGTCAGCTTACTATATACACCAAGAAAGAGGTGCCGACTCAAGTTTGCAGCTTCAATACGAGCACCATAGCTGAGTGATTAGAGCGGTAGTAGGCCATGTTAGTAGAAAAAGCACTACACATACCCTGCTGGGTCTATAAGGGACAGGTGTGTAGTGCATTTTCTTGATCAGACATGCTTTCCGTATCGCTAATGATTTCAGGAAATGCAGCTCGCGCTTTGGGCACCACTAATGACAGGTGGACGGAGTGGGGTACCTGTGGCATCAGCAGAGGGGGAGCGGTAGATAAGATGTGTGTGCTGAGTCCACAGGGCTGCACTGGCCTCGGTTCTCGTGTGAGCCTTGATGACTTCATCAACCAATACAGTAAAAAGGCAGAGATGTGTTATAGGTAGAAACACTTAAAGGTCCTGTTTCCATTGGTTGTGTGTGCTTGGCTTGGTGTTCATTTTGCAAGCAGACCAGTTAGAGGATTGGGCACATTTTTGACATGTTTCTAATATTTTCTTCACACTTGTGCTTTAAAATGCTATATTTGGGCACATTTTTGACATGTTTCTAATATTTTCTTCACACTTGTGCTTTAAAATGCTATATGTGGATCCTATTTTTGCAACTATTTGCAGTAAATATGTGGTAAAAAAGCCATTTGAATCCATTTTTGCAACATATTCTTGCGGAGGATCAATACAGTAAAGAGGCAGAGATGTGTCACAGGTAGAAAACACTTAGAGAGCCTGTTTCCATTGGTTGTATGTGCTTGGCTTGGGGGTCATTTTGCAAGCAGACTAGTTAGAGGATTGGGCACATTTTTTATATGTTGTTAATGTTTTTTTCACACTTGTGCTTTATAATGCTATATTTGGCCTCCGAGAGCTTGGACTCACAGACATGTGGCGACACTTTCATCCTCATAGCCGAGCCTATACTTACTACTCGGGCGCAGAAGACATATGCCAGACTCGACTACCTCCTTAGCAAGCTATGGCGACGGACACTGAGATCCTCACTGCATCCCTTTCTGACCACGCCCCTGTCATGGCCACCTTCCACTTACCACATTCTCGACGACCGTTGAGACACTGGCGCCTGCACGACACGTTACTACACCAGGCCTGGACGGTTGCTCAAATTAGAACAGCTATCACGAACTTTCTGGCCACAAATGCTAACCCCGACACGTCCCTGGCGACGCACTGGTCTGCCCTTAAAGCCGTCCTGCGGGGGGAGTTCATCGCCATATCCGCGGCCAGCAATGTAGAGCGCAATCGAAAGCGAGCTGAATTAACCAAACGGGTGGCGGAGATGGAACAGATGCATCAGCGTACTGGAGCGAATAGAGCTTGGCATCAACTCTGCATCGAAAGGAAGCAGCTTGCGGCGCTAGATCAGGATAAGGCCGAGTTCTCCGCCCTCCGCCTTCGCCATTCCTATTACACTAGCAGTAATAGGTGCGGCCGCCTCATGGCTCATAAATTGCAGGAGGCAAGACAGCGGCAGGGAGTGCAAGTTATTAGAGAAGTGGGGGATGAGCTCACCTCGGAAGACGCTGACATAGCCGAAGTCTTTCGGGATTTCTATGCGCACTTATACTGGAGTGATTCTCTTGATGCCCTACATAGCTCTGACTACCTAGATGCCACGATGCTGCCGGCCCTTTTCCAGCGCAGGCGGACAGTCTCGACGGGGATAT
This sequence comes from Lissotriton vulgaris, assembly GCF_964263255.1. Lineage (NCBI taxonomy): Eukaryota > Metazoa > Chordata > Amphibia > Caudata > Salamandridae > Lissotriton > Lissotriton vulgaris. The sequence goes on along the minus strand of NC_141696.1, from coordinate 1,384,849,999 downwards.
AGGGACGGAGGAAGTTATCGCCGCTATCTCCCGCCTCCGTCTCGGGAAATCGTCGGGACCAGATGGCTACTCTGCGGCGTTCTATAAGACCTTCTGTGGCCAAATTGCCCCCTTACTGCGAGACCTCTTTAACACCTTTGCACACACTGGAGCTATCCCTGGGGAAATGCTCGAGGCGTCTATAGTGGTCCTTCCCAAGCCTGGTAAGGACAAGACCCTCTGCAGCGCTTACAGGCCTATCTCTCTTTTAAATATTGACATTAAGCTTTACACAAGCATTTTAGCGACACACCTGGCGCCGTTTCTGCCCCAATTAGTTGAACCAGATCAAGCAGGGTTCATAGCACAAAGACAGACTAGCGATAACAGTAAGAAGGTTCTGCATCTCATTGAAAAGGCTTCTCGCACCGCAGGGGAATATATGCTACTGGCCATTGACGCAGAGAAGGCCTTTGACAGGGTGCATTGGTCCTATTTGGAGCAGGTCCTGTTGAAATTCGGCTTTGGGGGCAAACTACGCACTCGCGTATTGAACTGCTATCGCTCACCTTAGGCCACAGTCCGTGTAAACGGCCAGACATCGTCCCGCTTCCCCATAAGTAGAGGTACGAGGCAGGGATGTCCTCTCTCCCCACTCCTCTTCGCACTCTATATGGAGCCACTGGCAGAGCAAATATGGCACCACCCCCTCATATCCGGAATCTAGTTCGGCTGGGACACCCACACCCTTAGCCTATACGCAGATGTTATCCTCCTTTCCCTCTCCAACCCCATTCAAACATTGAGGGCGCTCTTCATTGAATTGCATAGCTTCGCACAGGCCTCAGAGTTCAAGATTAATATGGACAAATCGACCGCCCTCGACATCTCCCTCACTCTGCACACACTGGCCCACATTTGAGAAGAACACCCGATGCAGTGGTCCATCTCTACCATACCATACTTAGGAGTACAACTAGGTGCAACAATCCCCTCCACTACCACAGCCAATTATGAGAGACTTCGCACCCACATCCGTAAAGAACTGGACCAGTGGAAACATCACACTCTATCTTGGCTCGGCCGGATAGCGGCGGTCAAGATGACCATACTCCCCCAGATCCTCTACCTCTTCCAGACCCTCCTCATGCGCCCTCCGGCGGGTTGGATTCAACACATCCAATCAGATCTAGCGCATTTCATATGGCAGGGCCGCAAACCTCGATTCAAGCACGCCATAGCGATTTTGCCGCCTGAGCGTGGGGGGTGGGAGTCCCCGACCTACAACTATACTTCTATGCTGCACAGTTCTGTTATTTGGTGGAATGGAGTCGTCTTGAGTCCGAGAAGCACTGGCTATTCCAAGATCAAGCGGTAGCTGGCACACCCCTTCAGGGTCTCCACTTCCTTCAAAAAGCACATAGGCCACCTAACATCTATGCCTCCCACATCACGTGCACCACGATGGAAGCTTGGGATCGCACTGCCACTGCGCATGAACTGACGACGATCCTCTCCCCACTCACACCACTGTTCAACAATCCAGACTTCCACCCAGGTAAGGCCCCCAAGGCCTTCGTGCACTGGCGTCCCACCCCATGTGAAGCACTGGGTCACCTGTTTGATCTGGATGGAATCATCCTATTCCCACAACTTCAAGACAGACTATGGAATTCCGGAGACGAGGAGGTTGTCCTACCTACAGCTTAGACACTGGGCTCTCCAACCACAAATTAGGCCCGCCGCCCAGAGATTATTGACTGCATATGAGAGGTGTCTTGTCACCAGATCCTCTGACAAGAAACTCATCTTGGATCTCTACAAACACTTACTGCTTACTAAAATCTACACACAGGCACGATGGGAGAGGGATTTAGACTGCACCTTAACTCACAAAGAATGGGACAGTGTCTAATACAGGGCTAGGCACTCAGCGTACCATATAGGTCTCACTGAGACACTGACTAAAGTGGTATCTTATTGGTACTACATGCCTGAACGTTTCCATCAATTCGATCCCCGTCAGAGCGCTCTGTGTTGGAGACGTTGTGGGGAAGTGGGCACGTTGGAACATCTTTTGTGGAGCTGCAAACATATCCAACCATACTGGTCCCAAATTTTAGATGACATAGATTTCCACCTTGACACTCAACTTCCACGGCTTCCCGGCCTACATCCTCTTGGGCTTACCCAACCCACTAATGTACCTAGCTAAGTCCCAACGCGGTCGACTGATTGCAATCGCCTTGGGGGTGGCTACTCAGAACATACTTGCGCACAGGCGATCTCTCCAACCCCCGCCGTACTCCGGATGGCTCCGGAGACTATGGATGATGCTAGGGATGGAGAAACTGACTCTCACTCTAGCGGGTAGGGGATCTGGGTTCCCGGAGCTATGGCGCCCTTTCCTAACGCTACTTGCAACAGAATTCAGAGAACTGACCTGCCCTAGATACCTCAGACTACTGCGCCTGGCGGATACGCCAATTCAGCAGGTGAGTTCTGTACGTAAGACCCATAGATTGTGATGAATCCCACTGTGTCTCACACTTTCCTAGTTCCCTTCCAATTGTATCTGACCTGGTGGACGAGGGGTGGGGGGGTGGTGGGTGGGAGTGTTGGGGTTTCTCCTTTTCCTTTTTTACGTATTGCTTCTCTCTGCACTATTGTATATTTGCTCTAAACAGACCGGCTCCATGCATTTACTGAAGTAATATCGCTCACCGCTACACTTGTTGTCTGTACTTACATGATTTTGAGAGCCTGGGGCCATGTTCTCAGTTTTGTTCTTTGTTTTGAAATCAATAAAAAGATTTAAACCATAAAATGCTATATTTGGATCCTGTTTTTGCAACAATTTGCAGTAAATATGTGGTGTAAAAACCACCATTTGAATATATTTTTTGCAAAATGTTCTTGCGGGGAGAGAACCCCCACACCCTCCTGTTTCAGTTCGGCTCGCTTGCACGTTGTACTAGGGAACAATTATTTGCTTCACCACTTTCAAAACCCACCAGCAATAGGCTGAACTGAATGGGCAGAGATGACTCCTCTGAAATCTAAAAAAATGCAGGGAGGGGACTGTGGGCATCTTTTTGACACTACAGTTTCAAGTCCTGCTTCAGTGTCAAATCCTGCTTGACCGTTCTGCTGGGTTCACATATAACACTTGGGGCATAATTGATAGGGGAGAGAAGAGGATTCCAAGGCAATTTTTCTGGATCCATTGCCAGGTTGCTAAAGGGCTCTGCTTTTGTCCTGTCATCCTTCAGTCTATGGGGTTACATATATCCCCTAGGGCACACTTCAAATGGGAGAGGACAAGATTCCAAGACGATTCTTGTGGATTCACTGCCTGGTTGCTGAAGGATTATGATTTTGTCTTACAATACTTTTGTCTCTGGATTTGTTGTGGTTTCAGTGACTGCCTGAAACTGGATTTTAGTGACAATGTGGCAGAAAACAAGGATTAACAAAGTACACTGCCCACTCACACTCTCAGCCTTCAGACCCAAAGTACATTGTGGCCGAAGACTTTTGCTATGTTTAAAATTCCCAAAGTCGGTACGTTGGCACTGGGATAAGTCATGCCAGGAGTCATTTCCACCCACTAGTTAGTGTCAGGTATAAATGTGCCACCTCCAGGCACTGACATCAGGCCACTTTCTAGACCTGAGGAGGAAGATCAGGAGATGCATGGTCCTGCTGTCTGTGAGATGAGAGGATTCCTGAAGGAATGGAACTGCTCCCTCTTGTAGCTAGTACAAAGAAGTGGACTCCAAGTGTCAGGTGACTGACTTTCTGTGTGGCTACTGTAAGACACACAGGAAGTCAATCTTCAAGAGGTCTTTTCTTGGAAGTACCCAGTTGAACACTGGCAACTGGACTGGGACAACATCCTGCTGCTGGCCCTGCCTGAGAGCCTCTAAGTGCCACCATTGAGGTCTAGGGCTACTTTGGAAGTGTACTTCCTTGGAGGATTGGGACTGGAAAGCCAAAATGTAAAATCTTTGACCAGGACAAACCTGGTTGGGGTATCCTAACCGTGCTCCATTGTGGTCAGCCTCAAATTGCACCTTGGTCTACTTTGAACAGTGACTATTATTGGTATTTTGTGCCTTTGTCTGTATTTCTACTTTTACTATTTAAAAAATTCAGATCTCCTGTTCCTCTTGTTGGATTTTTGTCATTTTGTTTATTAAATTGTACTGTATTGTTCTAATTTGGTTTAGAATTTTTATTGTTTTTCTTTTTTACTTTATTACTGGTTTGGTATACAGCATAAATACGTTAAACATTGTCCTAAATTAAGCCTGTCTGCTCTGTGCCATAGCTACTGAGCTCAGGTTTATTTAGTGACTTTGAGGACTATGATGATAATGGCTGTGACTGTTCCTTGAGAGTTGTTGCCACCCACCCCAAATAATAATCCAATTTCTTACACAGTTTAATGCCAGTGTGAAAACAAGCATTTACAATGCAATGGTTTCGCCTTTTGAAAAGTTTGAGCTATTGGCATTGTAAATGACAAAATTTGTATTTATGTGTTGGTTTTGAAAACAGATAAATAAATGGCATTGTCATTTACAATACCAATAGTTTAATCTCTAGATCGAACCTTGTTCCGGCGCTAGAGGTTCACAAATGACGGCAGCCAAGGACGACTTAACTCGTAAAAAGCCATGTTTTTAGCTGTTTCTTAAAAAGGTAGTCGTATCAGTGGATATCAAAAGCACTTTTGTATGTATATTGTCAAAAACTGCACAAAATACACTAGCTTGACTAATCATTTCACATGACAACTACACAATAGCACTAGCTGTACCACAAACCTTCCCTTGATCGCAATCACCAAATTCAGACCATTACTATCTCGACGACAGAAAAACACTGAATTCCCTCTCAAACAAACTCAGCCACATGTAGACTTCTGTTGGTAAGAAGCTGCATGGAGCTTCTTACCAACAGGAGAGCCATCGGGGTTGTATGCACCAAACACGAACATACCGCACACGGAAAGCGGGAGGGGGGCGGGAATGGCACACGGACAGCGGGAGGGGGGCGGAAACGGGCACACGCACAGCGGGAGGGGAGGGGGGCAGGAACGGGCACACGGACAGAGGGAGGGGAGGGGGGCGGGAACAGGCACACGGACAGCGGGAGGGGAGGGGGGCGGGAACGGGCACACGGACAGCGGGAGGGGAGCACTCACCTGGACTTCTTCCGGGGGCAACAAAGACAACACCACAGAGACAACATGAGGCGAGATAGACGTAGCACAGAAACAACGTAAACATGCTGACGAAAGCATTCTTAACTCTTAAAAAGGCATGTTTTTAGCTGTTTCTTAAAAAGGTAGTCGTATCAGTGGATATCAAAAGCACTTTTGTATGTACATTGTCAAAAACTGCACGAAATACACTAGCTTGACTAATCATTTCACATGACAACTACACAATAGCACTAGCTGTACCACAAACCTTACCTTGATCGCAATCACCAAATTCAGACCATTACTATCTCGACGACAGAAAAACACCGAATTCCCTCTCAAACTCAGCCACATGTAGACTCGTTTTACTAGCTGCATGGAGCTTCTTACCAACAGGAGAGCCATCGGGGTTGTATGCACCAAACACGAACATACCGCACACGGACAGCGGGAGGGGGGCGGGAATGGCACACGGACAGCGGGGGGGGCGGGAACGGTCACACGGACAGCGGGAGGGGAGCACTCACCTGGACTTCTTCCGGGGCAACAAAGACAACACCACGGAGACAACATGAGGCGAGATAGACGTAGCACAGAAACAACGTAAACATGCCGACGAAAGCATTCTTAACTCTTAAAAAGGCATGTTTTTAGCTGTTTCTTAAAAAGGTAGTCGTATCAGTGGATATCAAAAGCACTTTTGTATGTATATTGTCAAAAACTGCACGAAATACACTAGCTTGACTAATCATTTCACATGCAACTACAACTACACAATAGCACTAGATGTACCACAAACGTTCCCTTGATCGCAATCACCAAATTCAGACCATTACTATCTCGACAACAGAAAAACACTGAATTCCCTCTCAAACAAACTCAGCAACATGTAGACTCTGTTTACTAGCTGCATGGAGCTTCTTACCAACAGGAGAGCCATCGGGGTTGTATGCACCAAACACAAACATATCGCACACGGACAGCGGGAGGGGGGCGGGAACGGGCACATGGACAGCGGGAGGGGGGGAGGGGTCGGGGGGAACACGGACAGCGGGAGGGGGGGAGCACTCACCTGGACTCCTTCCGGGGGCAACAAAGACAACACCACGGAGACAACATGAGGCGAGATAGACGTAGCACAGAAACAACGTAAACATGCCGACTAAAGCATTTCATTGGAAAGGACATGAAACGGGGGCAACAGAGACAACCCCACGGAGACACAGACAGGGAGACAACATGAGGCGAGATAGACGTACAAAGGGAATAGATATTAGAAACAAAATGCTGCTTACCAGATCGCAAATACACAGTACTTCCTGGCAACTTAAATCTCGCAGCCCACTCCAACAGAAGACACTTCGAAAAAGACAAAAACATGACCTAAAAAAATAAAGAAAGAAAGAAAACCCGCCCACCGCCGCATGATGATCGCAATGGGGCGGGATGAGTAAAAATCGCGGGAACGCCCACGAATCTGCTCCGGTAATGACGGACAGATCGCTCTTCCAATGGCTAGTATATTGTCCCGCTAGCGCTCGCAGCGCTTAATCCTCACTTTGCTTGCCGTTCTCCCTCGCCCAGCCGATTTAGGTGCTGGGGCGAGAGACAGCCGCCATCTTGGAGGAAGACAGGGCAGCGCGCTAGTCGCTGGCTGACTCCTGCCCTCCTCAGCTACCTATAAATGTGCACCGTGAGCAGACGGCGCAGTGGCTGCCGCAGCGGGCGCGCCGGAACCGCGCCAAAGTCACGCCAAAGTCCTGCCCGTCTGCACCCGTCCGCGACAAGCCGGGACCAGGGGCCACAACCCCTGCCCAAACCAATAGTAATGCTCCTAATACAAGCATTATAACCTACTCTAGTCATGAGTTGAGGGAGATCAAATACAAGGCGCCAATTAACATCCATGCCTGTGCTCGAGTGGGTCCAACAGAGACGTTGGGCCCATTCAGCTGTTATAACTGTAGATGGGAGAGCATTCCTAAACAAACTTATGTAACATAAGTTTGTTTAGGAATGCTCTCCCATCTACAGTTATAACAGCTGAATGGGCCCAACGTCTCTGTTGGACCCACTCGAGCACAGGCATGGATGTTAATTGGCGCCTTGTATTTGATCTCCCTCAACTCATGACTAGAGTAGGTTATAACCCCCATTATTTGCATGTATTTGAATGTTAGATCTCTGCCCAAACACTCCACATACATTTGGGATTTTTTAAACGAACACAAACCCGACCTGGCTTTTTTAACTGAAACATGGCTGGATGATCACAATACTCCAGATATAGCCACAGCCCTCCCTCCAGAATATAAGATTCTGAACGTGAATAGAATGAGGAAAAAGGGAGGAGGCGTCGCTCTTTTATTTAGAGACTTTCTCACTTGTAAGCAAGAGACCGACATACTAGTGGAAAACTGTGAAACTATGGCTTTTTCAGTGTCCTTAAACACTAATGTGTTATTTGGAGGAGTACTAATCTACAATCCTCCTGGCTGCACATTAAATTTCAGTTCACAATTACTGGAGCAAATTATGCCAGTCTGTTTGAAGAATAAAAATATCCTCCTCCTCGGAGATTTTAACATACATTTTGATAAATGCAATAACCCCCTAACAAAACAATTAGTGGAGGATATGGAAATCCTGCAGATATCCCAAAGAGTTAATCATTCTACACACACGGCAGGTCACATATTGGACTTGGTATTTTCTAACATGGAATCGATTGACATTGACTCTGTAACACCTCTGCTATGGACAGATCACTATATGATCACTTTCCGTATCAATCTACCTACTATACACACGAGAACACTGGGTCTAAGTGTAGCAAGCACGAGGAGTTGGAAAAATTTCTCAATAGACAAATTCAAACAACATTTTTCACACCCGAGTTTAGCATCTACTGACATTCACGAAGAAATAGATTTACTTCACACAAGTATTAAGACTGCACTTGAGTTCTGTTCCACCCTCCGAATTCATCACAAACCCAGAACTACAAAATCAGAAAGGTGGTACGGACCAGAATTGAAATCTCTAAAGAGAAAATGTACATCTCTGGAACATAAATGGAGAATAGGCAAGTCAGACGAGACCAGAAACACTTATAAACAAGCACTCGTACTCTACAATAAAGCAATCAAGAAGGCAAAAAAGGAGTATTTTACACGTAGAATCACTGAGAATAAAAATTCCTCAAAGGAACTTTTTAAAATTGTCGGGGAATTATGTAACCCAACAAATCTTTCAGTAAAACTTACTCCATCACAAGAGAACTGCAATAAACTAAATGATTTTTTCTGTGAGAAAATTGATATCATTTATGCCTCTTTTCCTAATTGTAGGCCAGAAACTATTGAGCGCAGTATGCCAACCACAACTCAAGTTACCTGTTCAAGTTTTGGCCCTTTTTCAGAAGCCGAGGTAGGCAAAGTCATGCTCGAAGTTAAGTCAGGATCCTCACTAGATCCATGTCCGCACCACATTTTTTCTCAGCTAACCCCTGTAATTTGCCCTGCCGTAACGAAAGCACTCAATCTTTCCTTATGCTCTGCTAAATTTCCAAGATCTTGGAAGCAGGCCCTAGTCACCCCACTAGTAAAAAAAGCAGGATTAGATGTAAACAACCCTGCCAACTATCGACCAATATCCCAGTTACCTTACCTCTCAAAAGTGCTGGAGAAACTGGTCAATAGACGGCTATCCACTTATTTGGAAGCCAATGAACTGTTGGATGTCTCTCAGACAGGTTTCAGGGCGAACAACAGTACTGAAACAAAACTTTTGGCGGTGACGGATAATATCAGGGCCCAGGTGGATCAGGGTAAGACAGTCGTCCTGATACTCTTGGATTTATCGGCGGCTTTTGATACCGTACCACACGACCAACTACTGAAAGCCCTGGAAGGGAAAGGTATTCGAGACAAGGCATTGGGATGGCTACAATCCTTTTTGGCGGATCGAACACAATCAGTGTGTCTGGGTGATTTCATTTCTCCCCCGCGAAACATTAAATATGGGGTTCCTCAGGGGGCTTCATTAAGCCCAACCCTGTTTAATGTATTTATTTCCTCATTGGCAGCCATTGGAAGAAAGTGGGGTGTTGAAATGTGTTCTTATGCTGACGACACCCAGCTGATGGTCACCATTGATGAGAAAGATGATCCTAAAACTCGACTACTAAAATGCCTGACTGAGCTGGCCAATTGGATGCAAGAGCACTGTCTGAGATTAAATGCAGACAAGTCAGAAATCCTCCTGTTTGGCAAAAATCCCCAGCTCTGGGACAACAGCTGGTGGCCAAGTAACCTGGGCTTGCCCCCAAATCCTACCATAAAAGCGAAAAACTTGGGTGTGGTATTGGACAGTGCTCTGTCCATGAAATCACATGTCTCCACTGTCTGTGGCAGAGGCTTTGCATTATTGAAAATGCTCAGACGAGTCTTCCCCTGGATTCCGACTGAGTGTAGGAAGACCCTGGTCCAGTCGCTGCTGATGAGCAGACTGGACTACGGAAACTCTCTGTTTGTTGGAATGGAAGACTATCTTTTCTCTAAACTGCAGATAGTGCAAAATGCCGCGGCAAAGGCTGTATGCAATAAGAAGAGATATGATTCGGCCAAAAGTTGCATGCGAGAACTACATTGGCTCCCAATGCGACAAAGAGCCAACTTCAAATTACTGTGTATCACACACAAGGTACTTTACAATACAGGCCCTACCATTCTACACAATAAAGTCAAATTCCATAGACCATCGAGGAACCTTCGATCCAGAACTTCAGGAAGAGCAAACACTACCCACGTGAAGACTGTCAGGATGGGAGAGCGGGCTTTCTCTCATCTAGCTGCAACCAAGTGGAATGAACTACCTCCCAATCTCAGACTGACAGAATATCTCTTATCATTTAGGAAACAATTAAAGACACTACTCTTCCCTAAACCAGAATAATCAGTAATCAATGCGGTTACCGTACCCCTCAGCACCAAACCTCAGCGCCGTGATATCCTACCTAGGATGATTGTTAGCGCTTTATAAATAAATTAAATACAAATACAAATAGCCTCCATTTATGGAGCTAGCCAATGGAAGAGAAGGCGGGACCAAAGCCAGTACTGTTCTAACATTAGATTTCGCCTGCGCGAACGCTGCTGCGCAGCGGACGCCAGGCGAAACCTAAAAAGGATGTCCGGTGCAAGTGAGTTGAGGTCCCAGACCTCGGTGGAGTATTTGCTAAGAGAGGACTTGTTAAGTAGTGAGTATATGATCCGATGTGTTGCAGGTGTGGTGCAAGGAGTGGTTTGAAGGGGATTTGGGGGTGTAGGAGTGGCAGTAGAGCAGCAGATGAAACGGCAGATGCTGCAGGTGAAATGTCCTACCGTGGTAAGTGGGGCAGCACAGCAGCAATGTTCGCTGCAATCAACTGGTCTTGAGGGAGCAAACTGTGACAGAGGTGTAGCTCTGAGGAGGGGGGGGGGGTCAATGGACAAGGGTTTGTGGTCCTGGGTGTGCTAGATGCCGACGGACTTGCCGTTTGGCGCTCATATGGCACGGTTGCTGTGTGGGCACCATTAAGTAGGTCCTGGGAGGTGTGTGGTGGTCAAGGGCTCGTGAAGGTGGGAAGACGCGCAGGAAAACAGATAATGACCGGTGGGAGGGAGGAGTGGGTGAAGGCTGCTGGTAGCAGCAGAAGGGGTGAAGGAAGGGGTACAGAAAAGATTGCAAAAGGTGGCAAAGCAGAGAGGAGCAAAGAGGCATGACTGAAGGCAAAAAGATGCAAAACCTGGGAAAGGGCAATGAAGTAAAAAGGCACAAGTGAAAGGCAAACAAGGGCAAAAAATAAAAAAGAGTGATGAAGCATGAGTGAGAGGTGAAGAGCACAGAGAGAGAGTGAGGAGGTCAGCAGCAGTAGCGTGGAACTCGGCCAGAAAGGGACTGGACTGGTCGGAGGACCATTTCAGGTAAGTGGGTAGCAGGGCCTGGGCATTTGATACCAATAAGGTACTAAATGCAAGTGCCTCTATGAAATTTGACTAAGACACAATATTTAGTATGTATTTCTTCATTTTCTGGTTCATCAGTACATCGCAGTCAGTTTCCTTTAAGAATAGCAACATTTGATGACTTACCAGTTCCAAAGTATGTAGAGAAGTGTGGCTCACTGGTTAGAGGAGGCAGACCCTGAAGCAGAGGTCAGACCCGGGACCAGGGTTCAATTCCCGACGCAGCAGGGTCTTGAGCCCAAATGTCCTCGGACTCGATAATTCTTGCTTCGGTGCCTACTCGAATCACGGGTTCACACTCTGCAACTCTGGGCAATAGCTTCCTTAATCTCCACTACGGGCCCCCCCCCCCCCCCGCGGCGGGATGCCTGGCTTTCACCATGGGGATGCCCAGTACGGGTTATCTCACAGGGAAAAGCCAGGACGGGTTCCCAAAGCAAGCGCCTTCAGACCTTGCGGTGATACGGCGCTATATAAGAACCTTTAACATGACATGACACAGCTGTTGAATCTGGCTGCTGGGGTACAACATGTGTCTGAAGAAAATTACAACTCTTGTGCCGAGAAACCTTATGACTGGGAGTTCAGTTAAATAAAATGCACCGCTAGGCTGGAGTCACTTTACAATATATATATGAGCATGCAAATCTATGCAGCTGCACAAGTGGTCAAATATCTGTGTGCAAAGAGCTCACCTTACTAAGCACATGAGACATGTGCCTACTCTCCAACAGGCACATTGGGTAAAATGGGCCTGGAATATCAGTGTGGCACACCCTAATAGCAGCACATACCTTGTGAAAGAGGAGGTGTATTATCTTTGCACTCGTGAAAGTGCATAGTATAGAAAGTTGGACGTGGTCTCTTGTGTGCTTCAAAGTATCCTCCAATACGTTACAGGTACGGCTACTTAACTTCTGAAGACATGGACATGAAGTAATATCTCAACGCGGTGCAGAAAATGTTGAGAACTGTGCAGTATTCACTGTCATACAGGCAGGCCCAGCTCAATTCTTGTGTTTAACCACATACAAGTTCCAGTACAATCGTCAGTAAGTTCTATGAGCCCCATCGGATGTTATAATGCAGGTCAATCCTCCTCCTGGTGACCAGTCCAACTGGCTCCTGTTAAGATACTCGGGACTCTGGAAGCACACATTCACCTCCTCGTGAGGCTACTCTGGCATGCTCCACTCACACAGCAGACACCCCCCCCTAGATATCACTGACTGCCAACTCACATCCCACCATCAGTTCAGCTGTTGCATCTGCTAAGGTTCTGGACGGTACCCAGGAAATACTAATAGTCTATTAGTTCGTCCGGCTTCTGAATACTCATGAGGATGAAAACACTGTGGAGGAAGGGGCTGAGCACCCACCCAGCCTCCTCACAGATCCAACCAACGCCAGCACCTGCACAGATGCTTCAAATGTGAAAGAGCCGGGCTGGCTGGATCCCCATTCCCCAACCAACTCAGCCCATGAAAATGTTCAGCGTGTGTGTTGCAAAACTGCAGACTGAAGAACGCAGCTGCTATGGAGTCGGGTCCAACATTACCTGGCTCTGCATAAGCAGGCCTATGTCCAAAACCAAGACCGTCTGAGCCCAGGAAAACAAATGAAGCTTAATAATGTTTAAAGAATTCATAGTGATGTCTAGAAAATCACAACATAACTAATGCTAAGCCTGCGCCCTTGTGGGCTGTTGCAGAGAAGATGTAATATTATAACAGAAGCAGCTCAAACATTGTGCTACTGACAGCGGTGTGGGTGAGGGGTCCAGATGAGACATAATTAGAGTAGCCTCGGTGTGTGAGAGAGGGAGGTGCAGCTACAACTCGACACGGCTGACCGACGCACGCTGTGGTCGATGTTTACATACTTCGAGTTATTGAGAATAACAAATCATTAGGCTTTACATTCTACAATATAGAAATGTGGAAAACCCACAAGAGGGGCAGGGTTCCTGCAGTCTTTATTTTAAGGCAGGGTGGGACCCTGGGGAATGGATGCTGTCCACGGAAGGGCAGAGGAGAGCCTTCTTGGGCTGCGACGACCATCAACACGTTTGCAACACAGGAGGTATTCACAGGCATTCGCCGCGGCCTTTTCAACCTTGTTTGCTCACTTAAGTTCGCTCCTAAAATGGATTGGAGGAAATGGTGGGAGCGTCCTCTAAAACCCCCATAATTACTGGGGATGAATATCTCTGAATGAAAGGAATAATATCTTACATACAGAGAAAACAAAATGAAAATGTTCATTTATGCAACACTTACCTTGGGGACTGCCCGCACGTGAGTAGAGAGAGGGGGGATACATGTGGGATACGCAGGGCTGTTCTTCGTCACGAACACACGCTGACACAGAGCACACGGCGTGCTTGCTGGTGGAACACAACAGCTGTATCACGACATCCTGAGAACATGGCTCGACATTATAAAATGATTAAGACTGTCAGGCCCTCAGCTGGCTGAGGTGCACGCTGCGAGTGAGGACAGGGCTGGTACCAGTCCAACAGGATGTGAACAAACGTGGCTCACACAAACAACGCGTCCTCTGTGGGCGCCATGTTAGTTTCCCGCAGCTCGAGGGTGGGTGCCGCGTGCCAGATTGGACGTCTCCAGTAAAGTGACACCATGCTAAGTGTATCTGTGTGCCGAGGCTTTGCTGCTGCAGCCCGTCCGTACCCTCTTAATAATGCATTATCCTTTCAAGAAAGCGGGTTTGGGCTCAGAGTTTTTTTTTTTTTTTAAATGTGAATACTTTCCACATAGCTATATATGCGCGCCAGAACGTCGAAGGAGGTGCACATGTGTTCTTTTTACATAATGTGATCAGAGGGACTTCTTGGCGCTGGACGCTTATATGACTTCGAAGCTCTAAGTGGAAAACTTATCAAACATCAGTAACATTCAGCTACATGTAATCATCACTACAGTAAAAACGCGTTCCTGCCAAATTAGTAATCCTTAGATTGGATCACCTGCAATTCGACAAGGCATCGATTCGCAGACTTCCTCTTTATTTACTTCTTTAGAAACTCAATTTAATGTTGCATTAGTGCCCCGTAAATTATACTGTTAGTTCTTTAAAATGATTTGGGTAACTGTAAAACATAACGTAAGAATGTACTGTTAGTTAATTTGTTTGGTAAATATAATACATACCATACCGTAAGTATGCACATTTACACGCATCAGGTTTGTAACTTTTTCTTCTGTTGTCAGCTGCGCCTTAGACTAATGAATCTACTCAGAAATCTGTGCTGAGAATCCCAAAGGCTCCGCCTAGCCTTTCTTCCTTCCTAAATCGATAAAATGCGTGTCCTTAAACAGAGCAACAAACATTTGATATTCAGTTCAAAAACGCTCCAATGAGCAAAAGCGTGCTTCCAAATAGAATCCAAGCTAATAGTTCTAAATTCATTTCATTTGCAGAAGGTCTTTGCGAAATGCCTGACATGAAATATAAAGAAGCAAAGATAACAAATATACCTGCAAGGTTCCTCTTGAGAAGTGATGAATGTGGCATTCACAGCCCTCGCGCAATTAAATCTCAGGCACAGCGCTGCTTTTAGTCCCACTGGACGCTAACACCCCTTTCTCGTGAAACTGCATGCGCCTCGAGGTTTTACCGTAATGTCCTCACTACTTCCGGACAGCTGTTTCACCCAAACGGTGATCCATCACCACCAATTACCACGGCCTTCAAGTTCAACTAACAAATCAGCCTTACTTCCTTTACCATCACTTAAGGGAGATGCATTCCAGGAAAGGAAATAAAGGACAGGAAAAAAAGCAAACTTGCTTGGCCGTGAACGCCTTTCCTTTCGGCTGTGATTAGGTTAACACTGTTCCCTCTAGCAGGTTTCTGAAAAGTGGTTTTGTATGAATCCGTGCTATCTCGCTGGTAGTCTCTTTGCAATTCAGTTTATTTATTTATAACGTTTTATTATAGCGCAAACTTGATCTTGCTCTGACGCTATCGTTATGTGCGTGTTTTCTCTTTTAACATCTTAAAGTAAATACAAAGTGAAAATTAAAGCTACTCTGTATATTTATATCTCACCTACTAGGCAACACTAAAGTGTATAAGTGAGAAAGGGCTTTTGTGGGTTTACCAAATCGTGCAGTCTGCTTACTGTCTGCAGTGCAGTCTGCTTACTGTCTGCATTGATTTCCGTTGGGTGGCTTTAGTGTCACTATAAAAACCAGAAGAATAAGTCAGGTCCCGGGCCGGCAGCCAATCACAGCGCGGCCCGGGGAATGACATCACGGGGGTGTCCCGGGCCGGCAGCCAATCACAGCGCGGCCCAGGACACACTCCAAAAAGGGGCGGGGCTTAAGAAAAGAGTCAGAAACGCCCACGATTCGCGTTCTGACCGGGAAAGAGTGATGGACAACCGTGTCTTCCAATGGCTAGCCTCCATTTATGGAGCTAGCCAATGGAAGAAGGGGCAGTTTCAAGTCTCCACTGTTGAGATAACAATAGATTTCGCCTTGGGCGTTGCAACTGCGTTGCAACGGCCAAGGCGAAACCTAAAAAGATAGTGGGGTGTGTCATGAAAAGGGACACAAATTACAAATTTTTTTCTAATACAAAAAATGAATGGAAATTTTGGAATGAAATCTCAAAGCACAATAGTTGTGGTCTGTGGCCTAAAGGTTAAGATGCTGGATGTGAAATATAAATACCGGGGTTCTAATTCCAGCTGCGGCACTCGCATAGTTTGGGTGATTCTAGGCACATTACTTATGATCCCTAAGCCTAAATACATGAAAGGAATTATAAAGAAATGGAACCCATTTCTAAATTGTGAATCCCGGCTTGATGATTTAACAAGTCACTTCTTTTTTCTGATGTAGAAGCAAGTGGCAGGTTAAGGCTGAGCTCCCAAAGGCAATAAGCGGTGGGGACTGGTCAGGGCCACTGGAAATATACAATTCTTCGGTGGTGGTGATTTTCGCATAATTATGTATTTGCCTCATTAGCCACATAATCCTTAATGGGGTGCATAATCTGCAGATTTAAAAAAAAAGAAAATTGTTTCTAGCTCAAAAGGTTCAAAAGTTACCAAAAATATGGTGTCTCCGTACCTGGGGCACCAGAACGCTTTTCACAAAGTTTGACTGGTGATCTTCAATTTGCCTATTGCTGTATTTGGTGTTACTTTGTTACTAATAAGGTGAACTCTCTTCCCTGACAAGGTTACCAGGTGTACAAATGACAAAATAATAAAGTTAACTAACAGAAATTGTGCTGCATTCTTTGCCTTTTTCTTGCTGCATAATTTGTTTAATCCTGCCACATAATTTGGTCCTCCTCTGCCACATAATTCCCGTGGCCCTGGGCATGGTCTACTGGTTAAAATGTGACATATAATTAAACGGAGTTCATATCCCAGTGTCGGCTCTTGAATAAGGGATTCTGAGCAAATCACCATATATTACCATGCGTAAATACATGAAAAGCAATTGTAAATAAATCAAAAGCATTTCTAAAATGTAAATCCCAATTTGATTATATAATGAAAATTCATCTGCCTGTGTTCTGTTGAAGACCTTCCAAAGTTGGTTTTTCAAAAGGATGACCAGATTTCTCTAGCTAAAAAATAAATGGGACAGGCAATAGACATAAAGCTTGGCCTAGATGTTGCTACTCACCACGAATTAGAAGTACTACACTAACACATCCAACAGACCGATAGGACAATCTGCATGTACGAAAAACACACCATAAGATTAGCGTTTTTTTTTTTTTAAGTTGTGCCTTTTCGTCTACTGCAGAAAGCTTTGTTTGGCCCAAGGAAAATATTGATCTGAGGCATTTCTTTCTTTATGACTTTCTTTGCGTTATGGATAACAGGCGACAGAACTACGAGTACCAAAAAGCCAAGTATAAAATCAGGTATGGGTTAGCATCGATATGTGCATGTGAGGGAGAAAAGGAGAATGTGGCAGCTAGGTGTGCATGGATCCATGAAAATAATTATTTGAATTTCTTACAGTATGAATTTTTTTGTTAAATACAGGCTCTCTTTTAAATATTTAATATAGCATTACAATTATGCTAATTTTTGTTACATCTCAACAGGAAAATTGTACAAAATAATGTTTTAAATAAATAACCCCTCTCACTCCACATGCTATAATGGAGAAGTAATATGTCTGGTGAGCACTGGCTAAGTGTTACTACAGATGCATGTTTTCCCCTCTTTTTTCAGCTGTGAAGCTTGAACAATACTGAAACACAGCCACTTAGCCTGCAAAATAATAAATGTCTGGCCCTGCTTTGATTTAAATAGATTGACAATAGTATATTTCATATTTTAATTAGAGTTGGGTGATATATTCCATTCCACAAAGTTTCGACCACTCCACATTACGCTTGTAACAGAGTTCCGGCCAAATTCTGCCAGTCGCTGCAAGGCCCAGTTTTTTCTCGCATGTGGCTTGTAAATGGTAAGGTGGTGAACGCAAGTGGGATTTTCGGTCTTTAGGAAGGCACCAGGTGACATTTCTCCAACGTGGGGAATTGCGGGAGGTCACGATCGTTCACAGTCAGAAAGCTGCAGGTCAAGTCGAAAATCAACTTGAGCAGCAGCAAAATCAACTCGAGAAGCTGCGCACTCTGGCCTGTCGCGTGGTGCTGTTTGTGTTGATTTTTCAGCACGGAACAAACTATGTTACACCGCACGGGCAGAACAACGTGCCTATTTTTGCCCGTTGGCAAAATTTTGTAACTCCACGGATTTCGTCGCAGTTAAATTATGTGAGTTCCACCCAGGCCTAATTCTAATGTGCAAACTCACAAGTCCCTGTTTCAACAAGCATTGGCAAAGTCGATAGATCTCACCTATAGGAGAGCTATTGGCTATGCCAATGTCTTTTAGCCATGTTGTATAGCAGTTTGAAACTCTTGCTCGTTCTCTGGATTTGCCAGGGGTCAATGAGATTTGGGGCTCTGCTTATAACATCAGGGCTTAAGTCACTATTGTATCTCAGCATGTTAGGGTTATGCCTGCTACCCAGCCCTGCCAAGTGCCACGCATCTCGGGTCAAAGTGACGTACTTCAGTACTTGCTGCAGTGAAACGGAAGATCACTCATTTAGAGGTCCATTCATCTCTTCCTAGATTGCTGGAGGTGCTCTCAACGTGGTGGAGTAAAAATAAATGCTATCACTATAGAGCGAACAATCAGCTTGGGGCTCAAAGGAAAGACCTGGTGTGGTTGCCTTGGCTAAGCCTCTTACATCTTTTTTTCAGGAAGATCACAGCCAAGAAATAAGGCATCCTCCTTACCTGTAATTACACTGGGAACTGCCCTTCAGGTCAGTAAAACCAACAGAGATAGAAACCGTTTTAAAATCAGGTAGGGAACATGCACTAGTCCTAGTGCTTGAGCACGACTGAGAAGATGGAGTGATAAACAAGAGGCCTAAAAGACCTGGAATGCAAGAATGATGCTTGGCCAGGGCTATCATACATGCCATATTTCCACACTGCATACTTCTCGCACAAACATTCTTTGCATGGATATAAGGGTTTCCTGCCCTGTGTTTCAAAGTTTCCCTGTGCTACCTGTCTCTGATGTCAGTCCCTTGAAAAAGTGGCACAGATGTTCCCACTTGTCTTTGGTGTAGCCAAAGTATATATCTGGTATAACATATAAGATCCAGAAACTATAGACCTGGCCTGAAAACTCTTGTATCTTGGTTATTAGGGTGCTACACTGCCCTTGCATAAGTACCCCAGGAGAGTTGCACTATTTTAAGGCAGCTTTTATACTATTAATCCAGCATTAATTAATTTGTGAATTTGATATCACTGGCAGAGCACTACTGGCGTCCTCCTCTTGAAAGAAATCACCACTCAGTGTCATACACAAGGCATTAGGGATACTACACATAACTACACGGAACCCATGGAAATGTCACACACAAGTAATTACAAAACTTGCCAACTATAGCTTCAAAGGCATAAAGTTTAGATGTATGCCTGTTGCCCTGGCATACACGGAAGCACTCCCTGCAGTTGTCACCCTGTTTGGTGAAACTAGGGAACTGGCTTGGGGTGAGAGAGGGGACAGACGCCTTTTAGGCGCCTTGGCAGATGAGTTGAGCGCTAAGAGTGAGTTAAAAATTTGCAAACATTCGTGACAAGAATTTTCAATTCTATTAAGGACTAGGAGGCGAGGATTATGCTTAGTCTCATTTCTTTACTGACACATAGCAGCCAATCACATTACAGTAAAGAAAAAACAGAAACAGGGCAACCATAGAGTACCCCACAGTATATAAACAGTCTCAGAGGTAACCACTTCCTCTTTCTTTGTCCAAAATCCAGTATGAAGAACCAATTAACATCGGAAAAAACCAAGGAGAACATCATCCAATAGGGCCAAAATCCGAACGAGGCGGTGGAGGAACTTCCAGAAGCCACAGAAACAGAAGCAGGCCAACGAGGAGTAGAAACTCGCAGCATAACGTCCACAAGGGCGGAGACGGAGGAGCCTCACTTGGGGTCAGAGCCTGAAAAGAGACACAAAGCCGTAATACACATCCTGTGTAATCATGAGCAAATAAGGGTGGGTAGAGAAAAAATCATTGCATTCATCACATATCAGTAGGCAATAACTATGAAGCAGTGCATAGTAACAATACAATCTATATATGCATAGAAAACGGGTGGGATAATCCTCGCCTCCTAGTCCTTAATAGAATTGAAAATTCTTGTCACGAATGTTTGCAAATTTTTAATTCTATGTCAGGACAGGAGGCTCCGATTATGCTTGTTCAAAGCTGAGCCACCACTACAGAAGCAACACTATCGATGGGTTTAAAATAAAAGGTCTTAAACACAGAAGCAGATGACCAATCTGCAGCCTTCATGATATCAAACAGAGTAACACCCATGGAATAGGCTTTAGACGCCATCGCTCCCCTTGCAGAATGTGCACCAAACACAGAAACATCAATTCCAGCTTCAGACATAAGCCCCCGCACCCAGCGCGCCAAGGTAGCTGGAGAAACAGGGCGAAAAGGCTTTTGTAATGCAATAAAGAGCGGACCTTGCATGTCTGAGCGCAAAGAAGCGGTACTCACCTCATAATCTTTCAGGCACTGAACCACACAAAGATTGGGGTGAGAAGGAAAAGAAGGATAAGAAATAGAAGGCGTATTAGATTTGGTACGTCTGGAGAGACGAAAGGAAACTCCTTCAGGAGTAAAACTGCGACCCGCCAGGTCCAAAGCGTGTACGTCCGACACGCGCTTACAGGAGACCAAACATAACAACATGGTTAACTTTGCAGATAGTTGCTTGCGAGATAAGGAGGCATTAGGAGGCCGAGCCTCCAAAAATCTGAGTACAACCGAAACATCCCACAAGGTAACATACTTAGGGGTGGGAGGTTTCGCGAAACGCACACCTTTAAGCAACCTGGAAATAAAAGGGTGTTCACCCGCTGGTTTCCCATCTATGTGGGCATGACCCGCCGAAATCGCCGACCGAAAACCGTTGATAGTCGAATAAGCCAGACCAGAGGTGGCTAAGGAGGCCAAGAAATTAACGATCATGCTGATATCTGCTGAAACGGGATCAACTTGGCGTTGTGAACACCAATCACACCAACGCTTCCAAGACCCCTTATACCGTTTGTGAGTATTGGGAGCCCATGCTTCACTAAGGAGTTTGGAAGCGTCGCTTGAAAGGCCTGGGAGCGACCAGCGATCCCCGAGATCCTCCACGCGAGAAGCGGGAGGGAGCCTGAGAGGATCAGAGGATGAGGATCCCCGAGAGGGTCTAACAGGAGATTCCACAAAGGGGGAAGGAGAAACGGTGGAGCCGAACACATTTCTAGAAGGACCGGAAACCACGCTTGAGCCCTCCAGAGAGGGGCAATCAGAATCAGATCCGTCTGAAATCGTTTGGAGTAGGCCAATACCCTGGGAATCATCAGAAATGGAGGGAAGGCATAACAGAGGGTCGATGGCCACTGCTGGAGAAAGGCATCCGTGGCCAGAGCCTGAGGGTCCGGCCTCCAACTGTAAAAATGCGGAAGTTGCGCATTGAGGCGTGAGGCAAAGAGATCTAGTTGGCAAGGACCCCACCGCCGATGGAGAGCACGGAAGACCCGAGGATGCAGTCTCCAATCGCTGTAATCCCGGAGATGTCTGGAGTGCCAGTCCGCTATCTGATTGTGGCATCCCGGAAGGTACTCCGCAATAACAGTGATCTTCCTCTGCAGACAGAAGTGCCAAAAATCTTTGGCAATCTCTGCCAGGATTCTGGACCTGGTCCCGCCTAGTTTGTTGACATAGCGGACTGCTGATACATTGTCCATCCGGAGAAGGACACAACAACTGGTTTGCAGAGGGGA
Source organism: Lissotriton vulgaris (assembly GCF_964263255.1). Classification (NCBI taxonomy): domain Eukaryota; kingdom Metazoa; phylum Chordata; class Amphibia; order Caudata; family Salamandridae; genus Lissotriton; species Lissotriton vulgaris. Next base: position 1,384,828,416 of record NC_141696.1, on the reverse strand, counting down.
AAAACATTTGATCGCAAAGGAACCCGCTAGAAGTTCCAGACAGTTGATATGCAGCGTCAATTCCTGAGGGGACCAACGACCCCCCGTCGAGACCGAGCCGCAACGGGCTCCCCAGCCCCACCGACTGGCATCGGACTCTATCACTAGATCCGGAGACACACCGAAGAGGGCTCGGCCGTTCCAGGCCTCCATGTGGTCCAACCACCACTGCATCTCCCACCGGACCTCCTCCGTAAGAGGAATCTGATCTGAATATCCGAGGCCTTTCCGGAGATGAAGAATTTTCAGGCGCTGCATTGCCCTGTAATGCAGGGGACCCGGAAAAATCGCCTGGATGGAAGATGCCAGCAGACCGACTACACGTGCCAACGACCTCAACGACACAGTCGGTCTGGAAATAACAGATGTCAACTCTCTCTTGATATAACGCATCTTTTGGTTGGGCAAGAGAAGCTGACAAGTTACCGAGTCGATCTGAAAACCCAGGAAATCTATCCGCTGGGAAGGAACCAAAACCGATTTCTGAACATTGATCAGAAACCCCAGAGATTGTAAAAGAGTGATGGACAATTCCAGATGTTGAATAAGTTTGAGCGGACACTCCGCCAGAAGAAGAATATCGTCCAGGTAAATAATCAACCGGACACCCAGAGACCGAAGATGTTCCACAACTGGTCGCAACAGTTTCGTGAAGCACCATGGTGCCGACGAAAGACCGAACGGGAGAACCTGATACTCGTACCAGACTCCCTGCCAGAGAAACTGGAGAAAACGGCGATGTGGTTTGTAAATCGGAACCGAGAGATATGCATCTTTGAGGTCCAGCCGGACCATCCAATCCTTCTCTCGAAGGAGATCTCTCAAGAGATGGATTCCCTCCATCTTGAAATGTCGGTATACGACTCCCCCGTTGAACTCTTTCAGGTTGAGAACAAGGCGAGCACCGCCCCCCTTTTTCTCGACCAGAAAGACAGAGCTGGCAAACCCCTTTGGATGACGGGTGGTTGGAATCACCGCCCCTTTCTTGAGAAGAGAGTCTATCTCCTCTGAAAGACAAACCTGATCCTGAAGAGAAAAATGCAGACAAGGAGGGGGACAAGTCTGATGTATTGGGTGATAGAATTCTATTCTGAACCCCTGAACAGTTTGTAGCACCCAAGCATCGGCGGAGAGCATGCGCCAATTCTGCAGAAAAAACTGAATGCGACCCCCCAACATCACATCGCATGCAGGAATCAGTCTCACCTGTAGAGTGGGAATCCTGGTATTGTCCCTGATGACCACCGGAACGTCCTTTGCCGTACTGGCCCTTTCCTTTTCTGGAAGGATAAAAGTTGGCTCTCGAAGAATAGCCTGCGTCGTAGGAGCCTCTGTGTTGAGAGGAATTGCCTCTCTGGGACTGACTGGCAGAACCACGGCCGAACGAGCGTCCCCTACCTCGTCCGGCCTTTCCAAAAACCGGACGCATGGCTCGCCGCAAGGAGGCCTGCGCCTTGTCGATGCCGCTGAAGGTTGACACAAAGCGCGTAAGCTCCTTAAGAAAAGGCTGGCCAAACAGGAGGCCGTCCGCCTCAGGGCCCGATTCAGAAGAGGCCAATTCAGATAGTCTAGGGTCAAGCTTTAATAAGATGGACCTGCGACGTTCCGCAGATATCGCACAATTCGCATTACCCAGCTGGCAAATCGCCCTTTGCGCCCATTCAATCATTTCCTTAGGGTTCACAAGGGCAGAAGCTTCCTGGGCCCTGTAACCGAGGTCTAAAATTTTTGTGAGAGGCCCAAGGACGTCCAACATCTTATCCTGACAGGACCGCCAAGATCTATCCAGGCCCTTCTTAGGGTCCTTGGCATACTTTTTCAAATAGGTGACCATCATGGGGTCAACTTCAGGGGTCTCAGATAAATGAGCAGACAAATCTGGCCTCGGGCATTCCGAGCGCAGCCTGGCACGAACCGAAGCCTCAAAAGGCTGACGGATATGTGCCTCGATGTAGGCAGCTACAGCCGGAGAAGGCCCCCATGAAGAAGAGTTGGGGTGAACAATGTCGGCGGGCTCGAAATTGAGCACCGGAGGACGCTCGGGAGCGTCCACAAAATGCTCCTTACAGACCCGTTTTTTAGGGGGAGGAGAAACATGGTCCGAAGATGCAGAGGACAACACATTGTCTGAATCAGCCTCATGAAGACCGGCAGTTGAGGGAGGCGCAGCCGCCAAAGTTTTCGCCAGACGCTGAAAGTCAGCTTTGTGAGGGTTAACCGGCGACTTCGCCGTCTTCTTGGAAGCAGGCAACCAGCCCTGCTGTTGAGCATAGAGACTCAGGTGACGTTTCAAAGGGTTAATAGCACGTACTAGTGCTTTGTTAACTGACTGTTGAACACCCTTATCCAATTGTTCAACTAAGTCCTGTTCCAAGGAGCCTTCCTCCTCATCAGCATAGTAGTAGTCGTCTTCCACGTCATCAAAATATTCAGCCATTCTACACTAAGGTAGAGGTAAAAGCCCACAAGACGACTAGAATATGGAGTGTTGGAAACACCAGTCAAGGGGGAGTGTAGAACCCCACAGCAGGCTTAAACGCAGGAAAAAACCTGCCTTGGTAGCAATAGAAAGTGGAGGGAGCCAAAGCCTGCACTAAACAACACTCTAGGCAGAGCCTATGCCAATAAGAACACTACCAAAGTCCTAAAAGACCTCAGCGTCGGACAGGGTTAAATTGCACTGACAGGCCGTGGGCAAAACGTCAACAAACGCCGTCGTTAAACCAGCTGAAGAGAAAACAGCCGGAAATGGGACAGCGCGCATGCGCGACTGTCGCCTGCCAGTGAAAAGCCGTCAAAGAGCGCTCGCGCTCCCAAACAAACGGAACCCCTGCTCCCGCTCCACAAGCAGCACGCGAGCAGCTAGGAAGCGCTCGGCGACTAAACGGAGGTGAGACACACGCTCCGGTAAACAACAAAGCGCACGCTGAAAGCGGCGAAAAGACGCGACTAAACAGCAACGGAGCCAAGCCCCAGACGCGCGATACACAGTGCAATCGTCAAAGCACAAAGCGGCAATATCCACAATTAAGTAATGAAATATCAAGTAAGTAAGAAATGCACTTAACTGGCTGCGGAGCAGCAAAGAAAGAGGAAGTGGTTACCTCTGAGACTGTTTATATACTGTGGGGTACTCTATGGTTGCCCTGTTTCTGTTTTTTCTTTACTGTAATGTGATTGGCTGCTATGTGTCAGTAAAGAAATGAGACTAAGCATAATCGGAGCCTCCTGTCCTGACATAGAATTGAAGAAATAATGCTAGAGGTTGGTAAACATGTAAAATGTTTGAAAAGGAGTATCTTTGCAATCTTAACAGTGTGATAATTAGAAAGTGGGGTATTGACGAATATTTCCCACACATACTCCCAGCTAGGATAGAAATGACAATAGAGGTTACAGTGATGGCCCATTAAAGAGCGGCTTACTGCAGCTTATTTATTTCCTCTCGAAACAAAGCAATATTATCGGCATAGTGCTGATAACTTGAGGTCTCCCAGGGGGGCCTGCCCTCAGTTCGAAGATCCCTGCCCTTGGGTGAAAAAAGTGCGCATTAGAAATACACGTTATATTATGTGAAAGCGAAACTGATTACCTGCCGTTTATCCATAAAAAATAATATGGTTTCTATTGCAGAAAAGGGGAACATAAACACCTTACTTAGTTCAATGCGAAACACTAAAGAACAAAACGTAGCTGCACTGCAGGTATAGAGTGCCACGATTCCAGACAAAATATCTGCCGGCTGCTTTAATCGCAACATTACATATATTTTTTAAAAGAACATTTTAGAAACAAGTAACCGAAAACATTTTTTTTTTTAGAGTGGGACAACAGGAAAATTAAGTTGACAGTTGTACTTTACATGGGGAAGATAGCTGTAGCCTTGGCTGCTTCATCTATTTCAGTCTTTTTTCTTTCGACACAACCGAACCGGCGGAGCATATTATTGAGTAGATCGTACGAACCAACAACGGGGGTCGTCAATCAATCGACTCATTCTTTGGGTAGCCCTTTCGGGGCAGCTCACCTTTGGCACTGGGTCCGGGGACTGTTCATGTTGTTGTTCTAAATAAAGATTGTTGGAAAAAAATGGTAGGCTAACCTTGCCATGGAAATGGAAAAAATACTGCTGTATTATGCTAAGTGCATTGAACCTGAACCAGCAGCGTGCCATGCTGTCAGGGTTTTGGGGGATCTTGAAGAGTGCTGTGAATGGTAGGCGTTGTTGTGCTGTCGGCGTTGCTGCTGAGCTTCTCCCGGTGCAGGCAGGGGAAGTTACAACACACACCGATCACAGCGGTAAGTCTCCTTATCATCAGATTGTGCCTTCACATAAACACGTAAGGAACGCATCTGACAAGGGACTTCAAACACGGCGTCATTTTTACTACAACTTCTTTTTCTGCTCCAGGCATACGAGAACTCGGCAGCCCCAGGTCCTTACATAATGTGCTGCTTCAGTCCATTTTTTAAAACTTTGATTTCTGGGAATGATAGTCGTGTTTTATAATGGAATAAACTAGTCGACTAGCCCAAGAATTCAATGAAAAACATTGGACTAGAGTATGGACCTGGGAAGATTGACAGGGCTGCCTAGTGATTTCTGAAGTTAGGCAGACGTTTCATTGATGTTTATTCCGTTAAATGTATAAAACAAATTCCTTTCGCATTTCGATCGGGGTCTCCCAAGTGTCACAATGGATTCCACTTTCAGTGCTGATAACAGTATTTTGGAATTTAGCTCAAAGCCCGAGCTGTGTTCCCCATGACACATTTGTACCACTGAGATAAACTGACACGCATTTGCAATAAAATCGGTCTCACATTTGTGAAAGTTAGACCTACGTGCGTTGTAAATTATATAGTTTTTAAAACTTATTTTGTTTGTTTGTAGTGGGGTGGCTGTATGTTATTTGTAGCTGAATTATGTGGTTTGAATTGGATTTGTTATTTGTGGGATTATGTAGCGTATTTGTGTATTGGAAGTATGTGGTATTGTGAATAGATACTGAAATAAAATAGATAGAAAGTAATGGTATTGTGTGTTTCGTAGCATCATGTAGTGAATTGAATTATGTTGCCTGGTGTTGAAATATGTGGCATGATGTGGAATTGTGTGTGGTGAAATTATGTGTTGTGAAGTGGAATTTTGTGCGCTGGAATGGAATTGTGTGAAGTTGTGTGGCAATGAGTTAAAATAATTTTGAGGGGAATTATGTGCCATGGTGTGTAGTGTTGGTATGTGGCATGGAGTAGTCTTATCTGAGGTGTAATTATGTGATATAAAGTGACATGTAATTTGGTTGTGTGATATGGAATTGTATGTTGTTGAACTGTGTGGCATGGTGTGGAATTATATGAGTGTAAATATGGGGCATGTTGAGGAGTAGAATTTAGTTGAGTGTAATTGTGTGTTTTGGAGCTGAGTGTATATATGGTGTGTAATTATGTGTTGTGAAGTGTAATTATGTAGTTTGGAGTTTATTTATGTGTAGTGGAATTAACTGGAGTTGAAATTATGTTGGGTGGAGTGTAATGGAATTAGGTTGCATGGTGTGGTAATATGTGAGCTGTAATGATGGGGCGTGGAGTTGAATTTGATGGATTGTTATTATTTGGCATGTAGTGGAATGTTGAATTGTGTGGTGAATAATTATGAGATGTTTAAATGTGTTGTGGCATTATGTGGTGTGCATTTGTGTGTAGTCGAATTGTAATTAATTGTGTGGTGTTGTGTTGAATTTTGTGGAGTTCAATGCTTGTTATCTCCATAAGCCAGCAGAGTGTGGGGCGCAGTCTGCATAAACTGACCTCCTGCTCCTGAGTTACTGGCCAGACATGTATATGTCAGACATGTACATACACACACTCTGTATACATATAGCCAAGTGTTTGCCCATACAAAGGGATGCGAGGGCTGATACTGCACAAGCAATGAGTTATTCAACAGGTATTTAAGTGGTACACTGTGGTGTGGCACAGCTGCTGTATTCACAGACCTTGCTGCTTTCTTTGGAGTTCTTTATTAAGTTCACCATTATCTGACACACATGTATGTAATGAAAAGACATGCAAAAACAGAGTTGTTGCTATCCCCAGATATATTGCAATGCACTCAAGGTTAAAAACTGTTATGCTTAAGTTTTATGTGCTGCTGTCACTGACGTTGACCAGATACTTAGTGAGCACCAGGGTACCTGCAGGGTGATTGTTGCGCTTTATAAATGCCATATACAATACAATACATGGTGCCTTGTTGCAGGTAGGACTGGGTGACAACTATATCACACAATAAACAATGAAAGAGTGATTCTAAATGATGGGCTTACCTAAGGAGTCACAACTATGTTTTAAAAGCACCCTCACTCACCAAACTAGTTGGTGATATGCTACATCATACGGTTCCCACCCGATGGGCAGAGTGCCTCTTGGGTGTGCTGCGACGCCTGATTACAGCGGAGTGGAATGTGCAGTGAATGAACAATAACACAGTGAGCATTAAAATTGTCTTTACTTATCCTATTCAATTTTAATAATGGAAAAGTAAGGCAAGATTAAAATTGGTGGTAGTGGATGGATATGTAGTAACTAGCATCCTTAAGTGAATATGTGATGGCCGGTCTACATGTTTCAGCCTCAGAACGCAAATAGCAAGGCTTTTGTCAGGACCAGGTTTTGTCACAGGGGTATGAACACTCTAAGGTGCTCTCTCACCTGTGGCAATGATTACCGTAAACTTATGGTTTTGGATATTCAGCATAGTCTGAAAGGAAATTAATTCTGAAAAATAAAGCACATGTCAAGACATTCATGTCATATCGTAGGTATGCATTGAAAAGCGGTGACCACAGTGTGTAAGACGACCCTCATGCTGCCATACGTGCTATTCAATTGTGTCAATAACTGGCTGTTCAGCCTATAGTGATTATCGTGTAGTGCATGGATTTTAGCACTATATTAGTCGATAGTACATCATGTGGACTATATTTATCCAACGTACTGTTTGAGACTTCAACAAACCGTCTGTACGTATTGGCACTACATTTATCTTTCATCAGCCCTCCGTTCCTTACGGATTGCCGGTTTTAACATTATAATTTTCGATGGAGAAAGAAGTAGTGAACATGACTGATTGATGAGCATCACAATATCATTGGGCTCCTAAACACTCAACTGTGGGGGAGATGATGAAGAAAAGGCTTACATGGGCTGTAGAGAGTTCCTACCCCATGGATCCTAGTGGAGCGTAGGTCTGTAGTCACACACAAGGGACAGGAATAAGGTAATTTACTTAGTTTGAAAACAGATGGCTAAGCCAAAGTATTTCCTTATGATTGGAGCTCGTATATTATCATACCCACTTCGCCAAGACCAAACGCCCTCTCAGCACCTGGTAACGTTCCGATCCAGGGCCCCGTGAATGCGGTAGTCCTTGCATCAGGCGTATTTAACTCGTAATTGTTACCTTGGAAGGTGTGCCGCGTCAGCACGCGCAGACCATACACATCAACATGCCTGCATGTGAACGCGAACGTCCTGATTGGTCGGATGAGTACGGGGAGAGTGGTGTGCTAACTCACTTGGTTAGTGGAGGATTGCAACTTTATCCTGACTCCTGCCGGAAAGATAGGATCGAAACCAATCCAGGGCAATACCCACTATTCCTACCTCTTCTAGACGGGTCGGCAAGATGCCATGGTTTACCGTGTCGAAAGCAGCAGACAGGTCAAGCAAAATAAGTATCGCCGATTGTCCCCTGTCTGCCAATAGACGAAGATTGTCCATCACGGTAACCTGAGCAGTCTCTGTTCCATATTCCGGGCGGAAGCCAAATAGTACATCTGCCAACTTGTTGTTAAGTTCCAGGAACTGTAACAGAGATTTGCTGACCAATCGTTCAAGGATCTTTACAGGGTAGGGTAGGAGAGAAATGGGCGATAACTTCCCGGACAGGTTGGGTCGAGAGTGGCCTTCTTCAAAAGTGGCATAACCATGGCCTGTTTCCAGCCGGATGGCACAACACCACTGGATAGTGATTGATTACAGATCTTCCAAAGTCTGGGAAAAAGTTCTGAGGCAAATTCCTTCCAGTTTTTATGTGGAAGGGGATCCAGTGGGGAACCAGAGGAGACACCCAAAGCAGTCCTTCAGAATTCTTCCTCCGAAGGAAGCTCAAAGTGATCCAAGAGACTCATATTGGTAGTACCTACACCAGGTTGGTTTCCTGAAAAGGATAACTTTTCTTCACCATTGGTCGAGGCTACTGCTCCACTAGTCATAACTTCTTCCCCTGCTTATAGATTTGTTTTGAGACCATTAATAATAGTACTATTTTTTTCTTCGAAAAAGGTCGCTAAACTATCACAGAGATCTTGAGTTGGCTGAGTTATGTTTTGTGAACATTTCGGATCAGTGATGTCATCAACTATTTTAAAGGTACATTTAGACTTATTTGTTGATTTCATAATAATCTTTGCGAAATGCTTTGGTGGAAAATATTTCTTTTTTTGTATATAGACATGGCCATTTTCCATGCAATCTTGTACTCCTGCATAAAACTTTCTCCATTTTCTTTCTGCCTGTTTGCATTTCAGTTTTTCATTACACCACCTGGCAGAAGGTTCACCACTTTTCTTTCGGTCTTTCAGAGGGGCGATTTGATTAACTGTTGTCGTGATTTGATTATAAAAATCTGCTTAGTTCTCCTCTACTGACATGGATATATCAAAATCCCCTTAGATAGCAAACGTTGGTGAACATGTTGCCTTCCCCAAATCCCCTTCCAATCCCTACTCAAGAAACTCATAGCTTCCCTAGTAGCTGGAGCTCCTTTACTGGGGATAAATGTTGAAAATTTGACCAGATGGTGATCTGTCCAATCCACTGGGAGCACCTTCACATGTCCGGTGACTGTTTCCTCACTAAAGATTAGGTCAAGTGTGTGCCCCCCTACATGTGTAGGCCCTATCACCCTTTGTAGTAGGCCTAGGCTTTCACAGGATTGAAAGAGGTTGGTATATCTAGAGTCTTGTTTGGCCATAAATTGAAGTCTGCTACAATGAGCAATCTAGAATGAGTAAGAGCCATATTATTAAAGACTTCAACCAGCGCCTGCAATAGAGGTGGACTGACTGCACCAGGGGTTCTATAACAGACAATGCCGTCCAATAAATGTCCTCTGGGGTCCTTTAAAGAGAACCCCAATAGCTCAAACCCCTCCACTACATCAGTGTCCATAGGGACAAAGTCCCACCTTTCTTTAAACAAAACGCCAGCCCCACCACCTCTACCTGTAGCTCTTGGCTTGTGAAATATCTTGTTGTTAGGGGGGCACGCCAATCCTGGTTCGAGAAAGGAATCGGGAAATGTCCATATTTCGGTCATAAATAGAACATCTAGGTGATGTGCTTCAACAATTAATTGAGTCTCTATAGAATGTTTAGGGAGAGGCCTGATATTTAGAATCGGATTTTGGGCTGGCGGTTTCCTCAAATCTAGGCAAGCCTACCTCACCACCACTAGCCTCACCTATCTCCCGCAGTGCCTCGCTGGAGTAGCAGAGTTTCCTTGCGCCATCGGCAACATGGCTGGCACTGTGCGCGGTCCGTGTACGGCTGGGCGCAGATGGGCTTGCCTTTGGCATGCCTCTGGCGCGCCGTGCCCGCTGCACGCGTCTACTGCGCGTCCACGCCAGCGTGCTGTTAAAATAGCTGGTTGGTGAAAAAGACTGGAGCGCTGACTGAAGAAAAATGGTGGGTCCACTCTTACAGACGTGCACCACCGGGTCAGGCAGGAGAAAAAGGTTCACAGGAACCACTAATTAAAATTAACTTTGAGTGTCTAGAAAATCTAAAAACACTTTCACAATAAGTTTTTACATATAAAAGTAATTCAGTTGAACAAGAGTGCAAAATACGCAGTACCAATCTAAAGAGTGTCCCACCACTCGTACACTCTAGCTGGGGTGCTTCTCTTGACTGACTTCAGTGGTAATCTTTAGTTTTTTACCCTTGTTGGTGCAGCCAGTGCTGTATTTCTCTAGACGTGTTTCAGTAGAGAGCAGCAAGTCTTTTGGTGGGTGCTGGAAATGCTGCCCAAAGTCTTCTCAGGTAAATACTGCCCAAAGTCTTCTCAGGTAGTGGGTAGCTGTCACGCTCTACAAGCTTAATTAATAAATAAATAAATAAATATCTGTAGAACTCACAGGGTGCAGATGCATCAACCACAGCTCATTAGCTCAAGGTAGCCTTTTCAAGCAAAAAGGAGGGCGGGCACGCACTACCTCACACCGCAGCACTCAGCATTTTTTAATCTCCCTCCAAGCGAACCCAAAAGTCTTCTTACAGCCAGCGGGAGCTTTAAAAGTGCTTCCGCCAGCTGGGAGCAGACGTTTGATCTGTTTCTCTTCCTGCACTGATGTGGGCAGGGAAACCATTCGAAATATTGCTCCTGCCCGGAGGGAGCAGCATTAATAGCTGCTCCTTGGGGCAGGAGAAATGCTGGCTCCCACACCATGTGAAGAGTCTTCTAGGGTAGCGGGGGCCCAGGGACTCTCCTGGTGGCCCCCAACAAGTATAAGGAGGGTGCCCTGGGTGGGCACCATGGCACCCATTTTTAATAGTGCGGCTCCAGGAAATGGGGTCTCTGGGGCCAGAAAAGCTCGGATGAGGGGGTCGTGTGGTCCCTCTTCCCTTTCATTTTAGTAGTGTCCCTGGAGAATGGGGTCCCAGGTCCTAATAAGACTCGGGGAGTGGGGCCACATGTCCCCCTCCTTTTCGATGAAAAATAGTCCCTGGGGGATGGGGTCTCCCAGGCCTAATAAGGCTTGAGGAGGGAGGACAGGTGGCCCTTTAAAAAACATAATGTCCTGTGGCCACCATATGGTAATAAAATATTACTTTATGTTGAAAAAAAACTCCTAGAAATTCACTAGAAGAAAGAAACCAAAGGTTAAAATAACATTATAGTTAGGTGAATATGTCATTGACATGAGTGTTCTGAACTAAAAAATATATATATATTATGTTATTACATCACTCATGACCTGTTCGTGACAACTCTAGGATTGTCTGTTTTACATGGTTTCTGTGTAGCGGTCAGATTTCTTCACAACATTTATTCAACATTTTGCACAGTGGGGTGTTCTGGTATTTAAACTGCGATGAAAACATCATAGTGCAAAAGGAATTAATGTTGAGACCATTCAGAGATTTGAGGCTATCTATGATGAAGATATTGGTTATTATTATTAATCTTTGGTCGTTTATGAAAATCTTGAGAACCTGCTGGTTTTCTAGACTAAATGCAGATGGTTGTCTTGTTTAGGGCTCGTGCCCTGCGTTGCACTGCATAGCAGTGCTCACGCAGGGCGAGAGCCCTTTTGTCTGGGGTTTGAAAATGGACCCTGGAATTGCTTTTCCTTTAGGGTTCCACTATTGGGCTTTGTTTGCGTGATTTTTTAAAACAGAGCACTCAATAGGCCAAAGGTGGGCGCATTGCTCCGCCTACGGCCTATTGGTGGCTGTTACGCGCACCAAAGCCCATGTGATTTCAATTATCGTGCCCAGATACGGGCGCGATAATTGAAAACACATATGGCGCGCACCACTCGAGGGCGTGCGTTTTTTTTTTTTTTTTACATTCGAGGCTTCAGAGCGACACATGTAAACAGATTTCTGAACAAAAGGTTGTAACCGAGAGGCGTGCAGCTGCACAAGCTTGAGTTCTGTCACAGCATGGAGCCAGCAGTGCGGGAGAATACTGCCTCTCACTGCTGCCAATCATCTTCTGAAGAGGGATGTGCATGTGTTACCGTGGGGAGCGCTTCGCAGCTATTGTTTGGCATGGCATGGCATCTCAGTGCTATACAATCTTTCAAACCTATCGACACAAGCACAGCGCTATAACACACAAAGCCCCAGCTGCTTTGCATAGGGTGGCCGCGGTACTCCTCACTGCTCTTCTCCAGTGTAGCCCCGATGTGGGATTGGTTTTGATGTAGCGCCACGTCTCCTGGAGTGAGAGTTGCGTAGACAGGCTGCAGACTGTCCTTGCGCCACCCATGAGCCTGCTGGATCTGTGCATTCCCACTGCGTCTGGAGTTAGGCTGCCTGTTCCCTGCCTTACATCGAGTCCCTGGGGCTTCAGCAGAGTGGGCAAGGAAGAGGCTTATCGGCAAAGGCCTTTGGGGAACCCGCCACCCAGGAAACCAGCAGCTCCTCTAATCCACTATGTGAGAAGTTGGCCTGGTATATGATGCTCACTAGTTCTAGTGATCACCTTGTACCATGCCAAGCAACCCTTATGATGATTGGTTGTAAGTCAACCTTCTAGACCAGCTATCCTAGTGGTAGCGTGGACAAAGCAGTCTTAGGCTAAACTCTGAAAGGCATGTGAAGCAAGCTGTTTTACCATACACAATCCCCTTGAATACCAAATGAAAGGACACCACACAGATATATATTGAAAATATATATATTTATTAACTACAAATATCCCCTATACTCTTTATGAGCACAGAAGCACAAGCGTTAAAACAAAACAGTTAAAATACACAAAAGTTGCACAATATGGATGAGCCCTAGGGGCCACCTAAACCATATACTAAGAAAGTGGTGTAAGAGATACCAATCGAAAAGGAAATAGGCCTAGGGCCTTGGGAATCGCTGGAGCTGATCGAGACTAGCAGTGACTAAGTCGGGAAAGGCCCGCGGGACTCGGGTGCAGTGTTTAAAGTGCACGCACTCACCAATGCAATGTCTATGGTGCGTAAAAGGTATAAAGTTAGTTAGTTAGGAACCTTTCTGAGTGATCTAGAGGAGTGAAACTTAAGACACAGACACTAGAGGTGTGTACCAGTGTGGGAACACCGGCATTGCTGAGTTACCTCACCCACAGGACGCGGGTGCATAGGGTCGAAGTAGTGTCGGGTTTCGTCACGCTGGTCGATGTTGCTTGGAGCTGAAGATGCTGCAGGCGGCTCGATGTGAAGAGTTCCGGTGGATCCAAGGGTGGATCTGAAGTTGTGAAGACCTGAAAGCAGAGGGAACAATGTTCAAAGTCACTAGCAAGTGACTACCGTGGAACCAGGATGGAACCAGGCGATGTCGGGTGCAAACAGGCGATAAAGTGTAGCTTCTCTCTGCAGCCACGTGGACACGAAGAGGTCGAGGACGTCCAGGCGTCGGTCACGAGATGGCCCACGAAGGCTCTAGCTGATGGCGGTGTCTGCAACTTGATCGGAGTAAACAGGCCATGGCTAATGCAAGCCACGCAGGAATCGAAAAAGGCTTATTACTCGGACCAGCAAGGTCAGAGCGGGTGCTCCCTTTTACAGGAGCGAGGGCAAGTCTGGAGCAACCAGACCCGCAGTGTAGATTGTAGGTTTCGTCGCCAAGATGGCCGCTGACCACGCGGCAAGTGGCCGGGATGGCGCGTCGAGTGGCACGATGCAAAAGGGCCCCACGCAGATCGTGGAGATGCTGGGGGGCTGATCTTCGGTGCAAGGGCTGCTCGGTTGTGGGGCTTCTCAAACCCCAAAGCACAGCGTCGAGGGTGCCTCGGGTGCTGCGCAGTCAGCGTCTCGGGGGTCTTTCAAGAGGTCCGGTCCCACGTCTCTCGGTGCCTTCTTTGCAGGGACTGTGGATCGGGCTGTGAGAAGTCTGGGAGTCTGGGTCTTGTCAGGCTCTGGGCTCGGGCTCCGGCGGGAGGCGGCGGCAAATTAGACGTCGAGTTGCTGGATGGTGCCTGTGTTCACAAGGTGGCCACTCCTAGGCCACAAGGGAGATGCTCTTGAGTCTTCTGTGCAGCAGAATGTTGAAGTCCAGTCGTCTTCTTAGTTTCAAGTTGATTCAGGATGATCTGAGGTGCTATGGCACTGCTCCCACTCTTATTCCCAATCTGAGGGGTGGATCACCTGCTAGGCCCCTCCTCTGGGTGGGACCAGGAAGGGGGGCGGTTACACCCCCTTTCGTTTGTCCAGCTCCTCGCCAGGCCTGGGTCTGGAAAGTCCCAGGACCTGTTTGGACTGGCTTATGCACGAGGACACCTTGTGTGCCCCGGGCATGTCTCAATCTATTCAGCCCTGTCCTACACAATACTCAAAATCCTGTCTGGGGTGGTGTTCGCACCTCCCAAGGCAGGAAACCCTTTGTCCAAGCCTCCCTCGCTGGAAGGACTCCCAGCAGCAGGAGGTCAGACTTGTGTCTGTGGTGGCAGCATGTATGTATGTATGTATGTATGTATAGGCATTTATATAGCGCACTACTTACCCGGAGGGTCCCAAGGCGCTTCGACCGCTGCGAAACCCTTCCTGGCTTCCCTGAGAGATGGTCCCTTAATGGGTATCTCCAGGGTGAGACCAGGCATCCCCGGCGGTCTGGTGGGGCCGTTAGTGAAGATGAGGCAAGCTAATGCCCAGAGTTGCCGAGTGTGATCGCTGATCAGAGTGGGCACCGAGGCGAGAGAATTATCGAGTCCGCTGACCCTGGTCCAGAAACCTGCCGCGCCGGGAATCGAACCCTGGTCCCGGGCCGTCCTCTGCTCTCGGGTCTGCCGCCTCTAACCAGTGAGCCACACTACATCCATTTTGTGATGCTGAGGCTCTGGTTAACTTTAACCGGGGTTAAGGCTCTGGTTAACTTTAACCGGGGTTAAGGCTATGTACATGTCGTGTCCCTCTAGAAGGGTGGAATGCTATCCTCGTCGACAGAACTGTTGAGGGGACAGTATTCCAAATCGTATGACACCTTACTCGACATGTTTTGATAAAGCCAAACCAAAGTTAGCAAATAACCGCGAGGATTATAATGCACTTAAGAGTATATGGTATGGCAATATCCCGGAACAGCTAAGGGAGTTGTTCCCGACAGCTGCAGACAGGCTCAGCTCATGCTAGAGCACCATCTCGCATATTTCCACGCACTCTGCCTCCAGGATTGATGAGGCCTTCCATAGGAGTGCCTGATAGGAACATATGTGTCCAGTTTAGGTTAGGTATAGGTATACTACACCTAAGCAAGAGGTGATTACACCAACTTGCCCCAGCTGAGTGATCAGCCAGTTGCGTCAAATATGGAGGCCAGGCCAGGGGTGGCACAATACATGCTGCAGCCCCTGGTAGACCTTGGAAACACCTGTGCCCTGGGTACCTAGGGTACACTGGGCCCGATTCACAGAACTAACTTAAGACAAAATCCTAAACTTACTACTTTCGGTATTCAGAGAAGTTAGGATTTTGTCTTAAGTTTGTCTTAAGACAGACTTAAGTCAGACTTAAGACAAAATCCTAACTTAAGCCTGTCTTAAGTCTGTCTTAAGACAAACTTAAGACAAAATCCTAACTTCTGTGAATACCAAAAGTAGTAAGTTTAGGATTTTCTCTTAAGTTAGTTCTGTGAATCGGGCCCACTGTTACAGGGGCCAATAAGGTGAACCAGTTCCAATTTGTAAAGCACCTAAAGCGCATTGGCAGTAATTTAGAGAGAGAACAGCAGGCTGTAAGTCTGATTAGCAGGCCCACAGCCACATTAAGTCATAAACCAGTGAAGCAAAAAGCAAAAATTTGGGGTGACCATAGGATAGCAGACCCTACTCTCGTACACACTCTGTATGCCAGTCAGAGCCAGCCCAAAAGTCGACCCGAGGGCAGAGAACCGACAACCCTGCCCCATCACCCTGCCTGCCACGAGGCAATGACCCCCCGCCCCCACCATCCGATGGCACTACGCCCCTGCTCCCCCTCCCCGCATCCCACCGGTTATCCGCCACAGGCACCACAGTGCTCCCAGATGCTGCAAAACACCGGCTGGGGAAACAATCACTACCCAGCACCAATTGAACAGCCGAGTCACACCATCCACCGGGAAACTCCACAGCTACCAGCCAAAAGCATTTAATCTGTACTCCCGCCTAGAGACCCTTAAGGGTGATTGTTCGCGCTTTACAAATGTGCTACAACACCCTCCGCATGCTCTGCAGGATCTACAAGTGGATCCTGACCGAAACAAGATGAACGGTGACACAGGCCCTCGTCAGCAGCAGACTGGAGTACGGCAACGCACTCTACGCAGGAATCCCAGCCAAACACCTACAACACATCCGAAATGCCTCCGCCCGACTGATCTTCAACGTCCCCCGCCGCAGCCATATCACCCCTCACCTGAGAGACCTACACTGACTCCCCGTTGACAAGAGGATCACCTTCAAGCTCCTCACCCACGCACACAAAGCACTCCACAACGCCGGACCAGCCTACCTGAACAGTAGACTCAGCTTCCACACCCCTACCCGCCAGCTCCGCTCCGCCAGCCTCTCCCTCGCCGCTGTTTCCCCCCCCCCCCTTCATCCAACGAACAGCCTCCGGTGGCAGATCCTTCTCCTACTGTCATGGGGATTGACCCTTGCATTACGCTGTGTTAAGTTGGCATGAGCTTATTAGAAGTTTAAACACCATTTTTCCTTTCTGCTGCCTTTGCACACAGCACACATTATTACAAATGTTTAGAGTCTAGCAGACTGTTTTGCTTCACATGAGAATAATATGCTTTCCTATGGTAGCAGCTTTGCTTGGTAAGCTTTGTCTGAACAGTGAGTGCCGAGGCCTTCAAGGTTATTTCAACACAGTCGTTGTTGTTCGGTCTGATCAGCGCACGTTCTAGACATAACATATATGCAGCTGTGGCCACCTCTGATTTTGGCGCATTTAATAATGCACTGTGCAGGCATGCTTACACACACTTTTTGAGAACATTCGCATGCAGAGAGCTGGTGGGGAAAATGATGTGATCCATTTCTACTAGGACCAGAGATATGGGGCCGCCCTTCTAAACCCAAGAGACCTTCTGTAGATATAAAATAACCTAATAGTAAAGGACTGTGAAATCTAGGAGTATGCTAGTCTATTTCCATTTAGCATTTTAACATGCTTTCTCCTTTTGTATTTTATGGAATAGTAACTATGCTGATAATGTTGTTGCTTACAATATGTTTGCATGTATTAGTTAAGATACTGCGCTTGAGAACACGGCATTAGAAATACATATTTCAAACTTGCACGTGTCCTCATTTGCTCCCTGTTATGGACTAGTATGAGTGTATAACGAAAGAGTGTTCTTGTGTTCCACATTGCCTGAGGTATTCTAAGTTCCATGTTCTGGGTTGTCTAATCATTGGGGTTATGGAAGAACCAATGAGACACTGATTGCTAGTCTGGGGTGGGGTTTTGGCTACTAAGGTGTGTTTTGGCATACCCTAATTCACTGAGGTTCCAAGTCTCTATGCACAGTTCTGTGTAGGAGCAGAATCCCTGCTACACTACCTCGCCGCCAAGACCTGGAACACCCTCCCTACCCACATACGGCAGACCCAAGACCTACACGCCTTCAGAAGACTCCTCAAGATCTGGCTCTTCGAGCAGTAGCCGCACCCCCTCTCCCCCCTACCCCCCTCTCCCAGCGCCTTGGGACACTCACGGGTAAGTAGCGCGCTTTACAAGTACTTTGATTGATTATTATATAGCACTGCCCACATTTGTTTCACCGTTGTCACTATTTTCCATTGCTGCGGCGTTACGTTGAAGGACCTGAATTTGATAAAAAATGTGTTTTGGGGAAAAAAAGAAATGTTCATACAGCAGATACATGTACCTGTATAATTACAACACAATGGTCGGCTTAAATTATTTAGCTAAGAGAGTTTAGGCTTAATACTTTCTCCAGGAGAACCATTGTTTTCTGTATCACTGTTTTGACCCAGTTCCCAGAAATATATATCCATGAAAAGGCGCAATTACCCCCTCCCCACCGCCGCCACACAACTGATCACTTCCATTCAGTGTTAACCATGTTCTACCACTGTTCTTTGTACCAATGTCTTCCTTACATAAATGTTTTAGATAAAAATGTAATGGCTGCTATATACATTTGCTCATTTAACTATATGTACTAGAATGTAGCTGTGGTGCATTGTGGGAGCATCGTGCACACTCACTCTTTAGCTATTCTTGAGGGTCTCTTATCTGTAGAAGAGCAGAGAGGAGGCCTGCACTTCAGAACTTACTATGGCCAGAGGCAGAAAACTACTGCCAGAGATCCGCTTTACTCCACAGCAATGTGGCTCATATAAGATGTTCTATGGAAAAGGCTCTATAATGTAATGCTAGTTCGCATAACAGTGTTTGCTCTTTAATATGTTATAATGTGTCCATGGAAAGCAATACAAATTAACAAAATGTTCCAAATTCACGTTTTGTACACGCAGCTCTTTCTAATATAATCTAATAGAAAACATGGACTATGCAAGGACAAACTGACCAGTTGGCAAGTGGTTTTAATAAAGCACTGTTTAGTTTACTCCAGTCCAACTCAACTATATACCATAGACACCAAATTATTTATTGGAGCAATCATTATGAGGATAACAAGCTGTTGCAATGCAAAAGGTCTCGCATTTGTTAAAGTTAGAGCCATTGGCATTGTAAGTGACAATGCCCTTTATCTGTTTAAAAAAAAACATAAGTAAAAGGCATTGTCATTTACAATGCTAATAGCTCCAACTCTTACAAGTGCGAGCGCTACTGCATTGCAAATGCTTGTTTTTTTTAAGTAGATGCGATCAACTTGTTGACTCAAAAAGAAATACTTTGCAAGATGGGTCAAAGTCTATTTCTATACAATTTTGATGCAATTAAAATATATATAAATATATATGAAAGAAGTCGTGTTACCAGCCTGCTGGTTTTGGTCTGTGAATTCCAGGAAATCATAAGAAACTCTTGACTAATTTATATGGGTACAGTTGTGACTTGGAATTGTGTATTGCGCAAAATATTTGAAAAGAACATAATGTTGTGTTCATCTAATCTTTGTAGATGCAGGGAATCGGTTTATTCCTTTTCCAAGATGTTACGAAGCAGAGGTCGAACTTGCCGAATCAGACGGAGGAGGAAACTAGTTGGAAGATCAGTTGCTAGCGGAGGTAGGAATTGTAATCAAGATGGAGTATTTAAATTGGCGCTTTATGATGTATAACATTAAGGTGTTGGTTATGTAGTTGAACAGTGCTTAGTTTGTCTACTGATTATTATGTTGAGATTTCTAGTGTATTATTGTAGGGTTTGATAGTAGAGCAGAGACTCTGTCTATCGCATTAATCAGCACTGATGGTGGCAGAGTGCTAAGCAAAACCCTGGACCCCAGTACTTAATTCGTTTACAATTTAAGTACAGTCAGTGCTTAATCCCTTAACCCCTTCCGTGCTCGCGCGACCAACGGCTGACGCCCGCACTACCTTGCGGGTGCTGCGAATGACCGATCGCCCAAGCAGCCCCGCCCACTCAGAACACCCGCACCACAGCGGAATGTCCGCTGCGGTAAACGGGTTAAAACTACTCAATCAGTTTGAAGGCTGTGCTGATCATCTGCAGTGGAACCTAGAGATGTGTCGACCATGCAAATGATAAATATGGCCTCCAGAGTATACCGGCTGCTGCTAAGAGAGGTATACTCTGGGGGACGGCCTGGAAGGGAGTGCAGGGAGTGGGGAGAAGGGAAGCAAATGTGGTGGGGGGCAAGAGTGTGGAGCTGAGAAACCAATTGGAGGGGAACAGTGGCCACAACCTGAGCCCCAGAATTCGTGAATAAAAAAGTCATTATCAAATGCTTCCGTTAAATTTATTAGTGATAATTTATCTATCTGGCTGCATTCAAGATCATATTTTGGCCCAATATCTGAGAGATTCCAGCCTTAGGTACCCCCTAAACTCTGAGGCCTGATCCCTTCTAGACAGAAGCAGAAGTGACGCCCAACCAATTTCGCTCTATTGGGCTCATCATTGACCGCAACTGGAGTTCTATTGCTCATTGAGCAAAGGACCCGTGTCCAGGCATTTCCATTGCATGTGCAGCTCAGCTAAAGTCAAAACCCTTTGACAGCATCCCTAACCCTGGAGCCTGCTCAGTATGGTCTCCAGCAATGGCCACAAAGTCTAGCTGATCTCAGCGTCATGTGCCTTGTCTCCTTGGCCTTATAGCTACTCGGTAGGACCTTTGACTAAGCCCAGCAGACTCTGGCCAAACGTTTTATCTTCTGGCCATGCAATGTGCCAATCCCCCCCCTGCCCAAGACCTGCTGTGTAGGCTCTGGGCTCTGTTCCCAAAACCCATAAGACACAGCCGAGGGCTAAACTCAGTGGACTCTATCCAGGATGTGGCTTTGGGTCACAAGAGCTGTGCTTTGTCCATCCTAATACTAAGATTAAGATTTTGCAGCAAAGCTTTAGCAGTGCCCAGTGGACTCTTGACTACAGAGCCCGTGCCTGAGTGTTTCCCTGCCTCTAGAGCAGGGGTCTTCAAACTGTGGGGCGCGACCCCCGGGGGGGCCGTGGAGCAATGCAAAGGGGGTCGCGCCTTCACAGTGTCACTTCTGCCCTGGCCTCCTGGGCTTCAGCCCCCTCCTCCCTCATCCTGTGTCTCAGCCCGGCTGCTGCAGTGCAGCTCGCGCTCCTGGGGCCTTGGCAGGGCAGTGTCTGGAGTCTTATCTCCGTCCGAGTTTTTCACAGGTCTTTAAGGACCATTAGCATATTTACATGCCTTTGTTAACTGATTACCAAAGCTTAGTTTTTTTATGGTTCCAGTACCCCCTGGGCCCCCACTCTGCCTATTCCTTACGTTTGTATTTTTACACTTACTGCTGTAGTGTGAGAATGCATTTAATGAAAAGAAATATAAAGTTAGATTGCCAAAAGAAACTATGTGTTGTTTAAAGATCCTGCAGAGACCTGCTCTTGACACTAAATTGAGTTATAAATAAAAAAAGTATGTATTAATTAGTGATGTGACTTTTCTGTCTTTATTTTCTTTAATTATTAGTCATGGATCATTGAGGCATCCCTAGAACACAATTAAAAGTGCTTCCTATTTATATTTGCTGTTCTAAGTATTCACAGATAAGTGCAAAAAATACAGCTGTAGGTGACTGCTTATTTCTGGGCCATCAAAATAATGAGCTGGCAACCCTAATCATTAGACTGGAAGTTTGTTGCAGGATCAGCACATTATTTATTTCCTCCACCCTCGAACCCTGATTAATGCCATTATAGCAATAGTTTAACTTATATCTGAAACCCTACGCTTTAAGTTTCTGGGAATGCACCCTGCTTTCAAACTACTCGCTTCTCATTCTCGCCTTCACTTTCACATTCACCCTGCACTCCCAGCGATCACAATGCACTCACACTGATCACAATGCACTCACACTGATCAACATGCACTCACAACATTCACCCGCTCACCCTGTTCTCACAGTGATCACTCTGCACTAAAAAATCGCTTGCATTGTTCACTCTGTACCTCACCCTGCAGTCACACGAGCACACTTCTCACTCTGCACTCATGTGACACTCCACTCACCTGACCCCCCTTACTACTCAATGTGTAGCTCACTCAAACAAGGCCATCACTAACCATGCACTAATTCGTCCCAATCTGCACTTACAGCCGAACCCAAATTCATATGGTCACCTCACTCACCCTGCAGTTACTCCTTTTACCATACTCTCGCACTGTTGCATTGCTCACCGTGCAGTCACATGGGCACTCTTGTCACCCACACCGTGCAGAAGGTTAGAGTGCCTGGTACAAAGAAGATGTACCATGCTCATCACAGAACTGAGTGTGAGTAAACTATGAGTAGCGCTATAAAATAATGAAATGTTTGTCAGACAGGTGCTATAGAGAGATGAGGTGTATTGTTGGTGAGTGGTAGTGAGGGAATTCATGGAGAAGGTGGAAAGACTGTTGCACTGTGTGCGACCAGTGCTTGGACAGGCCCTGGCTGGGAGTGTTAACCCCCCCGAAGTTCGGGTCTAGTGGACCCCCTGCTTCTGCCTATTATTTACATTTGTAGTGCGCTAATGTTACCAAAATGTGTCCTGGGGCTAATAACCATCTGCCTGCATCCTGAGAGAGGGATATGGGGTTGGGAGAGGAGAGAAGAGAGGAATGGAAGGAAGGGGGTGAGAGGAAAGGGGCATGGGTAAACTGTTTAACTCTGCACAAGACCACCACGGTTTGAATGCACCCTTGCTGCTCCCGGCCATGGCCAGGTGAGCTTCTAATGTGGCAGCGCGTATTCCTGCGGATTGGGAGGCCCTTCACAGAGGTTGACTAGACATCTTTTTGATGTTAATTGCTGTATTGTGGTTATAAACTGGTACTGATGGGGTGAAATCTTTCCTCAGTATTACTGTGTTTAAAAATATTCTGAATAATAAAGCAATGCTTCCCCAAAATACGCAGCATCACAGAACATTATTTACATTTTCTACTCACACAATTTAGTGAAGCCTGTCGCATAATTTGGCCCTCACCTTCCTCATAACCTAGAGGTTTCGAAATTTTTGTCAGGAGGGGGTCCTTACGCTTGAAAATGTTGACAGGGGGGTCTCGGCATCCAAAAGTTTGAAGACCTCTGCTCTAGAGGCTACTGAGCATGGCCTTTATCATAGACATTTGTTACCTTCGCCTGTCAGAAATCCTCTAGTGCAGTATGTAAAGGCCTCGCCACAATATTTACTTGCGGATTCTGAAGCAAGGAGCCTCTTCTTAATACAGTGTATCCAGTGGCAGTTAAGCATGTTTATCAGCATTATTGCTAACACCATTTATGTAATGTGTTATTTAAATTAATTAAGCCCAGGTTAGATCTTGTATATACGTGTACCATTTGGGAGGCAAGATTTTTGGGAAGTTCAAAAATCAAATAGCTCAAAACAACATTTCATGAAGTTTGCAAACATCTTACTGAAGATGCTCAGTCACTGCCAACCCCAGTGAGTTACATTTATCTGCATTTAAGTAGGGTGGGCGATATATTCCGCTCCAATTATGGCTGAATCAGGCCACATTCTGCCAACCGCTGCGTTGTGGAGTTTTTTCTCACACGCATCTCAAAAACAGTAAATTGGCGAGTGTGAGAGAGATTTGGTGTCTCCAGCACAGTTTACGCTCACTAGGTGGACACCTAGCAAGATTTCTCCAATGCAGGCGGTCAGAAAGCTGCCACTCAGTTGGAAAATATACTTAAGCTGCAACAAAATCAATTTAAGAAACTACGCCCACTGCCGTGCCGCACGGTGCTGTTTGCGCTGAGCTCCTGGTGCTAAATCACAGCGTAATTCTGTGAAATCTCACGGAGTATTTTTTGTGACTCCGTGAATTCCTCCCAGATCTACATTAAAGAGACTGAAGAGGGTCTGGTTTATTAACTGAGGAACAAAGAGTTTTTCACCAGACTTTATTTCCGGTTGAAAACATTGCTCGAAAATTATGCTTTAAAATATAATCCTAATCTAGATTTTGGGAGACATTTTTTTTGTTTGTTCCATATTGCTTCAGTTTGGCTACAAAAATACAGATTTACAGTTGATTTTAACTGCCACGTTAATACAAATGTCGGATCCTCTGGTTTCAAAATAAATACTGTAAAGTAGCAATGTAGCTATTCATTGTTCCTTGTGCTATCAAATGCTGTCCTTGTATGCAGTAGACTGTGTGTTTTATATTCTCGAGGTGGAGTCTTTGAATGTTTTATTGAGCTCATGTACTGAGAAGAGATTCTATATTCCGTTTGCAGAGTAGATGTAGAATTAATTGTTTATTTGTTAATGATAAAAGATACACCTTTACGCTGTATTGTGTATTTACCGATCTCTTTGTTACAGTTAATCACAGTCATGAACCTGAATACATTCAACTCAGGAAATGGCTGAAACACAGAGGCTTTGAAGACACCAATTTACAGACTGCTTTCTTTTCAGGTATTGTATTAAAAATATAGGTGTGGTGACATTCCTTGCATCCTTATGTGGCAGTCACTTTTCATGTGCACAATACTGTTCGATTCACTACAAGAATGTAGGTTTTGTGACTAGATGAGAAAACCGGGAACATCAATGTTTTTTGTTGTTGCATGCACAAGTCTGTTTAATGACTTTTCTGTGTATGTTACAAAATCGCAACAGTTTCGTCCATATTGGTTTACATTTCCATTTATAACAGTCACTGTCACTAGACACATAGTGTGCACTCGCCAAGCTAAGGGCCTGAATGTGAGTTTGGCGGTTATGGAGCGGGCCGCCACATCAGCGCCACGCTCCAAGACCGCCGCGTCAGCGCCACGCTCCAAGACCGCCAAATCCCTAGTTTGTCTGCCTCCTGGACTATGAGTTGTAATCCTGGCGGGCGGTCCTGCGCCGCAGTCCCACGGCGGTGCCTTTATAAGGCCATATGAGCGCCGCAGCCCATTACTGAACGGACAGAAATACACAATGTTGTGCATTTCTATCCATGAGGGAACAGGGGGTGCATACACATGCACAGAGGCCTGTATGGCCCCCTTGTTTCGTCACTGCTACCCTTTCCATGCCGGGCTCACCACCATCAAAAGGGTCGCAGTAAGGAAACTTGTAATACGCTTGGCGGTGCCACAGTAACACCACCAGCATATTACAACCTCACTCCTCTGCTCCACCACTGCGTTATCAGGGATCCCTGGCGTCTGCGGCATTCCTGTGTTGGTCCCACCGCCGTAGTTGTAATATAGCATGTGGACCACCATCCAGGGCCCACCACCACTGGTTTGGTGGTCCAATTAGGCCCTAATTACAACCTGTAAATGAATGACTAGAGAAGGACTACACAGCATTCTCCAGCTACAAAAACATTATTTATTAGTCAAAAAGGACATTGTGAGAAACATTCACACTTTTTTACTCTTACAGGCCAGCTTAAAAATTCCACTAAATCTTCGTTATGAAACACACTCATGTACATAAGTAACACACTCAAGCCCATCATAAACCACAAGACCGAAGGCCAAGGCTTTGTTTACCTTTCTTGAGTAAATTGTTATTAAAACAATAGGCAGTGGTGATTGTCAATACATGTAGGTGATGCTGTGGCAGCAGCGTGTACTGGCTTAATAATGGATTTACTATATTTGCCAAATAATTTACAAATTTGCAGATTTCAACCACATAATTCGGTCCTCCATGTTGCATAATCCTAGTTTCCCTGACCATGCTGAAGCTCTGCTGATTAGTTTTGGGGCTGTCACTATGATGATCAAATCCGTATTTCTCTGGGAACCTTAAAATATTTTCCATGTTTCAGAGTTCCTGTGAAATGTGTTTTTTCATATCCCTGCAGATACTAAACGTGTATGTGTTACTAAGCTAACTAGAACATGTTCCCCCACCATAAACTGACCTCACATATTCAAAGTTGAACTTTGTTTTAGACAAACCATAAAAGTACAAAGTAGACTAAATTACATAAATAAAAGATCACGCATGTGCATTAAAATGCATCCATTAAAAAGAAGAGATAAAAACATTATCAACAATTTCATACAGTAAAACAAAACAAAAAATTCAATAAAGTTATCAAGTCTAAAACTGAGACTTCATGCAAATAAATTAAAACACAAAAGAAATTGGCTTAAAGTGCTTGTA
The DNA here is from genome assembly GCF_964263255.1 of Lissotriton vulgaris. Lineage (NCBI taxonomy): Eukaryota > Metazoa > Chordata > Amphibia > Caudata > Salamandridae > Lissotriton > Lissotriton vulgaris. Next base: position 1,384,802,867 of record NC_141696.1, on the reverse strand, counting down.
TCAGTAACAAGAGAGTACCCCACTTTCAAAAGCAATTCTGGTTAATAGAGTAAAACTGAGGTCACTTTCCGACTGCCTTCCGCTGTCATACTACTGAGGCGATAAAAGATAAATCTATAGATAGTAAGACAAACTGCCAGCGTCTGGAGCTCTGTAAATAAAATAAAGCTGTTTTACACTCTCTAATGTTGTGGTTCTACAAAAGAGGCCTTAAAATGTGTGACCTCGGCTCCTTATATAGATCGCAAAAAGAACAAATGCAATTGGGATTGAGATGTAATTGAATCAAATGGACAAGGTATTGAACACATCTGAGGGTAGTATACACGTTTGAGGGTAGGATACCAAATAATGGATTATACTGAGTGTGAACTGGACTAAGTAGAATCTCTGATAGCATGGTACTTTGGTCTAGTAGGAATCCATACCAGGGGTAGTGCACAATAGAAGATATGCCTCAACTGACTTTTTGTTGGATTCCAGCCTTGTAATCTTGGTACCATAAACATTTAATAATTCACATCTATTATAGCCTTCATTGGCTGCTCAATGGTCTGCGAGTTATTATAAAGACCGGCCCTACCTATTGGCTGTAGATCTTTGTTTACATGACTGAGCCATCTGAATTTCTTTTCCCGTCTCAAATTTAGACAGTCGGCAATAATTTGACCCAACATGGCCTCTGGCCTGGACCAAACAGACAGCCGTAATAAACCTGGGACTATCCTTACAGTATCTTCCAAATATCTAAGTTCTAGCTCTTCATGCACTATTATTGATGGAGTACTTTTAGAAAGCGACAGAAGTCTTTGCAAAAAACTGTTCTCAGTAACCGGGAGGTGAGAACAGTCAGAATATCCCCGTACCCCTGCAGCATAGAAAGCTACTGATACAGATTTGGCTGCATAAATGGTGATAGCAGTATCAAGTGGTATTGACCCTACTTTTGTCGCAAAATATAAAAAGGATCCATTACAAACCCTTTGTCTTGCGTTCAAAATCCTTAAAACTGCCTCCCCCCCCACGCTATGTTCCCTCCTCACACCGTACGTTCCCAGACGTGCGCTGCACTCAGAAGGACAGAACCTGGCAGTAGTACCCCGCTTCAAATTAACAAGAATGGGCGGTCGGTCATTTAGACAACTCGCCGCAAGACTCTGGAATGGACTCCCTACCCATATTCGAAAAATCGAAGAGCTTCTACCTTTCAGGAAAGCGATCAAAACCCATCTCTTCTGCTAATGTACAACTGCCTCACTGTGACAGAACTAACATTCATCACTGAATGAATGTGAATGTGAATGTGTGTGTCTTGTAAAGCGCACTGCTACCCGGAGGTGTCCTGGCACTATAGACCGCTGGGGAACCCGTCCTGGCTTTCCCTGTGAGATGTTCCCTCCTGGGTATCTCCAAGGTGAAACCAGGCATCCCCGGCGTTTGTGGGGGCCGTTGTGGAGATGAGGCAAGCTAATGCCCAGAGTTGCCGAGTGTGATCCCTGGTTAGAGTAGGCACCGAGGCGAGAATTATCGAGTCCGCTGACCCTGGTTCATGACCCTGCCGCGTCGGGGATTGAACCCTGGTCCCGGGCCGTCCTCTGCTTCCGGGTCTGCCGCCTCTAACCAGTGAGCCACACCATTCCACTGACACACTTCTTACGGCAAGCGCCGGGATGCCCCTTGGCTGGGGCAGCCGTGCGCGTTACAAGTTCTTTTAACATTAAAATTTAACATTAACATTAACATTTAAACAATGAGGCTATGGATTTCGCCAATTGCATTGTCCTAACATCCATCAGGTGTTTCCAGGAGACACTCTTATCAAAGGGAACCCCAAGATAAGTGAAAGTGGGTACACACTGAAGTAAAATTAAAAAGAGGGATCTTGCTTCGAGGTCGGCTGCAGACCACAGTATAAGATTTGCCTTTATTAGTAGAGAGCCCCAGATTGGACATAAAAACAATAAACATACCTAAAACCTTCTGGAGCCTCCGGCCTGTTCTTGCCAATAAAACAAAATCATCAGCATACATTAACACAGGCAAGGGATTTGAGCCTGCCCGCATTGAATCTACTTCCACCTCCGCCAAATAATCCACAAGCCCATTAATATAAAAATTTAAAAGAAAGGGTGCCAGAACACAGCCCTGTCTGACCCCTTTTCTAATTTCAGCAGGGGCTGCACACTCTCCATTAGATCCAAACCTTACATTGGCCTCCACATCCTCATGAAGCTGTGCAAGCAGACGCACCATCTCCAAGTCGGCGCCCTTCTTTACTAGCATGTCCCACAGCCTCCCCCTTACAACATTATTGAAGGCTGCGCTGAGGTCCATAAATGCTAGAAACGGACATCCTTCTTCGACAAGCATATGTTTATTAACTAATAGATAACGGTTTAGGCACTGATCAGTTGCACCAAGACCCTGTCTAAAGCCATATTGGGTCGTTGCTAAGATGCCCTCCTCAGTTGCCCAATTCTCCATATGATCTAATAGTACCCTGCCTATTACCTTAGCTGTGGAATCTATTAAGGATATTGGTCAGTAGCATTTGGGGTCATCCCTGTCACCCTTTTTAAAGATCAGTACAATTTTTGCTTTACACAGGATTTCGGCGGGCCAATGCTAATCGCGCTTTGTAGAAGATTTACATAAATTTGCGCCCAAAGTGCCAGATTACTTTTTAATAGATCGATGGGGACACCATCTGGTCCTGGTGCTTTATTACAAAGGCACCTTTCAACAGCAGACATAACAACATTAACGTCCTTGAGAGAGATTTTTAGCCACTCGTTACCCTTATTTCTCAGATCACAGCAAGGGTAGAAAGGACGCTGCTGTCTACATTTTGAGAATCATAAACAGTAGAAAAGTGCTTCACCCAAGCATGTTCAGTTATGGTTGCATCAGTTTCAGAGGAGGGGTGATTCATGAAAAAAGGGGTGTTCGCTATCTTCCAGAACTTGGTTGCATCATTCCTGGCACAGGCAACAGTTAGTTGCATCCAACCCTCCATCCGACCTCCTCTTTCCTTGTCTCCACAGTTTCATTTTTAGGTCTCGGAACTGCGAACAGATTGCGAAGCAATCTGTCGTTCCGAGACTCTTTTGTAATCATTCTGGCTTTCGAGGAGTCAAGGGAGACAGACAAGCGAGGTGCACGCGCAACCTTGGAACTGGGATCAGGTCGCGCGCGCTTCCTGTCTCCCATGGCTCCTTGGAAGCAGACTCACACGCACGCACACACATACAGACCCCCCCCCTCGCCGCACATACACACACACACTCACCCACACACACTCACACACACACATACAGAACATCCCCCCCTCGCCGCAGCGCATGCGCAAGCACACACAGAGACACCCCCTCCCTTCCTACCTCGTCTCGGCGTGTCTTTGCGCTCCATGGTGACGTTCGCCAAATGAGGGTGAGCACTGGACAGACTGTCTTGCACAAGGACGGGCAGGTGCACAGTCGTCAACAGGCCCCCAACAAGTCACCGAGCACCTAAGGAGGGGTACCCTCTTTCAACAGGACACACGGCTTGCCCCAGTCGCGTGCCGTCCCTGCCTCTCAGATTGCGTGCTAGTGCTCGCGCGCAGCCGCCGTTCACGGCTGCGCCCGCCCCCCGCAGCTGAAGCAGCAGGCCTAAGGTCGCCAGTACATAGGGAGAAGCGGGTTGCTTTGCTAATTGTGCCGGTGCTTTCTGGTGCTTAGCACCGGCACTTACCTATCAGGGCCGTGTCTACTGCATGTCACATTTATTCACATGCTATTTATTACCTCACTGACTGTTGCTGTTAGTGCGCCCTCTGTCGGCTCCCAGCCGCTACAGCATTGATGCAGCCCGAGACGATTACTAAGTACCGCTGGAGCGATGAAGAAATGCTCCCGCGGTGTCACTTAACCACCAGAATCAAACTGAGCTGAAAGAATGGGTGACTTAACTGCTGGCGAGCGGGAAAAGAAAGATGAACACTGACTCACTGCCTAATAGTATGGAGACCCGGGCAGTGGTTATGTGTGTCGTGGCTGTGACCTCGCATCCTCCTCTGGAAGGAAGTGAGGTCGGATATTCAAAAAGTTGCTGGACCCGACTCAAGTGAGTGGTGTGCTCTTCACGTCCTAGCATCCAGCAGCATTACCGGCAGCAGCAACGAAGCATTCTGGTGACAACCAACACGTCTGATTGCAAGTAGGTTCCATGCACACGTACACCACCACTGCCATGCACACACGCACACCACCACTGCCATGCACACACGCACACCACAACTGCCATGCACACACGGACACCACCACTGCCATGCACACACAGACACCACCACTGCCATGCACACACGCACACCACCACTGCCATGCACACACGCACACCACCACTGCCATGCACACACAGACACCACCACTGCCATGCACACACGCACACCACCACTGCCATGCACACACAGACACCACCAGCTGAGTGCAGAGTGCTGAGTAGTGAGTAGTGAGTTTCCAGAGTGCAGAGTAGTGAGTGCAGAGTAGTGAGTAGTGAGTGCAGAGTAGTGAGTGCACAGTAGTGAGTAGTGAGTTTCCAGAGTGCAGAGTAGTGAGTGCAGAGTAGTGAGTGCAGAGTAGTGAGTGCAGAGTAGTGAGTGCAGAGTAGTGAGTAGTGAGTGCAGAGTAGTGAGTGCACAGTAGTGAGTAGTGAGTGCAGAGTAGTGAGTAGTGAGTGCAGAGTAGTGAGTGCAGAGTAGTGAGTGCAGAGTAGTGAGTGCAGAGTAGTGAGTAGTGAGTAGTGAGCGCAGAGTAGTGAGTGCAGAGTAGTGAGTAGTGAGTGCAGAGTAGTGAGTAGTGAGTGCAGAGTAGTGAGTGCAGAGTAGTGAGTGCAGAGTAGTGAGTGCAGAGTAGTGAGTAGTGAGTGCACAGTAGTGAGTAGTGAGTGCAGAGTAGTGAGTGCAGAGTAGTGAGTGCAGAGTAGTGAGTGCAGAGTAGTGAGTGCAGAGTAGTGAGTGCAGAGTAGTGAGTGCAGAGTAGTGAGTGCATAGTAGTGAGTAGTGAGTGCAGAGTAGTGAGTGCAGAGTAGTGAGTGCAGAGTAGTGAGTAGTGAGTGCAGAGTAGTGAACAGTGAGTGCACAGTAGTGAGTGCAGAGTAGTGAGTGCACAGTAGTGAGTGCAGAGTAGTGAGTAATGAGTGCACAGTAGTGAGTGCAGAGTAGTGAGTGCACAGTAGTGAGTGCAGAGTAGTGAGTGCACAGTAGTGAGTACTGAGTGCAGAGTAGTGAGTGCAGAGTAGTGAGTGCACAGTAGTGAGTAGTGAGTGCACAGTAGTGAGTAGTGAGTGCACAGTAGTGAGTGCAGAGTAGTGAGTAGTGAGTGCACAGTAGTGAGTAGTGAGTGCACAGTAGTGAGTGCAGAGTAGTGAGTAGTGAGTGCAGAGTAGTGAGTGCAGAGTAGTGAGTGCAGAGTAGTGAGTGCAGAGTAGTGAGTGCAGAGTAGTGAGTGCAAAGTAGTGAGTGCAAAGTAGTGAGTGCAGAGTAGTGAGTGCAGAGTAGTGCGTAGTGAGTGCAGAGTAGTGAGTAGTAAGTGCAGAGTAGTGAGTACAGAGTAGTGAGTACAGAGTAGTGAGTACAGAGTAGTGAGTAGTGAGTGCAGAGTAGTGAGTGCAGAGTAGTGAGTGCAGAGTAGTGAGTGCAGACTAGTGAGTGCACAGTAGTGAGTAGTGAGTGCAGACTAGTGAGTAGTGAGTGCAGACTAGTGAGTAGTGAGTGCAGAGTAGTGAGTAGTGAGTGCAGAGTAGTGAGTGCAGAGTAGTGAGTGCAGAGTAGTGAGTAGTGAGTGCAGAGTAGTGAGTAGTGAGTGCAGAGTAGTGAGTAGTGAGTGCAGAGTAGTGAGTAGTGAGTGCAGAGTAGTGAGTGCAGAGTAGTGAGTGCAGAGTAGTGAGTGCAGAGTAGTGAGTGCAGAGTAGTGAGTGCAGAGTAGTGAGTGCAGAGTAGTGAGTAGTGAGTGCAGAGTAGTGAGTAGTGAGTGCAGAGTAGTGAGTGAAGAGTAGTGAGTGCAGAGTAGTGAGTAGTGAGTCCAGAGTAGTGAGTGCAGAGCAGTGAGTAGTGAGTGCAGAGTAGTGAGTAGTGAGTGCAGAGTAGTGAGTGGTGAGTGCAGAGTAGTGAGTGTAGAGTAGTGAGTGGTGAGTGCAGAGTAGTGAGTGCAGAGTAGTGAGTAGTGAGTAGTGAGTGCAGAGTAGTGAGTGCAGAGTAGTGAGTGCAGAGTAGTGAGTGGTGAGTGCAGAGTAGTGAGTGCAGAGTAGTGAGTGCAGAGTAGTGAGTGCAGAGTAGTGAGTGCAGAGTAGTGAGTAGTGAGTGCAGAGTAGTGAGTGCAGAGTAGTGAGTGCAGAGTAGTGAGTAGTGAGTGCAGAGTAGTGAGTGCAGAGTAGTGAGTGCAGAGTAGTGAGTGCAGAGTAGTGAGTAGTGAGTCCAGAGTAGTGAGTGCAGAGTAGTGAGTAGTGAGTGCAGAGTAGTGAGTGCAGAGTAGTGAGTGCAGAGTAGTGAGTGCAGAGTAGTGAGTGCACAGTAGTGAGTAGTGAGTGCAGACTAGTGAGTAGTGAGTGCAGACTAGTGAGTAGTGAGTGCAGAGTAGTGAGTAGTGAGTGCAGAGTAGTGAGTGCAGAGTAGTGAGTGCAGAGTAGTGAGTAGTGAGTGCAGAGTAGTGAGTGCAGAGTAGTGAGTGCAGAGTAGTGAGTAGTGAGTGCAGAGTAGTGAGTAGTGAGTGCAGAGTAGTGAGTAGTGAGTGCAGAGTAGTGAGTAGTGAGTGCAGAGTAGTGAGTGCAGAGTAGTGAGTGCAGAGTAGTGAGTGCAGAGTAGTGAGTGCAGAGTAGTGAGTGCAGAGTAGTGAGTGCAGAGTAGTGAGTGCAGAGTAGTGAGTGCAGAGTAGTGAGTAGTGAGTGCAGAGTAGTGAGTAGTGAGTGCAGAGTAGTGAGTGAAGAGTAGTGAGTGCAGAGTAGTGAGTAGTGAGTCCAGAGTAGTGAGTGCAGAGCAGTGAGTAGTGAGTGCAGAGTAGTGAGTGAAGAGTAGTGAGTGCAGAGTAGTGAGTAGTGAGTCCAGAGTAGTGAGTGCAGAGCAGTGAGTAGTGAGTGCAGAGTAGTGAGTAGTGAGTGCAGAGTAGTGAGTGCAGAGTAGTGAGTGCAGAGTAGTGAGTGCAGAGTAGTGAGTAGTGAGTGCAGAGTAGTGAGTAGTGAGTGCAGAGTAGTGAGTAGTGAGTGCAGAGTAGTGAGTGCAGAGTAGTGAGTGCAGAGTAGTGAGTAGTGAGTGCAGAGTAGTGAGTAGTGAGTGCAGAGTAGTGAGTAGTGAGTCCAGAGTAGTGAGTGCAGAGTAGTGAGTAGTGAGTGCAGAGTAGTGAGTGCAGAGTAGTGAGTGCAGAGTAGTGAGTGCAGAGTAGTGAGTAGTGAGTGCAGAGTAGTGAGTGCAGAGTAGTGAGTGCAGAGTAGTGAGTGCAGAGTAGTGAGTGCAGAGTAGTGAGTGCAGAGTAGTGAGTAGTGAGTGCAGAGTAGTGAGTGCAGAGTAGTGAGTGCAGAGTAGTGAGTAGTGAGTGCAGAGTAGTGAGTAGTGAGTCCAGAGTAGTGAGTGCAGAGTAGTGAGTAGTGAGTGCAGAGTAGTGAGTGCAGAGTAGTGAGTGCACAGTAGTGAGTGCACAGTAGTGAGTAGTGAGTGCAGACTAGTGAGTGCAGAGTAGTGAGTGCACAGTAGTGAGTGGTGAGTGCAGAGTAGTGAGTGCAGAGTAGTGAGTGCAGAGTAGTGAGTGCAGAGTGCAGAGTAGTGAGTGCAGAGTAGTGAGTGCAGAGTAGTGAGTGGTGAGTGCAGAGTAGTGAGTGCAGAGTAGTGAGTAGTGAGTGCAGAGTAGTGAGTGCAGAGTAGTGAGTGCAGAGTAGTGAGTTGTGAGTACAGAGTAGTGAGTAGTGAGTGCAGAGTAGTGAGTGGTGAGTGCAGAGTAGTGAGTGCAGAGTAGTGAGTAGTGAGTGCAGAGTAGTGAGTAGTGAGTGCAGAGTAGTGAGTAGTGAGTGCAGAGTAGTGAGTGCAGAGTAGTGAGTGCAGAGTAGTGAGTGCAGAGTAGTGAGTGCAGAGTAGTGAGTGCAGAGTAGTGAGTGCAGAGTAGTGAGTGCAGAGTAGTGAGTGCAGAGTAGTGAGTGAGTGCAGAGTAGTGAGTAGTGAGTGCAGAGTAGTGAGTAGTGAGTGCAGAGTAGTGAGTAGTGAGTGCAGAGTAGTGAGTGCAGAGTAGTGAGTGCAGAGTAGTGAGTAGTGAGTGCAGAGTAGTGAGTGCAGAGTAGTGAGTGCAGAGTAGTGAGTGCAGAGTAGTGAGTGCAGAGTAGTGAGTGCAGAGTAGTGAGTGCAGAGTAGTGAGTGCAGAGTAGTGAGTGCAGAGTAGTGAGTAGTGAGTGCAGAGTAGTGAGTGCAGAGTAGTGAGTCCAGAGTAGTGAGTCCTGAGTCCAGAGTAGTGAGTCCTGAGTCCAGAGTAGTGAGTGCAGAGTAGTGAGTAGTGAGTGCAGAGTAGTGAGTGCACAGTAGTGAGTAGTGAGTGCAGAGTAGTGAGTGCAGAGTAGTGAGTAGTGAGTGCAGAGTAGTGAGTAGTGAGTGCAGAGTAGTGAGTGCAGTGAGTAGTGAGTGCACAGTAGTGAGTAGTGAGTGCACAGTAGTGAGTAGTGAGTGCACAGTAGTGAGTGCACAGTAGTGAGTAGTGAGTGCACAGTAGTGAGTGCACAGTAGTGAGTGCACAGTAGTGAGTATAGAGTAGTGAGTAGTGAGTGCAGAGTAGTGAGTAGTGAGTGCAGAGTAGTGAGTAGTGAGTGCATAGTAGTGAGTGCATAGTAGTGAGTGCACAGTAGTGAGTGCACAGTAGTGAGTGCACAGTAGTGAGTATAGAGTAGTGAGTATAGAGTAGTGAGTAGTGAGTGCAGAGTAGTGAGTAGTGAGTGCAGAGTAGTGAGTAGTGAGTGCAGAGTAGTGAGTGCAGAGCAGTGAGTGCAGAGCAGTGAGTGCAGAGCAGTGAGTGCAGAGCAGTGAGTGCGCAGGGTGAACAATTCCAATCCATACCACATAATTCCATTACACACCACATGCATACACTCCATAACACATGGCTAAAAGACATTGCCATTTACAATGCCATTAGCTCTAACTCAAATAAATCCGAGACCTATTGCATTTCCAATGCTTGTTTGTGTTTTCTAAGTGCCATAATCATCACCATGTCCCTAGGGGGGGGGAATGTTTGAGTGCTGACAGCAAACTACTATGTGCTTGGGAGCACACTGTGTTAAACCACTTCTTACAACTAGAGGCACATTGCTGCAGAGGCACTGTTAGTAACTGCATTGATTTCTTACACATTTCAGAGAAGGCCCTCATTACGCTTGTGGAATCTGAATCCTCTCTCAGGCACAACTCAAAATGCTCCTTATGACTCCCTAACAGGAGTTCTAGAAATCACTGAGGGCAGCTCTAGGTTAAAGGTTATTTCCAGTGGATATTAGCCACAACCAGTCAATATTGACTTGCTCCTTTAAAGTGGTCAGTCAAAGCATATCTGGACACCAACTGTCCAGAGACCACTATCTATTTAACTCCTTCATGACCACCTGAGCACCTCTTTAAACACACAATTACCAAAAATGACTAAACTGATTTGCACCACATTTTGATAAGCATGCTCTCTAAGTAAAGTTTTAAAAATGTTTGTAATTCTGTTAAGCCATTTTTTTTGTGCTGCTTCCCAAAATTTCCTATGGAAATTTACTTAGGAATTCAGCATTTTGGGACCACCACAATGTCTTGACCCTGCCTTGACAGATCACCCCAAAACATTCCAGGAAGGAGCAGAAGGAGGATGAACCTTTTCTTGGGAAATTCCTGTGAAAATTCGTGAAATAGCACCATTAGAGAAACAAAAAATGCTCTTCCTATGTTAACTCTGATCTAAATATTAACATAGTAGCGACCTTCACAATGTAAAATATAAATCTATGTACATCAATCTTGCAATGTGCTGGACATGAATACAAAGTCCAAATCAACATCACTAAAATAGTTACCTCAAACATTATTGTAGGGAACCCCACTCCACTCACTTGGACAGGACGCTTCCTTATTTGCTTGGGGCTGCACCTGCTCAACCAGCCCAGAATCGCCTAGACCCAAGATGTCAGATGCCAATGGAACAAAATCCCCAAGGACTTGTAGAACTCTGACCTCTCGTCCCTGTTGCTCGGACTCACCCGACAACCTAGAGTGATCAGTCACAAACTTTGACATATGTATCACTGCCTGCACAGATCCAAGCAGCAAGCTTGCTGGTCCATCGAGGATCCTCAAAACCACCAAGTGCCTAGCTTTCACCAAAAGGATCCAAAACCGCTCCAACACCTCCAAATAAATCTTTACCATCTTAAAGGATCTGACATCCTCACCCGCCTGCTCGCCTGCTCAACGATCATCATCCGAATCCCAGGAACTCTGAAGACCGCTGTCCTGCTACTTCACAGTAAAATTTAACACCATCTACAACAATAAGGAACAAACAGCAGCAAAGGTGCACCACAAAACATAAAACAGTAAGTGCAAACGACGTTTAAGCAAAATAAGGAGATATTCCTCAGAGATGTTGGAGTTCTTCTTTGAATCTTTATTTTCAAAAGGCAATAAAACACATACAACAATGTCGTGCCCCCTCACTACCCAACCGGACCTCTCCACCCTCAAAGTCTTCCACTCTAATGACAAAAACACCCCAGAAGGCACGCTGACCTGCTGGCCAGCCAGCACCACAACTTAATCTCCCAACACCATTTGAACCATCCACTCAGGAGTCCCATTTGATACATATCCACATTACATCTTCGCCAAAGGGAGATCGACCCCATCTACACGGCCATTATAGCCATTCTCAACTCATCGCTCTCTACTGCTACTTTCCCTGACTCCTCAAAGCATGCCACTGTCCTGCACTTGTAGTGAAACATTCAGCGGACCACCTGACCATGACCAACTACCTCCTCCCCTATCCAGCCAAATTCTTGGAGAAACCCATCAACACCGGCTAGCTGACTACCTCAATGCGAACCCCCTCCTGGACCCTTCCTAGTTAAGATTCAGATCTAACCACAGCACAGACACAACACTCATTGCTGCCACCGACGACAAAGGGGACACAGCAGCACTCATCCTGCCAAATCTCTTCCACGCCGTCTCCCAGACCATCCTCCTCCTCCACGAGCACCTCCATGAGGCTAGATTTCAGGGCCCAGCGCTACGATCAGCTCCTTCGCAGGACATACCAGACAGCCATCCTTGCCCCTGCTCATCGAGTGCTTCCAACCTGATCTGTGGCATCCCACAAGTTTTCTCCTTGAGTCCCACAATCTTTAACATTTACATAATGTCCCTCACAAGCATAATTTGCTTCCATAGAATCAGTATCATCTTCTATGCTGACGACACAAAGCTCATCAGTCCCCTATCAAAAGATACCTCCGCCTCCCATGCCATATTCATCAGATACCTGTCCTTGGTAGCAAACTGGATGAAAAAGAACTGCTTTACGCTCAATAGCGACAAAACAAAAGTGGTCCTCCATCAAAAACAACACACTTTGATTCTCTTGGTTGGTGGCCCACTGAGCTAGGACCAACTTCCCTCCCATCCAATGAGGAAATATAAATTTTATGGTCAAGATTGTGTTCCCTAGCGTGTACCCCACCGACTCCATGTGCCCGCTTAAAGTGCATGTAACTTCCCTCCTGTGCCAGCTATGACGACGCAAATACATTTGTGTCCAACGTTAACATGTCCTCTTTCAGACCCACCCTGAATGGGTTGAATAGTCCGTTCCTAAGTATGCTATGCCAACGTCTTTTTGTAGTGTACTTTACACGTTTTCCAGCTCTGGCAAAGTAGGCCCTGAATTACTGCCATCGAGCCTTTTTCTGGTTTCTGACTCTGAAAGCCTCAGCCCAGGCTGCCTCTGTACCCTTGAACTCTGACTTACTTCCAGCGCGGCCCACCGTGCTTAGCTCAGCCTGCTGCCTGCCAAGACTGACTACAACCTTCGAATTATCTGTTCCGCTCCTCGAAAATACATTCCTGCCTACTAGTTTAAGTAAACATCCTCCCAGCTGCAGAGCACAGGGCCCGGCGTCACTGTCTTCATGCAAGTAATTCATAGCCTCTGTTACCATGCTCCCATGGAAGGCCCATGCCCCCACGCTCCTCATGCAGACACTCAGGCGCTTATACACGCACTCACAGTTAGTATAGAATAGCTTCTGCCCCAGAGACCTTTCCCTCTAGATAGTATGGTTCCCAAACATCAGATATCAGATATGATAGAAGTACGAGTTGATCTGACATGCCAGACTTCTGTCTCTTTTCGCCAGTGTAAATGTCAAATCTCCTGCACCCCTCCAGTTTCACGTCAATCACACGTCATGCAGCTGCGCGCGCATCCAAGTCTCCGATTTCTGCTGACATTGCAACATTTCTGTTTTGTGCCACCCACTTGTGACACCTACCTGTGACGCTTCTAGCACACACCTCTAGTTCACGCCCAGTCCACGCCTTCTAATTACGTATTGCTAACACGTGGATGCTGTTATCATGCTGTTATCTTGTCTTCTCTCAGCTGTTACGCCTACTCTATTGCTCTCTATGATGTAAAATAAGTATATAAGCTATGTATTGTCAATAAAATATGGGCGTATGCTCTATCCCTTCCTGAACCCTGTGTGGTTGCGGGAACATGATAGCCAGGTCATGACCATTCCTTTTTGAGGAATAAAACCCCTAAGAACTCTAACACCACGGACTCTGTTTCTTTCTTTCCGATTGAGTTATTATTGATTAAGTACTTACCTGCATAGAAATTAAGATGGTAAATTAAATATTTACGACATTTTGGCGCCCGAATAGGGACCCCTCCCCCACCTCACGCGCCGGTTGGTGCGTTGCAAGCTCTGTCCCCTGCCATCAGTTAGAAGGAAACTACGCGTACCGGCAGGATTTCCTGTATCTCCCTCTGGCCCACGGAGGTGACGAAGACTGCGATCAGTACCCAGACGAGGCAGTGAGGAGTGCGGAGGATCCCGACCAGAGCCTAGCCGAAAGAAGCAAGGTCCGAGGTGTCAAGAGGCCCACCAGTTTTCCGAAGTTTTCCAAGTTTTCCGAAGTATCCACGTGTTGAGTCGAGTCCAGTCCAGTCGAGTTTTCCGAGGCCTTCCGATTTCCGTGCTTCCCGGTGAGTACCATTGCTGGGTCGTATCAAGACGGGTTTGGGTACACAAGTCCGGTATGCACTGTTTTAGACAGTGTATCTGTACTGTTTAGCAGTACATCCGTTATTTCAAGTTCTTGCACTGTTTTTTGGCAGTGTATCTGTACTGTTTAGCAGTACATCAGTATAAAGGGGTAGTGATATATGTTTTAAATGTCTCCCCACTGGCGAATGTCTTTCCATGTGATTAATGTCGTGGTATGAGTGTGACTGTTTTTAATGTGCATTATTGTGTGTTCTTGTATAAATAGCTGTATTCAGTATTAAGTAGGTAAGATTGAGCATTCAGTACTAAGTAAAACAAGATGCCGTTTTTCAACAAGTTAAAGCAGATAGGAACTAGGAAAGGGATACTGGAGGAAGAAATTCCTATCCCCCCTCGGGACACTCCAGGAAATTTTATGTACAACAAGCATGGCTTAGATGCCATATTGTATCTAGATTTATGGGCCGATTATACTAAACATCTAGACGAGAGACACAGATGGCCAGTTACTGGAACATGGGATGCCGAATGCATCATGAAGGTAGAGGAAGCACTATGGAAAAAGAAAGCCAGACAATCCCAGAAAGACGCCATAGAGTTTTGGCGTAAGGAATCACATAAGCGTGCTGAAAGAGCACTACGTAGAGAAGACAGACTTAAATTATCAGATAAAGCCCAAGAAAACGAATTAGTTACTGAAGGGATCCGAGTAAAATCAGAGCAAATAGACCGCGCACGAAACAATCTCGTAAACGGTATGTATCTCGCGGCCGAGGGTTCGCCTGAGGCCATTTCAGAAATACCGAAAAATCTGCCGCCACCATTGGTGCCAACTAAAGTAAATCACAGGACTACTAAAGACATATTCCTGAATTCCTATCTAGAGGATGTAGCACCCGCTTACACCAATCTGCCTGTTCGCGCCCCGCCTACTGACGGGGACGGGGGTGTCAATCCGCCTCCAGACCAAATTCTGCCACAACTGCAACCAGGTTTCCCCGTTCGATCACCCACCATTCCTCCACCTCCACCACTTCCCGCAGCTAAAATAGATCTACCGAAAACGCGTCTACCTGACGCTACTAAAAGACAAATTCAAGTTCAGATACAGACTCCACAGAGAAATAATGCCCAAGCTTCCGCCTCAGGAGGTGCGATGGGGGGTCTTCGGACCCCACCATTAACACACAGAGTACACCTTAGGGATATGCAGAGTCCTCTCACGTTCAAATCACCCCGTCTCGACATACTCAAAGAAAACCTTTCAGTTTGCAGATATGATCCAGTACCCGGCAAAGACGATAGAATGATGATGGCATCACTACGGTTACGATCTGCTACTGATTTCCTGCTGTTATTTGCAGGAATGAAAGAGCGCCTAGATAGAATATATCAGTTCGTTCAGACTGGTAAAGACCCTGACAGTGTTAAGGATGCCATGGAGCATCAGAAAGTTGACATTCAAGCACAGATACTATGTTTTTTCATAAATTGCCTAATAAGAGAACGAGACAGGCCTGAGACAGATCAGGATGAATTAGATGGACTCAACAGGTGGGGCCAAAATATATCTGAAGGAAAACATGATAAGGGGGCTTGCATAGCCAGTATGTACAAGAAAATAAGAAAAGCAGTGATAGAAATGCACGAAAAAGAGAAAGAAAAGGCCTCCTCCGAAGAGGAGGAAGAACTCGAAGAATCCGAACAGACTACAGATACTATAGCGTATGTAGGTAAGGGAACTTACCTTAGGAAAGGTATTCGTCCAGAAAGCAAGAGAGTTTTTCTCTCTGCCTTAACAAACCCGAATTCTCCTGAACATCAGTTCCAGGAGACGGATAAAAGACTTCGAGACCGAATAGGGTACCATGTACTCAATTCTATGGATGAACAAGAACTAGCCCGGTCAGCCATATTATGGACGGACAATTCGGATATATATAATGATGACACCGTAGCACAGACATTCCTGAACCTCTCCCCAGACGAGCAGAAATTAGCAGGTGTATACATGATGCAGCACCTCCTCACGAAATACAGAAATCAACATTCTGATCCAGGTCCCTTACACGAAACTTTAGAAGCACTACTCATGGATAGATGGAGAGGTCTAAGTACCAAGTTAATACAAATAATTCTAGAACAACGACATAGATATGACACTTTCGTAAGCTCCGAATATGTTCCCGCTCCGCCCCCAGAAAGAAAAATGTATCATATGGAACGTCTGCATGGCATTGAAAGTCAGAACCCTTTACGAGAAGTACACCCAGTTATGGGTGAGGATCGTACCTTGAAACGTGTGTATGTGCACACGCCTCTGACCAGGTTAGAACTGTTAGAAATGAAGAAACTAGTACCCTGCCATGATAAAGACCCTGCAGGTTTTCACAGAGAACTTAAAGACATGTTACTGATGGGGGATTACACGTATGAAGATATCATGAAAATGTTAAAGGTACTGCTGCCTACGGGCATATACGAGAAACTCAAGGAAAAGGAATGGGAGGTGGGAGAGAAAAAGATTGTATGGGCAGAAATAGAAGACGAAGAGAATAAACGTGTCCCAGGGGAAGGCCTTGGGGAGAAAACTAAAGCATTACCAGGTTTGATAGTACAGGTTCTGCCAAGATTACTGACAACTAGAAAGGAAGACTGGGATGCCATCTCAGCATGTAAACAGAAACACGACGAAGATACTAGTGACTTCTATTCAAGATTCGAGAAATGTTTCATTATTAATAGTGGTCTTAAACCAAGTAGCGAGTCGTATCCACACCTTTTTGTATCAAAGTTAGTCGAGAATTCCCTGTTAGCAGTTAAAAACCGTGTGTACAAGGTCGAGAGTACATGGCAAGCAAATACGCCATCACAGATGTTGCAAATGTTACAGTATCATCAGAACAGAATTAGAGAAGAACAGGATCATGAACAGAAACGTATGAAAGACACGAAAATGAAAATGTTAGTGGCCCAATCAGTTCCAGCAGACAGCCAGAGAAAGGGTACGACCCAGACAAGTCACGCCGCAGCTCCCGTTAAAGGGACATGCAACTATTGCAAGCAGCCAGGTCACTACGTACATGAATGCCCAGTTCTGAAACACAATATAGCAACAGGTAAAACTAAAGAAAGACCGCATCCACCAAGACAAGATCAGGCTCA
Source organism: Lissotriton vulgaris (assembly GCF_964263255.1). Lineage (NCBI taxonomy): Eukaryota > Metazoa > Chordata > Amphibia > Caudata > Salamandridae > Lissotriton > Lissotriton vulgaris. Next base: position 1,384,786,424 of record NC_141696.1, on the reverse strand, counting down.
GCAACAGACCTCACAGAACGTACAGCCTACGCATGCTTCATCCCATACAGCACAGACGGTAGCGGTACCACAGCCACAGCCCATTGCCACGACTCAGCAAGTTTCCCAACAGATGTACCAGTATGCCCAATCTGCTTACCCCGATTACCAGCGATACACATGAAACAGCCTAGAGAGGGAATTTGGCTTGCCTCTTATTGAGATTCCTGTAGATCAAGAGGGTCCTTATGTACACAGTCAAGTATTGGGAAAAGACAGAAAGTTTTTAATTGGCACAGGGGCAAGCCGCACAACAATCAGTCATAACGAAGTCCCAGGGGCACCCCTCTCAGGCTCACAGAATGTTTCCCTTGGTTTTTCAGGACAGCCTATTGTAAATGAAGTATCAGAACCAGTTCCCCTGGCTGTGGGTCCATTATCACGTATTACAGACTTGTTACTTACGAAATCATGTCCAGAAAATTTGTTAGGTATCAAAACACTGAAGGCTCTTGGAGCCATAATATGCTGTTCCCCGGAGGGAGTTAGACTCTTTCTGCGGTATTTGAAGGGTCATTATGTATTACGTGAATTCGACGTCAGATTGAAAAATGTACCAGTTCACTTGTGGGCAAAAGGCCCAACTGATGTAGGTTGTATGCACATCACACCATACCGTGTTACACTGAAACAAGGTGTTGTTTTACCACGAATAAGGCAATACAAGTTACAACCCGATGCTGTAGTGGCTTTACTGAAAATCATTGAAGAGCTCATTGTCCAAGGAGTGGTCGTAGAGACCGACTCCAATATCTGCAATTCCCCTATCATTCCGATTCTTAAACGTACTGATCCCAATGCACCGCCAGTATATCGGCTGGTGATTGATCTGAGAGAACTGAATAAATGCATTATTCCACAGTACTCTGTGGTTCCCGATATCTCTTCTTTATTGACTGCTATTGATTCAGAAGCAACGTTCTTTACTGTAATTGACCTCAAGAACGCCTTCTTTAGTGTACCGATTGATCCAGAGAGCCAATACCTCTTCGGATTCAGTTTAAATGGACGAAGTTTCAAATTTTCACGCGCACCTCAAGGATTCACAGAAAGCCCCAGCATCTATAGCCAAGCACTGAAAAGACAACTAGATTGTATTAACATGCCAGTTAACACCGCTTTACTGCAATACGTCGATGATCTGCTGATCACCGCACGAAGTGAGCCCGAATGTGAACAAGCATCACTGACAGTTTTACATTTTCTGGCCGACAAGGGACACAAGGTGTCTCCTTCGAAGCTACAATTCTGTGTTCAGCAAGTTGTGTACTTGGGTCACTTGCTGTCCAAAGTGGGGAGACAGCTCACTCCCGATCGCATTCAGTTAATTGTAAATATGTCACAACCCCAGACACAAAAGGAAGTGCGAGCCTTCATAGGCCTCACCTCGTACTGCAGACAATGGATCCCTCAGTATGCATTTCTAGCCAAACCACTCATTCAGTTAACAACACAGGAGGCAGCGACTTCGACTGTCCTCCCTTGGACTCAGGAACACACACAGGCCTTTGAAGAATTAAAGAAAGCATTATGTCAAGCTCCAGTTTTAGCAACACCATGTTACAGCAAGCCGTTTACACTTTTTGTTACAGAACGTGATGGTACAGCGCTGTCTGTCCTCACCCAAGATCAAGCAGGTTCACATAAGCCTTGCGCTTATTTTTCAAGTACATTGGATTCAGTAGCCCAGGCACTCCCTGCGTGCTTGAAGTCAGTAGCAGCGACAGCATTAGCAATCAGACAGAGCGACTCAATTGTTTTAGGACACCAGTTAACAGTACAAGTTCCACATTCTGTAGATGTTCTTTTAAACAGAACCCAGACTCAGCACTTGACTATAGCACGACTGACAGGTTACGAATTAACGCTATTCCAGCCGCACATAGAAATCAGACGTTGCAGTATTCTGAACCCCGCAACACTGTTACCTACAAGTATGACAGATCCAGTTCCGCATGATTGTATAGAGATCATTAATACAGTTACAAAGCCTCAACGAGACTTAACAGATGTTCCACTGACAAATCCAGACCTGACACTTTATGTGGATGGTTCATGTATGAGAACAAGTACAGGAGAATTAGTGGCCGCGTATGCAGTGACCACTGAAACCGAAGTTAAAGAAACATGTCGTATTGATACACTGTCCGCTCAAGCGGCAGAGCTCATCGCTCTGACCCAAGCCTGTATACTAGCCAAGAACAGAAATGTTAACATATACACTGATTCCCGTTATGCTTTCGGAGTTGTACACGACTTCGGAATGTTATGGCAAGAACGAGGTTTCCTGACCTCTCATGGTGCCAAGATCCAACATGGTCCCCTTATTCAAGCACTGTTAGAAGCAATACATCTGCCATCAGGTATATCCGTCATGAAGTGTAAGGCACATACTAAAGTTACAGATTCTGTTTCCCAGGGTAACGACCTGGCAGACCAGACAGCAAAACATACAGCATTGACTCACACTCAGACAACTGACGTGACAAAGACAATAGTACCGACACATTGTATGACAGTTAGGGATCCCACACTAGATGTAACCGACATTCAGACACATGCCACATCAGACGAAATAAAGAAATGGACTGAACTAGGAGGGATCCAGACAGATCAAGGTTGGATGACGAAAGGAAAATCTACATGGTTTCTTCCTGACTCTATGGTTCAAGTCATAATCAATACAGCACATAGTCCAGCACATCTAGGAGAGAAAGCGATGTTAGACAGTTTACAAAATGTCTGGTATAATAAACACTTACGGGCAGCAGCAAAACAGAAAGTGCGTACTTGCATGATCTGTTGTCAGTTCAATCCAGGTAAAAGCGTCCCTGTAGAGCAAGGTGGATTTCATCCTCCCGATCACCCTTTTGAAGTCCTCCAGATGGATTATATCCAGATGGACCATTGTCGAGGATTCAAATATGTCCTCGTAATTGTTTGTGCACTTTCCCGTTGGACCGAAGCATATCCAGTCCCAGATTACACTGCTCCGACCACTGCCAGGCAGCTGGTTCGTGAATTCTTCCCACGGTACGGCTTGCCTCGTGTCGTGTACTCAGATAACGGACAGCCATTCTCATCTGAATTAATGAAGCAAGTTTCCTTGCTGCTAGGATATCAGTGGAAATTCCATTGTGTCCGACATCCCGAAGCCGCAGGCCTTGTAGAGAGGCATAATCAGACATTAAAAGTACGTCTTGCTAAAATTTGTAAAGAGAAGGGGGTCGACTGGATAGTCGCCCTGCCAGTTGCATTGTTTTATATGAGGATGGTCGCCCACTCGCGATCTGGACTATCCCCGTATGAAGTGGTCTTTGGCAGACCACCGAATATGTGGGGGACGCCCATACCGAAGAAAATTACTGATGTTGATTGCAATATGTTGACAGATTACCTTGCCTCCTTGATGTCTGCACTCCAATCATGTCGTTCACAGGTTGCCGCAGCTTTCCCTGACAACACTGATGTAAAGCCGCATGATGTCCGTCCTGGCGATCTGGTTTTAATAAGGAACTTTGACAGGAAAAGTCCGCTGGAGCCCCGCTGGAAAGCACCGAAGACCGTCCTTCTCACCACGAGGACCGCAGTGAAGGTGGAAGGCAGAAAGGGGTGGATCCACACAAGCCATGTGAAACGGTGTAACGAACTGAAACCAGACCCAGACTCGTCCACCCCTTCCAAAGACTGTATCGAGCCTATTGACTTTAAAGTTTCCGAACGAGAAAAAACTCCCCAAGAGGAGTATAAGCGCAAACTCCGATCTAGCAAGTCAGACAGTTTAATTGTTTAAGTCCTCCCCTAGGTGAATCGGTTAAATAGTTTCTGACATGTATCCCCTAGATCGAGATAGAGAGAGAGAGAGACAACTAAAGAAACGTATATATTGTAAATCACTACGTAGTCACTGTATGGTGACATTATTAATTATGTTTTTTCTAAGTATTCTGATTACTGTTGCAAGTATACTGCTCCCTATCTATTGCCCTATTTTCAAGCGTGAACAATCTGCTTACAATGTTTCTGCTGAACATTCTTTTAGTAAATTACCTCCACATGAACTTTCTTACAGACTTGCGCTGCGCAACAACACATTCATTAGTATGTTACATCACTCCCATCAGACTAACAATGCTACAAACTGCTGGATATGTGGCCGACTTCCTCCCTACCAGAAATACAAGGGAGCTCTGCCCCTCTTTCCGTACCCATTCACTCACAATGGTTCCTGTGGTGCCTGGTTTAGAATAATAAATTCCGTAGATCCTGATATTGCTGTTTTTAAAGGGAGCTGGGTTTGGGGAAACTTGAACTTAGTTCTGCTTAATGCCTGTTATCCTGACAAGAAGGGACTCCCCATTAGAATAGGAACTGATCTAGAAAATGAAGTATATGGATTAGGTAATTACACAATTAACCTTATGATCCTTACTGTTGAATCCGAAACTGCTCCAGTTCTGCCCGCTATGTCAGTACTACCAGTCACTGGTGAATTATGTGTCAGCAAGAAAGGTTCAGTACACTTAGGCCATAGTAAATGTACTATTGTGGTCGAATTCAGTGATCAAGGCAAATCTTCTTTTAGAGCTACTCGTCATTCCTACTTTGTTTGTGCTCATACCGCATACATACGCTTACCTCCAGATTGGGATGGTACCTGTTACATTGCATTCCTTCTGCCACCTGTTTTTCTGGCCCCTCCTGACTATCACAGAAACACAAATCTAGTAAAGGATAGGCTCCGAAGAGACCTCTCGCTTGTCGACTATACAGAAACAGCATGGGAACAATACACAGACTTTAATAAAGGATTCTTTTTCTTCTTGGGTCTCGTCCAAAATAGTAAACTAATACGCAGATTAACTAGAACACTTGAAGCAGTAGTGAATGAAACTGCCTCCGCCCTAGGTAACTTAACAGAAGAGCAGTCCGCCATGCGGGTTGTTGTCCTTCAGAATCGTCTTGTTATTGACGTCATCTTGGCAGATAGAGGTGGAGCTTGTAAGGTCATCGGGTCAAGTTGCTGTATTTTCATCCCAGAAAACGCGCCAACAGTATATCAAGCTATTACACGTCTTCATAAGATTGCCAATCTGATACATCAGAATCCAGGCACCTGGACTTGGTCCGGTTGGTTCTGGACAACGTTAACTGCTTGGGGATGGAAGATCCTATCCTTCCTAGGCATTGGCCTAGTCCTAGTATTCAGTTGCTGCCTGTGCCTACAGTGTGGGCCAGCGATTTGTGGACTGTGTGCCACATCGTGCATTGAACATTCCAGTTTTTCTCAAAACGTGAAAGAAAGAAAGAAGAACAAATGATGTTACAAGAACAAACTGATCGATTCATGAGGATCGATATATCATGAAGGGTCCGTAGGGAACAAGGAGGGAATGAGGAAATATAAATTTTATGGTCAAGATTGTGTTCCCTAGCGTGTACCCCACCGACTCCATGTGCCCGCTTAAAGTGCATGTAACTTCCCTCCTGTGCCAGCTATGACGACGCAAATACATTTGCGTCCAACGTTAACATGTCCTCTTTCAGACCCACCCTGAATGGGTTGAATAGTCCGTTCCTAAGTATGCTATGCCAATGTCTTTTTGTAGTGTACTTTACACGTTTTCCAGCTCTGGCAAAGTAGGCCCTGAATTACTGCCATCGAGCCTTTTTCTGGTTTCTGACTCTGAAAGCCTCAGCCCAGGCTGCCTCTGTACCCTTGAACTCTGACTTACTTCCAGCGCGGCCCACCGTGCTTAGCTCAGCCTGCTGCCTGCCAAGACTGACTACAACCTTCGAATTATCTGTTCCGCTCCTCGAAAATACATTCCTGCCTACTAGTTTAAGTAAACATCCTCCCAGCTGCAGAGCACAGGGCCCGGCGTCACTGTCTTCATGCAAGTAATTCATAGCCTCTGTTACCATGCTCCCATGGAAGGCCCATGCCCCCACGCTCCTCATGCAGACACTCAGGCGCTTATACACGCACTCACAGTTAGTATAGAATAGCTTCTGCCCCAGAGACCTTTCCCTCTAGATAGTATGGTTCCCAAACATCAGATATCAGATATGATAGAAGTACGAGTTGATCTGACATGCCAGACTTCTGTCTCTTTTCGCCAGTGTAAATGTCAAATCTCCTGCACCCCTCCAGTTTCACGTCAATCACACGTCATGCAGCTGCGCGCGCATCCAAGTCTCCGATTTCTGCTGACATTGCAACATTTCTGTTTTGTGCCACCCACTTGTGACACCTACCTGTGACGCTTCTAGCACACACCTCTAGTTCACGCCCAGTCCACGCCTTCTAATTACGTATTGCTAACACGTGGATGCTGTTATCATGCTGTTATCTTGTCTTCTCTCAGCTGTTACGCCTACTCTATTGCTCTCTATGATGTAAAATAAGTATATAAGCTATGTATTGTCAATAAAATATGGGCGTATGCTCTATCCCTTCCTGAACCCTGTGTGGTTGCGGGAACATGATAGCCAGGTCATGACCATTCCTTTTTGAGGAATAAAACCCCTAAGAACTCTAACACCACGGACTCTGTTTCTTTCTTTCCGATTGAGTTATTATTGATTAAGTACTTACCTGCATAGAAATTAAGATGGTAAATTAAATATTTACGACACCAATGTGGCCAATAACCTGGGTATTGTGATCGACAGCAGAATCTCAATTACGAATCAAGTCAACACCTTCGCCTCCACCTGCTTTCACATCCTCCTACTACTCAGGAAAATCTTCAAATGGCTCCCTTTGGACACACGTATATAAGTCAAGCAAGCCCTAGTTGCTAGCAGGCTCGACTAGGGCAATGGCATCTATGTTGTCATCATTGCCAAACCCCCTAAAAGGCTCCAAGTTAAACAGAACACAGCTTCAAGACTTGCACTCAAACTCCCACTCCACATGCACATATCCAAAAACCTCAAAGACCTCCACTGGCTCCCAATCTTCAAGATTCCCCATTTCAAGCTACTCACGCACACCTACAAAGCCCTACGCAGCCAAAGTCCATCATACCTCAGCAACTGTATCCTCTCCCACACACCTGTCACTCACATCCTCTCGACCTCCCTCTACCTCGCCCACATCCAGCGCATCCGCAGAACCAGAGCCGGAGGTCGAGCTTGTGCCTAGCTACCCAACCAAGCCTGGAGTGATCTCCCAACCACTTGAGAGCTGCCTGCTCAGTCGTTGAATTATGGAAGAAACTAAAAACCTGGCTTTTCCAACAATAGGCTTCAGAAAGGCCAGTATCTCCCTCCATTTCACAGGTGCCAAGATACCCTCCTTGGTGATGTGCAAGCCCGACAAATAGAAATAACATAACATAACAGAAAGCCTGAATGGCAGTGAAATTGTACAGGGATTTGTCCTTGGCACTACATTCTGACAAGCCCAAATAAGAAAGATGCCCCTAAATTTGGACCATTTACTTGAACGCCTTTGGTGGATGCTGTGGTTGGAGAGGTGCACAGGGTTGAGAAAGCCTTAGAGTAGGCCTGGACCTGATGACTTCAGGTCACATGACCAATTCTCACCTCTAATCAGAGTTGTGTATTTAATCCGGAGGGTGTATCGGGTTGGGGGCATGGGGGGAGGGTCTGAGGCGGTTGTACCCAAAAGTTGGCGGGGAACCTAAAACCCAGGAATGAAGCGGAAATCAACACTGTATTCTATTGAAACTTTAGTAAGCATACACTTCTTTAGCTAGTAATTTCTGTCCTCTGTGGCCACTCACTGCCTTTCACAGCCTTTCAATCCTCCCATTAGCACTGCCCTGAGGGTGCCATGGGTCAATCGCATACCCATGCCTTACTCTCTGCTACTTTTTTGTTACCGCAATCTGTGTTTATAAGCATAGTTTGCTAAGTGTAGTTGAGTAACAATGCTACACTTACTACTGTTGCGTTTTTCCTTGCACATTCCTAACAATGGTCAAAACAGACCATGGATAAGCAAGATTTGACACTGGTGTGTTGGGACTATACTCCCTCGCCTCCTTTCCTAAAATCCCTCAACAGTCTTACATTTTTTCTCCACATATAAAATAACAATAAAAAACATAAGCCTTTTACAGAAATGATCATAACTCTTTTTGCTGAAATAACAAAGAATCGGAGACTGCGGACAATATTAATCTGATAATTCGCCTGGCAGTCCCTGCCAGATTTCTCTTTTAAAATAGGCCCCTGTGGCGTATTGTGCTCAAATTCCGTTAGTTACAAATTGCCCATTGACATTTTGCAAATGGAAAAGTATTCTGAGAAACCACCTTCTTACTAATTGGTCCGTTCACAAAAGTTCGAATCATAGTGATTCCCAGTCCGACCTACATCATCAATATTCATGAGGTAGGTTGTAATTTAACTACGATTGAATGCAGTTATAGGGATGGGGCGTGATGGGGTCCGCAGAAGATCTCATTTTAACCTTTTTAATGCATAGCCAAAAGGTCTCGCCTTCAGGACCGTATGTGTTTAGGCAGAATGTTTGGCTATGGTGTAGAGCATTGTGGCTGCTGTGCATTATGCATGTCTATGAATGATGGACAGATGGATTGGTGAGAGGATGGATGTATAGATGAATGGATTGAAGATTGCATGTCTATGAATGATGTTCTGGTGAATGCGTACACGGACGGGCGGATAATTGGATGATGGAAACAGTTGAATGAATGGGTGTATGGATGATTGATGCACGGGCGGTTAGATGGTAGAGTGAGTGCAGATTGATGGATAGATGCTCCCTGTCTAATTATCGTCTTTTAAATACTTGTCGGATTACTGTCTATGAATAGCGGGTGGGTGGGGGCTTTAATGCGAAATCTGTTGCTGTCTACATGTCTGCACTGCATGCAGGGTTATGTTTCTATGCAGTTTTACAAAGGTATTGGAGCCCTTTCATGAGCACCAGTTACGTTACAAAAGTATGCATTCATTATTTTGGTAGGCACCGACTATTAAGGGATTTATTTGCCCAGAAAAACAGGATGTTGCGCCCACTCGCAGACTCGAACCTGGTTGCCCAGTTCCAAAAACGGCAGCTCTGACCGTTAAGCCACATACACTGCATAGCAAGACAGTGCCAAAGTCTCATAAGGCTGAGCATGATTTGATGGATGAGCACTTGAAGATTAATTTGAGGCTTTGGTCAGTGGAAACATAGATGGGTGCGAGGAAAGATGGAGGCTTGGAAGTGTGGATGGTAGATTGCATGTGTTGCTGAATGCTCTGGTGAATGAATACATTGATGGATTGGTGGATGCCTGTGTAGGAGAGTTTGTCTGGGTCTGGAAGGATGGTTGGATGGATGCATGCTTAGAATTTATTTATTATTTATTTCAAAGTTTTATATAGCGCGAACAAGATCTTTGCAGATATCAGAGCGCTTTACTGAAAAGGAGGGGTAAGGGAAAGAAGGGAGTGGTTAAACAAACGTTTGGGTACAAAATAGTAGTAGTTAGTAAGTGAGGAGCAAAATAGGATGGCAATCAGATAAAATAAAAAGTACAGTTAGACAATCAAATAAGCAAGTAATACAAAGTCAGTGCAGTGTGTTCGATAAATCCAAAAAAGAGTTCAAGTGAATTTAGCCATAAGGATGGCTTTTACTTTTACTTCTTTCTTAAACAAAGCAGTGAAGGAGATAATCCTAGTTTCGGAAGGGAGAGCGTTCCAGATCCTGGGTGCCATTCCGGAGAAGGATCGTTTATAAGTTTTTTCCTTCCGAAATCTTCGTGGTTTCAGGAGGAGATTTTCTGTGCTTCTGGTGGATCTCGAGCCCCCTGATATAGTCAGCTTTTGAGTGAGGTAGTTAGGTGACTTGTGGTGTACAGCCATGTGAGTCATACAAGTGATTTTCAGCTGTATCCTGGCTTCGAAAGGCAGCCAGTTCAGGGATTTTAAGTCAGGGGAAATATGCGAATGTTTTTTTGATCCAGTGATAGGTCTCGCTGCAGCGTTCAAGGAGGCTCTTAGGGGAGCGGTTGTTGATCGGGGGAGTCCGCTGAGAGCGACGATTCCGTAGTCTATGCGAGGTATGACTAGGGCTTGTACTGCAGTTTGGAAGTCCTTAGCTGGGAGGAAGGGTTTAAGTTTCCTCAAAGTGTTGATTTGGAAATTAGCTCCCTTAGTTGCTTTGCTGATATGCTGCTGCATGTTGAGATTGGTGTCAAGTGTGATGCCTAAGGATTTAGCGGAGTCCACGATAGTGGGTTGGACATTGAGTGCACTTAGGTGCTTGAGCCAGGTTTGGGTGGTGGAGATTTTCGCAGGAGGTGAGATCAGAAGGAACTCCGTTTTCAGAGCATTTAGTTTGAGGTGATTATCGGCCAACCATGATTGGGTGTTTCTGAGCGTAGAGTTTAGAAGTTTGATGTCTTCCGGGGATTGTAGTTTGAGATAGAGTTGAGTGTCATCGGCGTACATGTGAAAGTGTACATTAGATGCTTGTAACAAAGTGGTGAGTGGTTCCATGACTAGATTGAACAACGTTGGGGATAGGGAAGATCCTTGTGGGACGCCTAATGTAACCGGCACGGATGGGGATAGCACGTTGTTGATCTTCAACTTTTGAGACCGATTATGTAGAAAGGAAGTGAACCACTTGAGAACAGTCCCTGATAGACCCATTCTGGTGTTTAACAGCTCAAGTAGATTCTCATGTTTGATGGTGTCAAATTCTGAGGAGAGATCAAGTAGGATGAGGAGGCAGGTGTCGTTATGATCTAGGATTTGGAGGGCGTCATCAATTATGTGTCATAGCTGTTTCTGTTTTATGTCTTGCTCGGAAGCCTGACTGATGAGGGTTGAGGAGGTCAAACTGATCAGTGTGTTTTGTCAGTTGTACGCATTTTTCCAGCAGTTTGGCCAGGGTGGGGATATTAGTGATAGGGCGGTAATTGTTTAGATCAGCAGGGTCAGCTGTAGGTTTCTTGAGTATAGGCGTGACTTGCCCCACCTTGAGGGAGTCAGGGATGAGCCCTTGTTGAAGGGAGCTGTTAATGATTCTAGTCCAAAGTGGGAGGAGCAGGGGGATGAAGTCTTTTACGGCATTAGCAGGTAAGGGGTCTGTGAGGTGATTAGAGGGTTTCAAGGTGCTAAGCAGTTTGTTAATTGTTTCTTCTGAGTAGGTGTCGAAGGTAGACCAGGCCGCGTTGTTTTTAGATTGAGTGGAAGTTATGTTGTTGGGGCTGAAGTAGCGGCTTACATCATTAAGGAGATCGCTTCTTATGTTATCAGTCTTTAGCTCAAAGAAAGCAGCGAAATCTTCACAGGATGGTATATCGCTTGTTGTGTTGTTTGATTGTAGAGGTTGTTCCTTAGTTTGAGTTTTGAGTGGACAGATGGATGGATGGGTGGGGGGATAGATGGATGGGTGGGGGGATAGATGGATGGATGGATGGATGGATGGATGAATGGATTGAAGTTTGCATGTCTATGAATGAGGTTCTGGTGAATGGGTACATGGACGGGTGGATAAGTGAAAGCAAGAATCTGTCTAGAAGGACGGATGGATGCCTGCAGGACCAGACAAATGCCTTGGATGATGGAAACTGTAGAATGTATTGGTGTATGGATGATTGATGCATGGGCGGTTAGATGGTAGAATGAGTGCAGATGGATGGATAAATGCTCCCTGTCTAATTATCGTCTTTTTAATACTTGTGTCAAATTACTGTCTATGAATAGCAGGTGGGGAGGCGTTAAGGCCAAGACTGTTGCTGTCTGCACTTCATGCAGGGTTATGATTTAATGCAACTTTACATAGCACGAACACAACACAAAGGTAGTGGAGCCCTTTCATGAGCACCAGTTACGTTACTCATTATTTTTTTGGGTAGGCACGGGCGATTAAGGGATTTATTTGCCCAGAAACACAGGATGTTGTGCCGAGTCACAGATTCTTTTTTTTTTTTTTAAATTTTTGAAAACCTTTATTGTGCCTGAATAACAGAACAAATACGGGCCCACAACCATCAGGCCGGCCACGGTACGTCATCAGCACAAGTGCAATCAATACAATCCCCCCGCGGATGTGAATCAGAGTAGCAAGCAATGAACATTACATTTGAAAAAGTCATGCCACCGGGGGAGAGGAGAAGTGAAGGTTAATTTTTCAATTTGTTTTTTTTTGTCGTTTTCATCAAAAGAAGGCAGTGAAGATAAATAATAAGAGGATTCGAGTCCGCACAGTAACTTCACACTACGGGTAGGCGACGTTATATCTGAAAACATCAACGGGGGTTTAACATCCAGTACAGTATGGTGGTGCAAATCAGAAGCAAACAATCTACTACCATTCATGCACCCCAAACAACGTCGCCCCATCCCTACCATACCCAACCCAGACCCGGAGTCGAACCAAAGCAAAGCGCAGAAAATAGAAAGGAAGGCCCATAGAACTAAGATTATGTCAAGTTACCCCACCCACCCTGCAACATTGTGGAGGCTACGGCCTGCCCCCCCCCCCACAGAGTGCCTGTCGCCCCGTAAAACCCGAAATATAGACAAGGAAGAAGAAAGAAAGAAGGAAAAGAAAAAGAACATTAATACCTTTAATATAGGGAGGGAGAGAGAACGAATCTATCTACCGTCCCAAAAAGAGAAAAAGAAAAAGAAAAAAAAAAAAAAAGGGGGGGGGGGGGAGGAGCCCACTCGATATCAAATCGCCCGGAGATCCCGACCCTTCACTGAGACCCACAACATAAACATCGGCATTCCTGGAAGTCAAAACAGAACCAAATAGTCATACAATACAATTGTGGAGAAGCATCATGCGACGTGCGCCCAGTAAACACATTAGCCAGTTTCAACCCCATCCCCTTCAGCCAGCTAAATCAATCCGCAGCGAGAGAGCAGCCTAGCCCTGTCCCATCGTGGATGTAACCTCCCACAGACTTCCCCGGGAGAGCCTCTCCCCCCATGTACACCAGGGCAATATGGCCGCCTGAAAGAAGAAGACGAAGTAGGATCCCAAAATGGCCACCGACCATCGACATAATTTCCTTTGTCCTCCATGCATAAGTCCATAAAGGCCACTGAGGAATAGAGAGTCCACTGGGAGAGGGGTGAAGACCACCAGTCCGAAGTCAACACGTAGGACAAAAGTTGCTCCGCTGAGTCCCCAAATAAACTCGGTGGTGCAGGCGGCAAGAAGTCACACCCGGAGGAAAGGGGAAACAATGTAGCTGTCACGGGACTGGAGGGCTGCAAGCCGTAGGCTTCGGTAGAGGCAACCGCAAGTGTAGCATCAGCACAAGTATGGTGAAACATTGTACCATCAGGTATTGGTAAAAGCAGATTCTCACTCAGCTGGGGGCAGACGCTGCGTTCGCGATTCACGGTGGTCAACATGGCGTCCAGTTGAGCATCCAGTGCTTTGAAGCCATCATACATCTCCGAGCGGAGTTCACAGAGGGCGGCAAGGATAGTCCCATAGGATATTGCAGGTCGAAGTTCCCTTGAGGCGAGTTCCTGCACCGGTGTTCTCAAGTCGGTGTCCCGCGCCGGCAGGGCAAGGCTGTCTACAGGCAGGAGTGTACAAACTTTCTCCGGTCGCGGGAGAACAAAGGGAGCCATGGCGCCGGGCATTCAATAGTGGAGCTGGGGGGGGGCGCCGCATAGGCGAGTATCTCCAGGAGACCTCGACTCCGCCAGCACCAAAGGCAAAACGAGCACACCTCCCATCAGCCGTTCCCCACCAGGCTGAGCAGTGGGGAAAGTCAGTAAACTCCGCTGTGCTGGTTTTACCGGACACCATGCGCCGCTCACCTTCCACTCGGAGTGTCAACAAAGGGAAGCACCATCCACGGGCTTCTCAGCTCGGCTGTTCCAGTCCAGGCGCAATCTGCATTGGACGTCAGCTGTAGTGCGGCGGCGACTGCCTCACTCGTAAAGGCGCCGCCACGGAGTCTTCTGCGCTACCCAGCTGAGCGGACCACATCAAATCCCCAGGAGCCGACAACGAGCGGCAGTGCAGGCGAGGGTCCGGGCCGGGGAACCGTACTTCGAGTTTCCCCAGCACCCGGGCACGCTAGGAGGTCAAAAACGGGTCCATGCGCGCAACTCGTCCCCATACACAATCCGCCGCCGAATTCAATCAGGACGGACTACAGGATTTCGTAGCGGAGCTCAAGGATCGGCGGAGCCGGGCGACTACACGTCCGCTCCGGTCGCCATCTTGGCTCCTCCTCCCCCCGAGTCACAGATTCAAACCTGGTTGCCCTGTTCAAAAAACAGCAACCCTGACCGTTAAGCCACATACTCTCTCAAGCTTTCCAAACTCTTCAAGCTGGGTACTTTTTGTGACCTCCCCGAAAACATGAGCATTCATGCATAGAATGACAGTGCCAAAGTCTCATAAGGCTGAGCATGGCTTGATGGGCGAGCACTTGAAGATTAATTTGAGGCTTTGTTAAGTAGAAACATGGATGGGTGCGAGCAAAGATGGAGGCGCGATGTGTGGATGGTAGATTGCATGGGATGTCTGGATTCTCTGGTGAATTAATACATTGATGGATTGGTGGATGCCTGTTTAGGAGAGTGTGTCTGGGACTGGAAGGATAGTTGGATAAATGCATTCTCAGAATGATGCCCGGGGGATGGCTGCCACGAGGTTAACTCTTAAGGGAACACAAAGAAAAATGCGAGCACCATCTGTTTCCAATTAACGCAAACACGATAATTGGAAACAGAAAGGTATTCATGCTTGCTCCTGAGCACCCTAGGCCAGGGAACAAACAAGGCGGGACAATCACCCGCCTTTGACCAATTGCGTGCTGTCTTTTTAAGAAAGATGCATGCACAGGCCAATAGCGGGTTAATAAAAAAAAAAGCACACGCACAAGCGCGTTTTCTAAGTTCAAAAGCCCTTACTAAATGCCTCGCAGGTCAGCGCATGCGTGCTGGCTCAGGCGAGACCTAAAAAGGTTATAATTGAATGATAATTGTTTTAAAATTTGATAGTTGGAATTCGACCATGGGCCACTACCTACTGGCGAGTAAACCTTTTTTTCCACAAGGAGACCCCTTCCCTTTTATGAAGTTTGTTACACTGCAACTCAGGAGCAGGAATCCTTCATGCAGTAGACTTTCAGAGAGGTAACACCCCTGGACATGGTTGTGCATCAGTCATTCTAGATCATGTGGGTGCTCCACCATCATTTTGGCAAAACTAACCTCAGAACATTAGTGGAGCTCGAGAAGCTTGCTGCATATTTTCCATACAGAAAAATTGGGTTGATTTTCTTCTGGAGAGGCAGATTAGTAAATACACATAAATTGCAGATTTTCCCTTGTCGCCTTCTCTAAATGAGGCTCCTTGTTTTCTAACACCTCTGGCATAGGACTGTCTGTCTTTGAAATTTTCTTGCGGTAGTCTTTTTTTTTGGTTTTTTTCCTCACTTGGAGGGAAAAAATAAAGCTAGAAAATTCAGTTGAGTGCAAGTGAAATAACAACATGTCTCAATTTTTACCCTTATCTTACGTTTAGATACAGGAAGAGGACTGATGAGCACAAAATCTCTCCAGGTCAGTTAATTCTGTTCATTGCAAAACAAACTCCAGTTTTTGTTAGTCCATCCCATGTTTATGTGGTATTTGTACAGAACAAAGCTAGCCAAAAAGAATACAAAGTGCTGCGCTTCATAAAAAAGCAGCGATAAAGTCAGTGAGTGTTTGGTGCGGTGGCCAGTTCCGAGAGTGAAAGCAGACTGTTATTGTGTCTCGGTCTAGTGTTATTTAAAGAGGTGTGTCTTCAGGTCTGCAGGCCTGATGCAGTCCTGATTGATATTGGTGCATCGTTTCAGTTCCGTGGTGTATAGAGAGAAAAAGTGTGGGTTTTTTTTCTGCACTTCTCATGGTGGCCTGGCTGGACATGTGACCTGACCCAATGAAGATAGTGCTCTTGTTAGTCAAACAGACTGAGGTGCTGGTTGGGTTGGCTTTGTAGATAGTGTAACTGATTTATAAACGGGCAGCAATGGGAGCCAGGCGCGCTGCATCTGGATGGGGGTTATCTGGTCATATTTCTAAAGACTGTTGATTGTTTCATGCACTGGTGTGCAGGATACTCCTAAGGGGCACAGTGTGACAAAACATATTGTGTATCTGTAAAGCACACATTCACCCTTTGGTCTCTTGACCCTAAAATAACATTTGTTTATTGTTGGCCAACTCGGTGATACAAATTTTATTCATCTTGAAGCATGAAAGACTGAGTGGACCCACTGGGATTCGAACCCTTCACCTCAAGGTCGAACACAAACCCCTGGAGTGGATGCATTAGTCCACTGAGTCACCAGATCCGGCAGCGTGGAATCTGAGAGCTTGTGAAGCAGGGCATTGCCACCATCCATATACAAGAGTATGAAGGCTTGAACAAAATGACTGAAGTCACTTTCATGGAGTAAGTTTCAGTAGTAGAGACAGGGTACTATCTCCGTTTTCTTCGTTCCTTGAGGATGAGGTCTGTATCCAGGGTGAATCTCAGTGACTTGTGGTTGGATGCTTGAATCCATTCAGGGTCATGCCGTTAAGTCAGACCTGGACTAGTGCGTGCTTCTTGTTCTGGGCAGATAGCACAAACCCTTTGTCCTGTGGTTCAGCTTCAGTTAAGTGCTGGACATCCAGCTCTGGATGAGGTGCGGGCAGCGTTTGAGGCATTTTATGTGTGGAGTGCAAGAGACGTTCAGGTAGAGTTTGTCATCTGTGTATGAGTAACAATTTAAAGCTGTGTCATTTTAATTCAGGCAGACCTACTGGCTTTGTCATAGGTTCTGAACCCCAAAATGTAAAAGGTAGACCTAGTGGCTTTATCGGGGGATCAGTCAGCACATTACTGTATATGAAGCTGACCTATTGACTTTGTCAAAAAGTCAACACAATATTTTTCTAATAACCATAATACAATGTATTCCTTATGAATACGCACATTGCAATATATAATAGCAATTGTCACAAAGACCACCTTAAACATGCGTTTGAGATTTTTAGTATTAAATCTTTTTATTGAAAGCCAATACATCGACCAGTGCTTCGGGCAATCAGGGTTAAACAATGACAAAACTGTATCTGCGCCCCGGCTAATGCGAGGGTCACATGGTGCAATTTAACCACAGCATGCCGCCTACAACCCATTCGGGCCGGCCGCGTTTGAATGTCAGAAGAACAGTCGATAGCAACAACAATGCAAGTAGTATACGAAACCCCCCCTTCCCCCCCCCCCTACCCTTCCCCCCCCTCCCCCCCCCCCTTGTCCGCTGAGATAATGGAAAGGAAACGCTAAAGAAACTAGTGGCAGTGATCAAAGCAACACAAGGGAAATATCAGATCCGGGAGGCATTTCTGCGGGCTTTCGTCTTGGTCTCAGGGATAGGTGTGTCAGCAAGACGGAGCAAACGCAGGTATCGGGGACAACTCAATTCCCTGAATTCCCAAGTAAGCAGCGTCAAAAACGGCCGCCAGAGGTCCGCAAAGTCGTCCCCTGTACCCGCAGTGGTCAGTGAAAGCTTCTCCATGCCCAGTATAGACCAGAGTCTGTGCAACCAGCCCAACTGCACTGGCGGCTGAGGATCTCTCCAGTGGGCTACAATGTTTTGCACGGCTGCTCCCAGCGCAATCGCAATCAATCTCCCTCTCATAGATTTCAGGGGGTACATCAATGCATTGGGCAGTCCCAGTAATACATAGGCGGGAAATCGGGGGAGTTGGGTATCCAAATGAAGGTCTATCAGGTCAAGAATAGGGGTGCAATAGTTCTGCAGCCACTCACAACTCCCTTTTGTTTTCTGGCAGCTCAGGGAGGCAGCTTCCACACTACTGCACCTTGTTTTCCTTTGTCTTTTACTGTGCTATTTTTAAATTGTTTGTTAAGTGGGTGACCCTCACCCTCTTGCGGCACCAACAACTTGCTTTTGTAGTTCGGACTGGACTGTTCCCATGGGGCACAGGGTCAGAGCTGATTTGCATATCGCCATTGTCTAACCCAGGGTGGTGTGGAGTGCAAAAAAACGATGGATTTGGGCCCAGATCTTCGGACTGGGGTGAATGTGTGACATTGATCCACATTCGGTCCATCACCTGTTTTGTTTGCAAATGCCGCCCTAAGTGCGCTGGGGATGCTCAGACGTGGGTCCCAGGCACTCCACACCACTGGAGTCAAGCTAGCCGGGCTGATGAGAGGTGTTACCTCGAAACCGGTCCGGTCCTCGGATGCTTGATTCCGTTCTGGGAAGGACATGGCTTTTGTAGTTCGGACTGGACTGTTCCCATGGGGCACAGGGTCAGAGCTGATTTGCATATCGCCATTGTCTAACCCAGGGTGGTGTGGAGTGCAAAAAAACGATGGATTTGGGCCCAGATCTTCGGACTGGGGTGACTGTGTGACATTGATCCACATTCGGTCCATCACCTGTTTTGTTTGCAAATTCCGCCCTAAGTGCGCTGGGGATGCTCAGACGTGGGTCCCAGGCACTCCACACCACTGGAGTCAAGCTAGCCGGGCTGATGAGAGGTGTTACCTCGAAACCGGTCCGGTCCTCGGATGCTTGATTCCGTTCTGGGAAGGACATGGCTTTTGTAGTTCGGACTGGACTGTTCCCATGGGGCACAGGGTCAGAGCTGGTTTGCATATTGCCATTGTCTAACCCAAGGTGGTGTGGAGTGCAAAAAAACGATGGATTTGGGCCCAGATCTTCGGACTGGGGTGAATGTGTGACATTGATCCACATTCGGTCCATCACCTGTTTTGTTTGCAAATTCCGCCCTAAGTGCGCTGGGGATGCTCAGACGTGGGTCCCAGGCACTCCACACCACTGGAGTCAAGCTAGCCGGGCTGATGAGAGGTGTTACCTCGAAACCGGTCCGGTCCTCGGATGCTTGATTCCTTTCTGGGAAGGACATGGCTTTTGTAGTTCGGACTGGACTGTTCCCATGGGGCACAGGGTCAGAGCTGATTTGCATATCGCCATTGTCTAACCCAGGGTGGTGTGGAGTGCAAAAAAAGATGGATTTGGCCCCAGATCTTTGGACTGGGTGAATGTGTGACATTGATCCACATTCGGTCCATCACCTGTTTTGTTTGCAAATTCCGCCCTAAGTGCGCTGGGGATGCTCAGACGTGGGTCCCAGGCACTCCACACCACTGGAGTCAAGCTAGCCGGGCTGATGAGAGGTGTTACCTCGAAACCGGTCCGGTCCTCGGATGCTTGATTCCGTTCTGGGAAGGACATGGCTTTTGTAGTTCGGACTGGACAGTTCCCATGGGGCACAGGGTCAGAGCTGATTTGCATATCGCCATTGTCTAACCCAGGGTGGTGTGGAGTGCAAAAAACGATGGATTTGGGCCCAGATCTTCGGACTTTTACTGTGCTATTTTTAAATTGTTTGTTAAGTGGGTGACCCTAACCCTCTTGCGGCACCAACAACTTGCTTTTGTAGTTCGGACTGGACTGTTCCCATGGGGCACAGGGTCAGAGCTGATTTGCATATCGCCATTGTCTAACCCAGGGTGGTGTGGAGTGCAAAAAAACGATGGATTTGGGCCCAGATCTTCGGACTGGGGTGAATGTGTGACATTGATCCACATTCGGTCCATCACCTGTTTTGTTTGCAAATTCCGCCCTAAGTGCGCTGGGGATGCTCAGACGTGGGTCCCAGGCACTCCACACCACTGGAGTCAAGCTAGCCGGGCTGATGAGAGGTGTTACCTCGAAACCGGTCCGGTCCTCGGATGCTTGATTCCGTTCTGGGAAGGACATGGCTTTTGTAGTTCGGACTGGACTGTTCCCATGGGGCACAGGGTCAGAGCTGGTTTGCATATCGCCATTGTCTAACCCAAGGTGGTGTGGAGTGCAAAAAAACGATGGATTTGGGCCCAGATCTTCGGACTGGGGTGAATGTGTGACATTGATCCACATTCGGTCCATCACCTGTTTTGTTTGCAAATTCCGCCCTAAGTGCGCTGGGGATGCTCAGACGTGGGTCCCAGGCACTCCACACCACTGGAGTCAAGCTAGCCGGGCTGATGAGAGGTGTTACCTCGAAACCGGTCCGGTCCTCGGATGCTTGATTCCTTTCTGGGAAGGACATGGCTTTTGTAGTTCGGACTGGACTGTTCCCATGGGGCACAGGGTCAGAGCTGATTTGCATATCGCCATTGTCTAACCCAGGGTGGTGTGGAGTGCAAAAAAACGATGGATTTGGGCCCAGATCTTCGGACTGGGGTGAATGTGTGACATTGATCCACATTCGGTCCATCACCTGTTTTGTTTGCAAATTCTGCCCTAAGTTCGCTGGGGATGCTCAGACGTGGGTCCCAGGCACTCCACACCACTGGAGTCAAGCTAGCGGGGCTGATGAGAGGTGTTAACTCGAAACCGGTCCGGTCCTCGGATGCTTGATTCCGTTCTGGGAAGGACATGGCTTTTGTAGTTCGGACTGGACTGTTCCCATGGGGCACAGGGTCAGAGCTGATTTGCATATCGCCATTGTCTAACCCAGGGTGGTGTGGAGTGCAAAAAAAGATGGATTTGGGCCCAGATCTTTGGACTGGGTGAATGTGTGACATTGATCCACATTCGGTCCATCACCTGTTTTGTTTGCAAATTCCGCCCTAAGTGCGTTGGGGATGCTCAGACGTGGGTCCCAGGCACTCCACACCACTGGAGTCAAGCTAGCCGGGCTGATGAGGTGTTACCTCGAAACCGGTCCGGTCCTCGGATGCTTGATTCCGTTCTGGGAAGGACATGGCTTTTGTAGTTCGGACTGGACAGTTCCCATGGGGCACAGGGTCAGAGCTGATTTGCATATCGCCATTGTCTAACCCAGGGTGGTGTGGAGTGCAAAAAACGATGGATTTGGGCCCAGATCTTCGTTCTGGGGTGAATGTGTGACATTGATCCACATTCGGTCCATCACCTGTTTTGTTTGCAAATTCCGCCCTAAGTGCACTGGGGATGCTCAGACGTGGGTCCCAGGCACTCCACACCACTGGAGTCAAGCTAGCCGGGCTGATGAGAGGTGTTACCTCGAAACCGGTCCGGTCCTCGGATGCTTGATTCCGTTCTGGGAAGGACATGGCTTTTGTAGTTCGGACTGGACTGTTCCCATGGGGCACAGGGTCAGAGCTGATTTGCATATCGCCATTGTCTAACCCAGGGTGGTGTGGAGTGCAAAAAAACGATGGATTTGGGCCCAGATCTTCGGACTGGGGTGAATGTGTGACATTGATCCACATTCGGTCCATCACCTGTTTTGTTTGCAAATTCCACCCTAAGTGCACTGGGGATGCTCAGACGTGGGTCCCAGGCACTCCACACCACTGGAGTCAAGCTAGCCGGGCTGATGAGAGGTGTTACCTCGAAACCGGTCCGGTCCTCGGATGCTTGATTCCGTTCTGGGAAGGACATGGCTTTTGTAGTTCGGACTGGACTGTTCCCATGGGGCACAGGGTCAGAGCTGATTTGCATATCGCCATTGTCTAACCCAGGGTGGTGTGGAGTGCAAAAAAACGACGGATTTGGGCCCAGATCTTCGGACTGGGGTGAATGTGTGACATTGATCCACATTCGGTCCATCACCTGTTTTGTTTGCAAATTCCGCCCTAAGTGCGCTGGGGATGCTCAGACGTGGGTCCCAGTCACTCCACACCACTGGAGTCAAGCTAGCCGGGCTGATGAGAGGTGTTACCTCGAAACCGGTCCGGTCCTCGGATGCTTGATTCCGTTCTGGGAAGGACATGGCTTTTGTAGTTCGGACTGGACTGTTCCCATGGGGTACAGGGTCAGAGCTGATTTGCATATCGCCATTGTCTAACCCAGGGTGGTGTGGAGTGCAAAAAAACGATGGATTTGGGCCCAGATCTTCGGACTGGGGTGAATGTGTGACATTGATCCACATTCGGTCCATCACCTGTTTTGTTTACCAACAACTTTACAGCACTAGGAGCTGTGGGTGGGTGGTCCATGGCCTCCTTGCCCCTGCTGGTTCCCCTGCCAGCACCCTTCCTGGGTGTCGATGATAGCTGGGTCCACAGCCTTGCTCCCGCCCGGTGGTAGCAGCTTTTGTTTCTGCTCCTGCCTGGCTAGAGCAATCCTATGTTCTCCCCTCTTGAGGGCACAGGTAGGAATTTAGGTTTGTGTGTCCTGCCTGCGCACTTGCAGACAGAGAACAGAGCAGCCCGGTAGATAGGATCCTTGTGGCTATTACATGCCCACCCACCCCAAATATTAAATTGCATTGCACACGTTACCT
This sequence comes from Lissotriton vulgaris, assembly GCF_964263255.1. Taxonomy (NCBI): domain Eukaryota; kingdom Metazoa; phylum Chordata; class Amphibia; order Caudata; family Salamandridae; genus Lissotriton; species Lissotriton vulgaris. Next base: position 1,384,764,116 of record NC_141696.1, on the reverse strand, counting down.
TGGGCCTGTAAATGGTCAAAGACAAAAATGCATCGTGCCCGAGTGATGGGGTCCCCGGGAAAATTAAATGGCTCTGGTAGTGTGGCTGCACACCCCCTCCAACACAAAAACAACAACAAAAAATGGTCCGGCCCAAGGGGATGGGGGTGCCCTGGCTGTGAAACAGTGTGTACTGGGATTAATTCGTCCCTCCCCTTAATTATGCGCTGACCCCCCTGCCCTAGCCCACCCACAGGAAATCTCATTTAAAAAGGCAAGGGCTAACGTGTGTGTGTGTGTGTCTGTCTGTCTGTCTGTCTGTCTGTCCCACCCCTCACAAGGCCTAGGTGTTCGAGGTATCTCTAAATATCTATATATTATTAAACTCAATTTCTCAAAAACTACTAAACAGCTTTCTACTAAAGCACACTTTCTGAGTAAAGAGCCTCTCTGATTTTGTTCAGGAGTTTTGGCTGTATCTAATTTTCCTATAGGAAATTGTATGGGTTAAATGCATTTTGGGACCCTACCTTATTCATACGGTCTTATTGAATGTATTGCCACTGTGTATTAGGTCAACAAATCTTCACCATAAGGAGCCTGAGTCTACTCATATCATCAATAAATGTTGATTCGGCTACCTTACAGCACTGGAGTTATCATGAATGCTGCAGAGAGCTGCAAATGAGATACAACCCAGCAGGCCCATTAAGATGGAGTGTATTCGTTAACGCACACCTACTTCCTGAGACATTACACCAAAATATATGGTTAGATCATTCCAACAGGGTCTGCCAGAAGAGTACACCCATCACGCTAATGATAGAGTTAAGGGTAGTATTGATAGGGCAACATTAGTAACATTTAACATGGCTGAATTGTTTTTGTTTTTCACCATTCTAATAATGCTTATAACCATGATGTCTAATAATGGCAGTTCATGTTTTTCTTACACAGTTTAGATCTTTTCAATAAACATTTGAAAATGTATCATTGCTTTTTTTCTTTGTAAAACTTTGGTGATGCAAAAGTGACCAATGAAAAGTTTAGATTTGTTTCCATGAATTCATTGGGAACAGCGTGTTCATGTTTGAGGTTGCTGAGAACATCTGTAACTTTAGAGGTATAGGAGTTTAGATACAGTACTTTGAGCTAGCTGAACCAACAATTATGGATTATATGAGTAGACTTAATCTCTATATTGTAAAGTTTTGTTGACCTAATATACAGTCCTACTAAATCGTAGGAACTGTATAACACCTTTTTCTCTGGCCTTGCCTGATGGATCACCCCAAAACATTCCAGGAAGAAGTGTAGGTAGGGGAACCTTTTGTTTGGGAGGGTTTGAGAAGATTCATCAGATTGGGCAAGAGTTATGATTAAACCATAAAATCAATTTGCAGTGAATCTGATGTTAACTATAACTTCATAGTGGCGACTACCACCATGTTATATATGCACAAGTGCAGAGTGCAATATGCTATTTGTGATCATTGTTGAGTGCAAGGATGGCCCAGGGTTCGCAAGAGGTGAAGCCTTAAGTGAGGCATGATACCCCTCTACTTCTCCGCATTGACAAGAAATTACGCTTCCGACTTTGCAATCTGTATATATGGTTCTTGTCATGTTTTTTCCATGTGTACTTGTAACACAAGTTCAAAACAGGACACAAGTGATTGCATTTAGGTAGTATGGCAAAATCACATTGATGAGACCTCGGAACCATTAGGAGTATTGATTTTCCACCTATAGTACAGGTTACATACAATTTGTGTTGCATTAAAAGTAATTTTCTCATGTCAAGTCTGCTGTACTGTGGTTATAAACTCAAATCTGACCTTTGAACAGTAGTAAAAAAAAGAGTGAATGTGTGTTTATTAGGCCACATTTATTTTCACTGCAGTGAAAGATATCTCATTTGCCTTTTTTAGGATTGCGTGCTCTTGTTTGCGTCAATGGTGTCCAGGTGTTTATGAACCTGTGACTTGTGGAAGTTGTGGTTTCACATTGGAACTGTTGAGTGATAGTGATCAATGCACTATCAATGAAATAGTAATATTGGTCATTAACATGCTAATGCAGCCCTTTTAACTTACTTTGGTTTGAGGAGCAATGTAATTTTTAATCTCAACTTTGTTTTACCAAAGGCTGGAGAGCTGATTATTGCCTTGCCTGAGAGGTGCCTTCTCACCACTGGAGCTGTACTGGAAAGTTACTTGGGTGACTATATTAGAAAGTAAGTTAAAACACAATTTGCAAAAAAATTCAATTTTCTCATCTCCGTACTGATATTCTGTCCTCCTATATCCTAATAGGAAATGTCTTGATACAGTATGAGAACTTTGCACTGCACAAACCGGAATTAAAATGTGGAAGCCTAGATGCTTATGGCGCGCATTATCTTCCTCTCGTCTATGACCACGTTGTTTCCTTATATTGACACCTTTTTCTGTTCTGTGGGATCAGGGATCAAGCACTCCTGGTGCAGGCTTTTCTTCCCAATTTGTTTTTGTTTGTGGCTTTGTACTGGTCCATCTTTTAATATAGCGAAGGCAATAAGTGGAAATAAGTGATTAAAAGTGATCTACTAGTATTACTCTGGGTGCATTTCATTCTATCGTGTTAACTTATCTGCGCCAGTATAGACAGAGACTAACCGGCTTGCCTGAAAAACAACAGTCCGGTCCCAACTGGTAAGCCCCATCCCTGCTGAAATGCAACATAAGCACAGTTGTAAAAGGTGAAGGTGTATGATTTAATCAGATTTAGTAAGGGGGGTTAGGTAGATGTTGAATAATGGGGGGGATAAGATGCACCCCTTATAAACCCCACAGTGTTGTATGTGAGGAGGTGATGTGTATTGGGGTAGGTGAACTACACTTGGTCTGTGAGATTAGAAGCAATCCATTTTAAAGCATTTTCACAAGTTTCGATATTGTGAAGTTTTGCAGTTGTGTTTGATGGTAGACTGTATACATCCAGAAGTAATAAGGCAGCTACTCAATTTTTGTCCACTGTGACATTTAAATCATCCCAGATGGATATGAAAGCTGACTCTGTGCCTCTGCTAGGTCTGAAACTTCGGCTATTGGACTGACAGTAGGCCATAATGTTCACTAAAATTAGAGAGTTGAATAAACATTTCCACCTCAAAAGAGTTTCTTAAGAAAGGTCCATTTTATATGGGCCAGTAGTTTGTAGGATCAGATGTGTCTAGGTTTTTCTTTTTGAAATGAAGTTTACTGCAGGAGGTCTGAGCTCAGGTAGCAATGAACCTAGTTCTAGGGGCTTGTTAAGTAGACAGCTGGCTTCTTTTCCTGCACAGGTTGAATGATGAATACTGTTGCAGATTCCTGGTGGTGTTGATGGCCTGGCTGCAACGATAATATCAAGGAAACCGCTTTGTCACAGCGTATTGAAGGAATGCATTGATGGATGGTTATTGGTGTATCTTTCTGTGATCGTTTGGCCACTCGTTGTGGTGTTGTCTGTGTTCTCCTTCAGGTAATTTTCAATCTTTAAAATTGTTTTTTGAGAAATTCATTGGAGATTTTGTCACGGAATTCTTGTGATAGCATGGGTTCTGTGTTAAGGTACTCTGGATTGTGGAAGTTCTTTGCAAGGACTTCTGTTTCAATTTTGCGCATTGAGTAGTGATGTCTTTTTGTGGTACTAATGCCTCTTTTGTAGGCTCTAATATAGTGCCATAGTGTGATTTTGCAGGGCTCAAAAAATCTTAAAATTGTTACTAGACCTGCAGTTCTAGTAACTTAAAAAATCTGCTTGACCTAACTTTAATGCTCTTGACCTCTTTCTCTGAAAGCCAGCAAATTTGACAAGTTAACAAGATTTAAAGGCATTTTTATTGCTCATTCACTTTGTGAGCAATAAAGACGCCTTTAAATCTTGCTATCTTGTCACATTTGCTCTGCTTTCAGAGACATCAAAATTCAGTTTGTCTTCCTACTCGCCAGAGAGGGCAAGTAGGACCGAAAAATAGCTCATCCTAATTAAATATGTCTCTCTAATGCGAGTGGATTTTTCTATCTCTTTGTCTGTTTCATCTCCAGATTTTCTCTATTTGCCTTATAGTATGTTGATTTGTGTTTGTTTTTTTGACTTGGTAATTAACTCATGTGGTTTTCTTTTTCTGGTCAACTCTAGATGTGTTTTATGTTGGAAACCGTTTGACCAGTGCTGTGTAAATTCAATTGTAGAAGATGTCTTTTGGCCGCATGTTTATTGGGGTTTTTCACGGTGGGTGTTGAGTTGCTAGATGTCTATTTTTTTGCATTGCCTGTACGTGCATTTGTTGTTCAAGGTATCTGTTAACTACAAAGTCTTGTTATTGATAGGTGTATGGATCTTGCAGGTGGTGATGGTGTGGTCGTTCCAGGGGAGTTGTTGATAGCTGTGGTTTGTCCTGGGGGTGCAAGTTTAGCATCTAGTGTGTGTCCTACACAGTGCGTTGGGCTAGTACAAAATTGTGGTTGGTTGAAGGCTTCAAGGTTGGTTGTGATATCATCGGTTGTTTTTAGATTCTTCTTTTCAAACCATATGTTGAGGTCTGATAAAATGTGTAGTTTTGAGGGACCCAGATGAGTGTAGGTTACTGTATCAAGTAGGATATCTTTAGAGTTGGCATACTGCGAAGTGGTCTATATATTCGGAGGAAAAAATGAGGAATAGTTGGAATTGGATACCATCTTATCATCAAGGATTCACAGCCATCCATGGTAAAATTCTCAACGATTGTTATCTGCAGTATTTTTTATGGCTGGCAGCTAGGCCTCCAACTTTGCTAAAAAGATTTTGGTAGTGAAGTGAAAATCAGGAGGGCTGGCTTCATGTTATGTGGGTGCAAAATCTTAGCTGAGCTATGTTTATGTAATGAACTTGAGGTCCGGTATTGTTTCTGAGAATAGGACAAAGATGTTAAAGCAATTTTTTTTATTTATTTTTTTTATTTTATTTTGTTTAATTTTTTTGGTTTTTTTTGTTCATGGATCTTGTGTTGAAGAGTAGGTATTTTTGTTCTTGTGTTTGTTTCTTCTTCATGTCCTGTAGAAAGGGTTGAGATAGAGGGTGATATAGTATTTTGATGATGCTGGTTTGAGGATGTATTGTGCTAGAGACTGTTAGAGGTTGGAAGGTAGCTTGTTTGGTTAGAGAAATGTGGACTTAGAGATATGTATCCACGGTGGGCGTTTTGTGCAAGGTCGTGGTATTTTAATTTCTTTGTTGTCTGTTGATTTGTTTAGTTTGTGGGGGGTTGTGGTGAGATGGTACATTCAGGGAACAGTGTGATTATTTGGTCAAGCCTTCTTTTGATTTTTACTCAATGTCTGGCAATTGACATTGTCCTTTTATGTTATTTGGGTTGCGTTTAATAAAATGTTGTATTGTTTGTGATGGGTTGTGTGATGTTCTGATTGATTTTATTTGGAAAAGTTAGACGGTTGATAAGTTGATAGAGGATGTGTTTCTAGTTGAAGTTCCTCAGTGTTTGTATATGAGGAGTGTGTTGCAGAAGAGGTGGAGTTTTAGGGATTATTAGTTGTTAAAAATGTTGTAAGTAGCGATTACGCACCTGAAATTCTTATAGTAAAGATGCAGAGTTCCAGGCCCAAACAGGCAACATCCTTAACCTGTCGCCCTTTACCTGGACACCCTACGTCCTAGGATTAAATAGCCCTAGTGATCAGGTGAACTTTGCCTAGTGGGAACTCTTGCCCTAATCCTAACCAGTCAGAACCCTAGAGCCAATGGGAGACCTAGCCCTAGGAACTAATGAAAGCCCCAGCCGTATTCTCCAATCAGAGCTCAAACCCTAAGCCCTAGATCCAATAGACACCCAAGCTTTGGAAATGGTTAGGGACCCTAGGTCCAATGGAAACCCTATCCCTGGGAACCAATCAGGACCCTAGCCTTTTCAACCAATCAGAATCCAAACCTTAAGACCTAGGTCCAATAGAAACCCTACCCTGAAAGCCGTTCTGTTGATTGTCTATGACTATCCATCAAAAGCAGTGAGTAAGACTGACCTTGTATTCAATCCTCCAAAGTCAGAGGAGTGGTATTACTTTGCGAAGGATCCTATTTAAATCGCATAAAGACTTGTATCCAGAAGGAAGCACTATAGTAAGATGTTATATTACCTGTATTTTTATAGCCTATCACCCTTTAGGGTATCATGGCACTGTGGCAGGTGTGTGAGGTTGGACAATGGAGGAGTTACTTAAAGAGCCAGGTCTTCAACTTCATGCAGAATTCAAGAATGGATGAGGAGGCTCTGATCTGTTGTGGGAGGGCATTCCGGGCTTTAGAAGGAATGTAGGAGAAAACACAACCTCTTGATCTGCTTTGTGAATAAGTTAGTGTGTACTTGTGGGAGTTTGGCAGAATAGAGTTGCCTGGAGGGGGGGTAGAATCCTACATGGCTGTTCAAGTAGCCAGGGCCTGTGTTGTGAAGTGCTTTGTATGTGTGGGTGAGGAGTTTGTAGTGTACGCGCTTGTGTATTGGAGGCCAGTAGGAGATCGATTAGGTGAGTTGTGATGTGGGCCTGGGATGGGAGATTGAGGAGTAGTCTGGCTACTGCATTCTAGACTATCTTGCGTCTATATGTGACTTAGTTTATTTTCCTGCGTACAGGGTGTTCTTGTAGTCTAGTGCTGGTGATGAGGGCTTGGGTGACCATTTTCCTGGTGTTGTTCAGTAGCCACTTGAGGATCTTGAGCATCTTCAGGGTATGAAAACAAGATGATTAAACTGTGTTAACTTGAGCGAACATGTCCAGTTTGCCGCCTATAATGATTCTGAGGTTTCTAGATTGTTTGTGGTTGTGAGTCCAAGACTTGTCAGCCACAAGGTGGAGTCCCACAGCGCGACATCCTTCCTGAAAATAACCACTTCGGCTTTGTCTGTGTTGAGTTTGAGGCGGTTGGAATTCATCCAGGTTGTTCATGATGTGAACTTTTTCCCGGCGCAGGGTGTTTTGTCCGAGAGGGTCAGTATCAGTTTTGTTTAGTCTGTATGTTGTGAGACCAGATGACATCTGTCAGTGGGGTCATATATATGCTGAAGAGGGTCTGATTGAGTGAGGAGCCCTGCGCGACTCCACACAAATGAGGTCCTGTGCTTCTAAGGAGTTTGGTGAAATGCTGGTGGTTTGAGTTCTTTAAAGTGAGGACCATGCAGATCCACTGGAGGGCACGTCTTCCCCTTTGTCGAGCATCATCGGATGTTGTCTGTTGCTGCAAAGAGGGCGGTCTTGGTGCTGTGGTTCTGTTTGAAACCAGATTGTGTGGCATCAAGAAGCTAGTTGTTGGTGAAGTGGTCCGAGAAGTGTCTGTTAAGGGCTTTCTCTAGGACCTTGACTGGGTATGTAGGCAGGGATCATTTTGTGGGGTCTTCTGAGGGCTTAAGGAGGGGGTTGACTTATGCATGCTTCCAGGATTCTGTAAAGGTGGCTGTGTTGATGGAGGTGTTGAGGGTGGGGGAAGGGCCTTGCTTGTAAAGGTTGATCCTTCTTCAAAGGCGTGATGAGGGCGAGGGTCCGACAGGGCACTGGGATTGTATGATCTTCATGATTGCTGTGGTTTCCTCCAAGGCTGATAGTGTCCCATGAGGTTTTTGTGTTGTAATTGTCATTTGCCGTGAGGCTTCTTGCAAGGTTCAAGGGGTCTGGTTGTGAGGTGAAATTGCTGTAAATGGCTGCGATCTTGCTGTAGATGAAGTCCGAGACATTGTCCACAGTTTTTGAGTTGGGTTGATTTTGCTAGTGGCTGCTGTGGGCGTGGGGAACTCCTTGACAATACCAAAGATGTATTTGCTAGTGTTTACCTGGATTTGCTGGTGGTACCGCCTGAGGGTGGATTTGAACTCCTCTTTTTTCCACTCCCCCTGGCTTGTTCTTCACCTCTGTTGTGGTTGTTTGTAGAGTATTTTGGTCGTTCTGAGATGTTCCGTGTACAAGCTGCCCTTTCGTTCTTCTTTTTGCTATGTGGCTTTGTTTGCTGGGAACCAGGGTAATGGCACAGGCTCTGATCCATTTGTTGGAGTTGTCAATGTCATGTGCCAAGTGACTCGTAGCTCAATCAACCTCAACTAATGTGCTCCTGTGTGGCCCATCATGGAGGTGATAGATGCTGATTGTGAATTTGTTGACCCTGATGTTATAAGATGTGAAGACTGGGCCCAGGATGTGTCCCGCAGCATGGTTAGGGATCTTCTATGTGTTGGGTTAGCCCGAGGTTTCCATGACTTTCTAGGAGTGTGGCTGATTTGGGGGTCGGTCTGGTCAAGTGTGTCTCCAATGAGACACAATCCTGTCGTGAAGCCAAAAAACCTGAGTTAAGCAGAGTAAGAATACAAATTCATCACTGCCGGAACACTGACTAAGAAAAGCACGGGGAACTGAGTTTGGTGCCTGTGGACTGACAACAGACTATTTGAGCAGTAATAGTTAGTGAATTTCAAGCTGTAGGGTGAATAATACTATTTATCGCTCACTATGAAAATGGTACTCTTTGGAGCTCTTTGTAAAGAGCATACTAACAGACGGGCATGGGACAAGGAAAAAAGTGACATGTAAAAACCTCTCTGAAAGATGAAAATCTTTACATTAGTACATTAAGCCCATTCATTCAGCAAGGTGTGTCTTATTTAATGAAGTGTTTTATGTGTGCTTGCTTCAATTAATCTAATATTTCTCTCGCTTATTTTGGGTCGCAGATGGAAGCCTCCAGTATCCCCGTTGCTTGCACTGTGTACGTTCTTGATGGTCGAAAGATACACCGGAGTTGAGTCTCAGTGGAAGCCTTACCTAGATGTCTTGCCAAAGTCCTACTCCTGCCCTGTTTTTTGGGAAGACTCTACTGTGAGTCTTCTTTCTGAGCCTCTGAGGGGAAAGGCCCAGGAACAAATAACCTCTCTCCAAGAACTGTACTCTTCTGCAGCCTCCTTCTTCGCCTCTCTGCAGTCCTTGTTTCGAGAGAGTGTGGAGAATATTTTGACCTATGAAGCTCTGCGTTGGGCCTGGTGCACGGTCAATACTCGGACAGTGTATATGAAGCATCCACAGAGAGACTGCTTTTCCAGAGCAGTGGACGCATATGCCCTAGCACCATTCCTGGATCTGCTAAACCACAGTCCTAAAGTTCAAGTAAGAACGTGTGCTTCTTATTTACTTACTTACTTATATTTTTGTTTAGCAGAGAGCAGACCTCTTCAAGTGTTTCATTGCTGTACAATTGGAGGTTTCTCACATAGTGTGCTCACTTTTTACTTGGCCAAGTTCAAGTGGAACCAAGGCTTGAATAAAGTTTTGCTGTTCCAGTGACAGACACCCACATTTTCTGAGCTAGCTTGGCATTCAAAACAGCAACAATGTACTGCAGTGTATTTGGGGTGCTGGAGTGCTTATCCACACGTTCAACAAGGGGTGGTGAGGGACAGAGTCTCTGAATTAAGCAGAAAGCTCTCACCCCGTCAAGAGATCAGGGCTAGATCCAACACCGTTTTTTAGCTCACTGCACCATCCCAGTTTCAGAACCTGGCTGTATGCAAATTAGTCTGTTCCTGTCCCAGTGCATGATGGGAACAGGGCAAACCAAACTACAAAAGCCAATTCTTACACTGGGAAGGAAACAAGCTCCCGGGGACCGGTTTCTGGCATTACAGCCGTCTTCGGCCCGGTTTGCTTGAATCCTGATGGTGCAATGAGCAAGGGTCTCACATCTGAGAATACCCTTCCACGCTTAGGGTGGACAAAAATATTTACAACAAGGGGTGGTGAGGGACAGAGTCTCTGAATTAAGCAGAAAGCTCTCACCCCATCAAGAGATCAGGGCTAGATCCAACACCGTTTTTTAGCTCACTGCACCATCCCAGTTTCAGAACCTGGCTGTATGCAAATTAGTCTGTTCCTGTCCCAGTGCATGATGGGAACAGGGCAAACCAAACTACAAAAGCCAATTCTTACACTGGGAAGGAAACAAGCTCCCGGGGACCGGTTTCTGGCATTACAGCCGTCTTCGGCCCGGTTTGCTTGAATCCTGATGGTGCAATGAGCAAGGGTCTCACATCTGAGAATACCCTTCCACGCTTAGGGTGGACAAAAATATTTACAACAAGGGGTGGTGAGGGACAGAGTCTCTGAATTAAGCAGAAAGCTCTCACCCCGTCAAGAGATCAGGGCTAGATCCAACACCGTTTTTTAGCTCACTGCACCATCCCAGTTTTAGAACCTGGCTGTATGCAAATTAGTCTGTTCCTGTCCCAGTGCATGATGGGAACAGGGCAAACCAAACTACAAAAGCCAATTCTTACACTGGGAAGGAAACAAGCTCCCGGGGACCGGTTTCTGGCATTACAGCCGTCTTCGGCCCGGTTTGCTTGAATCCTGATGGTGCAATGAGCAAGGGTCTCACATCTGAGAATACCCTTCCACGCTTAGGGTGGACAAAAATATTTACAACAAGGGGTGGTGAGGGACAGAGTCTCTGAATTAAGCAGAAAGCTCTCACCCCGTCAAGAGATCAGGGCTAGATCCAACACCGTTTTTTAGCTCACTGCACCATCCCAGTTTCAGAACCTGGCTGTATGCAAATTAGTCTGTTCCTGTCCCAGTGCATGATGGGAACAGGGCAAACCAAACTACAAAAGCCAATTCTTACACTGGGAAGGAAACAAGCTCCCGGGGACCGGTTTCTGGCATTACAGCCGTCTTCGGCCCGGTTTGCTTGAATCCTGATGGTGCAATGAGCAAGGGCCGGGCCGAAGACGGCTGAAATGCCAGAAACCGGTCCCCGGTAGCTTGTCTCCTTTCTGGTGAAGAATTGGCTTGGTAGTTTAGTCTGCCCTGTTCCCATGATGCACTGGGCCAGGGACAGACTGATTTGCATATAGCCAGGTTCTGAGCTGGGATGGTGCAGTGAGATAAATAACGGTGATGGATCAAGCCCTGATCTTTGGACTGGGTAAGAGTGGTCTGCTTAATTCAGACACTCTGTTCATCACCACCCCCTTTTCTGAATCGCTTTTGGCCACTATAGGTGTGGCAGGGTATACTCAGACATGAGTCCCTTTCTCACTGCACCATCAGGATTCAAGCAAGCCGGGCCGAAGACGGCTGAAATGCCAGAAACCGGTCCCCGGTAGCTTGTCTCCTTTCTGGTGAAGAATTGGCTTGGTAGTTTAGTCTGCCCTGTTCCCATGATGCACTGGGCCAGGGACAGACTGATTTGCATATAGCCAGGTTCTGAGCTGGGATGGTGCAGTGAGATAAATAACGGTGATGGATCAAGCCCTGATCTTTGGACTGGGTAAGAGTGGTCTGCTTAATTCAGACACTCTGTTCATCACCACCCCCTTTTCTGAATCGCTTTTGGCCACTATAGGTGTGGCAGGGTATACTCAGACATGAGTCCCTTTCTCACTGCACCATCAGGATTCAAGCAAGCCGGGCCGAAGACGGCTGAAATGCCAGAAACCGGTCCCCGGTAGCTTGTCTCCTTTCTGGTGAAGAATTGGCTTGGTAGTTTAGTCTGCCCTGTTCCCATGATGCACTGGGCCAGGGACAGACTGATTTGCATATAGCCAGGTTCTGAGCTGGGATGGTGCAGTGAGATAAATAACGGTGATGGATCAAGCCCTGATCTTTGGACTGGGTAAGAGTGGTCTGCTTAATTCAGACACTCTGTTCATCACCACCCCCTTTTCTGAATATCCACACGAACAGAACACTACAGTCTGTGCTGGAAGTTTGTTCTATTCGTTTTGAGCCTGTGTGGGAAGTGTTTCCATGTCGTGCGTGATGAAGAGCGAGCTGCAGTTATCATGTTTTGCGATGGAGCACTTGGCAGGCAGCATAGATAAACTTCCCAGACTCCTTTTTATTGAGTTGATCAATTATTTTATATTCACAATTTAATTCTCTACGTACGCTGTTGCAGTCTCCAATCTGAGATTTTATGGCTCGAAAGCCAGGGTGGATAATGGGTGTAGAGAAAGAGCAAGCAGAATCAGAGATCTATCAAGGTAGACTGTGTCACAGTTATCCAGTATTGGGGTATCTGTCATAGATTCACATGCCTGAATCATTCCCCGTCGCCGAGGCGGGAGTCCCACAGTAATAATACATATAAAAGCAGTGCCTTAGAATAAAATTGTAGTAGGCTGACAAGACAGTAGGCCCAAAGGGCCCAAAGCTTAGTAGCCTATCTACCTCATTATATGAAAAATAACTGATAATGGCTCCAACCAATCAGATGCCAGCACCATCTACAACCTTCCCAGCAGAGGCAGTTCTCCTCCGATTTTTTACCGCACGTCGTGTGGAAGGGAGTCTCCCTTAGTGCCTACTTAGTTTTTCTTATTTGTTCCTTCAGGATGTCTGAAAAGAAAGCTCTCTTCAAGGCTTGCAGGACCTGTGATAAGAAGAGGGTCCATGTAGATGATCAGCATAAAGACTGCATCTACTGCCTACATCCTAATCATATTGTAAAGGATTGTAGGATTTGTCGAACCTTCCCTGCCAAGACCATCAGGGACAGGGAGGCAAGAGTTCTTTTATGACTCAAATCTTCTTCCTCGGATGATGAGGACAGGGCCTCTACTTCCAGCAAAAGATCCAGACCCAGAGACAGCTCTTCTCCTGGGGGGAGGAAACATCATAAATCCTCTCATAGAGCTTCAGAACACACAAGGAGGTCGTCCTCGCCTCCTTCTGGATCACCTTTACCTCCTCCTTCAGAGTCTACCAAATCTTCAGCTACTTAAACAGTGAGTAAAGCCCAGGTCCAGACTCTTTCACTGGTGTCTTCTCACAAGGTCTCTGTGACTTCTTCTACTTCAAGCTCTTCATCTACCGTCTCTACAAGAGGTATAACCTCTCCTATTGTGTCATCTAAAGTTTCGGCCTCTAAGAAAACTTCTGGGGTTAAAGAATCTTCTTCTGTCACTCCATCAAAATCTCCATCGACGACAGTACCGTCGACGACAGTACCATCGGCAACAGTACCATCAATGAAGTCATCGCCGACGAAAACCCTGTCGACGTCGAAGTCATCGTCGACTAAGAGCCCGTCGTCGTCAAAGATCTCGTCGACCAAGAGCCCGTCGACGGCAGGACCATCGAAGAAGAGCCTGTCGACGACGTCCTCGTCGATGGCAACCCAGTAGACAACGGCTCTGTCGACGGTAACCCCGTCGACGACTACCCCAGTCGACGAAGAGTCCTTCGAAGGCGGCCCCGTCGACGAAGAGTCCATAGACGACAGCCCTATCGACGACGGCCTCGTCAACGAAGAGCCCATCGACGGCAGCACCGTCGATGACGAGCCTGTCGACGACGAGCCCATCTATGACACAGTCGGCTGTTGCACCTTTGGTCAAAACACCCATGTCGACGAAGAGTCCTTTTATGACCAAAAGTCTACCTGTGAAATCTTGGTCTGTGTTACCTCAAGTGTCTCAAGCATCTCCTGTTATGTACACCCATTTTCAATTAAAAACGCACCATAGACAGGAATATACCAATATTTCTCCTTTGTTACCTTCACATATCTTGGAGACATATGTAGAGGAAGAAGATTCTGATGATGATGAGGAGGAAGGCCCTTTTGGGATTGCATGCCATCCATCAGAGTTACAGATAAAATGTCAGGAAGAGGATGAAGAGGACAACTTCCATGAGCATTTTTACCAAGAAGACTTGTCTACTCCTTATCATAGACAGTCACATAGGGTTTCACGTTCCGAGGACACAAGTCATCTTCCTCCTTCATTGATTCAGGATTTACAAGCCATGTTGGCTGACTACAGGCAGAGGTTTTCACCTACAACTTCTGCTCCAACTGTACCTACTGTCCGGCGGTTACACCTACGCCACCACCACCGACACAAGAGCTTGCCTCACCAAGACACCTTGTAGAGCTAATACCACAAGGAAATCAGGATACTTCATCATCAGATGAAGATGAAAGAGAAGAAGGCAAATTGCCTAATGATAATGTGCCTCGAGATCCTTGGGATGAATATGTAATCCCCATGCCTTCGCCTCCTATACCGCAACCATCTGACTCACCACCTGAGGGTATTGGCGGCTTTCATAATATCATGCAAAGGGCTGCCACGCGGTTTGAACTTCCGGTCACTATTGAGCAGTCTGATTGTTTTCTTCACGACTTTAAAGAAGGGTATAGGAAAATCACCAGGGCTATACCAATTATAGATTTTATCTGGAAGGAAGGCCTTAAGATTATGAAGACGTCTGCCTCTATTCCTGCAATCCTTCCTCGAATCGAAAAAAAATATCGGGCACCACCAGATACTCCATCTTGTCTGGTGGGTCACCCGCGTCCCTATTCTGTAATTTCGCAGGCCGCACAACAGAGGTAAAAAAATCAGTCTACCCCAATCTCAACTCCACCAGATAAAGAGGGCAGACAATTGGATTTGATAGGAAAAAAGTTCACCACCAATGCTGCATCATCCATCAAGGAAGCTAATTCTCTGGCAATTTTGGCACGTTATGACCGCCAGATGTGGTCAGAGTTATCGGAATTCTTAGAGCTGATACCTGAAGATCGCCAGCAGGAAGCACAAAGGATAGTGTTCGAAGGAGAAAGGGCTGCATCAGAAATAATTGACTGCGCCTTATATATTGCAAACACTAACTTTCGGCAGCTAGCAGGAGCTGCTGTTCTCAGACGCCAGGGATGGCTCAGAGCAACCTCTTTTAGACCTGAGGTACAGACTAAAATACTTGATATGACTTAAAATGGTGAATCGCTCTTTCGTAAGCATATAGATGACGCTTTATTGACCATCAAGACAGACACAGACACGGCTAAGTCGCTGGGTACCCTGCAGTATAAGAGAGGATCTTTCAGAGGATCAAGGGGTCGTGGATTTTCCTCGAGGGGAAATTACCACAATCAGCAAAACAGACAATACCAGTCTAAATACAAACAGCCTTATTACCAGTCTTCGTACAGGCAATCCTCTTCAAGCAATTTCTCTCGTCAAGCGATCGAGCAATCAAGGCCGCGACTCAAATCAACGACAATGAGCTTTGTCGGACGCCAGTCGAACCTTCTCCCCTCCCTGTGGGCGCGAAGATCTCAGCCTTTTTCCAACAATGGCAGAACATCACATCAGATCAGTGGGTCCTTGTCCTTGTTCAAAGAGGGCACACTCTGGAGTTCTTAAAGAAACCACCTACGACCCCGCCCAAGGGTCCCCCTTCCCCTTGTCTTCACTTACTGTTCAAAGAAGCTTTAAACATGTTCCGCAAGAATGCAATAGAAAGAGTTCAAGTCTCGCAAAAAGGGAAAGGATTCTACTCTTGATTCTTTCTCATAAGGAAAACATTGGGGGAGGGGCGCCCGATTCTCGACTTGCGCAGACTCAACAAGTTTCTGAAGAAACAGAGTTTTCGGATGGTGACGTTATCAGATGTGTTGAACTGCCTCAACGAAGGGGACTTTATGGCTTCTCTGGACTTGGAAGACTTTTACTTCCATATCTCTATACACCCCAAACATCGCAAATACCTACAATTCACGGTGGCTGGCGTACACTTTCAATTCAAGGTGCTCCCTTTCAGGCTGAAATCGGCACCAAGAATATTCACAAAATTCCTAGCTCCAGTCTCTGCCACACTGAGGTCTCAGGCAATACAAGTCTTCCCATACCTCGACGATTGGCTGCTCAAGGGTCCATCAAAACAGGCCATGAGACAAGCTGTAAAAAGTTGCTTTCATCTATTCTCAAATCTGGGACTTCCTCTCAATGCCAACAAGTCACAGTTGCAACCCCTCCAAGTTCTAACCTTTCTGAGAGCAACACTAGATGCCCAACAATGCAAAGCGTTCTTGTCTCCGGATCGCCAGAACAAGTTACAAAGCCTGGCAAGGTTAATTTCAAGAAAAAAGTCAGTTTCTGTCCGAACATTCGCTTCTCTTCTGGGGATGTGCTCTTCAGCGATCAGTTTAGTCCCACTTGCAAGACTCTGGATGAGACAGCAGCAAGAAGAGCTGCACAGACAATGGCAGCAGGCCGGAGGGTCATTCGACGATTCCATAAAGGTGACCACACGAATGATACAGGCTCTCCACTGGTGGTCAAAAAGAAGCAATCTGTCTCCGGGTCTCACGTTCCTGGCCACTTTCCCAGAGTTTGTCCTGACTATGGACGCATCTATTGGGGATGAGGAGGACACCTCCAAGACCTTCAAATTCAGGGTCGATGGTCTCAACAATATCAGCAAAAACACATCGAGCCATTTTCCTCTCCCTGCAAGCATTCCTTCCGAGAATTGCGAACTCCTCCGTGCTGGTTTGTACGGGCAATACCACCAGCATGTATTACATCAACAAGCAAGGGAGGACGAGGTCTCTTTCCCTATCACAGGAAGCTCAAGAGATGTGGGAGTGGGTTATCAAGCATGGCATAACCCTCAGAGCGGAGCATGTCAAAGGAACTCCAAATTCTCTAGCCGACAACCTCAGCAGATCTCTCGCAGGTTGCCACGAGTGGGAGTTGGAACAAGTACAGGTGAACAGGATCTTCCGAATGTGGGGCACACCAACTCTAGACCTGTTTGCAACGCAACAGAACAGCAAATGCCTTTATTACGCCAGCAGATTTCCTCAACGGGGATCAAGAGGGAATGCCCTGTCCATGCGATGGTCAGGGATTTATGCATACGCTTTTTCCCCGATACCATTAATTCCGAGGGTTCTGCAAAAGATGAAGAGTGAACATTGCAGTCTTATCCTAATTGCTCCTCGCTGGCTGAGGCAGTATTGGTTTCAAGAGTTACTTCTGTTGTCACAGCAACGTCCGATTCGTCTCAATCCAACACTCTCCATGCTGACAAGGGAGAGAGGTCAGATTCTGCATCCGGATCCACAATCGCTTCACTTGCACGCATGGCTCCTGACTTCTTGGAATTCAAAGATCTCAGAATTTCTCAGGACTGTAGAGCTATTCTATCTAAAGCCTGCGCTCAAAGTACTATCAAAACATACCGCATTAAATGCAAGAGCTTCTGTCATTGGTGCGAAACAAATAATGTACATCCACTTCAGGCCCCACCAGAGGATATCCTTCCCTATTTACTATCACTAGCTAAAGCAGGTCTAGTATTCCATCTCGCTGCGATGTCTAGATTCAGAAAGAGTTCTAACAAGCCATCACTCTGTTCTTCGTCACTTATCAAACAATTTCTAAAAGGGCTATTTCGAGCTTTTCTCCAGTTCGACCTCCACCTCCAGAATGGGATCTCAATACAGTTTTATCTCAATTGATGAGGAGACGTTTGATTCTCACTTCAGCCCGGAGGGTTAGTGAAATCCAGGCTTTCACAATTTCGGAAACTTTTCTACATTTTTCTAAGGATTACGTTACTTTGCAAACAAATCCAAAATTCATTCCTAAGGTACCATCTCAATTCCACCTGAACCAATCAGTAAAGCTAAAGACCTTCTTCCCGGATCCAGTAACACCGGCAGAAAAGGCTTTGCACTCTCTTGATGTGAAACCTTGCTTGAAGTTCTACCTTCAAAGAACTAAGGATATAAGAAAATCTAATCAGCTGTTGATCGCTTATGGTCAAGCCACAATGGGACAAGCCGTGACAAAAGCAACGGTAGCCAGATGGTTATCTTCTGTCATACAATTTTGCCATGATAAAGCCAACAAACCTTTGCTCAGAAAGGTGAAAGCACATTCCACCAGAACTATGTCGGCTTCTACAGCCTTATTTGCTGGAGTCTCACTGGAGAACATTTGTCGTGCTGCGACATGGAAAAATGTTCCACGTTCACGAAGCACTACTGCTTACAATCTGCGTCGCAGGATGATGCAGCAGTGGCCCAAGCTGTTCTTTAACATCTCCTTCATTAAGGTTAGACTTTTAATGTTCCTCTTATTGCATTTATGATGTATGAGTATAATCCTATTCACTGTAATGTTTCTGGTGGTCAAATAATGTTTCTTAATATGAAGTATGTTACCTGACTATAATTATTTCATTCAGAAGGTTTCTGCATGTATATGTATTTACATATTCTACTGCTCTATAACCTTCCGGATGTGTGGGGGATATGTAGATTTACACTTTGTCTCCCACCTTCCGCAAACGGCATTATTAGGCTTACTGCTTGCTATTCTGATTCAGGCATGTGAATCTATGAAAGATACCCCAATACTGGATAAGAAAACAAGTTACTTACATGTAACTACAGTTATCCAGTATTGGTTTCTTTCATAGATTCACATGCTCCCACCCTCCTCCGCGGCAGGACAGTTCTCTAATGGGGATACCTGCTTCTCACTTGTACTAGGAAAATCTGAGGAGAACTGCCTCTACTGGGAAGGTTCTAGAGGGTGCTGGCATCTGATTGGTTAGAGCTATTTACAGCTCTTTTTCATGTATGGAGGTAGATAGGCTACTAAGCTTTGGGCCTTTTCGGCATTCTGTCTTTTCAGCCTACTACAATTTTATTCTAAGGCACTACTTTTATATGTATTATTACCGTGGGACTCCTGCCTCTGCAACGGGGAATGATTCATGCATGTGAATATATGAAAGATACCAATACTGGATAACTGTAGTTACAGGTAAGTAACTTGTTTTCTTCTCCTTTATATGATTGCCCTTATAGGACATCTAGAAAGATGATTTTCCAAGACACACTGTGTCATTCATTCTTTTTACCATTACCTTTTACATTAAGATGTTCGTGCTCAGAGTATGTGCCTATCTGGCAGGGTGTACTGTGTTGGAGATCTCCATGATGCTGTAATGTGTGGCAGATGCCTCTTGTCTTCACAGGCTTGGAATGCTTTGGGATGGTTGAGCTGGCTTTTATGGCCTGAAATTGTGCAATGTTCCACATGTCTTTTCATACATCATACAGGACTAGTCTATGGCTTTTGACCATACTTATGCTGCTAGGAGTAATATCAAGAAAAACATTGCTTCACAGGCAGGCTTGCCCTGTGTGGCTTGCCTAATGTGCCACTTCATGTTCTCTGAAGTTACTCGTTGTCTCTGCCCCTGGAGTTGCTCGGTCCATCTTCAGTTTCTAGTGTGCTGTTGGCATGCGTCCTTATTACTTTGCTATATAAATGCTAATTGCCAATAACTGTGACCTGTTCTTGCTGTGTGAGAAGTACGTTAGTGTGCAACGTTTAGCACAGGAGTCACACGCAGTTACAATACTGTGGTTTCCTTTTCTCCAATTTGAAAATATTTTTTCATGTGGCGGTATCCATTCCTTGTACCGGCTTAAAGAGTTGATGGTTTGGATCACTTTTTCACCTGAATGTACACTCCAACAATTTGAAACTAAATTTACGTTTATTAAAGAGTGGGATCATGTATTGCCCGAATATCTAGAATGGCCACATTTTGTGGGTGCCCCATCACAACCTGACCATCCCCTGGGAACATTGATTTTCCGACATGTTTATTTGGGTTACGATAGTGCAATATCCATCCACCTGTCAGATATTTCCACTGTCGCAAGTGCAACCTCATGCCAGAAATGTTCCCAAATCCTGATTATTGACATCAGGATGAGGGAATTCTTAATATAAGGTAAATTATCTCGATCATAATTGACACAGTTGGCAGAGTTTTGGGGAGCTGTGCTCCCATTTCCCATGGTCATATATCACAGTCCTAATGACCATCAAAATTGTAATCTTAGTTTTGTTTAGACATTTACACAATTTGAATATGTGTTGGAGTTCCAAGGATTGTTAGCAAGTAATTGTACTTGTAATAATTGTAGTAATTGACAATTGTAATTGTCAAATGTTCTCATTGATTTACCCTACCGAAACTTAATTACAGCTAACCTGGAATGAGCTGCTATGTCAATTATATTTTTATTGCACTTATATTTCTTTTTCTTGTCACTTCAGAAAAAATGTCATTGCTCTTTAGAAGCGTGATAAGTGTGCATCTCTGCAGATCCTTTTCTTCTCCTTCCATTCACGCCTAAGCAGGAAATTCATAATCTTCAACTTAGTTCACATCCGCCAAACCCAAGCAGAGGGACCTTTGTGTGTATCGTTCTGTAGCTATCTTGATACGTTTAGATTTCGCCATTTAAAGTTCTGATATGTCACTTCACAGTTAAAGAAATGCTTCTTCCAATTCTTTGTTCTTTTTAGGTGGAAGCTGCCTTCAATCCAGAAAGCAGATGTTATGAAATTAGAGCATGCTCAAGCTATCGAAGATATGAGCAAGTCTTCATTTGCTATGGACCTCACGATAACCAGCGGCTGCTACTTGAATACGGATTTGTCGCTGGTCAGAATCCGCACTGCACAGTTTACATCCCTACAGGTGTGAAGGTAGCTTTATTGTGATGACATTGATGTATCTAAATAGTTGTGAACATAACATTTTTTTAAGGTGGTCGAATATTTCCTTTGAGCAGAATAGTCCTGAAGAAGGGCTTGAAACAAATGGGTAGCAGCTTTAATCTTACTTTTTCCGGGAGTAATCCATTGATCGTGCCACCTCTGAAAGGTTGAACTAATGGATCCCTGGGTGCAGACCTTGACCTGTGTGATATCTATTAAAACAGTGAATGTCAGAGTGGCTGTATGTTTAAAACGTTTTATGGATAAGTTGTACATAAGGGTTGCATGTGTACGCATTCAGTGAGGAACCATTCAGTGAAGAATGATACGATTGTTTAAAGAGCAGTGAATATATGAACTTGGAATAACACAGGGTTCTGAGATACTTTACAATAGGATAGGTTAAACTCACATGTCACTGCCTGCCAGTGCTTCTTTGGAGACATTGTGACTAGCGAATGTTCAGGAAGGCGAGTCCATGCCAAGCTTTCCGGAATACCACTGTTTAAATGATTTTCATTTAGATCCATTGTATGCACAAAATCTGAACCTCTTTCATGGCTAGGTCTTCCTGGATGTACAGCAGTAATCTCTTCTTTAGGCTGCTGGAACTGGCATTTCGCAACAGCCCGGTGCCCAGCTTAGCGACCCTTCCATGGGTGCATTTTTGAATGCATGCGATAATGAACCTCATTGTTAAATCTGGAGCAGCCCGGATAATGCCCTGAATTCCAAAATATATGGGGCACTATTTCAGATGAAATTCTGTTGGTGGTAATTGACTAATTTGCCATCTCTACCACTCATGGCTGTGTTATTGAAGTTGCCTGTTACTGCTAGCGTGCATGTAGATGTAGATGTACAGGAATTTATATAGCGCAAATCACCGAGCGGTTTCTAAGCGCTTGCTTAGGGAACCCGTCCTGGTATTTCCCTGTGAGATAACCCCGGCAGGGTATCCACAAGGTGAAAGCCAGGCATCCCACCGTGAGGGGCCGTTGTGGAGATTAAGCAAACTATTGCCCAGAGTCGCAGAGTGTGAACCCGTGGATCGAGTAGGCACTGGAGCGAGAATTGTCGAGTCCATGGACATTTTTTTTAGGACTCAAGACCCCACCGAGCCGGGAATTGAACCCTGGTCCCGGGCTGACCTCTGCTTCCAGGTCTGCCTCCTCTAACCAGTGAGCCGCACTTCTCACGTAGCACTGCTGGTAAGATTGTACCACCAGCAGAACACATATTTTACTTTTGATAATGGGGAAAGCGTGTGCTAATGCATTTAGTACCAGAAATTATTTTGTCGCTAGTTGTAACCCTTGAGTGGTTGCAGAGGAAGGTGTCTTACTACCAGCATAATTTACCACTTACCACCAGTGATAACATGACTGCCTTTTTCTAGATCGAGGTGCCCTTAATGTAAGCTGTTTGTGCAACCAATTAGTGTTTTTTTTGTGGCTTAACTCTACAGTAGTTGTGTTCATTTAGTGTGTGCTGGAACCACTTCTTTCACTGCCAAGGATTCGTGTGAGTGGCACCTTTGTCAGTGACGGCCGGTACGTTTACACACACACGCTCCAAACATTCATGGAGAAGTGTGGCTCAATAGTTAGAGCGGCAGACCCTGATGCAGAGGTCTAGCCCGGGACCAGGGTTCAATTCCCCGCCTCGGCGTGTCTTGGGCTCAAATTTCCACGGACTCGATAATTCTCGCCTCGGTGTGCCTATTCCAATCATGGAGTCCCACTCTGCAACTCTGGGCAATAGCTTGCTTAATCTCCACAACGGCCCCCACAACGCTAAGGATGCCTGGCCTCCACCTTGGAGGTGCCCAGGAGTGGACGCCTCACAGGGAAAGCCAGCATGGGTTCCACAGCGGTATTCGTACAAGCGCCTTGAGACCCTTGCGGGTGAGTAGTGCGCTATACAAGTATCAATTTACATTTTACATTAACATTTCATACATGCACGCACCAAACATTCATACACGCACGCACCAAACAATTAGAAACAAAACCCACTTACCTTCCGCCAGCTCTGCTGCCATTGCATGCTGCGATCAGGGGCCCAATTCACAGAGGGCCTCCTTATTTGTGGCGGAGGCCCCTCAGTCATGATGGGGGGGGGGGGTGCCTGCACTTGTGGGGTGTCCTCCGCATTGCAGTTTCTCATTGCGTAGGTCCCGCTACGACTTCGGGCACTCCCGCAACAACTGCAGACCCCCTCCCCCCCCACCCCCTCTTCCTTCCCCCCCGCAACAACTGCCGAGACTACCCCATGAGTGCAGAGGCCCTATGTGTATATATTTCATGAAATCTTATTATTTTATGCATTGGTACATGGGTCTTGAAGACCAGTGTGGTACATTGTTTATTATACTCAGAGCTGCCTTAATTTAATATACATTGTTCGATATATATGGATGTAGACCCTTCTGGCGATTCATTAGAAAGACATAGATATTTTACCTGCAGTCCACAAATTCTCTTTTGACTGTTGCTTAAAATCCCTTTTTATTTTGCAGATATTCTACTTCAACATTTCCCTAATGCAGATAAACAGAAAAATAAAAAGCTTTCCCTTTTGAAGGAGCATGGCCTTTTATAGTAGGTGAATAATGTATATTGTTTTTATTTTGTTTTCTTTTTAAAGCAACATGTGGGAGAGATTTCACGTGAGCTCTGTGCAGTTTTGCATGGCGATCTCTCTGCACACATAATCCGTTTTAATTCTTGACCAATACATGTTTATTTAACAGCAGATCGCAGATGTAAAAAAAAGAATCAATTTCTTCAACGCTGGTTGGTTAAAAGCAGTTTTATCTCTCATAACTTCTCGCGGTAGACTATATGCTGTCGTTGTGAGCTCTCACTGCCAAACTGGACTGTCACGACAGGTAATTTTTTTGACTACGAAGTACTTGTGCAAACTAATCAAGTAAATGTGAGCCCTTCTCTTGGATGTAGTGCTATCGGCAATTTTTACACGTGGTTACGCTGCCACCTTGTGGACGCTAGTGGAAACAGTTTCTAAAATCCTATGGAGCTTTGGAACGCTGTACAATAATAACCATGGATGTTTGGAGACGACAAAAGATACTATACATCAGCTTAGGGTTTACATTCAACACACAGTTGCTTTACATGTTACATTTATAGAATTTTAGGCTCAACAAGGTTAAAAGAGTTCTCTAGAATCAACCTAAAGTGCCAAAGCCGAGGTTAGAACCCGCTCTCCCTCCTGGTTCCGCAGGTGGACGCCTAGGCCACACGTGCCGAGCAGAATGCGCAGTTTATTCATGAACCACTAACACCTATGTGTCTGTCCTATGTATGTTCTCTGTCTCACCAAGAGCTTCCATTTTATTTAGCTTTCTAGCCAGAGCGGGTGCTTTTGCAGGTTGTCCCTTTTTTTCAGTGCCTTTCGTGTGCACGCTCCATGGTTTTAAGCTGGCTTTAAGGGGGGGTCTAAGCCCCCCCCCCCAGTTTTTTGGGGGGGCCTCGAAAGGGGGCTCTAGGGTGCTCTATTGTCGGGCCTCAAAGGTAGGGTGACGAGACGTCCCGGTTTTTGTTTGGTGTTACTAGTGTGGGTAACATGTCTTGATAGTGAAAGACTGCCAATTTCGTTTTTCACTATTGAATGGCTATCTTGCCCAGAGGATAACAAGGGGAATGCTGTGTTACATGTTTACCTGTATATCTTTCCATAACGGCAAGATAGACATATGGAATCTGGTATCCCTGAACTCAGAATTTAATAACACATCTTTAGTGAAGATGTTTTTTAAATTCTAAGTTTGGAAATAGCACTTTTAGAAAGTGGCTTTTTTCCTGTTCAACCTTTCTGCGTGCCTCTGCTTGGTTGTGTATTGACTGTCTGGTTTGTGAGTAACAGGGGCTGGGGGCGGCTCCAGGAGGCTGGCTCAGTCAGCACAAGACTGAATAGACCCATCTGCATGTAGAGTGGTGGGAGGAGTAGCAACTGGGTCTCAATAGGGCTGTGCCTGCCTGCCACAATGCTGACTCCACCTCCTGCGGCGCGTCTGATGGCCTGCACACAATGCTAGTTATCTTTATTTAGACCACACCCCTACTTGGATAGGCCACAGCCCTTTAAGGGCACCACCAGTTTTTTCCCACTTAGAGCCCTGGTTTTAAGGGCATAATGCTAAGTGCCCACCAGTCTTACTTTGATGGGGATGGTGCAGAAAGGACAGACCCAAGTGTGAGCAAAATGTCGCTTTATTAGGATTGGTATGCAGCTAAACTTCATCAACATAAAAAAAAACAATGAACAACCACTGCCCAACTAATAGAATTGGTCAGCCTGCCCCCTCCCACCGTTAAACCTCCACAACCCCAAACGAAAGCTCCCAACATTGAGAAAGCTCCCCCTTTCATTCACCAGCATCACTATCCTGTTCTCTTTTTGGCATCTCTTCGCCCCCCACACCCCAGCAAGGTCCCACCCTTCCTGCCTTGAGCGCGAGTCCTCTGCTTGTCTCCCACTGAGGAAAATCCCCGAACAGGCGGTTTTGTATCACTCCCCCCACCCCATATTATCTTACTCCATGTGGGAAACAACGGGATGTCACTCCAACACCTGCTTCTGTCACTCTGAAGAGAAAGAAGCTGTCGCCCAACTGCTGCCAAACATATCCACGTGGCTGTTGCTCCAACAGCCCCACCACTAACTACTACCACCTTCTGACTGCCAATTTCTTTCTAATTCCACCCATATATAAAAAAACTAACCCCCCTAAGACCACAACATCAACTCATCTTCCTATTCACTTTACGTCAGGCTTTTTCAATAGCAGTATACCTAACTGCATCACACCATACTTGTCTGGCTACCAGTGCTGGCCAGAAAACACACACCCTGGTCATGGCCTTCCCGTCACTTCATAGCCTTAATCAATGTAAGACCAGATAACTGCACCAAATCCTTTTCTCCACGGTGTATAATTAAGATATTCAGGGCAGAGGCTCACTTTCATCAAATAACTACAGGAGCAGTTGTCCCCATCTAATTCCCCCTTTTCCCCACCAATTAATCTGAAACTCTGTGGAGTTCTTTCCATACGCTGAGATTCTACCTGTTTTGCTGCCACAAACAAGTGACTGACAATCCCTATAGAGAACAGAACCACATACGGTCCTGCGACGCTACCTGAAACGAAGAAAAACTAAGTCAAAAACCCACTTACTGATGTTTACAATATGTCTGATGTACATTAAGCCACAATCTGATAACCAGCTTTCTAACCTTCTACTCTTCCTCAGTAATGAACCTAATTGACTTGCTTCCTATGCCGCTCCAAGTCTGAAAGAATGTGTCCCAAAAGCCTTCACTTTCTCTCACCATTTGACAAGAATTTTTCTCATCACACTTAAACCTGTGATTCTCGCAGTATTTTCCCGTTCTGGAGATATAAACCACCACCCTCCATGCACCTCTGCCAACTTGAAATCCTCCCAGGCCCCACCTGTGCATGCCAACTCCTCAATTTTATATAATAAAATCCCGTCCAGTTGGTATTCCTTCGATTTGTGTAAGGTTAAAACCAGCGTTCTCCCCTTTTATGCCACATCACCGACGTATGGGCCTGATTTAGTTCTCGGCGGATGTGTTACTCCATCACAACGATGATGGATATCCAGTCCGCCGAAATATAAATCCCACAGGATATAATGGGATTTATATTCCAGCTGACGGGTTATCCGTCCACCGAGTTCTTAATCGGGCCCTTAATTCCTTGCTCACTGCTGCACCTCAACCGTTCAGAAACTGAACAGCCCCAAGGAATAACCGTAACATGTTTAATTTGAACAGCCTTGTCTCAAAACCAATAAAGTGATTATCTGTACCAACAACACCAACCGGGACATTGTGATAGATTCCCTTAGGTTCTTCTTACTCACTGTCTCTGTAGCCCATTCTTGTAACATCTTCCTACCTAGCTCACCTGCTGTGGGTTCATAACCCCAAAAGAATTTACCATAGAAACTGATTCCTGTCAGTTTCCCTGAAATTGTTGTGGCTGAAATGCCCTTGTAAATGTTACATACAATGAAGTGCTCTGCATGTTCTTGCCTCCTCTCCATGTCTTACTGGTCCAAACCTTTCCTAGCTGCATCACAAGACCTCCCACGCTTGCCTGTATGCTGACCAGGTAATCAAAACTTAGACTTTGCACCTAACGCTTTGAAAACTTGGGGGTTACTATTGCCTCCTCCAGCAACACTGTCCTCTCATTGATCTTGACCTTTCAAGACTAGTGTGTCTAGTTCAGTACCTAGAAAGACAAGTTTTGTAGTGCTACCTTCAGTTTTCTGTGATGCTAATGGGAACCCCAAATCCGCAGCCACTGGCTGAAAAGTCTGTAAAGCTCTGTCACACTCCCTCGCACCAAGAAACAAAAAATAAATTCTAACATGATATCGCATAAGCCACGGGAAGCACCTTGTCCTCGTATATATGCCTATCAAATTTGATACCCAATAAGGGGACATGCAGTGGGTGCACTGGAAGTAGCTAGGAAGCTGACTTTGTCACATTTTTCCAGTTCAGTACCCACTCCACTCTTCCATACTAATGCCATTGCAGCGTTCACAGGTGCAAATTGTACTGCTGTGTCTTCTTTAGCAATAAAGTTTTTAACTGATGGACCTTTGGCCATGACACGTAATGGATCATTCTGACCTGTGTTAGGGAACACTTCTAGGAAGGATATCATAGGGTCAAGTAACGGCCTTCTGTTACTTTGTCCAACTTTTCTCTCACTGCCTGTGGCATGTCTCTAGCTGATCTACAATTTACTGCTAACCTCCTCTGTTTAGGTCTTTAATAGCCTAGTCAAAAACCTTACGAAATCCCCACTCCAGTAAAACCACAACCTCTCAGTCTTGGTAAAAAAACTAGACACGGAATACAATGTTCCATCTTAATTTTATGTAAAAGGCCTTGCTTCCAGGCTGTTCTTGTCGTCCTCCGCTGCCCCTCGGTTGTCTGTTTCCCAAAACATTGCAATATAGCGTGTTTCCCCCCCAAATTTTGCCATTTAATGCTTGTATCTGCATAGGTTCTGGCCGCAATAACCTCTATTGATCGCCCAACACACTGTTGGGTCGAGCCCCTGCGTCCTCCCCATGGGCATACCCCTCTAAAGGTTGCATGCCCCAGAAAGAGCCGAAACTGATTTTCCAATCCACAGGCAGTGTGGAACACGGGAGGCGTTCAGGTTGGGTAGATCCATTGAAGCCACAATTATTTGTCTGGCTTCACCCTCAATCTGGCTTTAAATTCTTCATCGCAATGCAACTATGCCATGCTCCCAAAATCAATTTGTGCAATCCTAATTGCTCATAAATATTTAAAAATGGATACTGATCACTCTGCATACTTTCCCCAGTATAAAGTTTTCTAAATAAGAAATGCTGATGTCCTTGTATCTCTGTTGGTAGATACTCTAGGTCTGCGTGCTAATTCCCAAGCTACCTCTTTGGACCCATCTTTGGATTGTACCTTTCTGTGTAACAGCTAGTAGACCCCAATGAAGTCCCCCTTCCATATCTTTTCTATTGTTTTGGTAGCCAAGTGTGCACCCATAGCACCAATATCCCCCACATAAAGCAATTGTTTTCAGCCCTTTTCCCATTCCAGGTTTTAGGCCTACCTGAAGGTTTTTAAAGATGAGAGTGCCTGGTTGTTCAGTTGTCCTCCAGACACTTTGGAGTACTTGGATATGCATAGACCGGATGGTGGCGGGTTGTGTACATCACTTCAGGACACTGAACATCGACACTGGCCACAGGTTGCCACAGTGAAGAGGAACATGTGTTAGGGAGGAGATCAGAAAAGATACTTGACTGTATCGAGTGAGGACTGTGTGACCCCATGAACCGGCTGAGAAAGAAATCCACCTCCCCTATCCCGAAGTATGTCATAAATAACATTGAAACACCCTAGACAGACGATGCAGACACAGATATTTCATAGCACAGAAGTCACTTTGCTGGACCCTGAAAAGGAGTTCTGACCAAATGGCAGGATTTAATGAGCTGAATGACCGTGCATGGTGGTGGAAGGAGAACGGACAGCAATAAGTTAAATGAGATTGGAAACTCAACTCTGAGCCCTGCAGAATGATGGATATACATAGAAATAGAACATTGCCATTTAGAATGAGGGAGAACCTTGGCGCTAAACTGACTCTTGTTCATTCAGTTAACTCTTGGCAGAAACTGACTTTGATTTGGCTGGAAGGATGCTGGTCGGATATGGTGGAATAAGACGGAGAAAACGATTCCAATCTATATCTATACTACTATTATAAAGAGAGAACAGAAACCTTTTGGCAAGGTAAACTCGGGAACCACAGCGCCAATCCACACACCCAATACATTGTTGGAATCCTCAGGGTGTGTAGATGGACATAGGTGACATAAAATGAAATGTAAATTAAAAAATAAATTTTTTAAAACAAAGTAGTCCCCTAAAACTAGCACCGGCCGCGACGTAGCACTGACCGCGACCTAGACGTGCGTGATGACGACACGGGGAGGAGCGGTGACGAGTGGCGAGGAGTGGCGGTGAAATCCGGAGTGGGTGGCTCAGGTAAGGCAAAGGCGAGGCGGGAGGCGGGCAGCGGTCTGGGCAATGTCGGGGCGGGCGGGGGCGGCGAGGCGGGAGGCAGGAGGGAGGCGGTCTGGGCAATGTCGGGGCAGGCGGGGGCCCGGCCGGGAGTGCACAGAAGCAAAAAATGCTGCCCCCTTCTGCCCCGGGCAACGCCGAGGCGCGCTGCTGGTGATGAAATAAAACGAGAGTAGATCAGGGAGATTGGTTGACTAGATGTATATTTAATGACTTAGAGCTCTGTAGATACATCGATCCTTCTTGGGACATAGGCGATAGGGAAGTGGGAGTTTGAAGAATTTTGTTGGGCCCTAAAGTTCTAAAACGTTTAACATATTGGCACAGTGGGTGTTTTATTTTACGTCAGTATGGGGCTAAAGGGTTTAACAAAATGAAGAAATTCTAGTAAATGACATTGGTTAATGGGTCAAGCTGGATAACCGTCACATAACTTATTATAATAAATCAGTTGTATGGCATTGTATTGTATCGTTCATGTACTGCCTCATGCCCCTGATCTGGCCTTGAAGCTCTTTCGGGCGAACAATTTAGAAGCTAGTTTGCTAGCTTCTAGCGAACACTTCTTTTCCGCGAATCCTCAGCTGGTGGTTATCGTGTCCCATCCGTCCTCAGCGCTACGAGACCTCCGGGTAGTAATGCGCTTTATAAAACCCCTATTTCATTTCATTTCATTTTCATTGCTTGCTGTACTTGATTGATAGAGCATCTAGAGAAGCTAGTGTGGGAGGAAGTTTGGTGGTGGGCTTGAGGTTGGGCGAGATGCTTAATGTATTATTGCACATGCAGCAGCACTTACACGTAGAGTGCAGTTATGAGGTGCACATACAGTTGCATTTGCTCATGCTGGCTGTACTATTCATTATGAAATTAAGTTGTATATTGTACAAAATTGCAGTGTATGTGTCTGTGTATATACACAGTGGTCTAGATGTAAGGTATTTTGGTGTGGTGCATGAGGTTTGGACGTTTGTACTTGATGGTGACTTTAGCATGGAAGGATGTATAGAGAGGTTGCAAAGATCAGCTCTTGTTGACCATGAGTACATTTTCTGCCAGTGCAGACCTTTGATCAGTGAGCTATGGGTTTGAAGAATGCGGTCTGGAAAGAATTGGAAAGGTAACAGGAAGTTCAAAGGTGCTTCATTGGAGACATGTCTGGCTGCTACATCTATGCCTTTGGTATTTGGGAGAAGCAATTACTTGGAGTTGGGATGAATGGTCCCTCAATCCGACCTTCATGGCATGAGTCATTTGTTTGGTTAATTCCAGGCAATCCTGAGCAATTGTTATCCTTACTGATAGCAAGTACTACAGCTTAGCTGCATGCACTAGTAATTATCGGTGTAATAATGACATTTCCGATTGATGAATGTAGGTTCCTCTGTATGGATGACCTTGGTGGGAATGCACAGGTCTTTCAATGAGGTGCATTTTTCCACAGGCAGCCAATGGGCGCTTCAAGGGCTGAAGTGATGGGAAATAATTGTTTTAGTTGGTAGAGTGGGGCTTCAAGGTATAACCACAGCTGCAGTCTAGATGCACCAGTACATGCTGAAATCCTATATAAATGAGGATGTGGCCTAGAGCTCTCGTTGCAAAGAAGTGGCTTTATTTGATTTACCTTTCGTTCAAGCTGCAATCCATGACCCTGTCTAGATTTCTTTCTTCTGCTGAAATGGTAGGAGATGGTTAATGTTTCTGGGGTCAAATTATGCCCAGTTTCCACAGGTCATGTTCTAGGGTTTGCACTTGAGCTTAAGGTGGCTGTGTTCCACCTATTGATTCACGTGTTGGAGGCATTTGCTTAGGACAGTGATGCCTCCGAACGCAAGGTTTTTGAGTTTGAGGATGTTGTCCACATAGTTGTAACTCGAAGGTACTGTTTTGTTTTTGGGGGGGATCATAGTGGGCTGGATGATTGGATTATGTGTTGCTAAGGTTGTGTGCAGTTTCATCAAGAGCCATAAGCCAGTTTCTAGAGCAAATAGATTATCTTCACTCACTATGGGGAAGTGATAGTTTGATAAGGATGTTATTTGACCTGTTATTTGACCTGTCACGGTTAAGTGCGAATTGATCCAAGGAAATGCTGTGGAGTGATTAGTCAGCCACCTCCTAACAACGGACAGCCTTCAAAAGTTCCTAATCCCTATAGTCAAGATGCCTGCTTGCTGTGTGTTCTTAACTGAGACGTTAATGATGTGATGGGCACAGACCAAGGTAGATTAGTGGAAGAGAGGCAGCAAAGGATCCCGACCAAACCTGTTGCATTCATGGGCGCATTCTATTTTCATGATGCCTGAGAAAGTGAGACACCCGGGTAACTAGGTGTAGTCCTTCTTTTTAGGAGGTTACACTTTTTCTGGGCTGGATAACATTTTTCTCCTAGACTCAGAAATGATTAAATATGAGGCAGCCCATATCTCCCTATAACTTTGTCAGATCACTCTGCAATCTTAATGACATTCAGGGGTAGGCGATAAAGGCCAAAAGAAATTTGAAGGACACACGTGAACGGAAGGCCTAGAAGTCAATAAGCATCTAAAAATGCTGCATGGAGTAGAAAAGGAAAAACTGTAAAACAGTATTTAATCAGAAAACATTATTATTTTTGACCAAAATGGGGCAGAAAGGAGAAGTGAGAGAATGGGCGGGTACATTGATCACACTTGAAGCGGTATACTGGGGCTGGCCCCAGGTATGAGACCCCTGTACTATGGAATACATTAATATTTTGACAAAACTGAGAAGATTTGATTAGTTTGACAGATTTGATAAATTCTTTCGATGCATTCCAAAACTGGTAGATAACCACAGGATATAGCTAAGTTGTGAAATGGTGTATGGCATTATCGAGGTATGAGGATTGTCTCAAGCAGAGAAACTCACATGTGTCCCAGATCACAATGAAAGAAAGAGCACAGGCCATAAACCAAATTCAGCTTGGTAAAAACCCCAGCTTCAAAGGATTCCCTGTGAAAATCTGGCAGAAAGTGGAAGATGATACAAACCTTAGGATTAAATGACGCAAGGCAGGTGGTCTTCTATGCATGGTTCCATTGGATGTCACATGCAAAAGTATCATTATAGTGGATGCAAGTGCGATTGGGTTTTACCTCAAGTCCTGGAGGGTGGCAAAATAATTGTTGAATTTGCTTCCTGATCGTTAACGCATTCTAAAAGAAATTATTCAGTAATCGAGAGGGAGACATTGGCAGCAGTTTGGGCTGTTGAGTATTTTAGGACTTATATTTGGAGCTATAAGATAATACTCCGCACTGATCACAAACCAGTGATGAAATTACTTTTACCGCGGCGGGGGAAAAGGGTAAGGGAGATTGTCCCAGTTGGCTTCTCGTTTGCAAGAATGTCAATACTAAATTGAATACATTCCAGGTTGACACAATATTTAGTCAGATTGTTTGTCTCGATTACCTTTGCAGTGGCAAGATGTAGTTAGAGAACGTGTGCAGATGTTTAGCAAGGAAGGGGCTGTTGCCAGTGCTGATGATGTGATGAAGTATCCTCAAGGAGCAGTGCGAGAGGAAGAATGGTATAGAAGAATGGGGGATTATATTGTTTAGAAAGAGGTTATGATGTTGATTTCAAGTGGTGACAGGAGAGAGTGCAGTGAGTCTTCCTGTACGACCGTTTGTTAAAATATTAGAGGAATTGTCATGGTTGTATAGGATATAGTGATGAGGTAGGGAAAATATGTTCCTTCGGAAAATCTTAAATTTACTTTGTTCAAACAGGCGCATAAAGGATATTTGGGTCAGACTTTGACCAAGAGGAGACTGAGAGAAAATGTTTGGTGGCCTTGCAAGGATGGTGCTGTAGAGAGATGTGTAGATTGTAAAGGAGAGAAAAGGATGAAGGTTCAGAAGCGGGCCATTTTGGGTGGGATATTGGATCCTGGGAAGGTGTGGCACAGTACATGCATGGATTTTATTGGTCCTTTAAGTGGTGTTGCTGTGGAATTAATATTTGCGCTGACTGTGATAGATGCTTATTCAAAATGGTTGATTGTAAAATTTCTCAGGGAGATTACTACCAGAACAACCATAAAGGCTTTGCAGGATATTTTTAAAAACAAGTGATTTCCTTTAAGGCTTATAACAGACAATGGGTCACGAGTGGTGTCGTCAGACACAAAGAGTTTTGTAAAATCTTGGGGCATCCATCATTCTCACACATCCTTGTACAACCCACAGGCAAATGGGATGGTTGAGTGAATCGTTCATATGGTGAAGGGTGCCATTTAGACGGCCTTGAATAGTAGAAAAGATTTGTTTACAATAGTTGTGAATTTGCATAGAGCTTATCGTACCACAAAAAATGGTGTCACAGGAATGATACTGTTCTGATCTTATGAGAGGATGAGAGGAAGAAAGGCTATCACAAAGAAATTTCCAGTTTGAATGCCATCCTTAGTGCAGGGTGAAGGAGTGGTTTCTATTGCTGAAAAAGTGTGGGAAAGTAATATTAAAGTTAGAGATTTGGTGAAGGTAAAATCTGGATGAGTGGAAGGTGTTCTCAGGAGGTTTTGGGAACCATACAAGGTTAGAGATGTGCATTAATTCTTTGTTGTATTAGAAAATGGTGAAGAATAGAACTGAAGAAGAATGACTTTATATTGTCTAGACTGGTGGACCCTGCGATGATGAAAAAAAGAAGCACAGTTGTTTTCTGTTAATGAATGATGAGGTGTTGGGAAGGAGAATGAGTGAATCTGGAAGGGCTCAGAGAGAAGAGAAGTTGTAACAGGAGGAGACAACATGGAACAATTGGTGCTGATGCAGGATGTCACACTGGACATTCATGGGGGAGAAGGAGCACCAAGATTTCGGAGTCCCCCTGAATATTTACTTGAATATGTAAGGTAGTGTTTTTTTCTCCTCAAGATTTGTATCATCGTGTAAAATTACATTACTATGTGGATTTTCGTTTTTATAGTAGTTGAAGTTTGTGTTTTCTTATTTTTCAACTAGTATTTTTTTTTATTTCTGTGGTTACTTGTTTTTATAAAGAAGGTGGATGTGTTCTAACTTGAACTAGCTGTTTTCAGAAAGTTAGAATGTGAATGTTCTTTTAGTGGGGCGTTTCAGAGAAGTAAATTATCTGCTGGCTGCTGTGGGAGCTCCATGAGGGTCCCTGGTAGCCGCCCTAGGGGCCAGCGATCTATGAGCCCGTAGATGTAGATGAGAATGCATCATTCCAAAACAGCTCTTGTAGTAGACATTCAACATACTCATTCAGGGGGCCCTTGTTAATGGGCTCCGCAACTCCCGCTATGTGGATATTGTTTCTGCGGGATCGCGTCTCTAAATCCTTAGCTTTGGCGGCGACCTTTTTAAGTAGTCATTCTGTACACTCTAGTCGTTTAGCCATGGGTGGCTGCGCATTCTCTATCTCCGAAATGCGTTGCTCCGCCGCTTCAAGGCAGGTGTCCTCTTGGTCTAAGAGGCTTCGCACATCATCCAGCCTGGTGACCAGTGTGTCAAGGTGCGTGTCGATGTCCCTGAAGCTGGCCCGCAGCTTCGCCATAATAGCCGCAGCCCTGTCAGACGGAGGAGGCATGATTCGGCTATCCCTGTGGGCCCTCTTTTGGGGGGGCCCGCATCTTCCTTTGGCCTGGGGGACCTGGTGGACTCAAAGGAGATTTGCCGCTGTTTCAGGTCTCCCCTCTCCGTAGTGCAACAGAGACAAGTATTGCGCTTAGGCAGGGCAGTCCGGGTTCTTCAAGCCGGGAGGGGGAGATGGATTTATTTGTTGATACCAACTAAGGGTAATGGTAGCTTTGGGGTTAGTATCATAGAGGAGCGAAGTGGTGTGTCTGAGAAAGGGTTCCCCAGGCACACATCCATGCAGGGCTCTGTGTGGCTGATGTCCCCGCTATTCAGTGATAGGACTGTGCAGCTAAAAATTCCGCTGTGCAGCCGGTGTAGCGTGGGGCAGCCGATCTTCATCTACGCACTTCAAAGGGGGCCCAAGTCCTCAATGCAGTTCAGGCCTCAGTATGCCAAAAGAAGGGGGGGGGCACCAAGAAGAATACAGCCGTAACAGTGCCCCCAACCATGCCTCTCGCTGCAGCTCAGCACCAGGAGCCCATCGGTTTGTTGCTCCAGGGGTCCCACAGCTTGCTGGCATGGTGCACCACTGTCCACAGGCACAGGAGATGCAGCAGCCTGGGTGCTGTAGGCCTCACCAGGACTAAGTCCTTGCCCGCCAGAAGCTCGATGCGGCAGGCACAGGTCGCCAGGGAAGACTCACCTCCACGGCCCGGTACCCGGGATCAGCAGAAGGATCCGCTCTCACTCATTTAGGTCCCCGCGGTACGCAGTGCCACCACAGTATGAAGGGCCAAGGAGACACCTGGGGCATGCCACGCTTCTCGCAGCATCACAGACCGTACCATAATTCAGGCCCAGCCTATCGGGAGCCGGCATGGCAAATGGAGGCTGCCAGAGAGAGCTCACCATCGTGGCCTAGGGCCAGGAGTCAGTAGGAGGGGTCGTGCCTCAGGTCTCCTGCATCCTGGTGGCGATGAGACCGCCCGGTCTGGGCGCGTCGGCCACAGGTATTGTTGCCACCGGCAACCCCGCCATCAGGCTCACCCTCAGCCCCTATCGCCATGGAGCCTCCGAGTGCCGCATCGGGTTGCCGCCATTTGTGCTTACTGCGCAAGGAGGCATGCAAGTAGCCCACCATCAGGCCTCATGGGTCACCAGGGGGTCGGGAGTTCTCTCACTCCACCGCCCATGTGGCGGCTCCAGAGCTTCAGACATCTGATTCCAACAACAAGAACCTTCGACCTATTAGGTGTATTTTACTTAATACCAGGTCAATGGTCTAGCACAAACTTCACTTAGAGTGCCTGATCCAAGTAGAGAATCCGGACCTGGTTTTTCTCATAGAAACCTCGGAAAATGAAAATAATGATCCAGATTGGAACATGGCAAACCCAGTCGGCTATTTTGTCACTAACCTTGATAGAATGGGGGCAAGGGGTGGTGGAATAGTGATAATCTCTCGCTCTTAGTGTACGGTGAGAATCACTCCAGAATCTACCCTAGACGCTGAAGCTATGTCTTTTAGTATAAAATCCAATAACATAGAGCTGTTTCCAGGTCTCTTGATCTACAGTCCCCCCGAGGTCCGAGATCCTCTTTTACGACTTCTCTCCAAACATATATGGAATCATGTCTAGACACCGAATCATTTATGATACTAGGCAATTTTAACTTTCATTTGGAAGCCAACAATAATCCTGACACATTCTCCTTATTAGACAAACTGGGTAGCTTTGGATTGAACCAGATCGTTTTGCGAGCCAACACACCATGCAGGGCACACACTAGATAGCATTTTCACTAATAATTCACTCATAGAAGTCAAGACTGTCTGTCCCTTACCCTGGTCTGATCACTCAGCGGTACATTTTACCATCACGCCAGCAACCTCAAACGGTGGTCGCAGGAACAGACCCTTGGCCGTCGAATATCGCGCCTGGAAGTCAGTTAGTAAAAAGGATCTAACATTAGCACTATGTGAAAGGCCCGTAAATCCTACTGATTCCAACCAAGCTGCAACAGTTTTTCATAACTGGCTTAATAGAGCAGCTAATATTGTGGCACCAGAAGTGACTAAGCATTCTCAAAGGAAATTAGCTTTGTCCCCTTGGTACTCGGCAGAACTTAAACAAGCTAAAATTAAATGCAGGCAAAAGAAACGCATCTGGAGATCAAAATATAGTAGCGTACAAAGGAAAGCTTATTGTGTAGCCTTAGATGAATATAGAACGGCGATTACACTAGCTAAAACAGCTTACTTTACCACCAAAATCCAGGAGGTCACAAATTCCCCAAAAGAATTATTTCAAACGGTCTTGACGCTGATGAAGTGTCCACGGGATGCAATGTTTTCGCTAGACCAAAACTTTATATACAAACTGGCAGGTTTCTTTCAAAGCAAGGTTCAGTCTGTATACAACAACCTTCTAAAATCAGCTAAGGATGTAGGGCGCAATAATCCAGGACAGCCTGAGAACAAGGTCTCTCACTGTGGCTCACTGCAATTTCCACTATTGGGAGAGGAAGAAGTGGCTGACCTGCTGTTAAAGATTAAATCAGGCTCCCCCTTAGATCCCTGTCCACCGCATATATTGCATTTGGTTTTAGGTGAGAAGTATACCACTGTCTTCCTTACTAAACCAAACTATAGCTTCAGGGGTCTTTCCTGCTATCTGGAAAAAAGCTTGTATTCTCCCTCTTCTGAAAAAAAAACCCAAGCTGAATCCTGCAGATGAGAAAAATTACCGTCCCATCTCCTGCTTGCCATTACCTGCCAAGGTTCTTGAGAAACCGGTCCTTGGATGCTTGATTCCGGTCTGGGAAAGACATGGATTGGTAGTTCGGACTGGACTGTTCCCATGAGGCACAGGGTCAGAGCTGATTTGCATATAGCTAGTGTCTAACCCAGGGTTGTGTGGAGTGCAAAAAAACGATGGATTTAGGCCCAGATCCTTGTACTGGGGTGAATGTATGACATTGTTCTACATTCTGTCCATCAACTGTGTTTTTTGCAAGGTTCTTGAGAAGGCTATGAACTCAGAATTAACAACTTATTTAGAGACAAATGATATTCTGGACTCTACTCAACATGGTTTTAGATCATTACACTCTACTGAGTCAGCCCTAATTATGGCAGCAGAGGAAATACGTAAGGTGATGAATGATGGAGAAAGGGCTGCACTGGTCCTGGTCCTGCCTTCGACACCGTAAATCACACAGTACTAGTTCGAAGGATACAGGAAATAGGTATCAATGGTACAGCTCTCGCCCTCCTCACCTTTTTCCTTTCATCCAGGGAACAGGTGATTCTTTGGGATGGCTATCAATCGGAGGAATTCACCCCTCCCACCGGTGGAGTGCCACAGGGTTCGGCCTTGTCCCCCACTCTGTTCAATATATATGTAGCCCCCTTGGCCAGATTGATGAAAAGTTACGGCTTTATGCTGGTGTCATACGCTGATGACACGCAGCTTATAGTGTCTGTAACACAGTCAGTGGATGATACGGCAGCCCAATTTTGCAGCTGCATCTCTGCCTTGATGGCCTGGATGAGTTCCAACTTTTTGAAACTCAACGCAGATAAAACTGAGGTGGTAGTGTTTGGACGGAAAATTTCTGTGTGGAACCAAATATGGTGGCCTACTGCGGCTGGCATCTGTCCGACTCCGGTCAATAAGGCTAGGAACCTGTCTTCTGTTTGACAAGGATCTTACTTGGGCTCCTCAGATAAACCAAGTCTCATCAGCCTGCTTTTTCATGTTAAAGGGCTTGCAGAAGATTCTTCTCTATGAGGAAAACACTGGTAGGAGCCATGGTTCTAGCTAGAATTGACCACTACAATGCCCTATATCTGGGAGCAGGTGCAGCTCAACTCTCCAAACTCCAGTCAATTCAAAACACGGCAGCAAGAGTCCTGCTTAAACTACCTAAACACCATCCTACATCTACCAGTTTAAAACAGCTTCACTGGCTTCCAGTGAGACGACGCATCGGTTTTGAAACACTCTGTCTTGTGCATAAAGCCCTGTTTGGTGATGGAGCGAAGGATGTGCAATCCTTGATTGCTAGATATGTACCATCACGATCTTTAAGAACGTCTTCCTTTGGTTTGGTACAACTTCCAAGGATAAAGAAAGTAAAGGTGTGGAGGGAAAAGTTTTTCCTTCCTAGCATCCAAATTATGGAACTCACTGCCCACACATTTGAGATTCCAACCTAGTAGATCTGTGTTCTGAAAGGAAATTAAAACATGGCTCTTTTCCCAACCCTGAACATGTTGGTCATTGTCTCTGCACTTTCACTCCGCGCCAAGATGCCTCCGCAGTAGTGCGCTCTATAAATACTTTCTGTCAGTCAGTCCGCTTCAGGGACGTGCGGCCAACTCGGTGCACATCCAGGCCACGCCCTCGCCACACTGGGTTGATGAACAGTTCTGGCTCTGGGATGCATAGAAGGGACAGCTCTTAATTCTTTGCTGCCTTCCACCCTGGGTCTGGGTCTGGTTCACTTCCTCTTTATTGTGCACCTCGACCAGCTGGTTGACATCTTTTTGCAGCATGCAGCTGAGTATTGGATAGAGGTCATGTGGAGGTGATTTGATCCACAGGGGATACTACTTTCCTTTCAACACTTCGCTTGGGTTCACACATATCCAATGCCCCTTCACTTATCCCATGCATTCTGTTGTATGTTTACTGTGTGTGGTTGTTTGCAACAAAACAAAAATATTTTAAAGATATATTTTAGGCCAGATTCAGTTTATTTACACGCCCAGCTCATCCGGCTTTGGGTACATATGTCATATGCCAAGGTTTTATATATTAAACTTATAGCTAATTGTGAAATCTCTGAGTAACTAATTGCAATCTACAGTTCTGAACTTTCATGCCAGAAACCAGTATGTTTGCTGTGCTTTTACTATTTTATGTGCACATTTGTGCCAACAGTTTCACTTTATTTACTTCCATTTTGGTTTTCAGCAACCTAACCTTTGGTTTGGATGGTCCTTCGTGGAAGTTCCTAGTGGCTCTCAGGTTGCTTTGCCTAGCAACAGAAGAATTGTAAGTTTTATGTTGTTGTTCATAAAGTTATATTAATCTTGAACTCTTTTTAAATTTTTCATTATCTTGGAGTTGCAAGTACATGCGTTATTTTATGTTAATATAATATATATCATGTACGAGTCATCCGGGGAGTGGCATCTCGGTGCAGAGCTAAAAACACAGGCGAAAGTGAAGCGGCAGAATTAAAAGAGCACTGTCTTAAGTAGGTTTCTAAATTGAGATGTTCACTGCACATTCGGATATGGAGGGGTAGCCTGTTTCAATACAGAGGGCCTAGGTAAGAAAAAGACCTGCTCCCTGTGCAGGTCCTTCTGACCTGTTGGACCATCAACATAGCTTTATCACTTGATATTAAGAAGTCTGGCTGGGCGATAGAAGGTGAGCTTAGAGGCTAGGCAGCTGGGACCTTTAACTATTAAGGAGTGGTGTGTTAAGCAGCAGATTTTTAAAAATAAATCTCTTTTGGACCGGTAACCAATTAAACAAGTGCAGGAGGGGAGAGGATGCCACTTCAGATGGGAGATACAAATGAGATGAGCAGCAATATTTTAAATATATTCTTAGAACACTGGTAATGCAGCTGCAAAGTAAATGTGCCATTTAAAATATCTGTTATTCGATTGGTTGAACGTTCAAAATTCTGTACCATTGCTTCAAAATGTCAGGCATTTTTACGCAGGCTGCGCCTTATTGTAGATGTTTTATAGCAATTTCTGTGCAGGAGCTTGTTTGAGGTGCTCCTTTTTCAGATTGACCTGAAGTGTTTGAACTGCAGCAAGTTTGAAAAACCTCTAAACAAATGAGCACAACAGAGTGTCACATCAGCGCGTCCTGTTGCTATAGCGGCATCTTTGTTTATTAAGCATTGAATACGTCAAAAGGCATTTTATTTTTTGTTTAATGACCGCACAAAGAAGCACACAATATAGTAGTACACACATGCACACATAGACGCGTTGAATTCACATTCAATACGTCAATCGCAATGGGCCGACATGTCTTTATTTGGGAACCATTATTAAACTTTAGACTGATTGAAAACTATTGTAAGAAAACTTTCAGTATCCCCACAGGTCTCGCAGAACCCTCTCCACCCCATGCAGATCTCTACACCTTAATCTCCTTATTCTGAAGTAACTGGGACAATCCATATACCGCAACGGCAAAGTCACACTTGGTTTTATTAACTGGTTCCCAGCTTTTGGAATCGGAATGGGGTTAGCATAGAGTTTTGGTCTTGCTCTCTGCAAAACCCACACATTTTTCCAATTTGCAAGTCTCTTCAGAATGGTGAGCTGAGTGGATTTATTTATTTGAAAAGTTTTATATATACGTGTCATCCGTAAGGGTATCAGAGCGCTGTACAAAGAAGCAAATACGAAGCATGGTAAAGCGTAAATACTAAACATATAGGAAGTTAACATGCACAAATACAACCAACCGTGTTATACATATAAAGTAACAAAATTGCATAGTTGAATGAGAGACCAATATTGTCGACAAGAAATAAAAGTTTGGTAACCCAGTTAGAGGGAACTGGCCAACGTGTTTTGTTTTCCCTCTCCTTTCTGTAGAATAACCTTTCTCAATTGTGAGACAAATTAATTTGTGTATCTAGAGTAACTAATTTTATTGATTAATTAAGAGGGTTGCTAACAGACTATAGTACTGATAACCAGAATTACAGGACTAGCAATGTTCATTCTTGGCAACTCCTACATGACCCCTTCATACCCTACTTATGATGGCCCCATTTGGTTGCCTTCCTACTGAGCTAAATCTTTCACTCTTCACCTTTGTTTGTCTCTTTAACCGCATGCGCGCTACGGGTTTTCCCGCTGTGCGCTGACTTTTGAAAATCGCGCGGTTCGTGACAAAGCCAGCTCGTCATCCGCGCAGCGCAGGTAACGCCCATGACGAGCTGGCTTTGTCATCCGCAGCGAAGGGGTTAAGGTACTTTATTTATGTTCTTCCATGCCCAACTGCGGAAAAGTTTATATAATTGACCAAGAGCGAATGTTTGACAAGGATTTCTTTTTCTCGTCACCTTATTCACTTGATGTCTCTAAGTACATGTTTTGTATTTATGGTTCTAGCTTGTGCTGGAAAAAAGTCCTGCTTGGTGAGAGCATATCAGACAGAAATGAAAAAAAGGCTCTGGAGATTGCAACACAAATATGCATTCAGCTAATTGAAGAGACCTGCACTGCCATTGAGAAGGTAAGGGCTTTGGGATCACAGTATGCTATGACTGTGTCAAGTACTCTGCAAATTGTAAATCTGCTTCTTGCTTTTGGATTTGTGCATTAACTTGACCTCCACATCCGAAATTATGGTGTAAATTTTAGATCTGATTACCTGGGGCCTTTAGAATTAGGAACGAGCTTTTGGGTCAAGATACTGAAGAAGTACATGTTTTGTGTTTATGGTTATCGAAACTAATGAGAGAAGTGGGTTGTACTTGCTTCAGTGCACTTCATGCTGGGGCAGGACCACTCTGACACTTTTCTAATCTGTATTGTATTTTATTGATATCAAAATACAAGAATGTTGAGAAGGTGTATCCCTTCAGTTTAATCCTTATACAAGGTAACATGTTATAAGAACATATGTCCTCCCTTCTTTTTCATCAAATTTACTTCTTAACATTTTATTTTCATAGCATTTGTTGTTTGGGAAGATCAGGAGCTCAGGAGTATACTGATGACAAAGTATATGGGTTCAGCTCCCTCTGCACATCTGTTTTGTTTGACACTAGAATCTGATTATCCCCTGTCCAGTTCTGTATGTACATTTTAACCACATCAAGTACCTTTTCCCCTTTATTACACTTATTAGTTGTAGTCCCATGTTGTACACAACTGTTTGTCTACTATTGTAACCTTGACTTTTCGTTAATGTTCATGTTCATGTTTG
Organism: Lissotriton vulgaris; assembly: GCF_964263255.1. Lineage (NCBI taxonomy): Eukaryota > Metazoa > Chordata > Amphibia > Caudata > Salamandridae > Lissotriton > Lissotriton vulgaris. The sequence goes on along the minus strand of NC_141696.1, from coordinate 1,384,721,541 downwards.
GCATTTCATAACTTTATTGTTCAATTTGTTTAAATTGTTTTCCGGTCTTGCGGTGGAGGATTCCTTTCTCCCTTATGCCTCAGTTATTGGATCACATGCTGGTGGAGAGTGCCTTTGGGCACGTTGTTCTCCTTCTCACTTCTGCTTAGCTCCTCTGGTATCCAAAAACCTCTGTCCTCCCTACCATTTGTGTGTTTCTATTAACACCTGGTATTATTTTCCATTCTTTAAATCTTCATGATCTCAATTTAGCCTTCTGGCAGAGGTTTTCAAACCTTTTTGTTCTAATCCCTCCTAAGAAAAAAAGGTTTTGAACACAGTCCCCCTTTCAAAACTTTATGTCAAGGGTTGGGAGAGCGGGAGAGTCAGCGCTGGGCACAGCACTTATGGTATAATTTATGGGGTACTTTTTTTGTAGCACATAATCCACACCAAACGTAAGACTTATAAATGCATCACACATCAGCAGAAAATGACCAAAAATAGTAATCCCCATAATTGGGATGTTTTGAGCCCTTCACAACCTGCTGTAGTGTAATTCACCTTTCTCTACTATTTATAGCTGCATCCCTGTGAAAAAGGCTGCTTCCTCTGCCTCTTTCACCCCTTCCCCATCATGTCAGGCCATTATTGCCAATCTTGAATCAGGCTCTCTGTCCCTTTCAGAAAATTCTCCAAAGTGATGCCCCCTATTTGCAACAAGAGTGCTCTCAGCCCTACGCTTGCTAGTAAAGTGAGTCCCCAAGCCTCTTTTGTAAAGTAGGACAGTCATCCGTGTAATTCACTGGGTCCCTCACACCTCGGGTCCCAGTGTCACTGCATCTGGTTCACTAAACATTGCTACTGATTTCCAAGCAGGCGATCTTCTCTGCCCTTTGCTAAAAACATGGGATCCCCATTCTTTTGCATTCCACGGCCCGCCATCTCTGCAGCCCAAAAGAAAATGTCTCAGCTGCTTCAATTTCCCCTCCGTTGTGCCATTGCTCCGAGGCCAAAGCAGCACTGGCACAGCAAGTGTGCAAAAGGCCCTAATGCAAACAAAACAAAATGAAAAAACATCCGTCATTGGGATTTAGTTGGCACCTCACACTGGTGATCCATGGTGCCAATGCACTTGCAGCACCAATGAGACCAACAACCCTGCGACGCAAGCTGTCCACTCCACTGGGCCACCACCACTAGGCCTGAGGCCCACAGCAGGCTGTCTCCCCCTTTGTGTGAAAATAAAAAAAAATGTCAAAGCCCATGTCACCCCACCTTTTGTTGGGGACCTTATATTGTTCACTGTGCAGCGAGGGTCATCTGGGCCTTAATGCTAGCAAGGAAAATCTGAAAGTGTGCGGGATCTATGAGACACACATGCCCACTTAAAAAACAAAAAAACCCAGTCCCCATACTTTTGTTAAAGTGCGGAACTTGGGGCCTCTCTGGCTGAGAGTGAAGGGGACACAGGGTCAAGGTCTCCGGTGCAGTAAAGCCAAGAGAGGGACAGAGAGCAAAAGAAAAATGAAGCAGGCCTTGTCAGAAGAGTGTTTGCTACCTGAAAGAAATGTTAATATGTTCAATTGCCTAATCATCACAGGTGAAGGGTTCTTAGGAGCCAATATATATGCTTTAATTGAGCGAGTCACTCTAAGCTTCATAGTGACAAAGATTTGTTGGTTTTGATAGGTAATGCAAGGGTGTTATCAACTGGTTTCTGCAATTCGTCCTATAAATAGACACACATTCAAATGTTGGCACTAGTTAGAATTTGGTTACATAGTACTAAAATATATTCTCATTTTGCTGCAGTCTTCAATTTTAAAATAATTACTTGCATACTTCTTTATTTAAAATGTATATAAAGCGCATAGCTGCCCCAGTGACGGGGCGTCCCAGCGCTAACTTGCAGTGCTTTCTGTCACAGGCTGGGATCTTCTGGCACTATAAATACAGAAGGCACTATTCTCCTCTGCAACGACCAGCATTCAAATCTGTGGCACTCTGGTCACACACACAGACATCTGCAGTGGTCACATTAGCCAATTGAGATTTTATGCATTTTCCCACAGTGGAGTATGAATTGCAATTAGTTTCTGTTTGAAGTGTGAGCTTTATATTTACATGCTTTAACGTAACAAAACAATGAAAAATAATTACAGAATGTCTTTAACCCTGCCACCTCGCTCACCCTCGCCTCTACGGCACTTTGGGGCATTTGCATCAACATAGACAATAGCGATTCTTTAATTGCGATTAGTAAGGAATCTTAATTAAAGAATCGCTATTGCCTATGCATGTAGGAATCGCATACAATTTTGCGATTCCTACAAATTTCTTAATTGCGAGTCGCAATTAAGGAATTGATTTCCCTTCATTTCTATGGGCCCAGAGGCGCATAGGAATGAATGGGAATTGCATGCACAATTTGCGAGTACCCAATAGGTACTCTCAAATTGCGCGTGCAATTTCATTGGTGCAAGGTTTCCAAAAGGATACCCTGTTTCACCCCTAAAATTACAATTTAGCCACATGCTGCGCACACATGTGCCCTAAGGGCATGTGTGTATGCGTAACATGTGACTTTAGTGCATTTTTCAAAAAAATCGAAAATTACCATCAACTTTAGATTGATCGTAATTTGCGATTCCTATTAGCGAAATCACAAAAAAAAAATGTAGAATGCATTGCATTTAAGGAATTGCAATTTGCGATTCCTTAAATGCAATTGCAATTTTAAGTACTCGCAAATTTAGCGATTCCTTAAATAGTGATTTTTGCATTTGGGATGATGCATCCCAAATGAAAAAATACTGGTCGCAAAGGGGCAGATTCTTCGACTCTGTCAATTTGCGACTGTTTTTTAGGATGATGCATGGGGCCCTTAGTCTCATAGTTCCCATGCTTTCCTTATGCAGTTTGAATGCTGCTTGTGAATGAAGACAGTCTGGAAATGCAACAAATAAACAAGAGAGCCCTTCCAGACCATCTTCATTTACAAGTCTTTGCAGAGGGAATTGCGTCCTCACTGGGAATACAGCCACGTACCCCCAGGGAGTCATGCCCCACAGTTTCTAGAACTATATAAAACGCTATAGCAAAGCACCTGTCCCACATATGGACACAAAAGTAAGTACTTTTCTCTATTTTATGGCTAACTGACTTATTCTAAAATAAAATGGCGACTAACGTGTGTGTGGGAATCACGTTACAGAGAGGGCTGCTAGCGGTGTTTGCAAGTATGCAGCATAAGCCCACAGTGTATCACTTTTGCTACTACCCATGGATGCCGACAGTTTGGTTTCTGCTTCATGTCCCACAATCCAAAGGCATACATTAATCTATGTGGGGTGCTTTGTCCCCCTTACATATTCTGCCGTTCGCCTTATCCTATGCTTGCAGGTGTCCCAGATAGCTGTCTATTGCTAGTGAGAATCCCACGTGCAAGTACTCTCTGCCTCACATTTATCTGCAGTGTCTGGGTCCAATTCAGCTGATTATTCAAGCCCCTAGAAGCATTAGTGTTTAGTGCTCACTGATCTTCAGAATTTTGATAAGCCATGACTCACACTCTAGGCTCCGCTTGCTGAAGTAAAGTTCCTACTGCAGAGCTGAATGTTGATGTCTCTCCACTAAGACCCAGAGGGAGGAAGAAAGGTCTTTGATCCTCTGAATACTCTGATGTTTCTGTCTTTGGTTGCAGCTGGCACTGGACGGTTGGGCTCCAAGATTCTGTAGATATTCGCTGTGCTCTGCAACACGCTACTAAGATTTAGAACTTAGGGGTGATGACATGGCATTGGGTTTTGGACTAAGCAGACCTGTTTCCCTCATTTTATCGCTTTAAGTTCACTGTCGCATCTAAAAATGTGATGCTATTGTCTTTAGTCCTCCCTCTTTGAAAGAGAATGGGACATCCTCTTTTCACTGACACTACAGATAGGGGTTATTCAGTGCCTATGTGCTTGAATGTCCATTAGCCGCCACCAGCCATTTTGGAAGTGTATTTCCTTTACTTTCAAGATTATCGCAAAGTTGTGTGACACAATGGCAGCCATCTTGAAAGGATAGAAAATGATTTGTTCATGTTTTCAAGAAGGCCACTAAGTTTCATCATACTATGTTGTGTTAATCAATGTGGCTACAATTTTCAGAGTTTAGAAAATAACATTTCTCTAATTTTAGCATTGCTGCCCCATTGCTCCACTCAACGTGGTAGCCATCTTAAACATATAGCAGATATTTTTTCCCGGAAGCCAGCCACTGCTATAGGGTTTGCCAGTGCCAGCACACTTTTTAAATCTCCCGGCATTGGCAAAACCAATAGTGGCAGCCAGCATAAGGCAGGATATTGGTGGAGAAGCAGGGGGCAAAAGCCAGGACGGTGCCAGAGAGGTAGAGGAGGGAGAGAGAGATATAGCACAAGAACAAGTTGGTGTTGACAACTTGAAGGTAGAGTGGGAGGAGATAAATGGACTGGGTATATGGAGAAGAGAGGGAATGAGCAAAAGCGTGCTCCATGTATGGCGCCGGGAAGCAAGTAAAAGGTAGGATCAGGACTTGCACACCCATGGAAGTCAGAACTGGAAATGAAAGTTTAAAAGTGCAAACAAAAGAACCACAATGCCAACAGTGAAATAATACAACTAATTTGATCAAAAGCAACAGCAAAGAGGAGATGCTCCTGGGGCAGGACTAACACAAAACAAGCATTTGCAATGCAATCGGTCTCGCCTTTGGGCCTTAAATGTATTTAGCTATGCAACACATCATCCTGGGTGCTGAAACATCTACTGTTCTTTAACATGGAGGGAAAGTAAGCACCAAACTGCATGACACGCCAGGTATGGGAACACATGGAGAGAAATATTGCCTTTCAGCTGGAAATGGTATTGTTCAAAGCTTTGTTTTTAAAATAAAAGTAGGGCCTTCATTGGGCATATCACTTAAAATACAGGATTTGAAAAAAGTATTATTGTCTACAGGTGCTCGTGGAGGACAATTTCTATGAACTGGAATCTAGAGAATGCTAAAGGTAATGCAAGTATTTTACTGACCTCTGCTAGTCGTTTTCTATCATGAAAGTTAAATAGATGCAATTGCTAGAAATGTTTTACAAAAGAAAGTCGATCAGCAGAAAGCAATTATCAATCAATCAAAGCATTTGTATAGCTCTCTACTCACTCGTAGGGTCTCAAGGCGCTCAATTCTGGTATTTTACTGACCTCTGCTGGTCGTTTTCTATCAATACAATTAAATAGAGGCACTTGAACAGAAAAAAAAGTCCCTAAGCGGAAGCAGACAATTCCTAGGGCTGATCTCCAGAGCCCACAAAGTACATACACATGTAAGTATATACTAAAGTATATACCAAAGTATATACAAGAGGTCTTGAATGCTCGACCTAAAAAGGGAGGAAAGCCATCAAATCAAGTAGAGGAATGAGATAAACAAGAAAGGCTTCTCAAAACTCACACATGGTGTATTCTATTCTATGCAATCCGGTGTTCATTAGACAGCTAAAGGCTACTGTAGCAAGATACCAAACATGAAAACAAGTTTATCTCGTTAATTCTATTGCACATATTCCTCATCCTAGGGGCTCTTTTTGCTGTATTGGTAACATCACTTCTGGGATTTCAGATGCTCCTTGCACTCCTCGCAAGACTCCCAGGATGCTTTGTGGCACACAAGGCGCAACCCACACCCTGACACTTGCAGCACACCAAATATATAAGCATGGGACATAGTGGAAAATAATATTGTATTGCAGAGGTTTTCCTCCATAGCACACCACTCCTTTCGCCTCCTATCATTTCTAAATACTACATAGTACCCGTCATCATAGATTGCTGAGAAGTGAGTACAAATACCATCTCACGCAGAATGCGATAGTTGAGCATTCAAAGCCTGGGCTCAATTTCAAATCTAAATCTCATTTATGTACATGATTAGTTGCCATTGAAATGCTTGCCAAACAACAAAGTAACACATAGTATACATATTTGTCAGAATGTATATTTTATTGCTGGCTATGCTGTGAACATCTGGCTTCTCTTAATATTTTTAAAGGAAAAAATACAGCGAGCATGAATGAGAGTTTTTGTTTTCTGAATTCCCACTATTCAGCCTTTTACCCATGTACATCAGGGAACCACCCACAACCCTGTATCTTTAAAGGCGCCGGCCTGTTGGGTGAAATCTTGCTCTCTAAGTAGGCAAGCATTCCTTTGCCTCTGCTGTAGACACAAGCAGTGCAATGCAACGCAACATAATACAGTACAATGCAATACATTGACTCCTCATTGGCTTGACTATGACACACAAGCATTCCCAAGCGCGCTGGTCTTGAGACTTTTTGCATGTCGAATGACCCATACGGGAACTGATTTCATTGTAGACTTGTGAGTCCTGGGCAGAAACAGTCCGTTCATGTCAGGCATGTGAGTAACTCTGCACTATCGCTTGTTCTGAGGCACCAGATTACTGAGATCTCCCCTTTTTCGTTCAGGTTAGTTCGCCTCTGCGTGTGGTCATTCCTTCAGCACCTAAAACAACTTCATTGAATTGGAAGTTTATGCCCATCAGTCAGCAACTGTGGTTGGCAGCATTTAGTGGTCTGACACCTACCTAGCTAGTGAAGTCCAGTGGCTGCAAGGACTTAATGTACTAAACCTTCACACAGGCAATATAGCAAGATGCTCGGTGCTGCTCATGGAAGAACTGAATAAGTAAAGACTTAGGGGCATGAGGGCTGTGCTCATCCTGCCCCCATTTCACCCAGGTCCCTGCTCTTCAGCTAGCCTTGAAGTTCATCTTGGACTGTCCCTCAAGAAGATTCCTACCTTTCTGCTGAGCTCCCAGATTAGTAGCTTGAAAAAAGAACATTTCATGGGAAGAGTTGAGGATTTTATAATTCTGTGCTCTTTTCACCATCAATTTAAAGTAGAGACTTCCCTTTCATCAAGCTGAAAAAAAGAGGTTTGTTTCATTGTGGGGAGCTGTTTTCCCAGCCTGTGTAGGAACAGATCGACGTGGATGTTGGCCCTGCTTTATTCATAGAGGTAGGGCCTCATTTACCCCTGGGATGGCCTATACTTTACCTTCATTAATTAGAAAGAAAACAAAATCACTATTATAAGGAGGCATCAATTTGAACACTACTTTGTGAGCAAAGATATCAATCACAATGTACGTCAATGTAATATTTTTATTCATACCTTTCAATGGAACATTTGTTTTCCTTTTACAGATTTCCAATATGAAAAGTGATAATTTGGGTTTGGAGGACCAGCTGGGATTGGTGAAAGCATTGAGATTAGAAGATCTAAGCGTTCTTCAAGGTTCAAGAGAAATTCTGGAGAGTTTGAAGAATGCTACGTACTAAAACTTTGACTTTTTCTAAATTAATGTATTTTAAATGTAACTTAAACTATTGCATTTTTCTATCCCAAACGAAACTACGACATCTGAAGTATGCAGTCTAAACTCTTCTACATTTCAGGTTTTTATCTCTTGTTTAAATATTTATTTTTGTCTCATCTGAAGACAATAAAATGATAAAACAAAAATATTTTTGTACAGAAGCATTTATCAATCAAAATGGAAAATATGCCATCATGAACCAGACTGTTTTCTCATCACACAGTTAGCCCTGACCTTGTGAAAGAGGATACGAGGGCCTACTTTTGACAGAATAGGTTAAACATCTTGTGATTTTCGTTTTTCTTTCTTTGAACAAAGCCAGTATCCAGTGAAATTGGCTTGGTGACCCATAGAAGATTGTGATGGACTTAACACGCATACAGGCAGTACTCAGGACAAACTGGATAATTGACAACTCAAAACATTTTTTTTTAAGCAAAAATACTTGGCTTTGTGAGACACAACCTGCCTGTGAAGAAGCACAGTAATATCTGCTGGTGATATGAGGCTGTGGCTGGGTCATTCCTAACACCGTCTCGAGTGACCACTTTTAGTGGTCACTGGCCACTGGTATACATCAGCCTAATCCTGCCTAGAAAGTTGGACCCCCACCTTGACGCTCTCCGTCAAGAGCTCAGCTGGTATCCGCAGGCCTTCACCTGACTCCCTAAGCATCCTGTTCCTCAATACTAGCTGTCACTCTCTGTGTGAGGGTCAGCAACAAGGACAACGTTTCTGACCATTGTGATCACCACAAACATATTGACATTACATTGATCAGGAAGTTATAAATTCATACATGTCAGCACCCGTCCAGCTTGTCTTGCAAAGCTATTCTAAGACCGTCTGTGTTCAAGAAGCTGAGGATACCGGCTTGGGGACCAGGAAGACAACACAGACAACAAACTGCTACCGGTGATGTAAAGGATGTGAGATTTTGCAATCCCTGTAAAAGAGTTTCAAGCCCTGTTAATTCAGACAAGGCATCCCCTCCTTAAATAGGCACCTTTAACACGATTGGAAATGGTTGATGAATCTATTTTATTTCTTTATGGCAGATGAATAGCAACATGACCAGGGGTAACTCTGGGTTGCACCTGTTGCACATGGCTGATAGCTCTGCCTTTTTTGTTGCCCAAACATATCCAAGAAAGGTATGTTTATACTCAATCTAGCAAGGAGTCTGACGAAAAACCATTGATAGTTCCACATTGGACCTTATTTATGGCACCACATGAGTCCTGAACCCGTTCTCTTACTGTGGCACCAAACGTCAGTTAAGTCTTTCGACCACTAAGTGAAAACCAACTGAAAAATGAATACTTTCAACTACTACGTGTCCCTATAAGATGTATCCTTATCCCACAAGTATTTCCATACCACACACCTCGGCAATACAGCCACCACACCCACCTTTGTTCTGTTCTCTCATCCCTGATTCACAATTTCATGTTATCTTTAATACCCTCTTGAACCTTTACACCCTATCATTACTGTGGAGGTGATACAAGGAAGTTCTGGCATGCTTTATCATCCCCCTACTGATTAAAAAAGCCTTCATCTCCACCTAGTTAAACTACTATAACAGTTTTCTTGGGGTATCCTACCCTTCCAAACAAATTTCTCTGCTGTTCCATCAGAAAAGTGCAGATACCATATCAACTAACCTCGCTGCTAGCATTGTTGAATAATAGTCCACGTGCCAAAACTGCTAACAAGCTTGCTATTTCCAGGGCCAAGTTTGTATATCCCTGGGAGAGATGCTGGACCCGAGGCATGTAACGAAGTATTGTCTTCTGGGACTTGTGACTAATGGCAAACGTTACACAATCTCGAACACCATACCCCACTGCTGTATCCATGGATGGCCACCAGAAATCAGTACATAAGTTACGCTACATTAAACTTATCTCTTTGTCCTTTGTGAGCCACGTCTAACATGGTCCTCAGACTTACTTTCATATCTGCTCATGTTTGTGGTGCCATGCTAAACTGGCATGTTCTTTGCCCTGCTCCATTTTCTGAACCCCTCTTTGTCAATGCATCATCCATCATCGTTCGAACTCTGCACGCCTTCAACTCTTCCTTGTCCTCAGGACCCACTGCTCACTTTCGCATTCTCTTGCCATTGGTGACAAAATAAATATTCTGTCTTGGCAGTTTGGGCAGGACTGTTCCCACGAGGAACAGGGTCAAAACTGATTTGCATATGGCTGGGTCTGAACTTGGGTGGTGAAGTGAGCTAAAGAACGATGATGGATTAAACCCAGATCTGTGATTTGGGGTAAGTGTCTCAAAAGTGTCAGTGCTCCATCTATCATCTCCTTGTGTTTGCTTTGTTTGCTCTAAGTTGGCAAGGTATGCCCAGACGTGGGTCCCTTGCTCACTTTGCTGCTAGATTCAAGCTAGCCTGACTGATGAGGGGTGTTAGCCTGGACCGGCCCCAGGATGCTTGTTCTGGTCCAGGGAAGACCTGGCTTTGTTTCGGGCTGGACTGTTCCCATAAGGAACAGGGTCAAGACTGATTTGCCTATGGCTAGGTCCGAACTGGGGTGGCGAAGTGAGCTAAAGAACTATGATGGGATTAAACCCAGATCTGTGACTGGGGGTAAGTGTCTGAAAAGTTTCAACGCTCCATCCATCATCTCCTTGTGTTTGCTTTGTTTACCCTAAGTCGTCAGGGTATGCCCAGACGTGGGTCCCTTGCTCACTTTGTCACTGGATTCAAGCTAGCCTGGCGGATGGGGGTGTTACCCTAAAACAAGTTCCAGGATGCTTTTTTCTGGGCCATGGAAGAACTGGCTTGACAGTTTGGGCTGGACTGTTCTCATGAGGGACATGGTCAAACTTGATTTGCATATAGCTGTGTCTGAACTTGGGTGGCTAAGTGAGCTAAAGAGTGATGATGGATTAAACCCATATCTGTGACTGGGGATGAGTGTCTGAAAAGTTTCAGTGTTTCGTCCATCATCTCCTTGTGTTTGCAAAATGAATATTGTCATATTTTTACACCACGTACATATGTCGCCTTGTATTGAAATTCCAACTAATATGCTTCCATTTAGCAATTCTTGAGGTCTCCCTTTATTGTTAAGAAATCTACCAGTGGTTTAAAACCAGTGCAGCCATTAAATCCCATGCCCCATGAATACTTTGTAAAATGATTGATACACCACCAACATGCCATTGCTTACTACTTAGTTTCTGTTCTTTGGTAGCTATGCAACATGAACCACCCAAGCACTCTCTGTTGGTATCAGTCACATCTGTATATAACTCTTGCGAGGAGTTTTTCCTGAAGAGATATATATAACCAGCATTGAAGGGTCCAGTTCCTCCCCTTTATTTAAATACAAACAAGCTCGGTGAGCCTAATTGAAAGTATTCTGGGACTGGTAGTCCTTTCAAGTTCATGTCATCACCACAGCGGGCTGCCGTTGTCTTGCAGTCATAAGACACGAGCTGAAACACATGCCAACACTGCCCCCAGTCCCAACGAACACCTTTTTTCCTCCACATCACACTGTTAGAGTCAAAACAGCACGGAACCGCTGATCGGCTTGAAACTTGAAAGGACTACCAGTCCCAGAATATATAACTCTCCAAGGTATGTAGATGTGGAGTTATTTATGGAAAAGGTGTAGAAAATGTTGAGTTTTGCAGCGTGAATCTTTCTGGATTCACTATGCTGTGCATATTCCGCGGTCTTGTGGTTGGGTCCGGATTCGTAGTCTTGTCTTTGTTTTTTTTTTTTTTTTTTTTCGTCGCCCAGGTGGGCGTCGGCGTCACCCCTCCTTGGGTGTATTTCCGGTGACGTCGGCATGCTTCCTGCGGAAGCTCCCACCCTTGGGCGCCATCTTCGGATTCTTTTTTCCGCGGTCGGGTCTGGATCGTTCCCGTTGGGCTCCAGACATTTTTGGAGAAAGTACTAGGAAAAGATTGAAATTGGAGAAGATATCGAAAGAAGAAGACTACGAAAGACTTCGCAGAACACTGACCAGCGAAAGGAAGGAGAAATCGTCGAGGACTTCGACGATCGTCGACGTCCGCGCGTCCAGGGAGGCCTAAACACTCGATGATGGACAACACGCCGTTCAAGTTCTGCCCTAACTGCCACCACAAGTTCGCGCAGAAAGACCAACACCCGGTTTGCAACCTTTGCTTACTGGTAGACCACAGAAACGAGGACTGCAATGCCTGCTCCGCCTTCGCCTCGAAGACCCTTCGTGTGAGGAAGAGCCAGAGGGTAGCGCACGCCACCCTCCAAGGAAAAGCCCTGACGCCATCGCTGTACGAGCTGGGGATGTCCTCGGAGGAAGAGGACAACGCTGCCGCCGAAGACGACAGCTACACGGTCGTAGAGACCGATTACACGAAGACATCTGATAAGGTAGGAGACTCGTCGTTCCCCCAGAGCACGAGAGACTCTGAGTCTCTCAAAAACGAGGGCAAGACCCCGAAAGCGCCGACGCAGAGACACCTGGCGTCCGCGGCTACCCACAGGCCCAGCGGATCCTCTGAGAAGGAGTCCCTGGCGCCGAGAGCTGTTGAGCAGCAGAAGTCGTCGAAGATCGTCCCCGAAAAGGACCGATCGACGTCGAGGAAGAAAGACCCTAAAGCCTCGACGCCGTACAGGGACCCGAAACCCAGTTCGACGTCCAAGTCCTCGACGCCGAAACTCTCACAGCCGAGCCAGGCGCCGAAGAGGGTGGCCGAACAATCCGGCGCGGACAGCGCGGCCGAGATGGAAAAGAAAAAACGCCGAAATGGAAAACATCTTGCAGCGGAAGAAGGATTTCGATGCCAAGATGAGAGCCTTCACGATTCCCCACAAGAACAAGTCACCCATGCTAGAACTGGTTGAGGAGGAAGACGAACACGTCGAGGAACATGACCCTGGCTCCGAAATGGTCGACGACAAGGAAGAGGACGAGAATCCCTACGAAGCTTACAGCTATGAGGAGGAAGAGGACAGCAGGTTGGACGCTGAGTCGGCCAACTCTGACCCGCAGGAGGAGGATTACCTGGATGTCGACACCGAGAGCCCGGAAGAGGCAGTCGACACATACCCCTCGAGACCATCGCCGCCGGACAACATCGGGGCTTACAACTCGGTGATACGGTCTGCGGCAGCAGCTTTCAAGCTCAAGCTCGACGAGGAGAAGCAGAAAGCGGACTTTCTCCTCGAGACATTACTCCCCACGCAAACAAGGAGCCAGTATCTACCGATGCTCGACAGCGTCTTGGCGCAGGGGATGGAGGCATTCAGGGAGCCCGCAACATGCAAGGCAGTCACTCCCAGAACGGAAAAGAAGTATAAACATTCATCAAAGGACCCAGCCTACATTCGAGGCGTGGTCTCAGCTGACTCCATCATCACGGCCACAGCAAGGAAGAGGGCTAACTTGGCCACTACTTCTGGACCACCTCCTGATAAGGAGAGCAAAAGGATGGACTTAGTGGGCAGAAGGATCGAACGGAATGCCGCGACCCAATGGCGCATGGCTAATTCCAATGCCCTCATAAACAGGCACATGTACCAGATCATGGAGGAGCTAGGAAAGCTGGTGAAAGACCTACCCCAGGAGGCCAGGCAGAAGGCAGAGAAACTGGTGGAAGACGGGAAGAATGCGGCAAATTGTTGCCTCAAGACGGCCCTGGATGGAGCAGACACCTTCAGCAGGCTCATGATGATGGGTGTCACAGAAAGAAGACACGCATGGCTCAGAATCTCGGGCTTCAAGCCTGAGGTGCAACACAGCATCTTGAACACTCCGTTCAAAGGCGAGACGCTGTTCGGGACAACAGTTGACGACAAACTCAGTCAGCTAAAGAAAGACAATGAAACTGCACGATCCATGGGAGCTTTGCAGTTCAGAGGCAACAAGAGGGGCACCCAGTCACGGAGGCCCGGCGGAAGAGGTGGAAACCAGCCAGGTACTTCACACCAGGCTTTCCAACAGACGCACCAGGCAGACTCGCAGGCGCAACAGAGTCAACAGAAGCAGTCCTGACAGTACCAGTCAAGGGGCCAGTCCTTTCGAGGGAGAGGAAATGGACGAGGACAGCATAAAAGAGGGGGCCAGCAGCCCGCCTCTAAATGTCTTCAGAGACATCCGTGTGCCCGCCAACAGAAAGGATCCCAGGGGGCAGCACGTACAAAGGGGTCAGGACACAATGGACAACTACCACCAAATAACACCAGTGGGTGGAAGATTAAGATTCTACCTCCAGGAATGGAGAGAGATCACATCAGACAAATGGATACTAAACATCATCCAATTCGGGTACTGCTTAGAATTGGAAGGGAGGCCAACAAGCAGGAGACCAAAGCGAAAGCCACTAGCAAACGAACAGCTACAGCGGCTTCAGGAAGAAGCAAGAGAGCTCCTACAGAAGGAGGCCATAGAACGGGTTCTCTTCAAAGAAAGAAACAAGGGAATATACTCAACGTATTTCCTCGTGCCAAAGGTCGACGAGACAATGAGACCCATTCTGGACCTCAGGTTCCTGAACACATTCATAAGAACACAGAAATTCAAAATGACCTCCCTGCAGGAGGTGCTACCGCAATTGCAGATTGGGTACTTCATGGTCACGATAGACCTCAAGGACGCCTATCTGCACATACCAATGAACGTAAAGCACAAACATATGCTCAGGTTCACAGTCGGAGAAAGCCACTACCAGTTCACAACACTAGCCTTCGGTCTAAAATCAGCACCGAGGGTCTTCACAAAGTGCCTCGCGGCAGTCACAGCGCACCTACGAAGGCAGGGAATGCACGTATATCCTTACCTGGACGACTGGTTAGTGAAAGCAAACTCGTACCAGAAATGCAAGAAAGACGCACATACAGTGACGAGCACGCTGATAAACCTGGGGTTCTCCATCCATTGGAAAAAATCGTCAATGGAGCCGGAACAAGTAAAGATCTTCCTGGGGGCACAGATCAACACCTTACAGGGCAGGGTGTTCCCCAGCGACAAGAGAGCAGGGGCCCTGGTGAGGGAAACTCGCCTCTACCGGAAGGGACAAGCTCGGACAGTGAGGACTGCGAGCAAGATCTTGGGGATGATGGCATCATGCATCCACCTGGTACCAAATGTACGACTTCACATGAGACCCATCCAAGAATGGCTCCAGGATCAATGGTCACAAGCTTCAGGAAGTTGGGAGGATCTAGTGGTTGTGACGCACGCAGTGCAGAAGGAAATGGCATGGTGGACCATGGAGAACATAGCAAAGGGAAAGCCTCTTACACCCCCAACACCAACAATGACCATCACCACAGACGCATCCCTGAAGGGATGGGGCGCTCACATGGAAGAGCTCAAAATGAAGGGTCTGTGGACACCGACAGATGCGACAAAGCACATCAATTATCTAGAATTGAAAACAATCTTCCTGGCACTAAAAGCCTTCCAAACAAGACTGTACAAGCACAGGGTGTTGCTGCAGACAGACATCAACAAGCAGGGTGGAACACAGTCAACAATGCTTTCGAAACTGGCGCAGGAGATATGGAGATGGGCCATCCCCCTCAGGATAGACCTACTGGCCATACACCTACAGGGGAAGGAGAACATTCAGGCAGACTGGCTCAGCAGACAGACATCGGCATCCCACGAGTGGGAGCTCAATACTCAGGAGACGAAGTGGTTGTTCAAGTGGGGAACGCCATCAGTGGACCTGTTTGCAACACGCCAGAATGCCAAATGCCAAAGCTGCGCATCGAGACAACCCGAAGAGGGGTCCCTTGGGAATGCCCTCTGGATAGATTGGTGCGGGACATTTGCTTACGCTTTTCCCCCGATACCACTGATACACAGAGTACTGAGCAAGTGCAGAGCGAGCAACATGACCCTGATACTGGTCGCACCACAGTGGGCCAGACAGACATGGTACTCGCAGATCATGGAGATGGCACAGAGTGCACCCCACAGATTCGGCAGAAGAAAGGACCTGCTCTCCATGCACAACGGAGAAGTACTGCACCCAGAGCCAGAGAGCCTGAGCCTAGTGGCGTGGCTCCTGAGGACATAGAATTCGCACACTTGAGGCTGCCAGAGAGCACCCTCAGGGTCCTTCGGGAGGCACGAAGGCCCAGCACACGGAAGTGCTACGGGGCAAAGTGGAAGAGATTCACAATATGGTGCAGGAAGGAAAGACTTCACAATAAAATGAAGAGGGACTCCACAGTGCTAAAATACCTCACGCACTTACTGGAGAAAAAAACTCAGCTCGTCCTCCTTAAGAGTCCACTTGGCAGCGATAGTCGCCTATACAAGGGGTGAGATGGGCAGGAGTTTCTTCACGTCACAGGTTGTGAAGAGATTCCTGGAAGGAGCGAAGAGGATCGCACCACCCAAGAGGGTGCCGCCACCGGCATGGAACTTGAACATAGTCCTGACGGAACTCATGAAGGAGCCCTTTGAACCACTCCACAAGGCCTCACTAGAAATGCTGACCATGAAGACTGCTTTCTTGGTTGCAATAACGTCCTTACGCCGAGTGAGCGAGCTTCAAGCGCTAACGCTGCAGGAACCATACATACAAATACACAATGACAGGGTTGTGATGAGGACTGACCCACACTTCTTGCCAAAGGTGGTGTCCAAATTCCACATAAACCAGTCCATACAGATACCGAGTTTTTTCCAAAAACCTACAAATAGCGCAGAGCGAGCCCTACACACCTTAGACGCCAGAAGGGCGGTCATGCACTATATCGAGAGGACAAAGGGACACAGGAAGATAAAGCAGTTCTTCGTGTCATTCGCCAACAGTTTCATGGGAAAGGCTGTAACCAAGAACACTATTGCACGATGGATCGCACAAACAATCCAACTCTGCCACAAACGGGCAGGGCAAGAACTAGCAGAGGGGCCACGCGCCCACTCCACTAGGAAAAAAGGTGCTACAATAGCCTTCCTGGCTAATACACCCATACAAGACATATGCCTGGCGGCAACATGGGCTTCGGTGCACACATTCACGAAGCACTACTGCGTGGATGTTCAGATGAACAAAGAAGCACAAGTCGGACAAAGGGTGCTCCAGCACATATTCAAAAACCAAAGCTCATCTTCCACCCAGCCGCCACAGAAATGAGAAACCGCTACAAAATCTATGCACAGCATAGTGAATCCAGAAAGATTCACGCTGCAAAATGAATAGTTTCTTACCTGTCGGTGTAGTTTTGCAGCTTGATGATCTTTCTAGATTCACTAGCGAACCCACCCACCTCCGCCAGAAAGATGAGGCTGGAGAGGAAAGAGGTGGTAAAAAAAAAAGGAGTAGAAAGAACTTTATGTACAAAGCGGTTAATAATAATTTTCACCTACATAGAACATTGCCATCACTTCGGAGACGAAAGAAACACGGAAAAAAGAATCCGAAGATGGCGCCCAAGGGTGGGAGCTTCCGCAGGAAGCATGCCGACGTCACCGGAAATACACCCAAGGAGGGGTGACGCCGACGAGAAAAAAAAACAAAGAAAAGACTACGAATCCGGACCCAACCACAAGACCGCGGAATATGCACAGCATAGTGAATCCAGAAAGATCATCAAGCTGCAAAACTACACCGACAGGTAAGAAACTATTCGATCCTGAACTTGATATTCCCAGCCAACACCTTTGGCGTTTGAAACAGGGAAACACAGGATATAGGCGAGGAATCGGAAGGTTTGATGATGAGAGGACGGAGGCTCACACAAGAGGAACAGAGCAAGCTACCATTGGAGACACGAGGGATGAGCCAGAAGACTTTGGGCCTGAGAAGGGCTGCAAGCTAGAGCCCACGAAGGGGCACACTTATAACAGGCACTGAGGGGCACTCAGGTTAACCATGCTTAAATTCATTTGCTGGGGCCCTCCTGCACTCATTCTTGGTAAAACCCTCTATCGGTTAAAGAAGAAGGAAG
Organism: Lissotriton vulgaris; assembly: GCF_964263255.1. NCBI lineage: Eukaryota > Metazoa > Chordata > Amphibia > Caudata > Salamandridae > Lissotriton > Lissotriton vulgaris. The sequence continues at coordinate 1,384,704,206 of NC_141696.1, read as the reverse complement.
AGAAGATGAAAATCCATCAACAAGGGAGAAAGCGGGAGCCTGCAAGAGTGATGTAAAGGGGCAGGGAGCGCCTGACAATAAATTAAAGAGGCCTGGGTTGAATCCTGGACTACGCAGCATTGGTATTCAGCATGGGGACATTTAATAGCGCCAGCTGCTGTCTTTTGAGCAGTGCTTAGGGCACCAGCACTCTTTATGTTACAAATTAAACACTGCAGGTAAAGGGAGTGAACAGGGTAGGGACAGAATGTCAGTATAGGTGGGACTGATCGCCTGATTTAGAGAAAGATAGATCTGGGAGTGACGCCACCATTGCTGAGGTGGACCTGGAGGGGTGAGGGGATCAGGCTGGGCAGTTTTGAGAATTTTTGGAAACTTGATGGGAATCCTGAGATGCATTTCTGGCGAAGAGGAATAGGCTGGCGCAGCTTAGGTGACCATAACAGTGACACAGGATGCAGAGGTGCAAGTGATAATGCAGGATGTAAATACAACAGTAGCGTCTTTTGAGAGTAGTGGCTCTGGGATGAGGGTGGTAAGTAAGACACAATGGCCTTGTCAAAAGAAATGAATACAGGGCTCAATGATTCAGGGAGGGGGACATCCCTAGAGCCCTGGATGCTTTATAAGGGAGTGCAAGAGCATTGGTCCTGCATAGACTACAAAGCACTTAAGAAAAGATATGGGCCAGTGGATGTGAAGACGTTTTCAAGAAACTGCAATAGAGACATGATGCAGAAAAGATTTGAAGATAGGTGTAAGGAAGGTGGTCAGGACAAAGATTGACACCTTCACATCGCCATAGCATTTATTCGAGAAAATCCCAGAGAGTAGTGTAGCACTCTTGAAGTATCTCAATGCCCTTTATTCGTCTGAAAAAGCTTTCAGTGGGAAAACATTGCCACTCCAGGAGGCTGGAGTTTCGGGCTAGGAGTTTTGTGGACCCGAACAATTCCAATGTGCTCCGTGCACATGGTCTGTTGGCTTGCATTACCATATACGCTTTTTCCAGGGTTTCCCACCCCACTAGTAGTAGCCGACAGGTCAAAGACAGTGATGTCAGTGCACTAAACTTTAACAAAGGAGCACACTGGTGTTCTTTGTATACGTTTCGGCATGGCTGTGGGGAACTCTGGGGAAGACACATGCTTTGCAATGTTTCGCAGGGCAGTGCTCTGGGGATGTGAACACATGGCCGGTTTTAGGACTGTGCAATAACATATGATTTAAAAGCACCTGATGCAGAGTACCTTGTGCGTCCAGCTTTCAGGCAGCAATAAAAATGTGATGGTAACTCTTGTGATTAATGATTCCTGCTAGAGAGATTGATCAGAGTTTTGTATATTGGACGTTTTGACTCACCATGCAATAGCATAGAGGGTTAATATGCCTGTTGCAAAGAACTGATCTGTATTTTATATGGATATCTGAGTGGATTAGTAAAGCCAGCCTTTACCAGTGCTTTAAAACAAATGAAATGTATTTGAGAGAGGGGTTATGAACAGATGAGGGGCGCTTTTACCGGATGACAATCTGGGAATCCGAGGAGGACTCCCAGGTTGGTGGCACCCAACGATTTTGGGTGCCACCAGCGCTAAAGCCGGACCTGTGTGGGTAGGGGAAGGGGTATTGGGAACAGCTTGCTGAGAAAGTGCCAACACTAAAATTAAACCAAAGGCAATGGAGTAATGGTGTTGGCTCTGTCCTAAAAGAATACTGAAAGACTTATCTAAAGATTGGAACAGTCCAATAATCGCTCTAGTTTTAAAAGTAGGGGGAAGTGCTAGGAGTTTTCTCCTAATGTGTCAGGTACACTTTCAGTAGTTTACGAATTACCTTAACCTCTGCATACCTTTAAAACAACCTAGCTCACAAGAGTATATATTGACACTCCAAATACGTTGCATAAAATATACAGGACCTTTACTTTTGTTGTCACAACACATGCCCCAATACTTTTTTGCCTGATGTTACAATTGCACTCATCATTACTCTTATATCTTGAGATATGGTCTGTATATCTGGTCAGCTAATTTTTTTGCGAAAAACCAGTTAAGTCTGCTTTCGGTCACTGGCCTTGCTTGCAGATCCTTTCCAAATGGATGCCCCATCCGGCTGACTATGAGAACATAGGACCCAGGAAGTGCAACTTTAAACAAGGAGCAGGTCAAGTTTCAGTAACATTCCAAGACTCTCTTAATGGGGTTTGATACCAAAGACCATGGTGTGTCCAATCTGAGGAAATAAATTGCCCAAGTCTAGCTTAGGCAGTGATTTATGTTTATGATGCCGCCATATATCTTCTACATTTCAGGATAAGTCTCCAATGACCATCCATCTCTGTAACACAGTTTCTTCTTCGCTCTTCCTCATTCCCATTCAAGTTCATCTTCACGAGGAGGCACACTAAAATCCAGTGGTCAACTTAAACGATCTATAGGTTCTAAACAGTCAGCGGGTATTGCTATTATAGATTAGAGGGTTCCTTCCCAGGTCCATTTTTTGTCTAGCTCGTCCAGTACAGGGTTTTTTCATTTTATTCTGGGGCTTGTAGACACGATTTTGTAATAGGATGAACAAGCCTACAAATCCTGAATGCACTTGGACTGGGTGACGGACTCGCACATGAACTTGGGAGTCAGTAGAGTCCATTTATTCTCAGCATATGGGCCAGATGTTTTCCCCACAAAACCCTTTAATCACAGAAAATAGCACAACAAAAATGGCATGTCACAATCCGATGCTATTTATGAAATATATTCTTAAATAACACACACCACCATTCTGCTGTTCATTTTAATTCTTCTTTTTGGATACAATGTCCTCCAAACAGAATGAGAGTTCAACAGGAGGAACAAAAATCAAAAAATCTATATATTTATTTTAAAGTTTTCATCAATCAGACCTATTGATTCCTTACATACATGCATTCAATCAATCATTTGTGATTTATTGCCTTAATGTGTCAGTTAATTATTGGCAGTGATGATTTCACATTGCCAAGATTTGCTATTTCCTTCCTTGATGATAGCATTTTTATTTTCTGTCATACACTGTCCTCCTTCCCAATATTAAAATCTATCATAAATAGCATGGACTGCTGTACTGTAAAAGAAAATGACTGGCTGACAATGACACACACAAGGTCCTGAAAGGTACTGATATTATTAGAGACAGTGGACAGGTACAGGCCCGTACATATACAATTTTAGCACCCCAGGCCAGGATATTTTGAGACAAGAGGTTATCAATTTTTTACAGACAATTATATTTTTGGGGATTCCCTTTTCAATAAAACTGTGTAGGTATACTGTGGCCACTAATGAGCCAGGAGTACACTGAGAAAAGCAAATAAGGAATCTTATGACATTTGCTGATATGTTGCATGAAAGCTTATTTCGATCATATAAAAATGTGATACACATGCAGTTTTTCAGTGAGAAATAATCATGTTTGATTATAAGATCCCTGCTATAGGGTAGCTCAAATTTCAGTTTTATACTTATTTGTGGGCATGTGCTAAAAAAAGAAGGAAGCTTTGAAAAACTTGATGTAATCCAATGGCAATGGATAATTGTTTAGAATCAGTGCATGGGTCGTTCTGGATATCCGCAGACTACATGGCAGTGCAATTGACATATGTGAACATTTAAACCTCAATGGGCTACACTTAGGGGCAGATTAAGATAGCGTTTTTTCCGCATCCTCCGGGCCGGCGGAAGCCACCGCCGGCCGGGAGGATACGGAAAAAACGCAACGGGCTCACCAAAGACCCACCGCCACATTAGGATGGCTGGTGGGTCCTGGTTTCCGTCCGCAGCTTTTCCGCTGTGGTTGGCTTACAACCGCGGCGGAAAAGCCCTAATATGGTGGCGGTGTCTCTCAGACACTGCCAGCCATATTAGGATGCCCAACAAGAAATGCTTTTCCACGGCGGGTTTTCCGTCGTGGAAAAGCATACAGAGCTTCACTGCGGGGGCCCGTTGCGGGCCCCCTGGGTGAAGGGGGGGGGGGGGGGGTGGGGGGTGCACATGGGGGGTACCTATGGTACCCCCCTGCATTTGTATGCAGTAATCGGCAGGCACCGCGCGGTGCCTGCCTCTTTCTGCATACAAATGCAATGTATGCATTTTTAACATTGAGGCAGGTGCAGCTTGAAGCCGCACATGCCGCAATGTTAAAAATAGAGGATGTGACCACCAGGGTGGCAGTCACATCCTAATTGGACAGGAGGGAACTCCGCAGGCCATGCGGAGGTTCCCTCCTCCTCGATGGTCGCGGACGGACTCAAGTCCCGCCGCGATCATAATGAGCGCCTAAGTTTCTGGAGTAAAAGAAGAACTACTGCTCCTGGCCCAGTGGTGGTCGGTCTCTCCCTCCCCCAATATAGAAGCCTGGCCTGTTGAGTGTGCAATTTTGTGCTGAAAGTACTTCCATGAATACTTTCAGGAAAAAGATTGATGGCTGGGCCTGGCTTGTCAGTTTGATCATAGAGCAATCAGTACAAAGAACCTTAATAACGGGCATGCACATACCTTTTTATATGCATATTTTTGAAAAGCAAAACTTTCTCACCATTGTTATTTTTTGTTCTTTGGTGGAAATGCTCCACTAGAAATCCCCTACTTTCATATTGAAAACATGTATGGAATTAACAATGTGGAACGATGCAATCAATCTATACATCAACCTCTCATAATGTTCTTAACAATGTAAGATTATACATTACCCGGCAATTTTCTCTCTCGTTTTGTATTTTTTTTTCTATTGCTGGGTTTTCTGTACTCAATATTCTAGGATCTAAGACACGTGCTTCATTACCCTGTTTAAGACTTTATGTACATGGTGCATTTTTATGATTCTTTCTCTTCTATTTTCTGTGACAGCTGAAACATGTTTCGCTTAGAAGTATTTACATCCTAGAATCATTTTTCAAAGGATTTTGTTGTTCATTCAGAGTATAATCATGTATCTGTATTTAAAAAAAATATGACTCCAGTTCTATTCTTTGAAAATATCCAATTATATGGTGGTTGCTTTATTTACATTTCCCAGACACTTCGGCTTCTTACATTATGACAATATATGTAATCCATGATACAGTTACCACCCCTTCCAAATCTTAATCCATCTCTTGGGGCAGCCTCTTTTGTCATATATCTGTTTTTGGCCATTGTGCAAAAGTTCATGTCCTCTTTCCAACTCATGAAGTCTGGTCCCCTTCCTGGCCCCCGCCCCCTCATTTCTGGAAATGTTTCCTTTCTCCACCGCCCACCCTAGATTTATCCACAACCTCGAGAATTTTCGAACTTCATCTTCTCTCAAGAGATTTATCTGAAAGAAACACGTTAGTATTAGATTCCTTACCTTAGAATATCCCCAGGCGTCAGTCTGGATCCGGAAACTTTTGCGTAGCAGTACCCCTGCGCGTCGGTAGGCGTCGTCTGCAGGCGTTCCCGGCGGCTCCGCGTCCGTCGTTGGCGTCGTGCGCTGTGATGATGTCGCTGGAGTATATAGACGCCGCCTCCGCGCGCTGACGTCAGTTCTTCTTTTTTCCGCGCCAGTTAGCGCAGATCCGAAGAGCAGTACTCCGGTCTTTTGACCAAAGTTTTTTGATAACTTGTTATCTTCTTTCGGTGCCGGTAGGATGCCCGGTTTTAAGAACTGTGATGACTGCGACCGCACTATGTCGGTCACGGACCATCACCGACTCTGCCTCCGGTGCCTGGGCCCCGACCACGACGTGGACTCTTGTGTCGATTGCCGGGCCTTGACGAGTAAAGCTAGGCGGGAGCGGTCCCGCAAGCTACTCGAGCTGCGGGTGTCGGCCCCGCGTCGAGAGCGGTCCCGGTCCGGCCGGAGGTCGAGGGAGCGGTCGCGGAGCCGCCACGAACGCTCCGGAAGTCGTCACCATTCATCTGGCTCCTCAGGTAGGAAACACAAGAAGTCGGGGCGTCGTCATCGTACCCCCGACTCCCCCCGATGCTCGCGCGATGCGGCCGGGGGTTCGGGTGGCCCAACCCCAGCGGCTCCGCTTGAGTCGCCGGCGCGGCCTGCTCCATACCCTACGGTCCCTGGGCAAGGCGCGACGCCCGAGGAGATAGAAGAGTTCCTCATAGCCATGAGGAAACTGGCTCCTCCGACGGGGCCTTCGGCGCCTTCGGGCCCTGTGGCCCCGTCCGGAGGCCCTAGCGGGTCGGGTGATCCTGCCTCGACGCCGTCGGGTGCTCCGGCACCGGCGTCGCCGACGGCTCCGGTCCCGGCGCCGCAGGGGCCTTCAGGATCGACGCCGTCTGGCCAACCGGCCGCTCCGGCACCGCTTCCATCGGGGCTGCCCCCGACGCCGACCCCGCACGACGCCGGTTCTCCGGCGCCGGCGCCGGGCTGCGCCGCCCCCGTTCCCTCTCCGATTCCGGTCCCGGAGCCGAACCGGCGTCGCCCGACGCCGGGTCCAGCGCCGATGGGGTCTGTGAACCCCGAGGAGCCGGTCTACCTGGTTGACCCCGATTATGATGAGGAGGTAGATTACGGAGAGGAATGGGAGGGGTATGAGGAACCTCTGTCACGTGAGTGTCAGTACAATGTGGACTGGACAGGTGATTTGGGTGACGCCAGTGGTCTAGATGACTCCCCTAACCCTGGCTTTGTCTCGCCTCCTACCGTGGCTACGGAGGAGGGGGCTGCTTATTCAGTGGTGTTGATGAGGGCTGCCAAGGCCTTAAACCTTGAGCTCCCCGTCGCGGCCGTGAGGACTAACATCCTCACCGAGGTCCTCAAACCGCAGTCATGCCCACAGGAGCCACTGTTGCCGTTCAACGAGGCCTTATCTGACGTTCTTTTGGGCACGTGGTCCAGGCCCGCTTCAGGTTCGCCTGTTGATAGGAACGTGGCCAGACGCCACCGTCCGTGTCCGGATGACCCCAAGTTCCTGTCCACCCATCCCACCCCTGAGAGTCTGGTGATCCAGGCCTCAACTTCCCAGACCGCATTCCCGTCGGCCCCGCCCGACCGGGAATCTAAGAGGTACGACCAGTATGGCAAAAAGGTCTTCTCGTCCCTGAGTCTGGGACTGCGGTCTTGCAACACCGCATGCCTCTTGGGCCGCTACACCCACTCTCTGTGGGATACGGTCGCGGATCTGCTGCCTGAATGCCCGCCGGAGGTACGGGCTAAGCTCGGCAAGGCTATGATTGAAGGCCGAGACGCAGCGAAATACTCCATCAGGTGTGGTCTTGATACGACCGACTCACTGGGCAGAACGATGTCCACGACGGTGGCGATTCGTCGCCACGCCTGGCTGAGATCCGCCAACTTCTCGGCAGATGTCCAGAATGCTTTGATGGACATGTCGTTTGATGGCAGTCGCCTGTTTGGCGACAAAGCGGACCACGCGCTGGAGCGCTTCAAGGACTCCAGGGTCACGGCCAAGTCCTTGGGTCTCTCGACCCAGCGCCAGCAAACGGGTTCGTTTCGCTCCTTTCGTGGCCAAGGAAGGGGCGGTCCCACACGTGCTGCCAGCCACGCGCCGCAACAAACTTATCAACGCGGTGGCGGCCGTGGAAACCGCCGTGGTGGCGGTCGGGGACAACGGCGGGGTCAGGCCACACCTCCCCCCGCAGCATCCGCCACTAAATCCTCCTAGTCCGTGCTTTCAGGCCCATGTGACGCCAGTGGGGGGCAGGGTTCGCCATCACCACTCCCACTGGCGCACGATAACATCGGACAGGTGGGTGCTGCAGATCGTCCGAAGGGGCTACTCCCTCCCCTTCGACACCACTCCTCCAGCCATGCCACCGCAGAACCACCGTGTGTCGGGGGACCACTTGGCACGTCTGAAGGAGGAAGTTACGGCCCTCTTGGCCAAGGGGGCCATCGAGCGCAGAAGTAGGACGTGGTTCCTATTCCCACTACTTTCTGGTACCCAAGAAGGACAAAGGGGGCCTACGTCCTATCTTGGATCTAAGGAACGTCAACGGCTTCCTCCGGAAGGAGAAGTTCAAGATGTTGACATTGGCTCAGGTCTTGGCTGCTCTAGACCCGCAAGACTGGATGGTAGCGTTGGATTTGCAGGATGCTTATTTTCACATCCCCGTCCTGCCGGCCCACCGGCGTTACCTGCGGTTCACGGTAGGCCAGGAGCATTTTCAGTTTATCGTGCTCCCCTTTGGCCTTACAAGCGCCCCATGGGTGTTCACGAAAGTGATGGCGGTGGTCGCAGCCCCATCTGCGCAGGTTAGGGGTTTCAGTCTTCCCCTATCTAGACGACTGGTTGTTGAAGGCGGGCTCGCCCCAGACAGTCGTCCACCACCTTCAGATGACTGCAGACCTCCTGCACGATCTGGGTTTTCCATCAATGTGCCGAAATCACACCTGTGTCCCTCGCAAAAGCTCCTTTTCATCGGAGCGGTTCTCGACTCGGCGCAGTTTCGGGTTTATCCTTCGGAACGGCGAGTCCGGGATATTCAGGCTTTGATTCCCATCTTCCAGCCGTTATCCCGGGTTTCGGTCAGGTTGACGCTGCGGCTGCTGGGGCTGATGGCTTCCTGAATCCTTCTGGTGCATCACGCCCGGTGGCGGATGCGGGCTCTGCAGTGGGACCTGAAGTTTCAGTGGGCCCAGCATCAGGGCAACTTGTCCGACCATGTCTTGATCTCGGAGGGCACTGCGAACCAACTGCAGTGGTGGCTTACGGACCGCGATTGGGTCAGGGGCAGATCCCTCTCCCTTCCCCAACCGGAGCACGTTGTTGTGACGGACGCGTCCCTCCAGGGCTGGGGAGGCCACTTGGGAGAGGCAGAGATCCGAGGCATCTGGTCTCCGGCGGAGTCCCGGCTCCATATAAACCTGTTGGAGCTGCGGGCGATTTGTCTAGCACTGAAGGCATTCCTCCCCTTTGTCAGCGGGAGTGCAGTGCAGGTGTTCACAGACAACACCACCGCCATGTGGTACTGCAACAAACAAGGCGGGGTGGGGTCGTGGACCCTTTGCCAAGAGGCCCTGCGCCTCTGGCAATGGCTGGAACGTCAGGGCGTGACTCTGATGGTTCAACACCTGGCAGGTTCTCTGAACGCCAGGGCGGACGAACTCAGCCGTCGGTGCTCGATGGATCACGAATGGCGTCTGAACTCTGACGTGGTGCAAGGCCTCTTTCTGCGATGGGGAGAGCCTTGGTTAGATCTATTCGCCACCGAAGAGAACGCGCAATGTCATCAGTTCTGCGCGTTGGAGTTTCCAAGACGGCACTCGCACGGCGACGCCTTTCGGCGCGAGTGGAGTTGCGGTCTGTTATACGCCTTTCCGCCTATACCACTTCTGCCCAGAGTGCTGAAGAAGATCAGGCGCGACCGGGCCCAAGTCATCCTTGTGGCTCCGGACTGGGCTCGAAGGTACTGGTATCCCGAGCTACTCAGCATGCCCCGATCCGCCTGCCTCTTCAGGAGGACCTTCTGTCGCAGCAGCAGGGGACGGTCCTCCACCCGAACCTGTCCAGCCTCCACCTCCATGCGTGGAGATTGAGCGGCGACAGTTGAGGCCATTTGACTTGCCTCCTGAAGTTTGTGATGTGATTCTGGCAGCCAGGCGTTCCTCCACAAAGTCAGTATACGCCTGCCGGTGGAACAAATTTGTGGCATGGTGCACAGCAAAGGCTGTGGATCCCCTTTCTGCCCCTCTTTCCGAGGTTCTCCTCTTTCTTCTCTCTCTTGCCCAGCAGGGCTCTGCTCTGGGCACTATTAGGGGCTACCTTTCTGCCCTTTCGGCCTTTCTAAGGCTGCCTGATCAACCTTCTTTGTTCAAGTCCCCTATTGTAACAAGGTTCTTGAAGGGCATCACACACATGTATCCTCCTGTTCCGTTTGTGATGCCTCAGTGGGACTTGAACCTGGTTCTAACCTTCTTGATGTGTGCTCCCTTTGAGCCACTTCATTCCTGTCCTCTCCGTCTCCTGACTTTAAAGACGGCCTTCCTGGTTGCCATCACCTCTGCCAGGAGAGTGAGTGAGCTCCAGGCTCTTTCTGTCAAACCTCCTTTCATGTCCATTCATCCAGACAAGGTGGTTCTGAGAACTAGACCTTCTTTCCTGCCCAAAGTAGTCTCTGCTTTTCACATCGGGCAGTCCATCACCTTACCCTCCTTCTTCCCGCCTCCGCATCCTTCAAAGGATGAAGAGCGGCTCCATCGTCTGGACCCAAAACGTGCGCTTTCATTTTATATGGATCGCACACGCCAGTTCCGGGTGGATGACCAACTGTTTGTTGACTACGTGGGTGCGAAGAAGGGACGGGCGGTGCATAAACGGACCATCTCTCGGTGGGTCGTTCTCTGCATCAAAGCGTGCTACTCTTTGGCTCGAAAGGAGCCTCCTGTTGGGCTGAGGGCCCATTCCACTCGGGCCACGGCGGCTACTACTGCCCTGGGCCGGGGAGTCCCCTTGCAGGACATTTGCCAGGCGGCTACGTGGGCCTCGCTGCACACTTTTGCGAGGCACTACTGCCTGGACAGTCAAGTCCGGAGGGATGGCTTCTTTGGCCGTTCTGTCCTCCAGGACTTTCTGGTGTGAAATTGTATTGGTTCGCAGACCCACCACCGGGGTTGGTATTGCTGGGGTATCTATTCTAAGGTAAGGAATCTAATACTAACGTGTTTCTTTCAGATGAACAAGTTACTTACCTTCGGTAACGATATATCTGTAAGAAACATTAGTTAGTATTAGATTCCTTACCGCCCCACCCATCCTCCCCGTTCTGCGAACTGATACTTAGGGTTAAGGACATCCCTTTCAGGGCCCTAGTTTCCATGGCACCAGTTTTGGTTCTCACATGGCTCTGCGTGTTCTGGCGCGGAAAAGCTGTGTGCAAAGAACTGACGTCAGCGCGCGGAGGCGGCGTCTATATACTCCAGCGACGTCATCACGGCGCACGACGCCAACGACGGACGCGGAGCCACAGGGAACGCCTGCAGACGACTCCTACCGACGCGCAGGGGTACTGCTACGCCAAAGTTTCCGGATCCAGACTGACGCCTGGGGATATTCTAAGGTAAGGAATCTAATACTAACTAATGTTTCTTACAGATATATCGTTACCGAAGGTAAGTAACTTGTTCAATAGGCAGTGTCTGGCAGAAGCCTCAATCGGGACACCTGATCCATACAATCATTTATTCACTCCCAAAAGTGCAATATCCCTGGGCAATACCGTGAGGTGCAGAAGAAGGACCCCTCTTGTATACAGTCCCTGATGCAATCCTCACTGCTGGTTCCCCCATTTTCAGTTGCATATTTCTGGAATTCTACGACCTATGCAATATGCATAGCTGTATTTGTTGGAAGCCTGATCATATTGCCACCTCCCTCTGGGCCCTTAATGCCTTTTCCCAGCCCTCTCCTCCAGGGTGCCACCGTCTGCCTCCCATATCTCCTTTAGTGCTTGCATATCTCAAGTGGATTAAGGAGTCTGCTTCATGTTTAAGGGCTTACTCAGTATCCTGTCCTCCAAGGGGGGAGGACTCAGTCATAATAGTGCCCCTTCTGATGTGAGATGCTAGTGCATGCTCAACCTGCAAGTAGCTGTAAAATACACTTTCCAGCATCCGCTAGTACTACTACAAGGAATCGTCTCCTCACCAGACCATAGGTCCTCTTGTTAGCTTATGCCTGCATTGTCCCATCCCTTGAATCTTTTGAGGTAGCCTACCTACAGCAATGCAGTACTTTCCCAGAACAAAATGTCATCTGTGAGAGTTCTCTCCCATCCCAAAAATCATACTGCCAACAGTGTTTGAGTAGGGGTCAACGAGGATTACGCTTTTCGACTGCTGCTGGTCATCCCCTTTTCTTCACTTCATGCCTATCTATTCTGATAGCTGGCTTGTCCTGGAGTGCAAACACCCTGCCATTAATGACCTTAAGCTGTGCAGCCTAGTAATATTTTCTAATGTCTGGAAGGGCTCTGCCTTCATCGTACACTCCCCTCATAGGCTTTCTCAGTGCTATGCATGAGGCCTTTCGGTTCCACAGCAACAATCGAATAGCAGACTTCAATTTCTTGCTCTTTGTTTCACCCATATGTTAGAATGATCTGAAATTTGGGAGGTGCATACAGCGAGCACAGGTGGGTTGTCATACTCCTCCATGTACCCGCTGGCATAAGGAACTGGGACAAGACTGATTTGCATATGGTTGGGTCTGAACTTGGGTGGCGAAGTGAGCTAAAGAACAATGATGGAGTCAACCCAAATCTGTGACTGGAGGGGTGAGTGTCTGAAAACTTTCAGCGCTCCGTCCATGATCTCCTTGTGTTTGCTTTGCTTGGCAGCAACTACCTGAATGGGAAATAACAGTAATGCAATGGGGGAACACTAATCAACTTCCAGCTATAACTATAATACCTATCTTAACTGCAAGCAGCCCTCATTTCTTGTGTGAGAAGGCAAACTAAGTATTATGTAGTAACTGTAAAATTGGAAAAATTATGGAAATAGCAAATAACAGGATACAGTGTTATTGATATGTCTTTAAAAGCATTTCTGTAATCAGCCCATCTCACAGATAGTACTATCTCCTGTCTGATCAATAAAGTTATGCCTTGAAAAATAGATCCATATACCATTAAAGTAATCCAAAAGCTTGTTATGAACTGGAATTGGTTTGGTTAAGTGGCACTAAAATATGGGAGGGAGACAATGGTGTAAACTAGAAAAATTACTAGGACAACACTCTCCTCTGTGACTTTATTAAAATATAGACTTTCCGTCCTTTAAAACTAAGTATGGGCGCAAAATCAGTTCCGCTCGCGATATTTGCGGATTTTCGGCAATTTCGCGATCCGCGAATCTCGCAAAATTGACGATGAATCCACAAAACCGCTCGCAGGAGGATTATTATTTTTTTTTTTTTGCACATGCCCGAGTTGAACCTCAAATTCAGTAACGTTCAGCCCCAAAAATTAGTGAGCACGGTCAAGGCTAGGCAGGTGTACTTCCTCCCTATATCTACCGTCTACAATTAGATGTAATCCTTGATGGAGGTCTTTGCATCCAAGAGTTTCTCGAGCCGAATACTAGTGTACTTCCTGTGACCAGGAAGCTGCTTCCTTCTCATCTGCTGCTCTGATCGGTCTCTGACCCTTTATAAACAAGAGACATGTGAACTCGAATAGAAGCCCCGCCCGTTTGGCCCCTCCCCACACACGCTAGGGTATGCAACGTCTTCCCGCCCTTTCCCCCACTGTGGTGGACAGCTCACTTGAGGGACCTCGGCGTCTATGGGCACGGTGGCAAAGTTACAGACACACATGGTCACTGGCGACAACTCTTCTGGCCCTTTACGCAGCTGTAGTGTAGCAAAAGCATTATACATTTACCCAACGAGGTAGCAATTACTGATTAGCCAGTAGAAAGTACTCCAGTTGAGTAGAGGTGTGGCACAAGACGTTGGCATCTTCGTGGATAAATATGCTGGCAGGATTCATTCTGGCACGATGCTCCTGTCTAAAAAATTAAACCTCAACAGGAAGCACTTACAGATATAAATAAAGCAGGTGCCCGAGTTGAAGCTCAAATTTCGTCACACATTTTAATCAGCCCCAACAACTAGTTAGCACCAGGCTGGTGTGCTTCCTCCCTATATCTACCGCCTACAATTAGATGTAATCCTTGATGGAGGTCTTTGCATCCACGAGTTTCTCGAGCGCAATCCCTGTGTACTTCCTGTGAGCAGGAGGCTGCTTCATTCTCATCTGCAGCTCTGATCGGTCTCTGACCCTTTATAAACAAGAGGCATGTGAACTCGCATGGAAGCCCCTCCCGTTTGGCCCCGCCCCACACACACTAAGGTATGCAACGTCTTCCCGCCCTTCCCTCACTATGATGGACAGCTCACTCGAGGGACCTCCGTGCCTTTCGGCGCGGTGGCAAAAATACCGACACACGTGGTCACTGGAGACAACTCTTCTGGCCCTTTACGCAGCTGTAGTGTAGCAAAAGCACTATACATTTACCCAACGAAGTAGCACTTACTGATTAGCCAGTAGAAAGTACTCCAGTTGAGTAGAGGTATGGCACAACACGGTGGCATCTTCGTGGATAAATATGCAGGCAGGATTCATTCTGGCACGATGCTCCTGTCACAAAAATTAAACCTTAACAGGAAGCACTCACAGATATAAATAAAGCAGGTGCCCGAGTTGAAGCTCCAATTCAGTAACGCATTATAATCAGCCCAAACAACTAGTGAGCACGGTCTTGGCTAGGCAGGTGTGCTTCCTCCCCCATATCTACCGCCTACAATTAGATGTAATCCTTGATGGAGGTCTTTGCATCCACGAGTTTCTCAAGCGCAATCCCCGTGTACTTCCTGTGGCCAGCCCAAACAACTAGTGAGCATGGTCGAGACTAGGCAGGTGTGCTTCCTCCCCATATCTACCACCTACAATTAGATGTAATCCTTGATGGAGGTCTTTGCATCCACGAGTTTCTCGAGTGCAATCCCTGTGTACTTGCAGTGACCAGGAGGCTGCTTTCTTCTCATCTGCTGCTCTGATCGGTCTCTGACCCTTTATAAACAAGAGGCATGTGAACTTGCATCGAAGCCCTGTCTGTTTGGCCCCGCCCCACACACAGTAGGGTATGCAACGTCTTCGCGCCCGTTCCTCACTATGATGGACAGCTCACTCGAGGGACCTCGGCGCCTTTCAGCGTGGTGGCAAAGTTACAGACATACGTGGTCACATATATTTGTGCAAATCTGCAATTCACGGACCGCAAAGCCGCAAAATTCGCCTATACTTAAAACACGAGGAAACTCTATATTCATGAACAGACGGGATTCTCATTTTAAAACTTTCTTAAAACTTTCTACTGAGGAAGTAGGTGTAGTTACAGGTGTGTAATAAAATGTGCAAAATGTATTATCATTAAACCAATCGGCTGATCGTAGAATGTCCTCTAATCATGATTTTGCGCAAAAGGACTTGGGTGCCAATGCGCCTCTGGAAGGAATAGGCACCTAAAATAGAAATGTCAATACCAGCAACCTGCATTATCAATTTGACCCATTTAATTAGTGTGGAATAGGAAACTGCTCTCTGGGGTTTTCAGAGGAAATTAAGGAGTTGAGTATCAGGCGACTTCTTCAATGCTCTTTTGTTCATAAACCTTTAAACAGTTGCCTATAGACAGTTTTGGTTGGTTTGGAAAATAAGGACAAAAAAGTGAAACAAATTAGCTTTAATTCTTTTCCAAATAATACAAAAACACTCCAGAAGGTGTAAAATGTCTAGCCTAAATGTCTGAGGATTTAACATCGAAAAGTTGTTTGTTAGACACTAAACACAGTAACATTGCTAGCTTGGCAGAGATCATTTTTAATAGATAGCTAAGTATCATCTGACCAACTGGTGATAAACATGATCAGTACTAAATTAACATCCCACAACTGATTGCATTTTTAAGAGGAAGCCATAGTCCAGAGGATCCTGTGTAACTGGTTTTCCATTCATAGGACGATGATTTGCTGACATTGCAGACTGGTAGATATTAAATATATGTTAAGCCTCTTGAGTTGGCTATACCATTTATAAGCCTTTGTGCAGCTATTCCCATAGATCTTGTTTCCCTGTGTCAGTTTTGGTTAGTTCATGTTTTCTTATTGTGTGCACAGTTTTGTTTTTCTGTTAAAAATGCAAGTTTCAAGTTTAGTTTATTTTGTTTGATTAATTAAAATCTTACAAAAATAGCTAAAATATCAACAAGGTTTAAAATTATAAAACAATCCATCATTCCAAATTATATCCAAAGACTTGATTATCTATACTAATATAATAAAGAGAGAGCCCAAACCTTTGAGGCGGGTAATCTCAGGAACCACAGCACCAATCACAACACCCAATACAGCGTTGGAAAGGGCAGTTGCAGCAGAAGGACATAGGCTATGCAGACGCCCACCAAATACATTTAAAAGGTAAAAGAACTGTGCCAGCAAAGTAGTCCCTTGTGGGCGTGTCTGCGTTGTGCTGTGGGCGTGTGCTGGGGGCGTGACAAACACTGGGAGCGTGTGGTACGTTCCGCCCTTCATGCCATGTCTCATATCGTGTGCTGGGGGCGTGGGCGTGTGCGGGGCGCGGGATTATGGAAAAAAAGCAAGCGGTGTGCCCAATAATTCATTGTTTTTTCTTCCCAGGTTCTGTACAGTCCAGCTCCGGGTGTCCACTCTGCTCCCTTTAAATACCCCTGCACCCCATAATCATAACCCATCATACTCCTTAAAATACCCCAACACCCTTAAACACTAACCCATCTTAACCCTATAAATACCCCTGTACCTCAAAACCCAAACCTAACCCTGAACCCTAAAAATACCCCTGTACCCCAAAACCCAAACCTGGCCCTGAACCCTAAAAATACCCCGTACCCCAAAACCCTAACCTACCCCTGAACCCTAAAATACCCCGTACCCCAAACCTAGCTCTGAACCCTTAAAATACCCCTGTACCCCGAAATCCAAACCTACCCCTGAACCCTAAAAATATCCCTGTACCCCAAAACCCAAACCTAGCTCTGAACCATAAAAATAACCCTGTACCCCAAACCCCAAACCTACCCCTGAACCCTAAAATACCCCTGTACCCCAAAACCGAAACCTAGCCCTGAACCCTTAATATACCCCTGTACCCCAAAACCCAAACCTACCCCTGAACCCTAACAATACCCCTATACCCCAAGACCCAAACCTAGCCCCGAACCCTAAAAATACCCCTGTACCCCAAAACCCATACCTATCCCTAAACCCTAAAACTACCCCATAACCCAAAACTATATCGGAACCCTTAAAATACCCAAACAGCCCAAAACATATACCTCAGTACCCCAAAACGTATACCCCTATACCCATACTTACCTTATCCAAACATTAAAAAAAAAACATGCTTTTACCATTCATGCATTTACAACAAATTTCGTTGTAAATGTATGCGTGGTAAAAACATATAAAATGTAATGCCATGCGTTATAATGGCATTGCGGAGCCATGGTACTTTCGAAATGAAAGTATGCGGAGTGATGGTATGCGGAAAGAAAGTTGCGGAATAATGGGTGTTTACCCTCCCCCGGTAAGTACATTGGTGGCACGGCAGCCCACATCTCCAGCAACATACTCATATTTTTTCACCACCGATTTGAAAAATGCACAGGTCTCTCTCATTGATGGCCAGCACCGACATACACTTTTAGACACACCTCCCGCCACAAGTTCTAGAGTTGCGAACTTTAGAGCTGGGGAGCTACGTTCGAATCTCGGCATCAGCTCAACATCCTGTGATTCCAGGCAAATCACTTTGTCTCCCCGTGCCTACCACAAATGAATGTGTTCTTCTGTAATGTAAATTGTGCTCATGCCATGTAGTCGAGTTTGCGCTATCTAATATTGCAAGGAAAAATAAAGTAGGGACACTCGAGTTCACACACTACTGAACGCGCACTCTTAAGTGCATCAGCAGTGCACTGTGAATTGGAGCATTTCACAGGCCTGTCACAGATAAGAAATGCTATCAAAACGAAATCCTACAAAACAATATACTACTGTCCGGCAGCAATTCATACCCCGACAACGTCCGGACGGGCTGCTAGTATATCATACACTTTAAGTTATAAAACAATCAATCATTTTGGATTATGTCCAAAGACTTGATTATATGTTATACATGTTAGCTCAATCCATTAGTAAATCAAGTAAAAGCCTCCAATTTTTTTTCTACAGCACATAGGAATTTCACAAATGCTGAATTCATTAATAAATCTTCAGAGTTTAAACATGCAATCATTGCCTAAATGTCCTTACACCACGTTTATTAAGCAGTCTCTTAACCCCTTCGATGCTCATGACGGAACGGTTCCGTCATGAGCATCGGTTGAGCTGTGCTCATGACGGAACCGTTCCGTCATGACCACGCCCGTTTTAATTAGGGCTCAGCCTAGGAGGGGAATCTGGACCGCAGGGATGTTGTTAAGTGTAGTTTTTCTTTCACTTTCCAAATCCTGGCAAAGACACAGTAAATGTATAATATTTTCTTGTCCTGATTTACAAAGTCTGCATAGATTGTCTTCTGATCTCTTCCATGGTAGTAAGTGACCTATTCCTGGCAAACAACCAAATCTAGCGTTGATGAAGTTCTGTTTATTTTTCTTGGACCATGATGTTTCCAGATATTTTTGAACCTTTTTTCCCTTAAATCCATTTACGATTGGCCATGCATGGTTTCTTTTTACAAACATATCTTTATCCTTTATCAAGGAAAGGTGGTTGGTCATTTATTTATAGTTTTTTTAAGCTATCCTGTGCGATTGTGGTGTTCCAAATCGATGTTATACCAAATTCTTCTATAGCTGTATTTAGATAGGAGCAGACATGTACATTTCTGTTATTTTTTTGCTTCTTGCCACAGTAAACGAGACATTTGGTTATCCTGATTGTTTTTTATTCTGTTCCATACTTTTAGTATTTGCCCTTTCCTTGCATATAGTTGATTATTTAGCCCTAATTCCAACCTCACCTGAGCTTGTGAGGCATTCTTTGGGAGGGAGAATAAGATTCTGTAGGTTTTTGCGACGGCAGTGTTAATGATCTCAGCATCTTTCCCATTGATTGCCTCACTACCATATGTGAAAGTAGGGAGTAGTTTTGCAGTGATTTTTAAAAAAGGGTGATAAGTCAGGTCTCCTATGGCTTTCTGAATAGTTCTGAATGCCGCAACTAGGGTGTTTGCTTTCCTTATCGTTAAAAATAACACCAAGGTATTTATAGACAACAACTTGTTCCAATTCTTTGTCATCCAAAAAAAGTTTATGTTTAAATTTAAGTCGCACATTTTTTGTAATAACCATTACTTTGGTCTTCGTTCATTTATTACCATACCGTTTGCCTTTGAATACTTAAAAATGCCATCAATAAATCAATACATTCCAATTTTGGTATGACTTAAGAGTATGACATCATCTGCATACAACAAGTTGGATATCTGTTTGTATGCTAAGCTTGGAGGATTTGCATTAATTTCATTCAACGTAGTAGAGAGATCAGCTAAAAATTAAATTAAAAAGTAAGGGGTCCAAACCGCATCCTAGTTTAAGACCACTCACTAGATGTAGGAATTTAATTTGTTATTATGCTTCCTTCACCAATCCTCACCCTGACCCAGGTTTCGGAGTGCAGAAGCCTAATCATTTTTAACAAAGTATCCGGAATTCCTTATTGTTTACGTTTAGCCCACAAAAGCTCTCTGTCAACACATTCAAAAGCAGATTTAAAATCTACGAAACACAGGTATAAGGGTTGTTTTACTAAAATTGCCTTATCAATTAATACAGGTAATATTAGTATATTTGTGGATGTTCCAAGGCCGTTAATAAAGCCTGTTTGGTTCGGGGTCAATACCTGGTTCTCCTTTGCCCAATCAGTTAAAATCACTAATAGAATCCCAGCAAACTATTTTGCATTTGTATCTTGCAGGGTAATTAGCCGATAATTTTCCGGCATTTGCCAATTTCCCTACTGAAAGATGGGTGTTATTAGCGATCCTTTCCACGATTTCGGGATTAATCCACTCCGAACCACTTCGTTAAAGACATTGTTAGGTAGGTAGACCAAAAATGTGGTGCTTCCTTGTATAGTCAAACGGAATACCATTGGGACCAGGGGCCCCATCCTTCTGTTTCTTTATCAACTTGGCCACTTGAGATTTGGTTATATAAATTTCACAATCGCCTTCCAGGCCAACTTTTATCTTCTTTTCCTGATTTGTACATTGATTATATGCTGAGGTTTCTGGGTTTATATGTTGTATAAGAAACGTAACCCATTCTTCAGATAAGACAGATCCTACAGCAGATTTGTTTGGTCTCGCTAGACCGTTAATCAATCTCCAGAACTCCCGTGAATTTGTTAAAGTACTTGCGTGACAGATTTTTGTCCACAGCTCTTGTCTCGCTTTACTTTTTTTTGTTCCAAATTAATTTCCTCAGATTGTAATTAGCATTTTTTAATAATACCCGTATTTCCTCGTTGAACAGAAACTTAATTAACTGTTTCCTAAGTCTATTTTGTGTACGTCTAATGTTTCTTACAGTATACGGGAGATAGATGTTAGATTCACTTGTTTCACTCTGGGCCGCTTTTTTTCTTTGTACAAATGATGTTTTTTCATTATAACTCACTATTTTCTGTGTCAATTTTTCCCATTGGTCCGTTACTGTTCTCATCATTGTTTCTTTAAAACATTCTTTAACTAGACTTTTCGCTTTTGCCATAATCTCATCCACATTATTAGGTTTCCATATAAGTTTCCTGTAATTGATAGTGCAGGTCATTGTCAAATACTTTTGAGATTTTGGACAGGATAGCTTTATCTCAGTAATGTGTTGGCTATGGTCGCTGTCCGGGACTTTATTCAAGCGGTAGGATGTCACTTTGTTGAAAGTACACAGTGATGTCAGTGTGTAAACAATGTGTGATTTACCATTACATGAGTGAAATGAACAAGCAGATGAACTATCCATTGGGAATCTACTGTTTAATATTTTGAGTCCCAGCGCTTCCATGTCCCTAACAAAGTTTCTCCCCGTTCTATTTTTTTATTAGTTGTTCTAGGTTCCATTGTTGGTTCCGGGATTTCCCATTGATGACTTTGGAACTGAACAAAGTCATCCCGCACAAAGTGTATTAACAAGTTTATATTGATTTCACCTGTTATGATATAATCAGCCAAGGGCTCTTCCAAGATTTGCTCCAAAAGTAAATTGTTAAGAGCGGCACACATCTCTTTCTTGAAGGTCTGTTTTGGAGGTATATATATGTTGACTAAAATTGGAGTTTTGTATGTCCTACTTTTGCGAGATTTATATTGTAGCTTTACCACAAGAAGATTTGAATTATTTGTCTGTATTTGCTCGTGTTTTGCTTTTAGATCAATCAGTACGAATATTGCTAGGCCACCACAAGGACAACCAAATTTCTGGTATTTGATTGCAGGTTCGAAATATCCCTTGTACTGTTTTAACATAAATGGGTCAGTTGCCCATGTTTCCTGCAATAGTACTATTTGACTATGATTTGATAATCCCTGTATTTGGGCATCAATTAGTTTTTTACAAATCCCATTTATGTTCCAGGAGCAAATCCTTATTGTAGAAGTGACCATACTCTGTTCTTGTAATACTGCCTGTGATGACGTTTGTCAATGTTCTTTATTACCATATAAGGCTGTCATGATCCATTTTTCATTTACTCCATTTCTGTTTTCTCTCTTTAATATATTAGACAATTTTTTATCTTCAAGATTTGTTTTGCCAAGGGGATTTGTTTATATGGAAAAGACGGAGTCTGATTTTTTTTTAAGGGCTTCCTTTATTTAAGAAAGGTGTTGGATAGACCTTTGGAAGCGGTTGGCTGATTAGTATCCCCCCAATTATGAAAGATTCCGTGCTCTTTCAAGATTGAATCCGCTATAGACCCGGTGGCCACTATTACCAACGTTAGTGGAAGTCTTCCCTCTGGATTAGGCTGGAAATCTACACATTTAATATCTTCAGATGTTATCATTTCAATTGTTGTTATAGTTTTCATTAGCCGAAGGATATTTCCTCTATTTAGGATATTGTGTGTCCCTCTTGATTCATAAAGTGGTTTAAAGATAATTTGAGCTGGCTTATTTTTTGGGAGCCTGTTTCACTTTTTTTGTCCTCAGTTCTTCCATATTCCTTATAGGTAATCTGCCTGTTCTATACGTCGTTTCGTCTGTCATTTCTTTTACTTACCAAGAATTAATCATTGTTCTGTCAGCCGCCATTTCATTCCTAGCCGGATTATCTTCTTTTTGGATGTGTTCCTAACTAGGTTAGGTGAGGTTTTTTAGTCTTGCTCTGTTAACTTCCAGACCGATGGACCTATATAATTTTGCTAATCATTCTGATTATGCACTGTTGTTCTAAATTCCGGTATGTTCCGGGGCATCATTTCTTTGGTCATACTTTTGGTTTCTTCACTTAGGATATCGCAAGAAGTGAGGTCTTTAATTGCACAACCATTTCAATTGATTTTGCATTTTACTTCTTCTTCATGGAACCTATTTAATTCGGATTTAGGAACACAAGGTGTTTGATTGGAGCTTTCAGCTAATGTATTTATATTTAATCTGGCCAGATTTTGTTTGAAAATAATATTTTTCTTTTCCATCACTAACTTTTGTAGCTTTTGTAGATTTCATGCCATTGACATTACCATCTATTGATTTTTTCCTTAGTTTTTCTCCTACGTCAGTTGTGTTAGGTAATGAATCCGATTTATTATCTATTATTGTTCCTCTTTCTTTTTTAGATGTATCCAATTTAATATCTTTTTGCGGCATACTTTCCTTTTTTGCCTTATTTCTAGCTTTATGTAGCTTTTTTCTCTGTCTTTTTGTTATTTCAAAAGCTACTGAGTCGTCATCATTTGCTCCTTCATTATTCAACTCTTGTGGTGAGTCTGACAATATTTTGTTACCTTTTGTGTTGTTTGTGTCTTGGTTTGTATTCGGTTGTATTGCCATGCTTGATATATTAACGTTGTTGGACCCGGCCCTTTTGGCAGGTTCACCCCAAGACTTTTTGCTTTTTCCTAGCCTGTTTCTGGAACCTGGTGGTGGTGATTTTAGGCCTATGCGCACTTTTTCACTGTGGTACAGTGTAAAGTGCTTGAGCTCTCTGTGTATGTGTGGTGAGTGACCTGCCCTCCCATAGGAATAATGGGGAATATGTATGCCCATGGTAGTTCCTGATGTGTGGGGAGTGAAGGGGTGAGTTTGATATGTGCGAACTCATGAGATTGAATGCTGCTTAATGGTTTATGCAGCATGATTGTGTCTAGTCTAGAAGTGCCACTTTTAGAAGTTGGCATATTTGTGTAAGTTGTTTCTGGCGTGTGATTGGCTGGTGAGCCTGGTCCAGGAGTGCCTGGACCTGCTTGTGGATTGACTGTCTGGGTTGAGGGTGACAGGGGCTGGGGAGCCCCAGGAGGTTGTCTGAGTCAGCCCGTGGATGAAAGGCTGCATCTGCTGCCAGGGAAGTGGGAGGAGATGGCACCTGGGAGTGACTAGGGCTGTGCCTGCCTGACCACAATGCTGGCTCCACCTCCCGTTGGGCGACTGTCACCTCTGTCCCTGACACTGAAGAGAGTTCCCTAAAACCAGTTCTAGCTGGTTCTCACACTGCCTGCACAAAGACTTCAAAGACTTTTCTCTGTATAAGAAGGGGCTGTGTCCCCTTCCAATTTGTTCTTGTTTTTGGACTTGAATCTTGCCAGGGGCGTGCTGCTGCTTGGGCTCAGGGTAATCCCTGGGCCCTGCCCAGCCCCTGGACCTCTGATGGACTTTCCAGGACTCATGGGGGACCCCTCTGCCTTGCTTGGGCTGATGGGGGGGACTTGGCTTTCCCCCCTGGGAATCTCTGGGACCTTTGCAGCATGGAGAAGCTGCATTTTCCTGTGGAGAGCGCTTGAGTTGTATTTCTAGCACCTGGAAGCGCTTCCCCCTGAGCGCCTGGGAGCGCTCTGCCTGTCTTCTAGCGCTTTGGAGAGCTTTATTTCCCCCAAGCGCTTGAGAGCGCTTTATTTTTTGTCCTAGCGCTGGGGAGCGCTTTTGTTTATGGCCCGTTCGAGTGGCCACCTTGATTGTTAAATGACTGAAGAGCCGGTGCCTACCCGGTCTGTGCCCTGTGTTTCACCGCTGCCGGCCCGGGGATCGTGGAGGAGACGCTGCATCCGCCTCCCCTTCAAGGGCCGCGCTGCTATTGGTGGAGGCTCGGCGCCCGGGGCGGCGATGTGATTGGCCCCGGGATTCCCTTGCGTCATAGCAAGGCTCCGCAGCCATTGGTTGGGCCGCGACGGCTTGCCCCAGGAAGAAGGAGCATGGCGGCGCCGATGCGAGGAGGGCTCCCGCGTTCTAGGGAGAGCCCTGCTGATGCCCTGGGAAGAAAAGAGTAAGCGTGGCCCGTTGCGGGGCTCCCGTGTGCTGAGGGAGCCCCGGGAAGAAGAGGAAGCTGTCCGGTGGTGAGAGCCCCTGCGCTGCCTGAAGAAGAGCGATCGCCAGTGAACCGGTGAGTGGGGCAGAAGAAGGGAGGGGCGCCGGGACGCATTGTCGGTGTTGGCTTCCCCCTCCCCCCCGGTAGCGCGAGCTCGCGCTTATTGTCAGTGTGAAGCCACGAGGGCTTCAAGGGCGGCCCCGGTTGGCAGTGGGTCGCCCCAACGTGTGTAGAGCCCTGAGAGGCTCCCGCCCGCATTTTCATTGATACCGAGCCCACGAGGTTCCGGGGGCATACTTGCTTTGAGAGCCCCGAGAGGCTCAGGGGCATGGCTTCATGTGGAGCCCTGAGAAGCCCCATGCAGCACATTTGTTTAGCGAGCCATGAGAGGCTCTTGCCTGGCATTTGGTTCATATTGAGTCCCCCGGGAGGGACTCCAACGTTTAGGACATGTGTGATGTCCCGAGCCTGTGTGGCTCCAACGTTTGGGGCACGTGACATGCCCAGAGCCTGTGTGGCTCCAGCAGTGGGTGCAGTTTGCGCCTAAGGGTCAGTGAGGGCCCTGTTGCAGTTTTTGTTGATCTCCAGCTGCCCAGCAATTAGTGGGCAGCTGCACCGTTTAGGCCCTGACATTGAGACACAGGGCGTCTTAGCCCCAACAAGGCCAGTTGGCCTAGGGACTGCCACAGGTGGTGACTTATGTAAGTTTTGCACAATTGTATGGTTATTGCACCTCTGAATGTGTTTTCTTGCATCATGTGTTATTCCTGCACCTCTGAATGTTTTTAGGCATCATGTGATTTTTGCGCTATTGTTTTGTTCTGGCACCTCTGAATGTTGTTAGGCATCATGTGTCTTCCTTTTCCCTGCACTGCACCTCTGAATGCTTTAGGCATCATGTGTCTTCTTGCGCTGCACCCCTGAATGTATTTTATTGCATCATGTGCTTTGTTCTGAACACCGCTGAATGTGTAGGTTTATGCATCATGTGTTTCCCTTGTCTTACACCTCTGAATGTTTTTAGGCATCATGTGTTTTTCCTTTACTACTCCTCTGAATGTGTTTCATGCATCATGGGTAATGTGTTCTTGTTTATACCCCTAAATGTATTTTATTCTTAGGTGGTTGTTATTTTAGTACAGGTGGTCCTAGTGAGGTCCTGGTACCTGTTCCCAGTAGTTACTGGATGTATTTTATAACTGTTATCTTGTGCTATACTTATTCTAAGTTCTAAAAGTGCTATTTCTGATTCTGACAGTGGCCCATGTGGCCCTGTCCTGTACATAATCCCTTGTGAATATTGCCCGTGCCAGTTGGCACCATGTATTTTGTGTAATACTATCTGATGTGTTTTTTTACAATACAAAAGTTATTTTATAATAACCTTGTGTGGAGTTCCTTTTGTGGTGTGCCTAGTATGTTGTTGCTGTTGTGTGCTGGCGCAAATGCTTTACACATTACATCCGAGTTTAGCCTTACTGCTCGTGCCAAGCTACCAGGGGGTGAGCAGGGGCTATCTTGGCGTGTGACTCCCTTGCCCTGACTAAAATGGTGGTTTCTGCCTGGCTTTGGCGTCAGCCTTAGCCTACCAGAAATAGCCAGTTCTAACAAACGTCCTCTTGTATCAATTTTTTCCAGTTGCTCCTGTTTTTCTACTAGTGTAGATTCCCTTATATTAGGAGGATGTCTGTCCTCCGTACAATAATCCTTTTTTCTTATGCACACAACATCTTTGACATCCTCCAAGATTGTATTCACAACCTCCGGAATAGTTACCAATTTGTTAATTATGGGAGCACATGTGCACTCCATATAACTTGGCGCTGCTTCCCTTTGTGCTTTTATTATGAGATTATTCAACTCAGACAATTTATTCTCCATCCCGGCAACTGCATTGGCCATAACTCCCAGTATGTCTATTTGAATGTCCATTTTATTCGATTGTGCTGATAGTGCTTCAAGGGTTAATATTGATGTTTGATAGAATATATCCCATATGGTTCCTGCATTCTGATTGTCTTGTTTTTTTGTTTATGTTTGTTTCCTTAAAACTTGACGAGATATTGATATCATCATGACCACTTTCTTTATCTGTAAATGCTGATACATATTTTGGTGTTAGGACACTGGCATTGTTAATGGTAAATTCATTTGCAGATACAGGTTGATCATTGTTTCCTAGAGTTTTATTTGTACTAACTGAGATCTTTATTTGATTTGTAGTGGCCAGTTCTAATTGTTCTCGGTTTTCATTGCTTTGTACTGTGATATTTTCTCCGACAGCTTTTATTTGCACAGCTGGGCCATATTGCGAGTTAGTTGTTCCAGTAGAGCCTTTTTGTTGATTTCCTGATATATGGTCAATTTTTTCCTCCTCATTGTCCTTTCCGTATACTGCTTTAGTAGCCAGTGGATGTTCGTTGACTACATCGTCCTTTTTTTCCCTAATATCAACTTTGACTTCTAGTGGGAATGGAACTCCTCCATTGTATACATTCTTGGTGGTATCAATTTGATTACATTCCTTTGTTATTATTACCATCCAACACTCTACATTTAGTTTCTTGTAAAAATATTTGATACAAAGGATTTACTAGCTGTAATAAATCCATTTCCTCTGTGTGTTCATTACTTTGTCCTTCAAGATCTTTCACTTGCTGATCTTTAATCTGATCCGAAACCCAATCTACATCAACTTCATCACGTAAAACTAAGTTCTCTTTTGACTCGTTTGTTGGCTTGATTGGGGTCTGTAGAGTTTTTGATTCTGGTTGTAATTGCATTGACATGAGTGCAGTTGTTGGATCTCTAATAAAATCGAATTTCTGAGGGATTTTTGTGGATCTTTCAAACATCCTAGCTTTTGGTGGGATTAGCGTCTGATTCACCCCCTTAGTTTGAGCTTTAGCTCTAACCTTTTTTTGCATTTTAGGTGCTTGATTTTTTTGGGCACGTTTTTTTGAAGTACCCAAAGTTCTTTCTTAACCTGAGCGCTTTTCTTGTGGCTGCCTCACTTGATCTGTAGTAAGTGCAAATTTTCTTATGCGCCACGGTATGCGCGATGATATGAAGAAAGCTGTCTAAAGTCAAGTATGTAAAGATTCACAGGGTAGATTCCAAATAGGATGTTTGTGCAGCTCTGAGGCTTCACAGGGTGCTCTGGTTGTCCTATGGCTCAAAAAGCAGCCACAGGGTGAGCGCCCATCCGTCCTCTGAGGCCCCAAGCTGCTTCTCAACTGTCCTGCACACGCTTGAACCAGCCTTTACACGCTAGCTGGCCGCCAATTGCACCCTACCTTGCTTCAGATCATAGGTGCCCTTTTAAGTCTTGTGGCACTTACAAGGGTACTCCCATTGCTCACCTCAGGACCTTGTAAAATCAATGCCTGGAATTCAGCGGTCGGGCTCAGGGCTCGGGGCACCGTCACCGCCTTCGTCTCGTGCTTACCACTGCCTGTGTCCCGCCTAGTGTTACTGCCACCACCGCCTCCTGTCTCCTCCTGCAGCCTCTTCCACTTCCGCTGCTGCCGTTTCTGTCCCCGGGGGCTCCCGGTGGGCCCCAGCAGTGGCGCTGGCAATACAGTTGCAAGCAGGGTTGCTGCGGCCTCTGCAGACTTCCACAGCAGCTGGCAGCCTCCTGAGGCGCTGGCAAGAGGCAATCGGCATGGAGCGGAACAAGGCGGCAAGAAAACAGCAGAGCAAGGTAGGCGGCTGGAAGAGTTGATAGAACGGCCGTGAACCGGCCACTACACATGCGCTCCGCTTCGCGTCTGCTCAGGAGCAGTCTGTTCGGGTCTGTGCAATCTCAAAATCACAGACTGGAATCCCAGCACCGATAGTCCATCTCCAACCATGAGTATAAGTATGCCTTCTTTGAAGAAGTGTTTTTTTTTATTGTTTAGTTGTTGTTTAGTTTGGATGCTTGATGATTAGCTTTTCTGAGTGGTAGATCAGGAGGGCCTCGCAGCTCTGTGGCGGGAAATCAGGCGAGAGTCTCAGGGCACCCACGGCACTCTCGGCACTCGTGGCACTCCCGTGGCACTCGCAGCACCCACTGCTCTATGGCTCATGGGCATCCACAGGGGGGGGGGCAAGGAGGGAAGCTTGCCCCCCCCTGGAGCGACCCTCCTTGCCCCCCCTGCGGACGCCCATGAAAACCATGACTTCAAGACAGAGTTCTCACTCTCTTTCCTCTCCTTTCTTTTATTTGCTTCCCTGTGAAATGGATCCAAAAAAGAAAGACGCTTTTGCTGGAAATGTAGTATTTTTCTGACATTTTAATTCCAAAGTGCAGCATTAGAAATAAAAGGCTAAAAATATGAAAAATTGATAAATAACTAAATAAAGTAAGACAGAGTGGTAGCAAACTGATTTTATTCACACTGAAACACATTAGCGCCACTTTTACAGAGTTTGCCAGTGAAGCGCTATTTTTGTTTTCTTGTTTGATTGAAAAACAAAATGTGTGCTGCGGCTCTGCGTTCAGGGATGTGGTCTTTTTACCATACTGCTTACGTTTTGTAAGGATATAAGCCATGGCCATTGAAATGGGTCCATTCAGGGCCCTGTAGTCGTGTCCTTAACTTTTCAGGCAAAAGCACTCACGGATTTCTGAATAGTGAGTGCAAAAGCATTAAGGTAACCATGTTGTTCCTGCTTACATTTCCCATGGTTTGCTGAATTTTGCATTCCCTATAAGTGTTTGCTTCTTCCAGGATGTTGTTCCTTTTTTTTTTTGTAGGCCGCATATTGATCTTGTCTAGTGCGTAATTTAAATTGCGCATCCAGGTGTTTATAGCGGGCAAAAATTGGGTTGTAGTTGAAAACTGTGGGAGTTTCTCAGTGGGGCAGTACGGTGTTCAGTGGGGGAGAGGATGTGGCACTATGGTCAGAAATGCTGAATTTGGAACTGGGAACCAGGTTCAGCCTTAATAACCAGCCCACCAGACCACTCTCCTGCGAGAGCACAATCACATGCTAGACCTTAGAAGGCTTCGCAACAACTTAGAAGTCCTGGTGTCTTCACACCAGCAGGTGGACCCTAGCATGACAAGTGTAGGTTAACCTTCAAGGCTTGTCCACCACTATCCATACTGAAGTTCACCTCCAGTCTTGCGGGCAGGCCTATGAAGCAGCACACCCTAGAACAACAGTCACTGAGGTCACAGGACCCTTGAGAAGGGCCAGCTCTAGGGCGATGCAACCAGTGTGACTGCACCGGGTGCTGACTTTAGGTGAAGGCATCATGTTTGCAAGTATATTATGGTTTTAAAAACGCTTGCTGCCTCCTTCCTGGATTCCAGCAATTTTCAGCAACAATGAAGATGTCATGATGACTCTGGTGATTAATGTTCTTCCTAGAGAGAGATCAGAATTTTGTCTAGTTGAAGTTTTGACTCATGGAAAGGTAGCTCAGATGGGTAATGTAACGGCTGCAAAGAACATGCACCATGCAGATCACAAAGTGCACATAATGTAAATAGGTGAGTGGACCTGTGATGTGGCGCAGCTGCGGGCGCCGTATGTGCCACACATTTACGGTGCCGGGCTTCCGCATAAGGAAGCTGGCCATTATTGTTTCCCTAAACGTGCGCAAGATGTCAGTTTGACATTGACTTCACGTAGAGGGACTCTAAGTTTCTTTTAAAAAATATAGCTAACATTTGGACTTATACATTTTATTTTGTATAAATTAATTGAATGTGTGTAAAATTTAGCAATACCCGGGGAAGTCTAGTAAAGGGAGCACCCACTGTCAAATCACTAGCGTGTGTGATTGCTGCATTATCACTAACGTGTGTGATTGCTGCATTATCACTAACTTTGACGTTGTGCTTAAAGTATTCTGATAAAAATCGAATCGTGCTGAAGACAGCCTTGATTGGCGTTGGATCGAGTATCCCAGACGTCTGCACACCTAGCAGACAGAGATAAAGCACCTTGTCAGAAGGTTTAGCGTTTTCCCTACAGGTGGTGTTTGTTGGCCCGTGGCAGGGTCAGTCACATGTCCTGGATTCCTGGCATTTAATTGAGTCTATCCTAGTGCTGCGCCCCAGTGTTTCGTGTGCCCCACCTGGCACACATCATGTCGGAGGATGGTGATGACGTTAACATTTTGCCCCCCCACCCCCGGAAAAATTTCTGCGGATGCCCATGCTATGGCTCACAGTATTCCTGCGGTTCGAGCTCACAGTGCACATAGTGCCGTATCCGTGGTGCTCAGTCACGGTGCCAGAGCCGCCGCTTCTTTCCTCCTCTCCTTCTCATGGCTCACTGTTTCCCATTTGCTGCTCTCTGCTGCTCTCTAGCACCCATTCACACAAAAGACTGGACTCAGAGAAAACAGGCGGACACGTATCAAAATGAAAAGAAAGAATAAAATACAAAAAAACTTTCTTAGCTTGACTAAAGAAGCTAGAATTGATACATGTTAATTGTATACAATATGCCTTTCAGTATGTCTGCCTCAATTGAGTTACCCATTTTGTAAAGCCAAAGAGGAAAAAAGAAGTAACACTAGCTGGTTTAGTTTAGTTTTTGTCCCTGGAGCAGGACCTGTTGAAAATCCTTCGCGGAAGGCATGAGGGCTGTGTCATGCTGGATGGCTGAGAATTGCCTGCAATGCAATGTGGGCAAAACAGAGGTGTTACTGTTTGGGGAGGCAGCAACACTCTGGTCTGGGGATTGGTGGCCCACAGAATTAGGACCTGTTCCGGTCCCAAAGCAGACTGTCAAAAACTTGGGGGTGTTATTCGATCAAGCCTTGACTTTTAAACATCATGTCGACCAAGTTGCTGGCACCTGCTTCAGAGCCATTGGACTTTTGAAAAGGGTGTTTCCTTATATACCCGATGGTCACAGGAAAACCCTTGTCCAGGCACTGGTGATCAGTAGATTGGACTACTGTAATGGCCTTCTTTTGTCAACCAATGAAGGCCAATTAAAAAAACTACAAGTAGTCCAAAATACGGCGGCGAGGCTTGTTCTCAACCTTCCATCCAGAACTCCCTCCCGCCCTATACTAGCTAAACTTCACTGGCTGCCTGTGCGGCAACGCACAAAGTTCAAAATTCTGTGCACCATTCATAGGTCTCTGATAGGAAAGGGTCCTAAATATCTGACAAAAGTTTTCCTTCCCTACGTGCCAGGCCGATCACTCCGATCGAGTAATCGGTACCTATTACAGGTCCCTAAAATAAAAAAATCCCGCCAGGGAGGTCGCGCTCTGGCATACGCAGGACCCACCCTTTGGAATGCCCTTCCCCTTCAACTCAAACTCATCACCAACCACTTATCTTTTCGTAAAAACCTCAAAACCCACCTTTTCACCACCATTTAATCAGTTTGTGTTTTACCTTTCTGTTTATGACTAGCCCGGGGTTAAGCACTCTTGTTCCATCTTAAGCGCAGAGATATCCCTTCGGGGATCTATTCAGGCGCTATAGAAGCACATAAAATAAATAAATAAATAAATAAAATCAGAGAACTGAGGAATGTGGAGATTTCGACTGTGATGTGCAGATTGTACACATATCTGTGTTAATGAAACAAACCATAACTGAAGTGACTGTTAATTCTTGCTCACACCACAACTTTATTCCCAAAAACTGCTCACACATCTACAAAGTGTCACAAAAAATGTATTTTCTTAGGAGTCTCCCTAAGGTGCTTGATTGATGCTGTATTCCCTATTCATGGTACATATGTACAGTTCCTGCAAGCCTTCAAGGGTCCATAAAAGATGCCTTATGAGAAACCATCAGATCAAGGATCTCTGTGCTTGTATTCCAGCCTTTGTTTTGCACCACAGACCTCTGCAGATGGACGGATTTTTATTTGTCTTGTGAAATTGTTGCTGTTGGCAGGCATGGAGTTAAGCGGAGAGGTGTATGAGACAGTCGATTCGCCAATAAATACCACAATTGAGTACAATGCTGCTCTTGTTTGTGCATGGTTAGATAGAGTGTGGCTTTGTAGAGTGGCATCATGCTGGACGTTATTTGTTATCATGGAAGAGGTTCCGAACAGAGCTCCAAATATGTTGCAGAGACCTTGTCACTGCACAGCACATAACTGTGAAGTGAAGCAGAAAGACGTAGTAGAGATAGAGTTGCATTACTTCCTCGTCAGTCTTCCAATAGGCAGTCCTTATAATGTGAGTGATTCTCTGTCCCACAGAGGTGACCCCCCAGTCGAAGTCCAATAATTATCCCAATATGGCCGCTAGTTTCCCTTCAGTGCCGTAAATGGGAGGAACTAGGAGCTCGCATCCAGTTCCTTTCTTCTATCAGACTCAGAGAGCTTTTCCAGATTTCTGAAGTGTTTTATAGTATATTTTGTTGTACGTGCATTGGGTGTAACCCTTTTTCCTGATATTGAGGGTTGCATTAGCTGATTTTACTTCACATTTAAGGATGGTCCTTCAACAGCTGGCCCCATCAGATAGGTTATATGCCTCCCACTACAGGGGACTTGGGGAGGACTTGCTAAGCAGCCCAAATCCAATGTGTATATTACCTTCAGTGCTAAGCGCAAGGAGGAAATGGGAAAACGTATTGCGTTCTTCCTAGATAAGACTTTTTTTGTCCCAACAATGCACCTGACCTCACGTTAGCACCTTGCACAAGCTTTCACTCACAACTTTCATGCTTTTGACTGAGCTACTGTTTGTTGGTGGTAAGTTTCTTCCTTTGCTAACTCATGCATTTTTTAACCCAAAATGGAACATGCAGTTGATTCAGAGGTGGCTGGACCTTCATCAGAGGTCTCTCCTAGTCCTTTCCCGCAACAGATGATTCCATCTGTAGATGAGGTGGCTTTGAGAGCCCTTGAGAGCATGCCCCCTCCGCCTAGGGTGCAGGCGCCTAGGCTGCAGGATCCTCCTAATGAACCTGAGGATGATGATCGCAGAGAACGGTTCATTCTGGGCACAGATCTTATGGAGCTTCTGCAGCTTCTGATGGACAACTCAACTTTTCCCCCACAACCTCCTTTGGTGGAGGAGGATTACTTTTTATTCCAATACCAAGGCACAAAGCAGGAAGCTCTCACTTTTCATGGGGCTATTGGACGTATGCTATCCCATGAGTGGAAGGATGAGGATAAAGTGGCTTTTCCAAGGCTTGCTTCTCGGCTGCTTGGATGGATCCCTCCTTCTTAAAACTGAACAGATAGAAAACTGAGCTAATGATTCTAGGGGATAAATACAACAGCTCCCCTCAAATACAATGGCCCAGCCGCTCAGGTGCTCCTCCAAAACCTAGAGGTAGAATCAAAAGCTTAGGAATCTTGCTTGATTCTTCTCTAAATCTTGAACACCAGGCTGTACAAGTGGCATTCTCAGACAACTTCGGAAAATACTGCCCCTGCTCCCAGACACAGCACGCAGAATATTGGTTCAATATCTGGTGCTGACACACTTAGACTACTGTAACTCCCTATATCTGAGAGCCCCCAAGTCTACCGTCAGCAAGCTGCAGGTGATTCAGAACTGTGCCGCAAGGCTCCTACACAATGCTCCTAGAAATGTATCGGCCAAACCGGCGCTGATGAAACTGCATTGGCTACCCATTACAGAATAAATAAAATTCTAATTGCTGTGTATAGCACATAAATCTCTGTGGGGCACTGGTCCCAAAAAACTAAAAAAAACTGATATCATTCAACTGTCCCTCCAGGACATTGAGATGTTCAAATAATCTAAAGTCCCCAAGATTAGGCGGATTAGAATGGCGGCCACCTGATCTCTTTCAACGCATCGAATCTCTGGAACCCGCTTCCCACCATAATTTTGGAAGTGACTAATCACCTCGAATTTAGGAAGAAATTGAAAACGTGGTTCTTTCAGCACTTGTAGTAAGATTGGCTAACATCAGTGGCGGCTCCGAGCGCTGGGATGCCTACGGGTAGCCATGCGCTATATCAAGATATATTATTAATAATAATAATATTAAGGGGAAGAAACGTACCCGTAGATTTCTCCAGCTGGGACTGGTGCTGGGATAGTGAATGATAGTGATTCACTTGATTTGCTCCTGGCCCCCCATGGTGGAATCTTGGGCCAAAGATTTAAGGGAATGGGCAACAGCGGAATTAGTCCGAATGAAGAGGGTTAGGAGAGATGAGAAATTGGAAGAAGATGATAGAGCTTAGTACGTCCTGGTATCTGAGGTCCCCCTGGAGGAGGCCGCCGTAGCGCAGGTGTCGGAGGAAACGCACGTAGACCACCATGATGCTGAAATTATGGTGCAGCAATCAGGCACTACTATGTTGAGCATTGAGTGATCCCCTGACATTAGGAGCCGTCGGGAGACGTGACATATGGCACAGTCAAAGAATTTCTATGTATGTGACCCAGGAGGGAGGGTTGGAGGGTTAGTTTGTTGAGTTTGTTTTTGATGATTAGTTTATGGGGAATAGCATCCGCTAAACGCACTGGACAGTTTTGATGCAGATATCTGCTGCTGATATATTCTTTCTAGCCAGGAGTTACTGTTTACTTCATGTGTAACTTTTTGTTTTCTTCTTTTCTTTCACTACAGTTTTTGCTAAATGCAGGAAATGTTCTGCCATATTGTACTGTTGCTTCACAAGATTGTATCATGCTGGGATTTTGATGTATCTGTACGGATATCCTGATGCCGGATGGTTTAAACCATCAATAAATAAAAAAGTTTAGAACATTTTTTAGAAATCAAAATAAGTTTATATTAGGTTGAGACAACCGTGCACTTTACAGTTTTTGGGCATACGTACTGTTTTGAGCAACAGTGCATGTCTTTTTGTGGTAATTCATAGGATCATAATCTATTTATATGGTTACTGCACTGGGATGTCCAGTCTGATATTTTGTTTACAGTTCATTGTCCTGAGCAGACATGTTTGGTGAGAGAAGTGGTTGGGAAGATCTGCTCAGATGGACTTTGTTACTAGCATCTCATATCTGAGTGCTAGTGCGTGATTTAAAGCAGCATGCATAGAATGTAGCTATTTGGGACCTGCAGTCCTCTAGGTGGCTAGCTTTGTGTCTGATCACTTCAAGTGTTCCATGTCTGTTCAGCTGGTGATTAATGGTTGTAGCGTTACGGCCTGAGCTGCTGACTTCACAGCTGGTGGCAGCCAAGTTCAAGTCTCATCGTCACCATCCTGTGATTCTGGGCAAATCACTTAATCTCCCTTAACATACAATTCAGCATCTTGAGACCCTCACAGGTGATCTGCTCTACTTTACAAATCGTGGAATTAGGGGCTGGTACAGTACTGAGTGATGGATAAGATCCTTAGCAGACAAGTCTTTTGTGAGGGTAAGAACATTAAGCAGGAAAAGGGAGTTATTAACCAGCCTGCATGAGCTATAATTGGCTGCAGACTGCTGAGTGTTATGGTATTATTGTGGACCAGAATGCTTATTTAGAAGTTGACATTACTATATAATGCCCTGGCTATCCATTTATCAACCCTCCTTATTTTACCTGTACATGGGAAGTAGTATACTGATTGGGCTTTTAATTTTTGTGAGCCGTAAACTGCAGATTCTTTTGGATGCCCAGAAGTGTGCTACAGACTAGACACGTTATGTTATGTTGTTGAGGCATTATTGTAGGTCAGAAGGAGGCACAGTTTTTTTACATACATAACATTTTCCACTGAAATGGCAGCAAAATGCCAGCATGCAGTTTTACTGATAAAACCAAACCGCATTCAAACAATAGTTTGTTTTCCACAAACATGTGCATAATTTGAACATCACCAAGTAAAGCGTCTTGATTCTTTTGATCCTATTAAAACTATGTTTCCAGCACACTTCTAAATTGCAAACGAGTGGTCCATTTGTAGTTTCCTAACTGCTGATATGTTTTGAAACATTTGCTCAGTTCATTTACATGTATTTAAACGTTGTTGTGTGTTAGAAAAAACCCTTTGTTTTCACAGGCCCTTTACAGGCACACAGCACTGCCCGCCACAATGCTGTGGCTGCACACTGTGCATTTGCATTTGCTTGTCCCCCCCTCCATCACCCCCCAACATCATGGGGGCCCGCAATGGGCTACCAACTGTGAAATCTGCATGCGTTGCTGCCACGGAAAGGCTGATCCTCGCATGCATAGTAATATGGATGGCAGTGTCTAACAGACACTGCCACCATATTCAAACCTTTTCCGCCCGGTCGACTCATCAACCAGGCAGAAAAGCGGCGGACGGTCTTCCCGTCCGCCGTGGTACCCCCGCCAACCTAATCAGGCGGGCGTAAATTGCATGTGGACGGTAGATAATGGTGGGCGGATTGCCACCACCATACGGGCGTTGGTGATCCACCCGCCATATAATAGACCCCATGGTGTTCTGCTGCTCATTACCTAATTTATTCTGTTAAAGAGGAACATTTTAACATTATCAGTACGCAATTTTCTGACATCAAATGAGTGAAGGCTAAAGGCAGCATTATCGGAGTTGATACCTCTGTCCTACATTGTGACTCAACAAATTAAGTACATGGTGGCAGAGATGGAGGGGGACTTACTGAATTAAAGCATCTGACCAAGTTCATGTGCCTCAGTAAATAAATTATCTTGGCTTGTTTCGAGTGGGCCTACAGGAGAATCAGATCTTTGGCATACTGTGTAAAAAGCATTACCTACCACCGACTAGAAAGTTAGGGGTGAATTTCTGATATGCCTCATATGTCTAATTTAAACATTCAGACATCTTATTTCCAAATTGTATAACGTTCTATTGTACAATCATAATTGAATGGGACGGTAGAGTGGTTTAAACCGGGAGAGATTAGCGCAGACACTGCAATTTATTTCGATATGAAAGAGGGATAAGACATCTATGTAGTAGGCTATGTCTTCATATCACAATGAGTTTAAGAGGGCTTTCATCAATGACACTTAATGCATATTGAGGCCCTTGAAGTGAACAACAGGAGCGTGAGCTGGCCCCTGCAGTGAAAGTTACAGAGCTCGGAGGCTGCTTTCAGAGGGACAGCTCGCTCCAATGTCCAGATTTGCGGACAAAAGGAATCTGTGAAAGAAATCATCACGGATAAAGGACAAGAGGCCCAAATAAAGATCAGTCTGTGAAATTTACGGACGGTTGGTCACCCTAGTGCTATCAGCTTGCGGGTTCTGCTCTTCCCACTCATATTGAAGGAAGGCCACTTAGGGGTATGGCTACCTCATGGGTGTCTTTTAAAGGGGTATCCCTTACAGATATTTGTTCAG
The DNA here is from genome assembly GCF_964263255.1 of Lissotriton vulgaris. Lineage (NCBI taxonomy): Eukaryota > Metazoa > Chordata > Amphibia > Caudata > Salamandridae > Lissotriton > Lissotriton vulgaris. The sequence continues at coordinate 1,384,666,935 of NC_141696.1, read as the reverse complement.
TGGCTACATGGAAGTCGCCGCATACATTTTTTACATGGTTCCGCCTGAAATGGGTGGAGGTTTCACAGCGTCTTTGGGATTCCTATATTGTCTTCTGTTTGGGATGTTAAATGCAATGTAAACACAGGAAGCCTAGTAGTGAAAAATCTGAATTTTCTAATTGAATGGGTATTGCATTTTATCTGTGTTTTTAGCTATTTTTATCCTTAGTTTCAATTAATCAATCTACCTTTGTTTGGGTATTAGCTCCCGTTGTTAGGCTTTGTGATTAACGGGATGTTACTTAATTTCTGAGGGACAGAGAATTGCTCATGTTATAAGGACTGTATTGAGAAAGCCCTGGACTTTGAGCAATGAAGTTTACTGGTACGTAACCGGGTCATTTGCGTATGTCTATCACGATTCTCTGATAGAATATCGATAGAATATCGTTGTAACAAACTTGGATGTTCTAAGTATCGAAAACAAAATATCAACTGCAAAAATATCGACTCCAATACAGGTAAGTACAAAGATATTGAATAAAAAAATATAGAGGTAAAAAATATAGATGTAAAAAAATCTATTAAAAAAAATATATAAAAATATAATATATATTAATTATTAATATTATTTTTAACCAAATTAATTACATGTAATATACATATTAACTAAATATAACAAATACACGTAATTAAAAAATATAAACAAACATAGAAATGTATACCCATACATATATTTACTTAAAAAAATTCTTAACTCTTATCTTTATTTAACTTTTAAACTTTACAATTATATAAAAAAATAAAATATATATATATATATATATATATCAATCAATAATAAAATAATCTAAAATAAATTCAAACATTAACACCTTAGCTGCGTGTAAACATCTCTCCCCAGTGCTGCGCTGTCCATTGGAACCAGTGCTGAATGGACGTCCAATGGTCGTGCGCAGCACTGGGGAGGTAGCGCTGCTGACGACCGTTGGCCGTCAGCAGCACTTAAGGGGTTAAACTAGCAAAAATAATTTAAATTACATTTCCCAATACAATAAGTGTAACTGTAGGGAAAGTGTTGGATAGTGGAATAATTAAATTTACTATTCCAACTCGAGTGAGTGCAACAGTAGGGAAAGTGTTGGATAGAGGAGGGATAACAATTACTACTCCCACTCCAGTGATAGCAACAGTAGGGAAAGTATTGAATAGGGGAGGGGAACAAATTACTATTTCCACTCCAAATAGTGCAACAGTAGAGAAAGTGTTGGATAGCAGAGGAGTAAAAATTACTATTCCCACTCCAGTGAGTGCAACAGTAGGGAAAGTGTTGGTTAGCAGAGGAGTAAAAATTACTATTCCCACTCCAGTGAGCGCAACAGTAGGAAAGTGTTGGATAGCAGAGGGGTGAAAATTACTATTACCACTCCAAAGAGTGCAACACTAGGGTAAGTGTTGGATAACAGAGGAATTAAATCTACTAGTCCAACTCCTGTGAGTGCCACAGTAGGGAAAATGTTGGATAGCAGAGGAGTAAAAATGACTATTCCCACTCCAATGAGTGCAACAGTAGGGAAAGTGTTGGATAGCGGAGGTGCAAAAATTACTATTCCCACTCCAAAGAGTGCAACAGTAGGGAAAGTGTTGTATAGTAGAGGGCTAAATAATACTATTACCACTCCAAAGAGTGCAAAAGTAGGGAAAATGTTGGAAAGCGGAGGGGTAAAAATTACTATTCTCACTCCAGCGATTGCAACATTAGGGAAAGTGTTGGATAGCAGAGAAACAAAAATTACTAATAACATTTAAACAATAGAAAAAAAACATATTACAACATTTTTAAAATCATGAAAATAAAATATACAATATCTTAAAAAATATAAAATTAAATATATTAAACACATGAAAAGAACATATATTATATTATTTACATATAACAAAAACCTACAAATAATATATCAAATAAATTAATAAATACATTTATAAACAATAATTCTTTCAAAGAAGCAAATAATAACACACAAAAAAATAATTGAAAACCTATACCCTATAACACCACATCAATAACAAAACACTTCCACATGTTTAATTACATTTATTTCTATAGATAACATAATTATTAATCAATTAAAAAAATCTTATTAATAAAGAAAAAACATTTCAGTACACATGCTTAAACACAATAATATCCACAGCACACACCTAAATTAAACTATAAAATAATAAAACATAATTTAAAAGAAAAACTATTACTATTAACAAGTAATAATTACAAATTTAAAACTCTAATACCCACCTTTTACCCCTTTAAAACTAAAAACAACACACAAAAAAAAAAATAATTATGCAAAATTAAATATCAAATAATTAACATTAATTAACAACTATATAATAATTAAACACAAAGTACTTATCACCCTTTACTCCTATAAACACCACAACTAAAATTAATTAAACAATTACCATAACTAATTAATTAAGTAAAATTAATTACCAACAATTTATTAATTCAATTAAAAATAAATTAATTTCCACCCTTCCCACCTATAAATCCCACATCACACACCTGACATTTTACTACACAATTACCTTAATTAATCACTAATTAACTTGCATTAACAACCAATTATTAATGAATTAATAATAAATGACTTTACCCATTTAACACTCTAACATCTCAATTAAACAAATAATATTAAATACAAAATATTCAATGCATTTGATATAATTAAATTACTTCCCACTCTAGTCCCCTATTAACCCACAACCAGCTACGGAACTAAAATGCAAAATTCAAATAAAAAAATTAAAAAATATTAATAAGTACTAAAAATAATCAACTGATTTTCTATAGTTAAATTACTTCCCACCCTATTCCACTATAAACTCACAACCTGCTATGGAACTAAAAACGCAAAAATCAAATTAAAATAATTAATAACTATAAAAATGGAACACATATATTAAAAATACAAACAAATTGTATTAAAAAAACATACATCACATGCACATAAAATATATACTAAAATACATAACATTAATTAAAATCAATATTTTTAACTATATTTTTACAAATAATATTTTACCCTTCAATATTTTTAACATCGATATTACTTACCTAAATTCAATATTCTTGACCACGAGAATTTGTCTGTCGATATTTCTGACCCACGATATTTATAACTCGATATTTCTGTAAATCAATATTTTTGATTCGTATTCTGTCTCTGCACCGTCTATCACACATGCCATAATCAGGCGATTGGGTAAGAAGGAATTGTGATCTTAGTGCATGGGTGGTGGCTTGTGTGTTTAGAGTCTGATCTAGGCGCTGGAATACACGCACAAGATGCGTAGGTCTCCATGCAATCCACCCAGGAAGGTGCAGAAATTGATTAGAAGTAGAGCAAAGTAAAACAAGACCTCCATGAATTCAAATGTATTTCACTCAAAATCGCAGTTGACAGGGGGTATGAATCCACTGAAAAATTAGATTCTCTCAATTAACAGATGCAGCCCCACATAGGAGATTGGTAGACATTTATAGTCATTTCCCAGAACTACTGAGTCAAATTCAGTATCAATGTGATCTCTGGTCTGTCAGGAAACTGTGCAAGTTCATGGCGCATTGGGATGTTTGATGACCTCTGCACAGTTGTTTTTTGTTAGTAGGGCTCCCGGTTTTATGGTATCTATTTTTGGGACGTTTCCATCTGTATTTATCCATATTTATTTTGTTGCTAATTTTATCTGTATTCATCCACATTTATTTCAGGTTTTGTTAAAAAATTAAGTTGAAAGATGTATATTTCTACATTTATTTAACCAGTTAATGTACACTCATGCCTGAACGCTTGACAGATTTCAATGATATAAACATACTCAGAGGATAAAATACACACTTATAAGAAAACATGCAATTTTTAGACTTAAACTGCTGTTTAATGTTCTTTACAAAAAATCCTTTTATTAACCCCCTTTACTTGTCAATCCGCACAGCTATTGGCCTTGCATTTATGGTTGCCATCATTTAGAATCACTCAAAAACAACCCAATTTCCGTTTATAGCCACATTTAACCATAAATACAGACCGGAGAGTAAATGGTTTTCAGTCTGTATTGCTCTCTAAAAATACACAGGGTAGAAACCGAAAACAGGGAGCCTTATTTGTAAGTAATTTACAGCAAAAGCGATTTCATTACTCTAAATTATGGTATTATCTCACATGACCAATAGGTGGCGCTAGTGCACCGTTGAAACAAAAGAACTCCACAAAATTGCCCATATTGCTGAACTGCTTTAAAAAAAGAGCTGTATTTTCTGTGTGGCTAACACGGCATTTAAGTGATGTAGAAGTTGGAAGAATGAATGCGCACTGCTACATTGTCGTCTTCCAAGTGTGCACTGATGCCGCACAACTGAAGCTAGCCTGGGGTAGATAACCCCCTGAAAGGGTTGGTGGAAGTGAAAATATATCACATTTAAGCAGAAATAGAAATAGTGACACACGTGAAAAAAAGGACATTTCGGTTTTAGTTTATTTATTTGAAATAGGTTAATAAGTCTAATGAAGCTCTTTCATCCTTTAATTATAAATCAAAGTCCACATGCAGCGTAGATCAAAATACGAACGATTGATTGCGTAGGCATCAGAATTAGGTTTCAACATGAATATTATTTTTAATTATATACGGTACAAAAAAAACCTTACTAAGGGCTTGGTTTATTACAAATGAATGACAGAAAATTATAAATCTCAATGTCAACACATTATCGGTAAAGCTACTACAAAATTACACATCACTCAACGCTCAAAAGTAAACTATAAAATCTGGTTATTTTACTGAAATGCACCACGGGAGTATTTCAAAATGGAAACAGTTAATCGAGTCCCCATCTGAAGTAGTCTCAAAATCTTGTCACAGCGTATCATACATTAACCGTTGAAAAATCTATTTCCGAATGTCAAGTACAGCTACCAGTGCACACGAACAACTTGCTGAAGGTCTGCAGCCAAAACAGACGGCTTCTTTCTTGCCTGGCAACGTTTGCCGAGGTATATGTAAAAGCATAAAACGCAGCTTCCCCCCCCCCTGGCTGTGGACAGCCAATAAAAATTAAAAGTTTCAAGTAATGCTAGAAATCCTTGCACAGGCATATTTTTCGAAGCTCCATCCACAACAACCATAGCGAGCTGGTGGAATATGACATAAAGGCTCTTTTGAGTCCATAACCTATAACAGTCACTGCTGCAAGTCCTTCTCTTCATTGTCATATGAGATGAATCCTCCAAAAATACAGGCCTCTACCAAGCAAAGGCTTCATGCAAGATTTAGGGCCTGATTACGAGGACTCGGGGTGGCGGTGTTCCGTCCGCCGGATTACGACTTTCTAAGTGGTTCCGGTGGTGGACTGCTGGCTGCGCCAGGCAACCGATGTCCCTGGCGGTGGAGTGATGGAGGGGCAATGCAATTTGCTGAGTGGGATTGGCGCAGTCCCGGCGAGCATATTACTAGTTCGTCTCACCGCCCGCCTTTTCATGGCAGTGAGCCCGCCATGAAAGGGCTGACGTTGGGGGAACATAGGGGGCCCTACAGAGCCCCCATGCACCCCTATCATGGCGATGCATTTAGGGGGGCACAAGTGCCCCACTATCTGCTTGCACCCCCAGTTCCTACATTGCATGGACTTCACAGTCTAAGCCGTGGTGGAAATTTTTTTGCCGTCGCCATTGCGGTGGCCTATTTCAGGGCACCACTGTGGGAAAGGCAAAACGACCGTCCACCTGCATGAGTCAACTCGCAATCAGGTGGGCGGTGGCTGCGCAGCTTTGGCGGTGCTGTATCGGCAAAGAGCTGGCATGCCCGCGCAGCACCGCCAAAGTCTTAATCGGGCCGTTAGTCCCAACGATATCCATAGATTTACTTTTGGTGAACCTCGTTCAATGTCAAATAGACCAGCGTCTTACAACCGTTGCCTTGAGGCATTGTCAATTACAGGAGTATTTATCTTTCACCATCATGCTATTATCTATTTAGGTGAATTCATCCGCATCCTGTGAACTACTTGCATTGCAATGCACGAAGGACTATTAGACATCTAAAAGGTAATTACACACAAAAGGGTCAAGAGGATTAAAAAACTGTCAGTACAACCTCCTCTTCAGTTCACCAATACATGCTAGACATGACTGCTAATGACGAAAAAAAGGAAGGGAACAGTGAGAAAAGAAACCTTTACTATTTAAGGACAAAGACCCTCATACACTCAATAAATGACATGCTTCATCCTCGGGCCTCTCTTGGCACCTTTTCAATGGAGTAAGGTGCAAGCTACAACCCATCAACTAATTGGGGAGCTTAAGTGGGATTGGTAATGGATGTCCTGCTATGCCACTTATTTGGTCAATAAAGGTGTGAGGGTTTGGGTTAAAACTACCTCCTGAAAGGACTACTGCAATGTAATTAAGTCCCCGAGTTGTAGAGTGAAAATAAAATGGAGGATAAGTCTACACTACTAGTGGAGGTAGACTTGTTTCTGCCTATTCAACCCTCTGAGCTATCAGTGGCATTCATCAGGACCAGAGTTGGCCTCTTTGCTTTAAAAGTGTGGCCAAATGAAACGCAAAGACGCAAATGTGCCCCCCTGTTTGCATGCACCCCAAATTTCACAGTCCATGCCGTGCTGGAACTGCTTTTGCGTTCCCATTGCAGTGCCCGTTTTCATGGCAACACTGTGGGACCGGCAAAAGAAAAGCCCTCCAGACATGAGTTGAACTCGTAATCTGGCAGGCCAACCAGGTACGGCTTTGCCAGCGCAAATCCGGCACAGCAACGCCAAAAGTCATAATCAGGCCCTCAGTATTATAACCCACATCGGATGAATTAAGATGATGTCAGGTGTATCCCTCAATCATTTGAAGAGTAGATCAGAAACGAAAAGAGCAACTGACAACCATCCATATTATACACTGCTGTCATGCAAACACTGTGTAAACAATTTGTGCGACCAAGCTATGTCACAAACTCTGTGATAAACACTCAAATGAAGAAAATAGTGCATGCATACTACACCACACTGTATTCTAGTGGTACATATTCATACTTATAGTTATACCTTACCAAAAGAGTTAAGGGAACTTGTTGTATCCTCAATGTTGGAGTATACGGCCGGGACTCTAACACAGTATATCAATAAAAAAAGCCTGTTTGTAACTATACATGCAGAGTCACGACACCTTTTGTAATCATGATGGTCATTCTTATTATCCTTGTTATCTGTCAAATGTAGGAGAAATCAGGCTAAAAAATGCACAACAGGAAACTACATATCGTGCTTGCTAATGGGAGACTATGGGCTGGCAGTTATCTATTCCACTCATGGTACTCTCTGGGATCATTATAATTAGGGCTCACGATTTTATGGTATTTATAATGTTTTACAGTTCCGTCTGTAGTTTTCCATATTTATTTTTTGTCCATCTTGTCAGTATTTATCCTATTTATTTTGTGTTTTCTGAATAGATAACATTGTATTATGGTATATTTCCACATTAATTCAACTAATAAATATGTGCTCAAACTTCGACGCCCGTCGTGTTTTAGCAAATTAAGCAGCCAGATAAACCATAACAATACACCTACAGGTTAATATTGGAATTATTCTACAAATGGATGTTGACATAAGTCTTTAGTTAATGAAACCTCATCCTGTATTTAGCTTCCCATTCTATCTATCTATCTGTTCAGCTGTTGGCCTGGAATTAATGAAAGACAGTATCGAAAGGCACTCAAAAAAAGCCCACTTTTCTGTATTTGCCCATTTTTTAAAATAAATGCAAGCAGGAAGCACATTGTTTTCTTTCTGTATTTATCTCTAAAAATCAGTAAAACGAAAAATTGGGAGCCCTAATTATAATTCTGTCCCTTCACTTTCTTCTGTTTTATTGTAGCAATTAGTGACATTGATGCATTGATTAATGCAGACGCGAAGCTATTATTTGAGCTGTGATGACTTTAACTTTATTTTCATTTTTTGGTAGTGCATGCTAATTATATACTATGAACAGCATTCAGGCAGTAAAGTTCACCATGCGACTGGATTTGGTGATCTATTGTTTTGCAAAAACTGAGCTAATTTGTTGTGCAGGGACATGATTGCAATTATCCCATAGAATACCAGGGGGGTGACATATAACTGTTATACATCAAACAATGTAAACTCAGCCAGGCACAGTTAGGGAAGGATGCACCCGCTAGCAATGGCCACATCATGCCTCTTTTCTTTGTCGATTTTTTCTGATGGGGCACCTCAAAAGGCATTTTGCTTCAAATCTAATAGATCAAAAGGCACAACCTATTAGTTTTACCAATGCTTATTTATAATTATTGGTTTCAATAACCTCCTCAATTTATCATCGTAATTTGTTATTAAGTGTAGCTATGTCTTTATTCTGCTAAGTCTACAAGTACAAACTGACTGCGGTCCTCAGTGCTGCCCAGCCCTATTCTTCAACTTTCATGAACATAACGTATGGTACCATCGCCTGAAAGCTTCATTAAGTGCATGACGCCCGGGTGTATGGAACAATCTGCATAGACTCCGAACTGATAGCGACACCTCAAAAAGATCTCAAGGAAGTGAGATGTTGGATGAACCAATCCAGCTTAAAGTTTAATATAAATAAGACAATACATATTATGTTTGGAGTTGAAAAAAGGGCACGCATTGATGGTGAACTCTGAGATCCTCATATCTTTTTGACTAGGACATCTCCACAGCAGAAAAGGCCAAAGTGCCCATTAGCCTCCAGATCAATGCAGAAGGTGCTTTTTAATGAGCAACTCTTAACATATCCTGCCTCTTCTATCCATCGCCAATGGTCCCTGGGTGGTAGGAACCACCATCAATCCCTGCCTGGAAATTTGCAATGCTGTCTACACTGGTCCACCTGCTACTCAGATCCATTCTCAGAAAAGGACCCAGATGCACCTAAACTCAGGTCAATTGATGAAGCATCACGTGACAGCAGCCATGCTATGTTATGTTAATTTAACTTATAACGCGTGCAATCACCCAGAGAGGGGTATCTTGGCACAAGTCAGGACTCAGGCAAATAAGATTCCTTAGATCAGAAACAGATCAATCTTCAGAAATTTTCAGAATTTAAGGTGATCAGTGACTATGCATATGTGTATTGGTAGCTGGTTCCAATACAAGGGGCAAGGTGGGAGATTGATCTGCCGCCAGAATGAGATTTCCTGTTCCGAGGCACTTTGAGAAGAGCTTTATCTGTAGATCTTAAAAGTCTGCCTGGCAGGTTGGGTGTTGGCTTTGCGGAACAGGTAGCTTGCTCCTTTGCAGATCGGAGATTTGTGTGTTAAGCATCAGGTAGCGGTGTGGGCTACCAGCGAAAGAGCAGATCCAGTTCCAGCTAGGTTGCCTAGTTTTCAAATGCAGACACCATAGGGCTTCAGCATTTCACACAAATTAAATTAAGAGTCCATTACACCTTGTAGGCAAGCCCAGGGTGATGTTGGGCTCTAGAGAGGCTAGAGCATTTTCATACCACAGTCCAGCTTTCTGGATCTTGCTTCCCATGCCGTTGTGATTGAGTGATTCTATGTCATTCTTTAGCAAGTCCCTGAAAACTCATATTTTCCACATTCCAAAGCAATAAACTACTCCTTTTTTTTTATCCTCATTTTGCGATTGTATGTGTAAGGAGTTTCGTGAGTCTGTTGATCCAATTGTCTATCCGTCACTGCCCCATGTTTCTCGAGTTTGTTTGGGGAGTATCCCTTTAGGTGTTGGATCCAAACAGATTTCTCCTTTATCCCTTATCATTGTCAATAATGCTATTTCATGAGGGGGGAGGAGCTGGCCATCCTGGCTACTCGGCAGAGAATGATTTCCGCCTGAATTATTGCCATCGCTTTAATCATCGGATTTAGTTTCCGGGACCATACTGAAGATATTAGTTAACTATTTGGAAGTACTGTTCCCATATTTGCCAGAAGTTAGATTTTTTGCCAGTTTTCCCTTTCCTATCAAGTTTGTTAGTTTTTAATATGGAGTTTAGCCAATTTGTGTGTATAGGAGGTGCTTGTTTAACCCAATTTATACAGATCTCTCTCCTTGCTAGTAGTATTAACACAAACAAAAGCCTTGCCTGTTTTTTGGTCAACTTACTTGAATCTATATCGTTAGGGAATTGAATCCCAAAGATAATAAGGGTAATACTTACATCTGTTTTACCAACATCGTGCCAAAAGGAGGTGAGTAGGGGGCATTTCTGGAACATATGGATGTCGTCCGCTTTCTCCATTCCACATTTGGGGCAAGATTTTGTGTTTGTTCCTTTAAATTTCGATACTCTTTTTGGAGTCCAGTATGCCCCATGAATTGTGAGCAAGTGGTTCTTTTTCAAGGTGGCTGGTTTTACAGTAGACCAGCATTTTTCTAGAGATTTTTGCCAGTAAGATTGTAGATCAAATCCAGTCATATCTTTCCTCCATGTTGTTTCAGGAACTGGACAGTCTTCATCTCCTGCCACTATGAGAGCCCAGTACCATCTAGATATTTCCTTTTTTATTGGCGTGGGTTTTATCATTTCCTTCTTCAGATCTTCGTAGCCCATTTTTTTTTCCGGAAGGGATTTGGCCCATCTGGTCAACTGATAATATTTAAATTTAGATAAAGCTGATTTAGTGGATAAGAGTAATTGCTCCCACGTGATTATGGAGTTGTCTATCATGAGTTGTCCCTAGTTTTCGATTCTAGCAGCTTTTAGTGGTAAGGCTAGAGAATCTTTTCAACAGTCTGGTGTACCAGGGGAGTCCCATACCGGGGCCATGATGCTGTAATACGGTATATTTACTGTATTCCTTAGTTGATACCATAATTTTGCAGCATTGTATAAAATCTTTATTTTTTATTTTTTTTTATTTTGGATGGCCAAACTTGTATAAAAAATGGTCCAACTTGCCTGTCATACTCTGAAGAAAAACTGGGTAGGATTAATAATTCCTTAACAGGGATCTCAGGTTCTTAAATTGGAATGCCCTGTAATATTCGAATATATCTGGGCTAGCTATTCCTCCTTGCTCTTTTTTCCTCCTTAATTTGCTCCATGCAATCCTTGTACATTTGGATGACCAAATGAAGCTGGCTAGCTTACCCTGGATATTTTTTAGTGCATCTTTTTGGAATTCCAGGGGTATGGTATTAAAAAGATATGTAAATTTGGGTATGATTGACATGTTTATAATGTTGGATCTTCCCAGGAAGCTTAAGGGTAGCCCATCCCACACTTTAAGAAGTCTCCTTGTTTCTACAAGGACTCTGTTCAGGTTCAATTGGGGGATTTTTTCTAGATTTTTAGTCCGATTTATCCCCAAGTATTTTATATTATTTCTAGAGTATGGGGTGTTGGGGTGCGTATTCCAGCTCATAGCCTCAGTTTTCGTTTGGGTTGTTAAGTAGCCTGACACATTGCCAAATTTAACTATCGTGTCCTCTATTGCATCGGTGGAGTTTTCAAGTTATCTGTGAATATCATCAAATCATCCACATAAAGTCCTACTTTTTTTGACCATTTTTGATATTTGAAAGGAGATATTGAGGAATGATTTCTCAGGGAACATGCAAGTGGCTCAATATAAAGGTTAAAAAGTAAGGGAGATAACGAGCACCCTTGTCTTGTGCCTCTTTGTATTTCAATGTTGTTGGTGAGACTTCCATTAATTAGTATTTTTGCTCTTGGTTTTTTGTATATTTCCCCTATCATGTAGCCAACATTTTCCCTTAGGTTGTATTTATTGATAGCTTGGTTTAAGAATGCCCAGTTAACTCTGTCAAATGCTTTGGCTGCATCAAACATGATTATGGTGAGAGGCATTTTTTCGCAGATGGTTATGTCTATTGTTGTGAACAGTTCGTGTGTTATTTCATGAATTTGTCTTCCTTTTATAAATCCTTTTTGGTCGAGGTTGATCAATTTTGATATTACTATAGATAGCCTCTTTGCTATGACTTGCATGAAGATTTTATAGCCACAATTTAACAGTGAAATGGGTCTATAGGATTCACAGAGCTTAGGGTTTTTTCCGGGTTTTAAAATGATGCTAATCGTCGCATCATTCCATGAATTGGGAATCTTTTCATGATCAATGTAAATAGTGTTTATTAGTTCTGTTAGTTGATCTTCCACAGATTCCTTCAATGCTAAATAGAATTCGTTAGGCAATGCGTCAGGTCCAGCAGCTTTACCTCTTTTCAGGTCTTTTATGGCTGCTCTCACTTCTTCTGGTGTAATTTCGCTATTTAACTCTTTCTTCTCCTCTTCTGTTAACGATGGGAGTGGGACGGCGTCCAAATAGTTTCTAATCTAATCTTCGGTTGAAATTATATCCTCTTTGTATAGATTAGAGAAAAAGGTTGTAAACTCCTGCATTATTACGGAGTCGTCAGAACTTGATGTAATTTGGTTATGGTTCTGAATACAAGATATTTTATTTCTTGTTTGATCTATTTTAGTTCTCCACGCCAGCATTTTTCCGCATCCTTCCCCATATTCATGGTTTGACAGTTTGCTTGCTTCCCATTTTTTCCCATTTTTTCCTTACTATGTTCTCCAGGTAGTCGGTTAATCTCTCCTTAAGTTCTTGGTTCTTTTTTCTAATGTTTTCTTCGGTTCTAAGAGGCTTCCTGACGCAATTTGTTCTTCCATAAGTTTAATGTCATTTTCCATAGTTCTAATTTCCTGTTTCTTGATTTTAGACTTATGAGCTCCCAGATTTATCAACTTCCCCCTAGTAACCGCCTTATAGGTGTCCCAGGTAATTTGTTTAGACGTACCAACTTGATTGTCCTCAAAGAAGTTTGCAGAAGATTTTGTTAATTCATCTATGCATTTTAGATCAGACAATAGAGTCCGATCAACTGTCCACCTGGGTATTGTGTTATTATTTGTCATTAGAAGGATTAATTGAACTGCAGAGTGGTCAGATAGGTGGGCTGGTATATGCTCAATGCTTCTAACGCTACCTAGTGAGCTCTTGTCTAACAGAAAGAAATCAATTCTGGATCTGTGTCGCAGTTTTTTGTTGTGGTATGTAAATGGCTATCTGTTGTCTCCCTTTTGTTTCCATATGTCTATCAAATCAAGATCTTTTTTATAATTTCCTATCCATTCCCTCATTTTGGGTAGGTTTACATGTTTGCTAGGGGGGGATCTATCCGTTTTGGCATCGAGTAAGATGTTAAAATCGCTGCCAAGTATTATGGGGGCAGTGGTGATTAAAAGCTCTGAATAAAGTTTTTGAAGAGGAGTCGGATCATCCAGATTTGGGCCATAGTAGCCGACTATAGATAGCATGTTATTATTTATTCTTACTTTGGCTACAGCCCATCTTCCCTTGCTATCCACTGCCTTGTATTCGATCTTGGCTTTAAGTGATTTTTTGATGATGATTGCTACTCCTTTAATATTACAATCTTGTTTGGTGCATATACATGTGTCCACCCAGTTTAATTTTTTTACTATTTGTTCCCACTCAGTGCTTATAAGGTGTGTCTCTTGCAGTATGATCATTTCACTGTCGGCTTCCTTCAAATATTGGAGGATTCTACTCCTTCTATTAACCTTTCTGCGTCCGTTAACATTCCAAGACAGAACATACATTTTTTTCTGATTTGTCGTCATTTATTTGTGGGTTTTTTTTGGGTGATATTTTAGGCTGGTTTGAGTATTTTGTTTCCCGATAACTCCTTTTATTTTAATTAAAGAGGACATTTTTTCCTTTTTTCCCCCTAGTTTGCTCCCCACCCGTGGTCTGGTTTTACTTTGTGATAATATTTTTTTTTGGCGTTTAATTTTCCCCACCCTGAGGAAGCCTCCCTTCTTCTTTTCTGGGCGGTATTTTCGGCCATTTCGAGCTCCTATTTCACCGAGATTAAATTTTAAGTGAAGGTTTAAAAAATGGAACACTGAAAAAAGACAACTGGTCTTTTAGAATCCGCTCTGACATGTCCAAAGCAACCCAGGATAGACAGTGGGAACTGGGGCAGTTCATGCAAGAATTAAAGTCCCTCGGAGCCACAGTACAAATGAAGTTCCCCGCAGCCCTCCGGATTATGTGGCGGAACAAAATGCACAATATTAGAGACCCCAAAGAGGTAGAAAACTTCATAGAACAGATCAAGGACCAACTACGAACGGAGAAATAAAAATGAATAAATAAATAAATAAATCCTTGTAACACCCAAGAGAACTGATGTCACACCAAGAGACCTGATCTCACACCAAGAGACGTGAACTCACACCAAGAGACCTGATCTCACACCAAGAGACGTGAACTCACACCAAGAGACCTGATCTCACACCAAGATTCCTGATCGCAGGCAGTGGGCACGTTATGAAGGAGTTCAGTCAGTACATCTTAGTAAATCTCATTTCATAGCAAGTTATTAATGTGTCACGGCGCTTTAAAGCTGCTTTCTCACTGTCAGCACCCTGTTGTTGCGTGTCTCTTATTTTCTTTCAATAACAGATTGCTTATGCATTTTAGTTCCAATTCAAATATCTGCCCCTCCACCCCCACAAGTTTGAAAGGGTCTTTGTATATGCAATACTGACGTCTATATGCACCCCAGTTAGAGTCACGCTGTTTTTATTATAACAGGACAGAGGGAAGCACTGTGTGCTTGCTTTCAGCCACATGTTGCCCGCCTCTGATTGCACGTAGCATATAACAGCGCATCTCCATTTTTTCAAAATACATATATATTTTTTGCAATTAACATACATTTTCAAAGAGCATGCCCATAAATTACCCACAACACATTAGAACTACCCTGTCACCTTCCTCTTGTAAGTGATTGAATCATTGTCTGGGCTCTCACCCTTGTTCAGCGCTTTGTTGCATCCCAGCTAGCCCTCCACCATACAAGTACTGCTGCACACATCTGGAGCTGAAAGTGCTCTCTCATAGGCACGTTGCAGGGAGTTGTGCCTCCTTCTGTTCAGTTTTGTTCTGTCCATTCCTTTTATATTTATTGCAGGTTCAAGATTAATAAGAATCAGTATGATGAGTGAGGGAGCTAAGATCACCCCAGATTGAACTCTTTGACCACTGGTGAAGCTGAGCCCCAGCTCCTCTCCTCCCAGTCCCAGCTGGAAATAATGTGTCTCAATGTGTGAATTGTGGCAATGGTCAGGCGTCCCATGCGACCTCTATCTTGGTTCACAAGGAGACAATGTCTCCAAATTTTTCAAAGTAAATTGAAAATGACTGAATTGAAAGGTGAACCAGTTTTTTCAAGTCTGTGTTTCTAAAACTGAATCTATGGAATCTATATGTAAATGGCACTCTTTTAGGGGTGTACCAAACTATTATTCAATCAGTAAATGTGATCTTGAATGTATAGCTTAATAGTGAGAGTTGCAGACATGGGTCCAGATTTACTAATGCTTTGCGCTAAGTTTGCGTCACTTTTGTGACCCTCATCTAGCACTTAAGGGTGGGATTTCCTATCCAATGCAAATCAGGATTTGCTTTGGATAGTATCGCAAAGTAACGCAACAGTGCATTATGTACATCTTTACGTTACTTTGTGTCAATGGGGCGTTGGATGGCTAGTGAATAGGCATTCCTTTGCATGTGACACAAATCCCTATCTACAGACAGTGGTAGACAGGGATTTGTGTCAAACTCTTACGCCTCCTCGAGGCAGGCATAACAAGGAGAATTGTTTTCACTTTTCCTCGTTTTCCAAGCTTGCATGTTTGCTGCATTGTGCAGCACACGTACAATGTGAGAAAAGCCTTCAAGAACCCCATCGGACCCTACACAGCTGGACCCCCCTCACAGCAGACGTCACCCTCAAGATCATGAAGAACATCCACTCAGGATCACCCTCAAAACCCTGCCTGCATCATATCTTCGACAGGACAGACCCCACCATCACCCCAGAACTCTGCCACACCATCAACTGCTCCATCAACTCCACCACCTTCCTGGAAGACTGGAGTCATTCAGAGATCAACCCCTTGCTGGTGAAACCCTCAGCAGACCCGACGGATCTCAAGAACTTCAGACCCATCTCTCCTCCCCCCTTCCTCAGCCAAGGTCATCGAGAAGGCTAACAACGCCCTATTTTCCAAGTTTGTCTAAGCAAACCACAGTCTGGACCTCTCCCAAACCAGCATCCAAAGAAACCACAGCACCAAGACTGCCCTCGTCGCCACCACAGATGACGTCCGCGCCCTCCTCGACTGAGGCAAAACTGCAAGCCTCATCCTCCTGGATCTCTCAGCTGCCTTCCATACTGTCTCTCACCTCAACTTATGTACAAGACTCCATGAAGCCAGCATCCTTGGCAAAGCCCTGGAATAGATCTGCTTCTTCCTCACCGGCTGAACACATAGAGTCAGACCATGGACTCAACATTGTCCCCTACGCCGATGACACCCAGCTGATTTTCTACCTCACACACAGTCGCCAAGAACATATTTGATTACGGGATGAAGGCTGTCGCCGCCTGGATGACGAACAGCTGCATCAAGTTCAACTCAGAGATGGCCGAAGTCCTCATCAGGGGCTCCACCACCTCTGCCTGGGACAAGGTCTGGTGGCCAGTGGCACTTGGAACCTCCCTGTAATGTTCTCCTCTTATATTTCTTCTATTTTTATCTCTACCTCTAATCTGTCTATCTCTTCTATTCTAGAATCCTATTCTGGCATTCTGCTCTGATCTTTCATTGCCCTAGGATGCTCGGCTGTGGGCCCTTTTTTTACTTGACTTAGACTTATAAAATAAAGTCTATCTTCCAGAAGAAATCCTGACTCGTGGCATTCCTTCAACGGTACATAATTTGGTACCAGGAGTGGGGTGGCGAGATTTCGCATCTCTGCTCACTTGTATTCATTTGTACCTCGAGGATTGCCCAACCGTCATCTGAAGCCGGATCGTTTATTCTCCACATCTTTCTTTACGCGTCTCTTCTGAAACGCTGATTGATGTTTATCAGCTTCGCTGCTTGGATACATTGTTTCCCTGTACCCGCAAGCAAGTATCTTCCGGGCGACAGTTTT
Organism: Lissotriton vulgaris; assembly: GCF_964263255.1. Classification (NCBI taxonomy): domain Eukaryota; kingdom Metazoa; phylum Chordata; class Amphibia; order Caudata; family Salamandridae; genus Lissotriton; species Lissotriton vulgaris. Next base: position 1,384,649,857 of record NC_141696.1, on the reverse strand, counting down.
CTACGAAACAGGTCTGTTTCAACGTTTATTTATCGCGTCTGCAGCGCTTTACATTAAGGAAAATACTTTGTTTACTACAACTTGTTCCACTTTAAAAAAAAGAAATTTGAGAAAAGGTTAATTATTTAATGATCTTTTCAGCGCGAGCAACATTCTAGAGGCGGTTTTGTCAGTGTGAGCAAGCTTCTACTGTCAGGCATCTTTTAAATGTGCATCCTGAACATATTTTTTCAGCGCTTTGAATTATTTCTTTGTCATTCCTGTTTTCCAGCAACTGCAGTGTGTTTGGAAGTTCTAAATTTATTGACACTGTGTATTCTTTTGGAATCTTTTATCTGAAGAAAACATTCTAGATTGTTTATTCCAAAGTGAGTGGTTTTATTTGGAAATTTACACGCTCATTTTGGAATTTCATAAAAGAACTATTAAATGGAATGCTAATTCTTTCTCCAAACAAAGAGAGTGTTCTTCGCCTTCTGGACTTTCAAGAATGTGTTTTATGACATCATAATTCTAGTTCAAAAGATTTATTTTTCTTCCACATCAGACTCTCAACATTCTTTATATTATTTGTTTTATTCTAGAACTTCAGGTTGATTTTTGTGACATCACAATTTCAATTTAGGGTTACAACATTTTACAATGTCTTCAGAAAGTGCCTTACATCCTCTACCATTTTTACAGAAACCAGCTAAACCTGAAATTGTTTGGAAACAATGGATAAACATTTTTGAGAACTATCTTGTCGCTATCGATGGAGTGGATTATTCACCTGAAAGGAAAAATGCTCTGCTTTACAATCATTTGGGTGTTGCAGCACAGAATTTTTAAAATAATTTTACCATTAGGTATATCCAAGGTGGTAAGAATTTCTGGGCGGATTGTCTCTCTCGACTTCCATTACCTTCAACTGATGATGTTATTGATGAATTTGACTGTGTTGTAGCTTCCATTGATGCTTCTTCTTCATCCAATGGTATCATATCTGAAAAAGATTGGCTTGAAGCTACTTCTGCAGATCATGATTTAATGAAAGTTTCAAATTTTATTGTCAAGGGATGGCCTCCCATTCGAAATGTTCCACATAATTTAAGATCTTTTGCACAAATTTCTTCGGAATTATCACTAGAAAATGGCATTTGCACTAGAAATGGCTATATTATTCCTCCAATTTCTCTTAAGAATAAACTCATTTTGATTGCACATACAGGACATTTAGGAGTCACTGCTACTTGTAAGAAACTCAGGGAAAATTACTGGTGGCCTTCTTTAAATGCTCAAGTTTATTCTTTTGTTGAGTTGTGTCCTCAATGCGTTGTCTCTGACAAACATTGGAAGACGACACAAAATCCTCTACGTCGTGTTTCTTTGCCTGAAGGTCCTTGGATGAAGGTTGCTTTGGATTTTGCTGGACCTTTTAATCTGTTACCCACCTCATCAAGATTTTTATTGGTCCTGATTGATTATTTCTCCAAATGGATTTATTTTTCTTTTGTTGAATCAGCCTCGACCAATTCTGTGTTACTATTTGTCAAAAATGTTTTTTCTGCTGAAGGTTTTCCAAAAGAGATCATTACAGACAATGGTACTCATTTTGTATCAAATGCCATGCAAGATTTCTTAAAATCCATGGATATTAAGCATGTTCAAGTAGCCTTATACAGTCCTGCTGCTAATGGTTTAGTTGAAAGAGCAAACCGTTTTCTCAAAGAAGGTGTTCAGACTGCTCTATCTTCTGGGTTAGATGTAAATCTTTTTCTTAAAAACAAAGTCAATGCATATCACAACTCACCTCATTCGACAACTAACTGAATGGGCAGAAAATGTTGTTCTTTACTTCTTCCTTTTGGTTAGAGCGACATTCTTCTAATTCCTCTTCAAGATATGTCACCAATACTGACAAAGATACTATTTTACGTAAATCTGTTGCTGTAGCACAAAGCAAACAGAAATATCATTTTGATGTTCGAAAACATGCTCAATCTACAACATTTTGTTCTGGTTCGCATGTAATTATCAAGAAACCTTTTCTTGTCAAGAAAGGAGAATCTTATTTCTCTTCTCCTCTCAAGATATCTAAGGTTGGACTCAGTTCTTGTTTGCTTCAGGATGGGAAATGGTGGAACAAGAACAGACTTGTTACTATCTCTGATGAGCAAGCTGCAATTTATAACAAAACTGCGATTACTCATAATTTGGATGATTATATTTTGTTTGAGAATTCTAGTTCTTCCTCAAATGTTACATCATCTAATTTGCATAATAATGTCATTGCCTCCACATCTCCTTCTGAAAATGTTGCTGATGTTTCTGTTTCAAATGTTACATCATCTAATTTGCATAGTAATATCATTACTTCCACATCGCCTTCTGAAAATGTTGCTGATGTTTCTGTTTCACCTTCCATTTTACCTTCAAAAAGAATTTTTAATTTACCAGTTCATTTTAAGGATTTTGTTTTATCCTAAATTTATTTCATGAATGTTGTATTTTATTATGTTACTTAATTTGATGTAATTGAAAAAAAAATTCATTTATGTTTCTCCATAAAAGGGGAAGATGTGTAATGTTCTCTTCTTATATTTCTTCTATTTCTATCTCTACCTCTACTCTGTCTGTCTCTTCTATTCTAGAATCCTATTCTGGCATTCTGCTCTGATCTTTCTTTGAACTAGGATGCTCGGCTGTGAGTCCTTTATTTACATGACTTGGACTTATAAAATAAAGTCTATCTTCCAGAAGAAATCCTGACTTGTGGCATTCCTTCAACGGTACACTCCCCCACACCGACAGACCACATATGGAACCTCAGTATCATCCTGGACTCCTCAGTCAACATGAGCGGCCAGATCAATGCTGTCTCATCATCCTGCTTCCACATGCTATGCCTGCTCCAAAAGATCTTCAAAGGCAGTGGCGTCACTAGGGTTGGTGTCACCCGGTGCGGGTAACTCATGGTGTCACCCCCTCACGACTTACCGCATGGGCTCGAGTCTCGGCAATGACGCTGAACATCCTGTGATTCTGGGCAAATCACTTAATCTCCCCGTGCCTAACAAAAAATTAATGTGTCTTCATGTAATGCAACTGGTGCTATGTAAAGCGCTACTCGCTGCTGATTAGTGATTGTAGAATCACCCCCACCCCCCCCTCTTGTTTGACAGAGTTGCACCACTAAACCTTTTAACCCACAGAAGGAGAAATATGGCAGCAGGTAAAATAGTATAAACTGAACTCCATAAGGGGCCTAAAGTCCAGGTACCAGCAGGTCACTCAGAGGGCTGTGGGTATATGAAATCATAATACTCAGTACCTTGGTATTATCCCAGCAGTGTCACGTGCTGTAGCAGACTGGTACCATCAGTAATACCACTTTTTAAGGTTACCTCGCTTTTTAATGTTGACATAATAAAATACCCTGCGCCACTGAAGTTCAAAATGTTCAAAGGATGTAAAAAAAAAATCAGACATCTGCCCCTGCACTGTCTTCAGCACAATAACAGCACCATGAACAATGGGGTTTTACAAACTTGTAAGGAGATGACATTCATTCTCTGCCCCATTAACGGCCTCTGTCTTTTCTCACCTGCGCAGGAAGAAATGCTGAGGGTCTGACTTACTTCAGTCTAAATTCTCTGTTGCCTTCCAAGGAAACGTTTATTACACCCACAAGGATGCCCTCACTCACTCTGCCAAGACTTTCGGTTTTCAGTGCTGTGCCTGATTCGTCTTTCATTCACTCCTTTATTCTTTCATTCCCTGAACTGCTGCAGCAGCAGAAAAAGCCTGAGCCCCTCTCCGTTCCTTCGCAGCAGGGGCCATAAAGAATGCTTACTTTTGTGTATTACCTTTTGCAAGTTATATCACTATTCTGCGCAAACCAGAGACTTGTGTGTGACAGGTATAAACCCACACACTCTTTTTCTACTTAGCATCTTTTCCTTTAGCGTGGAATTAGGAATACCTTTGAGAGAAAAAAGATTTCGGTGTTTTTGTACACGAGCCATTTTCACTTTCTCAGCCCACTGCTCTTGCTGAATTTTACTGCATAAGCCGTTTTTTTTCCACTGACGGATAAACTCATACTGTTTTATCAGAGTGGCCCTCACCGTTGGAAATCGATACTGATTATTACTATGGAATATGTGTTTGATCTATATTTATGAGATCAGTGTGCAGACCAATATTAATTGCACTTACACTGTTAAAATTTCATTTTTAATATATGTGACATTTTAATATACATCGATCCCAAATGTACTGTAAATCAACTGATGGTATTATAATATGCTTATGGATGAAAATTTAATTGTATGGTCCTTTTTAAATTTGTGTAAATATGTAATGTTTCTTTTAAATCTGCTCATACTTTTATGATTCTGTTTCTCGGAATCGAAATAAAGTTTACTATGATGATGATGATACAGTGAGACATGTCTTCTGGTCCAAGGTGCCACGGGTTCTGCTGAAATTCCAGAATTACCGTATGACCCAGGGAGTTGAGAAACGGAGGCGCGGATTCACGTTCTGACTTCGGAAGTCATGTATTTCTATACATCCCCTTAATGTACAAAAATACTTTTTCGTAGTGTTCCACTGTTAAAAGCTGTGAATGTCTCCCGGGCTAGTCAGAGGAAAATGGCTTTGGTCTTTGGAGACAAACCTTCTGGATGCTCTTTTTTTCTCATTTGTTTTTGGCACTCTCGTGACCCTAGCCAAGGGTGCCAGAGTGTTTAACACATTTTTAGATAGGCAAGTTATGACAGACACTTCGATACCAGTCATACACGCTCTGTGCATACAAGCACCTTCCAGAAGTTACATTACTAGGACTCAGCCTGCCTGCAGGAAATGACATCTAGACTCAATTTCGTAAATATTACATCACATGCATGAGCAGAGTGAGACCCTGATCAGATAGGTGTGTGGATAACAGTGAGGAGGCACCCTCATCTCCTTACCCTGTAAGTGGCAGAGGACTGAATAGCGTGGGTCGAGGCTGAAAGATTAGCACTTGGGAACATGGACGGTGGGTAACAGGTGCGTTCGCTTGCACTATAATAAAGCAGCAGAGCAGACTTCTGGCTGCACTGCAGAGCTGTGTTTGTGTTACACAGCGAGCCAGCAGCGTAACCAGATTGGTGTCACCCCATGATGGGGTGACACCCGGTGCGGTCCGCACCCCCCGCACCTCCATAGTGACGCCACTGTCAAAGGGATCCCCACCAAAGCCAGACAGACAGTCACCCACGCACTCGTCAGCAGCTGAATCGACTACGGCAAAGCACTCAACGCCAGCATCACCCAGAAATTCCTCAAGAAACTGCAAAACATCCAGAACGTCTCTGCCAGGCTCATTCTCAACAACCCCCACCACAGCCACATCACCAGCCACCGAAGAGACCTCCACTGGCTCCCAGTCAACAAAAGAATCACCTTTAAGCTCCTCACATGCGCCTACAAAGCCCTATATGATGCAGGACCTGCGTACCTCGCATTCAATGTTCCCACCAGAGACCTCCGATCCGCCTAACTGTCCCTGGTTACTGTCCAATGTATCCACAAGACCACAACCGCAGAAAGATCTTTCTCCTACCTCACATCAAAGAACTGGAACTCCCTGCCTCTCCACCTCAGGCAATCACCGTCACTGCCCAAATTCAGGAAGGACCTCAAGACCTGGCTCTTCAACTGAACCACAGCGCCTCTGTGGACCAGCAGTCCCCCGGTGCCTTGAGGCCCTTATGGGTCAGTAGTTGTGCTTTACAAGCTGTTTGATTGATTGAAAGAACAGTTTTTGACCTGACAGGGACCCCTCACAGCACAAGACCTATGCTTAAGAGAACGCACACATCCTTGCATTATGGCGCCAGCACTGGGAGAGAGGCAAAACAACACCATATCTTAGTAGCTACTGCACATTTCTGTCTATCAATGTCACTTATTACCCAGAAAGATGTCTGGGGAGGGAAGAAGGGTGTTTTCTATAGGAGAAAGGACAGGATAGTATCTTCCTTAGTAACAATAAATCACACGAAACAATCCTGCCACACTTTCATGGGTGTTCTTACTCTGGTTGTCCCTACTCTTTTTCCAATCCAAGGAAACAACATTTTTTTTAGGGGACCCTCATACATCCTATTGGTGGCATGCTTCATCATCAGGTCTCACCCTGGTCCCTATAAACCCGGATGGGCTCTCCCTTTCAGGGAGCACTTTGAATGTATTTTCCCGACAGGGTCTTTTTTATCTAAATTAAAATACTCAAGAACCCCCCAGTTTCTCTTTATTTTAGGGTTCTTTTGGTATGATTTAAAAACTCACTGTTGGGTGCACGTCAGAGGGGATTTTTGCCTTTGCACCCGATTCTTTAGTTAACATGTTTCAGACCCTGCTAATGGCCTCCCAGGGTATCTTCAGGTCTTATATTTTTAATTCCCCATTTTTTTAACTTATTTGATGTCAAGGTTAACCCTTCATGTCGTTAACTGTCTTGGTTAAAGTTTTTCTCTCTCCCTTTGACACAAGGCACTGTAGCAACTCTGGCGCAGCGTTGCCTTGCATGAACGAATAGTAAATCTATACAATGGTGTTCAGTGACATGCTTTCAACAGTAATTACGAAATAACTTCAACATTGGAAATTATAGCTCAGGGCATTTCCAATCTCCCTGGAGCAGATCAAGAAACAAAAACCTTCCTTTTTTTTTTTTTTAGAACAACCTGTAAGAATATATCCATAGCGTATGAGGCCCAATCCTTTTGTAATTTAATTTATGCAGATATACAGTTTTCTCATGCAGCTCTTAATGCTGTTTGTTTATTTCCATGCCCTACCACAAAGCAGATATGGGAAAATAAATAAACTTCAAATTTTCATCATTCGGGGTAGTTGTGGTCTCCACCTAAGTCTCAAAGTCCCATAGTCAACTGGTCACCAGATTATTGAATTTAAAGAATTGTAATGAAGATTGCTGTACCCTTTTTAAAAAAAATTCTTCCTGTATAGATTATAAGATTGTTTGTATCATTAGCATTTTAACTGAACTTTTATGGTGTTTTGTATAATGCCGAATAAAGGAATTTATCTATCTATCTATCTACTGATTTTTGAAATTATTTTATAGTTTTACTATATCACTCTTTCTGGTTCATAGCTACATTTAATCGATTTATCGGAATAGGAATATTGTAAGCCCACAACAAGCAATAGAGGAACAATTCTTCTTGAGGTTGCTTGGGGAGCCTCCAGCGAAGAATCGTTTAACTCAAAGTATGCTAAAGATACAGATAGTGAGCATTGAAGGTTCTGATGAGCATAGATGCAGGATCTCAGCCCCAATAGGTTTAAGCTCCACTGTCTCTAAAATCGAGGGTGTAGAGCGATTTAACAAATGCATTGTGGCTTGCCTCCTCCGTCTATGAAGAGGGCTTAATTCCATCAAGATTATGCCCGTCCTCACATACTATGCACATACTTGCTTCCCAATTGTACCAACTATTTTGACAAAATTAGTACAAAGAAAAGCGTGTGAGCGTAAGGAGTTTTCACCCCATTAATCAATTAGTTTAATCATGTTATTGCTGTCCTGCTGTAAAAGAGTGCCCTCTCATGACACAATGTGGCAATTTCAGACAGAGATAGAGTCACCATCAAACACCTTAAACGAAACAGAAATTCAGTTTCCCGGCCTCCAGAAGGAGTTTTCTTTGGTGTTTTGAAAACAGAAGTGATCAACTCTCAATTAAATAATATTTTCCTGTGTTTTCGGTAACCACACTAGTCTTTATGGAACTTGAGATAGCTGCAATAATGAAATATGCAACCGGTGCTGACTTAAAGTCGTCATTTTATGGATCTTCCCTTTCTCTATATTCTATTACAGAGGAAAGCAAATCTACCTAAATGTCTAAACGGTCCCTTTCTCCACAGGCCACTACAGGGTCTTTTAAATGTACCTTAAAGTTGAAACCTTTCCTTTCTTCACAGGTTCTACGGGCTTTTTCAAATCTACTTGGATGCCTAAACTTTCCTTTTCTTCACAAACTGCCAGAGGGCCTTTCAATTCTACCTAAATGCCGGAAATGTCCCTTTCTCTACGGGCTACTACAGAGACTGGCAAATCTAGTTAAATGTCTGAACCATAATTTCTCCACAGGCTACTACAGGGACTTTCAACTCTACCTAAATGTTGGAACCTTCACTTTCTCCACAGGCTACCACAGGGTCTTTCAAATCTACACGAATGTCTGTGTTGTAGCGAGTAAGATTTTTCTAGTTGCTATGCACTTATTATATAAAATCAACGTTATTTAGTCTATTGAAATATATTGTTTTAAAATTCTTTATTTATTTCAAATATGATCCTTTGTATGCTTCATATTTGTTTACCAACTTGAAACAATAGTTAATTTTTTTAAAACTATGACAAAGCGCCTCTCCAATTTCAAAGGTTGCGTAATAGTGATGCTTGGATCGAAATGCAGAACAGATAGGTCGGTTTCTATGTCGTTGACGGCATTCAACAAACTAAGGGGCATATTAACAATAAACTGGTGGAGCACGGTGCAGTTCCAAAATTGCTGATACTGTGCTCCATCAGTTTAAAAATGCAGGGATGCACCGGATTCACAAGAAGTTTCCACTAGTGCTGGCAGTAAATCTAGCTCCCTAGCGCCAACGCAGGCACCCTTGCACCAAGCATTGCAGGGAATTATTCTTCATGCGCAGGAAGGTGTTCCTTCCTGCACATAAACCATCCATGATAGTGATTTGTAAATCCTATGTGTGCTGCAGCACACATAGAAGTTGCAACTCGTTAATGTTTAATGATTGTTAGTGTGCAGGGAGGGACACCTTCCTGCACATGAACAATACTATTGGTGATTTGCTGTTTCTAAGCGGGCTGCAGAATACAGCATACATAGAAACAGCAAAAACGAGGAGAAATTAATAATTTCTCCTCATTTGGCCAGGTTACGACCAGGTTTTCATTGATCTTATATTTGGTGCTGCCCCATATTTAAGCCACCCTTGTAAATAGGAGGCTGCACCAAAAAAGCACTGGGTATTGCGGCGGAACGCCCACAGCAACATCTATTGCCCGCCCCTTTCACACTAAGTGCTGATTGAAAAGGGACCATTTTTACAAGGTGGTGTTAAGTTGTAAATAAGTTGAAGGGCTTATCAGCACTAGAACACCATAAAAGTGATGTTCTGGTGGCGATAAGCCCTTGTAAATATGCCCCTTTGTTCCAACAGATATGCGCCTAGCAGTATTGTGTGATGTGCGCTCAGAGTTGTCTCTCTTCCACCTTGTTATTCTACTAAGGTGAATAAAATAATGTAGTGGCTTCACATTGTTCTGGCGAGATAGTAAGGGAGTTCAAGAATAAATAGCATGTAGGATTCCTCATCCCAAATATTTTATTAAGCAAGTACAATTGATCCACCACTGAGAGGAAACACCTCAGACTAATGGATTACCAAATTGCAGACTTTTACTTCACTGACCACCAAGGCAAGGAAAAGGAACCATAACCCGTCCACTATGATTATGGAAAAAGCAGGTGGATTAAAGTACTTTACCATGACTTAGTGATATGAATGAAAAGAAAGAATGCTTTTTCTCATGAAGGTGATTAACACAAGAATATCTAGTCTGACCATATTGGTGTTCACAGTGATTACATTTTCTGTCATCCAGTTCTTGGGAAAAAGTAGCCCACGCTACAAATGAAAAGAGTGTAACCCACTTGTATACCAGACTGGGACCATCAGACAGAAAAAAGGGCTAACCTCTTCAGGGCTGGAATGAACCTAAGACAAAACCCTCTCAGCAGGGGCTCATAAGAAAAACCGCCTGCACAAACAAGTTCTCTTGTCAGAGGAAGAAGCACAGATCTGATGCATCCTTCATACACAACACGCAAGCCACTGAAACCAGGGATTGATTAATATTTTGATCAATCATATGGAATTCCACCTCAGACAGTAGTAGAATCGTCAGTTATTCATGGAACAGAGAAATTCCTGCACATCTTCAGACAAAATGCAAGTGTTTCATTCTCATAACACAGATGACAGCAGCCTGTATCTGCACTATTCAGACCTCTGACTCATAATCTATCAGTGTAACACCACTGACTTCACAGAAAACTAAAATTTGCTAAGTCAATAGGTCTAAATTTGTTATATCTGTGGTTCTTCATTATGGTTGTAACCCCTAACGGGCAATCTGGATGATATAAATCAAGTGGTTTCACAGAAAACAAGAATTGGCAAAGCTAATAGGCCTTACCCTTTTATATCTGTAAGTGCTTCGTTATTACAGAGACAGGGCCATGAAGAATTAGCAAACTAAGGCAGACACTGCTGCACACAGTGAATTAAATGAGAGAGGGCAAACATGTGATGTATTGCTGCAGAGCAGGAGCATAGACTGGACAATTCACCAGCTACACCCAAGACAGTGATCAGACAACAGTGCACCAAAGGTCTGTGCACTCCTTTAGGATTGCTTGGCTGCCATTCTTGCTGCATGCCATCCTCTGCAGGCCATTGTGCATGTCCGCTCAGCCCTAGTGCTACTAATATAGTGGCCGGGAATGGGTGCTGGACCATGGCGGGCAGTTAAATATATAAGGAATGTTTGTCAGAGATGAAACAAAGCTTCTTGAACATGGTTGTTGGAGAGCAAGGGAGAAATGCCAGAACATCACCTGAATAGAGCAATATCAATGCATCAGAATATTCCACATGATCTCATTAGTCAGATGATTAATAATAACAGCAAGAGCATTGCACAGGCTGAATGATATAACCAGATACCTGGGGTCTTGTATTTTGTATTATACGTTGTTTTCCATCCTTTGCATTTAATGATTGTTACCAAGTTATATGCTGCCATCAAATTTAACTTTGTTGAATGTTTGGCAGATTGCAACTGGTCCCCAAAGACTAAAATGAATGCTAGATTATCCTAGATGCTGTTTGGTTTTATTTAATAATTGATACAGAGCCTGTGTTCTCCATGAGGTTTGGGTACAAAGAATGTAGAGCTGAGCCTTTAAAGATACATGTATTATGAAATGCCTTGTCAGGTTGTCCTTTGTATTATGCTTCAGTACAGTTTCTTCTTTTAGACTTCATGCATAACTTTGGCCGCAATGTCGTTTTTGCGAAGGGGACCAAGTATATTTCACAATCATATGGCCGGTGAGGATGCAGGTCCTCTCCATTTTCAATTAAGATATCCTACTAGTCACAACAGGGGAGCAGCGTTTTTACTGAAGTGTGATCTATTGCTGCTCCGGATCTACAGTAGCCAGTATTACAGTTAGCATCAAACACTTGACAGAGGAACAGTCTCTGCACTGAGCAAGACAAATTCTGATGATATTCTCTGCGTAGGTAAATATACTTATTTAGTTAGTCATTTAACATTCTCATATACAGCTCAGCCTCTGGGTATTCAGCAGCTTTACACATAACTCAACATTTTACATCAGAAGCAGTAAGAGAATGACATAACACAATTGAAATAATAATGATTGTACATTCGAGTAAAATGGTTAGTTCAGGAAGAGACAGATGGGATGGGTCTATAAATGTTTGCTGAATGTAAGGAGGGTGGGCTCAGGATTGTGCTTCCTTATCCAAGTAGCACTTAGAATACCAGAAAAAGTTGATGTATCAATGACATCCACAGTTAGGGTTTCAATGTGTCTGCCTAGTGTGAACAACAAGCAGTTTCTTGTGTGACAACACTGAAAGTCATGGCAGTGTGATCTCCCACACATATGAGTTCAGATTCGGTCTCCTGGGTTAGTGGGATATTATGCATCTTACTTCTAACCATACAAAGAAGCATTGCTCCTTTCGGTTGAGCTGTTTTAGCTCCCTTTTTGTGCCCTCAATACCTTGAGTAATAGTTACAAAAGTATTTGTTGATTAGGGTATGGGACATTCTCAGGACCATGTATGAGATAGGGCTCTTGAAGACAATCCTCAGGTATCCCTGTAACCTAAGAAAAATATTTCTCTAATACCATATGTGGAACTGAGGAGCCAGACTGTGGGACAGGAGTGGAGCAGGGAAATGGAAGGTAGATAGAAACACATTCATTCACCACCACACCAGGACCTGTAAAATACAGTGGGCAATGCATCAAAATAAAACATAAACAACCAATCAGTGGCAAAGCAATTGAAATGCATACTGTGGCATGATCACTCGCCACCTCTCAGTGGTGAGAAAACAAACCCTGGGTGGTACTTGCAGTCTGGTTCCATGCTGTATTGTTGATAAGAATAGCCTGCAGATAAGGACACTAGATGACCAGAATGTCCTACCAGTAATTAATTGGAAGGCAACATGAATTGAGGAAGGCAAGGAATTGTTAGAACACAGAAAAGATGAGGCAACGTACTGCAGTGGAGGCTTGTTTAATGTTGACACTGCTTCCTAAAAGCAGTGTTTGTGACAGTTCAGATCATATCTTTAGTCTTTGACTGAGACCGTCACAGTTGTGATGCCTGTGAATGAAAAGTCACAAAAGCCATGTTGGACTGGGCCGCACAGTGATACCATACCCCTATCCATCTTTGCGGAATACCACTATGTCGTCCAGTTTCCATGTCCACCAAACCACTTACTGCTGAACCTCTCTGCCAGACCGATTACTTGCCCCCGAACTGCAGAGGATCACCATGAGGCAGTGGGGAAAATAAATTCCCAATCTTTTTTCACAATCTCCATTTTTTTTATTTCAAAATCTCAGCATGTATAAATTGAAGTCCCAATTTAGGGGTTCCAAATTCAGTCAGGAAGACTTCAGATCACAATTTTTCTCAGAGAGGAAGAATACTTTGTGTTTAAGGATGTAAAGCATAAAGAAGATCTATCTCCACAGGTAAGAATGAAGGGTTTGTGTCCTCTTCTTACACTGACATGTTGTCAAAGTCACTAACAAAATGGAAGGACATTTCTTCAAAAGCCACAGGTGTTGAAATCTTGATGGAATTATCAAAAAGAGCTTTGTTCCAGGCATTTTTAATTTTGCTTCCAAGCCTCCGCATTTGTTCCTCATTTATTTCATGCTGGTGAGTCGAGAATGGGGGTTTGGGTGGGGGACAGTAGCATTCCCTGCCCCCCTTCACATCTTCAGGCATGTGGTAGGGTCCAGGGGCGGCGGGAAAGAACATTGGCCATATAAGTGGGAGGCAGAGCCTAAGGACATAGGTTGAAGGTATTTGGGGACCTGTCACCCATTTTGAATCCTAGTAGCAGACACACCGATTGGAAGGGACAGATTCTGAGATCTGTGGCAGGGCAGTAAGTGTATGGGCATTAGAGTCAAGGCAAGCGACACCCACAGGAAAGTGGTAGAGGCTGCCTTAATGCTGGAGAAAGCAGGAAGGGGCTGATTTGTTGCAGCTTGGAGTCTTATAGCCGGCGGGGGTACCCTGTCGAGGCAGGCCACCTAGGCGTTCAGGACTTTGTTTGTCCCGGGATAAGAATGTGCAAGACTAAGGAATAGGTACAGATGCAATAGCAGCAGGAGGAGAAGGGAAGGATGAGGCTAGAAAGGACACAGGAACAGGAAAGGGAGAAAGAAAACAAAGATATGAAGAAGAGCAAAGAGATAAAGTGTTAGAAACTGCCTTACATGGGAGTTACGACGCCATTGAGGGCACCCTAACTTGCAACAAAGGAGTGCATATGCAAAAGGTAATACATGGGAGTATTTAAACAGTTGCACAGAGAGGTAAGGGCAAAGAAGGGTTCTGAAGAGGAAGAATATGAGCTTTCCCGATGTCCAAAGGTCTTCATATGTATTGAAAATTGGACGGCAGCCTTTTTGATTTATTTGAATGTCTATTGTGAAAAATTCCGCGAACAATGTTTTGCATTGTTCAAGTATATAAAAGTAGTTAAGAAAGCGCAGATACATTTTGGAGGATAAGCCTTAGTGATGTTTCATGAGGAGTTCAGGGCCAGGCTAGCACAAGATGCAGATGGGGTGTGGGGACAGCCCGCCAATGAACATTTCTTGCAAGATTAGCCAGCTTCATCTACTTATGCGACATTTGAGTGGCTGGTGATATATAAGCCCTTTCGGGGATGTTCCACTCAAACAGTGTTGGGTACAGCAGGGGGGGACAACAAGGGAATACTGTCGCTTGTTGGTCCTATAACGAGGCACGTTCTTGCAGGAATACTGCAAATTCCACCACAAAAATTTCAATTGTGGTGGGAAGCAAATGGTCACCCAGTGTGGACCACATGGAACAGGTTGAGGACCTCAGATATATACAGGGGGACAATGGCAGAGCAACAGTGACAGAGGCAAGGGTAGAGGGGGACAAAATCCTTTTGGAAAAAGGCACGTACTCCAGTTAAGGTTCATAGATTATGACACTGCCTGTCGAGGTTTGGGACATGGAAGGTGAAAGTGTTGCTGTTTGAAGGTTTCGAGGATGGTTTTAGGTTGTGGTATGAGGGTCTGCTGGAAAGAACATGGAGGAGACTTTAGAGTCAATTGGAGGGCATGAAGAGTTTATTTTGAAAAAACATTTGAAGGGAGTGAGGTAAGGGCACATGGAAGGCCCATTTGAGGCTTGTCCGCTAGACAATTTGATTGTGTCACTGATTGTTGTCATCCCTAAAAAAAAGGAACCAGGCAAATTCTGTTTGATTCAGCAAGTATCATGGCCAGAAGGTTTTTCGGTCAATGATCTCATTCCGGAGGCATGCAGTTAAGTTCACAATGCTTTAGTGGATTTGGCAATTACCCTCGTGAATAAGTTGGGGCCAGGGCCGAGATGACAACATGTTATATCAATTCATCTTTTCGTTTACTTCCTGTGCACCCCTTAGATTACAAGTTGTTAAGCATGCAGTTCGTTGGCTTTTTCTTTGTGGATACATTGTTGCCAATGGGCTGTTTAATTTCTTGGTCGGTCCCTGTTTGAAGTTTTTGGTTCATTTTTGCAGTGATTGCTTCGCTGGGTCAGTTTCAGGAGTTATTGCAGAATGTTGGTGTGCCATTGGCACAGGAGAAGATATTTGGCCTCAGTTGAAGTGATCCTTTTTTGGGAATCAAATTGGATTCTACGCACATTGAAGTCAGGCGTCTTGTGGATAAGAAACAGAAGTTGAAGGAGTTTCTGGACAGGAGGTTGTTGAAAGTCAGGGTACAGGTCAAAGACATTCAGGTTCTTTTAGGACATTTCAATTTCGTTTGCAAGGCTGTGTGTGCTGGGCAGACGTCCTCTAGGCATTTGGGAATGGTGTTGTCAGGTACATCACTGTTGTATCATAGAGTGCATTTGAAGGCAGATTTAAAGGTGTGGCAGAAGTTCTTAAGAAAAATTCAATAGGATTCCTACGGCAGGAATGGGAAAACAGGTGGAGTGGTCATTGGAACTTTTCTCAGATGCAGAAAGGGGCACGGATTTGTCATTTTTTGGCAGGGTAGTGGTGTGTGAAGGAGTGGCCAAAGGACTGGAAGCGAGGGGGACGGAGCATAGCTTTCTTGGAGTCTTTTCTCTTGATTGTGGTGGAGTGCCTATGGGGGCAACATTGCATGATACAGCTTATATCAGTTTTCTATCGGAGTCTATGATGTCGTACAGATGTGTGTGGCAGAGTTCTTGACATCGGGGGTGGTGGAAAGGTGTGTCGACAAGGGCTTACCTGTCAGTAGGGATGATGTGGTAAACTATATTATGCAATTGATTGGGGTCTGTCAGCATTCACAATAGCCGGTAAGTTAGCAGGTTTAACTTTTTGCAGGAAGTTGTCCTACGAACCATCGGCGGGGGAAATGGCGAGGAGAATTCTTGAAGGATGGCCAAAGGAATAGGGAAGCAAGGACAAGGTGGGGCTACCGGTGACACTCCGTATTTTGAAATGAGTGATTTAAATACTTCCGCAGGTATGCAGAGACGGGCACAAGAGTTGATGTTCTCATTGTTAAAGGCCTGGTTGTTTTTTGGGGGGTTTCCAAATGGCATAGATGGTTGAGTCCAAAGAGAGGGAAGGTATTAGGTGGGACAGTGCCAGGGTATGTGGTAGGTTTGGTTACCTAGGTCAAAGACAGATCATTTTGGGGAGGGGCACTTGCTTTTCCTTGAGAGCCTTCCCCGGATGGTATGATTTTCCATGTAATGGTGGATGATGCTGCTGGGGTAGGGTGTGGGTTTAGGTGAGATTTTCAGACGTGCAAATGGAACTAGGTTCTCAACATCGCAGGAGCTTGGGGAGCTGAGAAGGGCCATGAAGGTGCTGGGTTTTCCAGAGCAGGAGTTTGAGACCCATTCTTTTTCTATTGGAATGGCTACAGAAGCAGGGTTGAGGGGGTGGGCAGGAGGATACATCAGGCATATGGGGAGGTGGAGATTGGATTACAACTGAAAATACGTGTGGTCGGATGGACTGTGGAGTGAACTGTGTTAATTTGTGTTTTGTTTTGTTACAAGTTGTGTTGTAGGTCCAAGAAGAGAGTACATAGATGTGTGGCTATGAGGGCATTCTTTTGTCAAGGTGGCAGGACACCAAGCAGAAACAAGAAAGGTGGAAAACAAGTGAGGTATGACAATATGACTGTGTAGCTGAAATTGTTTGGTAAAGGAGGAATGAGGTGGTATTTGTAGTTGCCAAGACTTAACTCTTTGGCGAAAGGGTGTCCCTGCCCGGACGTATTAGTCATCCATTTGGGTGAGAACGATTTCTTAAAGTTGAAACGATTAGTGCTATTTAAGTGCTTAAAAGAAGATCTGAGAGAGCTGAAAAGGGTGTAGTCCGGTATGAAGATTGTGTGGACAGAGTTTTTAGGACACAGGGAATGGTGAGGGACGTAAAGCCTGACTCAATTTACAGGGCAAGGAGGAAAGGGAACAGAGAAATTAGGAGATTTTGTAGGAGGAAAGGAATATGTTTTTTGGAGCATGTGGACATTCGCTTCGAAATTGTGGATTTCTTTGGGGGCGACAGAGTGCATTTGTCTGTTTTTGGGATGGAATTGCATTTTCTGCAGTTGAGGAGTGTTTCGTCTAAGTTGCTACATTCGTCACTAGGAAAGAGTGGAGAGTGAAAGATAGCTGGGAGGGGGGCGCAAAGGGAGGAAAGAAAAACTTGGTTTCTCTGGTGCTGGTTGTTTAAACTTGTTTTAAATTTAGTGCAATGAAATTTGGTCATGTCTAGACCCAGTCATAGATACGGGGGGAGTTTAAAGCAACAAAAAGGCAACAATGGTGCGTGCAGGACGGTTGAGGAGATTTGTACTTGGGTTTTGGTCATTGTTAAGGGTTACTTAGGGAAAGGGGAGGGGATAGAGAGTTGGTAATATGTCTAGTGAGTCCTGGTTTTTAATCCTAGTCTGTATGGCTTAGAGCCAAGGTTGTGGAAGTGGAGTTTTGCACCTGTTTCATTAAAGCAGCCTTTTTCACACTAAGTAACAGTCATCCTGCCTGAGTCACTTTATACTTCAAAATGAAGCAGTAGAGCTGGCTTCTGTCCATCTCTCTTCCTTCATCTTCAATCTAAACGCATCAGTGTTTTTATTTTTCACGTTTACTCTAATTTCTGTTTGTCTGAAATATTTCTGTTCACTCAGCTTCAGCTGTCTGTAACTCGTGTAGCAATCGAGAGAAGGCCTGTGAAAGTTCTCCAAAAATGATTTGTTTTCCTCCTGTTGTTTGTTATCGCTCTCTTTTTTGTCCCATTGTTCCATCTTACTCAATGTCACACACAAGAAAAGGGGTTACCCTGGTCTGTATGGAGGAGGGTCTGAGAGGCAAGGACTTCTGCGAATGTCTCAGAGTGAGCACCATCAGCTGCCTACCATGGACGGATCATTTTTTGATAGCCTTCACTTGGACCACATATAAATCTCCACCATCTATCTTCACGTCTCGTAAAATTCGAAACTGGTCCAAACTTCCTGAAGATAGTTGGACGAAGGTCCTCAAGAACTTAGGGGAAAAAACGTATCTGTAAAAGATTGGAGAGGAAATGGCGCATGTCCTATGACTCCACCGATAAAGCCATATATAGGGAAGCCATAAGGACCTATAAACTCACCATAAAAACTACTCAAGCAGCCCATTATAATGAGGAAATAACATTGGCTAAATCTAAGCCCAAAGAAATATATCGAATTGTTAAATCTCTGACGAAGCCCCCCCCGCATGTGGCAGACAATAGTACCTCTCTCTCCAGATGCAATGAACTGGTTGACTTTTTCTTTCATAAAGTCACCAAAATGTACCTTTCCCTTTCGGACCCAGTCACTGAACTATCCACCCAAAGCGCTGCTCCGGTCTTGGACACTGAAATCCCTTTCCAAAATAAGCTAGACCATTTTCCTCTATTGAACTTGGAAACATTAGAGGTTCTAGCACACCAAATAAAATCTGGCTCTCCGTGCGACCCTGCTCCTCCAGGCCCGCTGGTTTTGGCCAGCAGAGCCATTTTTCCTACTCTCATGGAATTGCTGAACTCCTCCATTTTTACCCTGGGCGTAGTGGGCGTAGTGGGGCTTCGCGGAGCTACGTGAAGTGGGCGAGAAACTACGCCCACCTCCGCACTCCGCGTAGCCCCACTACGCACCGCAGGCCTCCCTCCCGCCCTCCCTAAATACTTTAAATTAAAAGTGTAAAAGACTTAAAAGGCACTTACCTTGCCCGCCGCTGCCCGCCGCGTCCCCGGGGCTCGCTATCTTCATGGCTGCCGTCTTGTGTACTAATGCGCATGCGCGGGCGACCGCGCATGCGAATTTCTCATGAGAAATGCGCATGCGCGGCCGCCCGCGCATGCGCATTAATACACAAGACGGAAGCAATGAAGATAGCGAGCCCCGGGGACGCGGCGGGCAGCGGCGGGCAAGGTAAGTGCCTTTTAATTCTTTTACACTATTAATTTAAAGTATTTAGGGAGGGCGGGAGAGAGGCGGGTGGCGGCCAGCTACGCTCCGTCTGCGGAGCGTGCGTAGTGCCGGATTCTACGCCTGCTACGCAAAATGCGTAGAAGCCGGCACTACGCACACTCCGTGCACGGAGCGTAGCCGCCCGCCCACCCTTACTCCACTTTGAGTGGGATGGTGCCTCTGGCATGGAAGCATGCCATGGTACGGCCCTTGCTGAAAAAACCTGCCCTTGACCCAGCCAATCCTAGCAACTATCGCCCGATCTCCTTGCTCCCATGGGTAGCCAAGATCCTCGAGAAACACATTAACACCATCTTGACGCAGTTTCTCGAGGAAAACCATCTCCTTGATGTTTCCCAGACGGGCTTCCGTCCGAAACATGGGACAGAGACCGCCCTGCTAGCTGTGACGGAGGAGGCGAAGCGGATCTTGGATCGGGGGGGATCAGTGTCAGTGATCCTCCTCGATCTGAGTGCCGCTTTTGATACGGTTCATCATAAAATTCTTGTGAACAGTCTCGCCGACCTGGGTGTGTCCGGAGAAGCCCTGGCTTGGTTCAAGTCTTTTCTAACTGACAGAACCTTCCAGGTCTTTGATGGCACATCCGTTTCGGCAAGCAGGCCTCTAGGGTGTGGAGTACCTCAGTGTTCTTCACTGAGCCCTACACTCTTCAATGCATATATGAGACCGCTGGCTGGGATTGTTCGTTCGCATGGTATTAACATCATTTCCTATGCGGATGACACCCAGCTAGTGGTTTCCCTTGTGCAGAAGAGTGGTCTCCAATCACTGCCGAATTTAGCAGTGTGCTTGGAGGAGGTTAAGAGCTGGATGTGAGCTCCTGTCTGAAGCTCAATGACGATAAGACTGAGCTCCTGCTCTTGGGCACGGCAGCCCCCTCCACCTTGGAGCTGTTGTGGCCCATGAGCATGGGTGCGGTCCCTGCCCCCAGAGACAACATCAAAAGTCTGGGGGTATGGTTAGATAAGTCAATGACCTTCAATACACAGGCTACTAAGGTGTCGGCCACCTGCTTTGGCCTCCTTAGGGTGACTAAAAAAATCCTTCCCCTTCTTCCGTTTGAGGCCAAGCAGATAATTATACAGGGACTTGTCCATTACCGCCTGGACTTCAGCAATGCCCTGTACCTTGGGGCACCAGAATATAGCCTACAAAAACTTCAACGCACCCAAAATTGCGCAGCCCGCGCACTACTTGGAGTCCCACGAAGAACGTAAATAAAGGCTGGGCTAAGAGCTCTTCACTGGCTGCCCATCAGGGAAAGAGTGAAGTTTAAATCCCTGTGTATTGCTCACCAAGCTTTCTGGAAATTGGGCCCAGAAATTAATCACTCCTTGATCTCCCCGTATCTGCCCAATAAAGCGATTCGCTCTTCATCTGCTTCTCTGGCCAAGATCCCTAGAATTTACAGAGCCAGAGCAGGAGGTCGTTCCTTCTCCTATAATGTATCAAAGCTATGGAACACTCTTACTTTGTACATGAGACTCACTCCCAATTTGTCTAGCTTTCGAAAACAGCTAAAAACTTTTTTGTTTCAGTAATTAGAACACTCTGCTCTTTTAATGGCATCTTTTAGTCCTAGCGCCTGGACGCCTGAGGGCAGCTGTAGCGCTTAATAAATCTTATTTTCATTTCATTTCTGATTGGTGGACTACATCTCTGTCTATCGGTTGCTTACTTCCCTAAGGGACCTTGGAAGTGCACTTTTCTTCTAACCTTGGAGATTTTAGACAAAAGCAACAAAGAAAGAATGGTTACTGTTCTAGGTGTTGTTAATAAAAGAATGACGTTATCACACTACTTAAAAAGGACAATTCACATTTGACATTCATCGCCCGTAGCCCCACTATGTCATGACCCTCTTCCACCGGACCTTAGGTGACACCTGGTTGGCTGAGATCTACCAACCCAAACCTTTCTCCTACATTCTCACACCCATGACCCTGGCTCAGTGGAATGTTGCAGGCGGAGATGACGCTGAGATACTTATGTCAGCACGTCAGAGTGCTCTGTTGCGAGGAGAAGCGATGAGGGATCGCAGTTGGACCTAGGGGGGGTAGATTTACCAGCCCCTTGCGCCACTTTTGTGTCATTTTTAACATGGGAAAAGTGGCTCCAAAGTGGCGCAAGGGGCTTGTAAATCTGCCCAGGGTTTCTAGGCACGTGTCTAGGGCACTTTTGAGAGAAATCTTGCCCAAAGAACCCTTTACCATTGCACCACTGGTGGAAACTGGACTTGCACGGGTGATTCTGGGCAAATCACTTAATCTCCCCGTGCCTGAATATGTAATGTAAATACGGCGCTCATGTAAAGCGCTCCAATACCTTCGGGTCGAGTTCGCGTTATATAAAATATGCAAAAGAAAAAAAAATGACGTAAGAATATATCCAGCTCCTGCTGGATAATAGATAGCGATTTTAAATAAGGGGTGCTTATTATTTTATACAGTGAAGCAGGCAACAATAATTCATAATCGTTTTTTGATTTACGTCCTTGCGTGGCTATGTCAAAGAATTTAAAGTGCCTGTTTTTTTATGGAATGCCCATAGAACAAGAACACAAGGAAAACCAGAGCGTTCTGACATCTCGTTTTCAGTAACTGCGCTTTTTACCTCCGTGCTCCGAATCGCGGAATCTGTCATTGACAGAAAACTTAAACGGCATTTTGTGAACACGGCGAAGTCTCATCAGACTAACAGAATTCCTTTTATCGCCTGCCGCCCTCCCCGTTTCTGCTGCAGCGCTGCTCAGAACCAAATGGTATTTGTCAGCAGTAATTGGCAAACGCCGGAGGCTCTTTTTCAAGGCCGTCTGAGTGGAAAACCTCGAGCCAAAAGTTGCCTGCGTTGAAAGAAAATATTACATTTGATCTTTTTTTATGATTTTTGTAGACATGATGTATGTCTGCATTCTTCAGCCTGCAGAGGCGTCCCCCCCTCCGACACAGCCAGGGAACTTCACTCTTCAATTAAAAGCAGGTCTGGCTATGAGAGGTAACCATAGAGCCATTTGTTATATTTGGGAAGAATCATTTTTATTATCCAGTTAAAATGTGGTTGCTGATGGATAATGCTCTAGCTAATGTTTACACAGACACGTATATTCACTACACTAATTCACCACTAATCCTTTATGTGTAGCGTGCTACTTCCAAAAAAGCACTTTAACAATTTATCAGGGGTAGCAAGCTCTAAATAAATGCAAACCTTTCCCTCTTCTAATGCTCCACTATCCTTCTAAATACAAATAACTAACTAACATATCCACCACTCAAATTCCTTTGCAGTCCAAATGGCTAACATATTCACCACTAAAATCCGAAAGGCCAAGAAAACAGCACTCAAGGATCGACTTGACAACAACAACCACAACAGCAAGGAACTTTTCAACATCGTCAAGGAATTTACCAACCCCTCGGCCAACTCCAACGACATCACCCCCTCTCAAGCCCTCTGCGACTCCCTAGCCTCATTCTTCCACAACAAAATCGCTGACATCCACAACAGCTTCGACAACCAACCCGGAGACCAACCCACCCAACCATATGCTGGACCTTCACCCCCCTCGAACATCCTTAATGACTGGAACCCAATCTCCACTGAGGACACCATCCGCCTGATGAACTCCATCCACTCAGGATCCCCAACTGACCCATGCCCTCACCACATCTTCAACAAAGCAGACTCCATCATAGCACCACACCTCCGAGATGTCATCAACTGCTCCTTCAACTCCGCCACCTTCCCGGAAAGCTGGAAACACGCTGAACTCACCGCCCTTCTGAAAAAACCCACAGCGGACCCCACCGAACTCAAAAATTACCGCCCCATCTCTCTCCTTCCATTCCCGGCCAAAGTCATCGAGAAAGCTGTCAACAACCAGCTCGCCACTTTCCTCGAAGCCAACAAATCCCTCGACTCCTCACAATCTGGCTTCCGAGCAAAACACAGCACTGAGACCGCCCTCATCGCAGCAACAGACGACATTCGAGCTCTACTGGACAATGGAGACACAGTCGCCCTCATCCTCCTCGACCTCTCCGCGGCCTTCGACACAGTCTGCCACAGCACCCTTCTACAACGCCTCAGTAACATCGGAATACAAGGAAAAGCACTTGAATGGATCACCTCATTCCTCACCGGAAGGACCCAGAGAGTCCGCCTCCCACCATTCAAGTCCGAGGCCACTGAAGTCATCTGTGGCGTCCCACAAGGATCCTCGCTCAGCCCCACCCTCTTCAACGTATACATGAGCCCCCTGGCGGCCATCGCTCGCCAACACAATCTCAACATCATCTCCTACGCAGATGACACTCAACTGATCCTATCACTCACCAATGATCCTAGCACCGCCAAAACTAACCTACACGAAGGAATGAAAGAAGTAGCCGAATGGATGAAACACAGCCGTCTGAAACTGAACTCAGATAAAACAGAAGTCCTCATCTTAGGCACTTCCCCCTCTGCATGGGACGACTCTTGGTGGACGGAAGCCCTTGGGAAGGCACCCATCCCGACAGACCACGCACGGAACCTTGGCGTTATCCTGGACTCTTCACTCTCAATGAACAGACAAGTCAACGCCGTATCCTCATCCTGCTTCAACATTCTCCGCATGCTCAAAAAAACATTTCGCGGGGGAGGAGCCAAGATGGCGACCGGAGCGGACGTGTAGTCGCCCGGCTCCGCCGGCCCTTGAGCTCCGCAACGATATCCTGACAATCTTCCTGGTTGAATCCGGCGGCGGAATGCGTGTGAGGACGAGCTGAGTGCATCGTTCCTCTTTCGACCTTCTAGCGCTCTCGGGTGCTGGAGAAACTTGATGTACGATTCCCGCCCCGGACCCTCGCCTACATGGCCGCTCGTCGGCGGCGCCTGGATGCTCGGATGTGGTCTGCTCGGCTGGACAGTGCAGATGACTCAGTGGCGGCGCCTTCCCATCTGTGGCAATCACCACCGCACTGCTGCTGACGTCCATCGCGGACTACGCCTGTACCGGAACGGCCGCTTTTGAGGTGCCCGTCGATGGTGTTTTCTATGCTCCGCAGGGAAGGTGAGCGGTGCACGGTACCTGGCGACCTAACTCAGCGCAGACGATTGACCCTCTTCCCGCTGCTTAGCCTGGTGCGAGACGTCTTGTGGGAGGTGTGCCTGATTTGCCTTTGCCGCTGGTAGTCTCGAAGCTCCTCGGCGATACTCGCTTCTACTGCACCCTCCCCAGATCCGCTATTTTGTTACCGGCGCCATGACTCCCTTTGTTCTCCCGCGGCTAGGGAGTGCTTCCATACCCCTGCCCGTGAACAGCCGAGCCCTGCCGGAGCGGTACACTGACCTGCGACCACCGGCGCTGGCACCCGCCTTAAGAGAACATCAACCTGCACTATCCTACGGCACTATCCTGGCTGCTCTTCGTGATCTCCGTTCGGAGATGATTGATGGCTTCCAAGCACTGGGTGATCAGCTGGACGCCATGATGTCTACAGTGACTCGCGAACGCAGCGCTTGCCCCCAGCCGAGTGAGTGTTTGCCTGTGCCTCCCCACGATGCTACATTGTTTCCCTGTGCCTGCTCTGCAGCTAGCCTTGCGGATGTCTCAATCGGAGCCGACGACTGGCAGCCCTTTAGTTCCGCGACTGCTACATTGTTTCCCCTTCCCTCTGGGCTTGCCTTCTTGTTGCCTGCACCGCCGAGTTTAATGGGTGACTCTGCTGAGCAACTCTTATCCTACGTGTTGACTTTTGACTGGGGGCCTTCACTCCTCTCCCCGTGGAATCTGTACTTTTCTGATGCCCTAACGGACCTAATCATGGAGGACAAAGGACCTTGTATTGATGGCCGGTGGCCATTTTGGGATCCTGCTTCTTCTCACAGGCAGCCATGTTATCCTGATGTGCACGGGGGGAGGGGCTCTCCTGATGTAGTTGACGTGAAGTTCCATCCACGATCGGGCCAGGGCTAAGCTGCTCTCTCACTGCTGACTGATTTTGCTGGCTGTAGGGGATGGGGTTGGATCTGACTAACGTTTTTAATGGGCGCATATCGTACGATGTTTTTCCACATTCGCATTGCAGGATTATTTGATACTGTACTGATGCTTTAATAATGGCCGATGTTTTAACTGTGGGTCTCGGGAGGGCCGGGATCTTCGGGTGTTTTAGTAACGAGTGGGCTCCTCCCCGCCCCTTTCTTTCTGGGAATGTAGATTGATTTTCTCTCTCTCGCTCCCTATATCAAAGGTATTAATGTTCTTTTTCTTTTTCATTTCTTCCTTATTCTTCCTCGTCTATATTTCGGGTTTTCTGGGGCGACAGGCACTCTGTGGGGGGGGGGCAGGCCGTAGCCTCCACAATGTTGCAGGGTGGGTGGGGTAATTTGATATACTCTTGGTTCTATGGGCCTTCCTTTTCTATTCTCTGTGCTTTAGACTCTGGTTCGTTTCCGGGACTGGGTTGGGGTTGGTAGGGTTGGAGCGACGATGTTTGGGGTGCATGAATGTTAGTAGATTGCTGCCACTGTTTTGCACCGCCACGATGTACCTGATGTTAACCTTCGTTGATGTTTTCAGAATATAACGTCGCCTGCCCGTAGCGTGAAGACACTGTGCGGACTCGAATCCTCTTATTATTTTTCCTTCACTGCCTTCTTTTGCTGAAAACGCTTAAAAAATTTAAAAATTAACCTTCACTCCTCCTCTCCCCCGGCGGTACAGCTCTTTCTAATGTAAAGTTCAATGCTTGCTAGTCTTATTGCAGCTGCTGGGGGGACCGTATTGCTTGCACTTGTGCTGATGATGTTTCGTGACCGGCCTGATGGTTGTAGGCCCGTATTTGTTCTTCTATTCAGGCACAATAAAGGTTTTCAAAAAATTAAAAAAAAAAAAAAAAACATTTCGCTGGATCCCCACCGAATCCAGGAAAACTGTCACCCACGCCCTGGTCACGAGCCGACTGGACTACGGAAACACCCTCTACGCAGGTACTACCGCTAAACTCCAGAAGAAACTCCGACGAATCCAAAACGCCTCAGCCAGAATCATATTAGACATCCCGCGCAACGAACACATCTCTGGCCACTTGAAAGACCTCCACTGGCTACCCGTCAATAAAAGGATCACTTTCCGACTGCTAACCCACGCACACAAATCACTCTACGACATCGGACCAGAATGCCTCAACTCACGACTGTCCTTCTACACCCCCCCGCCAACTACGTTCTTCTAGCCAAGCCCTCGCCACTGTACCTCGCATCAACAAGACCACCATGGGAGGCAGATCCTTCTCTTACCTGGCTGCTAAAACATGGAACTCACTCCCCACCCACCTGCGCCTTACCCAGAACCACCTAGCATTCAGAAAGCAACTTAAAACGTGGATATTTGACAAGTAATCCCTCCTCCCCTCCCTAAGCGCCTTGAGACCCCCTGGGTATGTAGTGCGCTATATAAATTCCTTGACTTGACTAAAATTACTTTCATATTTTCACTCTACTAATTCACTACTAATCCTTTACGGGTTTTGGAGTAGCATGCTACTTGCCGAAAAAGCGATTCAACGCCTCGTCAGGGGTAGTAAGCGCTATACTAATGCAAACCTTTTTCCCTCTATCCCTCCACTATCCTTCTCAATCAAAATAACTGACTAGCATATTCTCCACTCAAATTACTTTCAAATTTTCACAATACTAATTCACTTCTTATGCTTCATGGGTTCCAGAGTAGCATGCTACTCACAGAAAAAGCGCTTTGGTGCCTCATAAGAGGTAGTAAGCGCTAAATAAATGCAATTGCAATATATATTCTCTCCCAATAACAGTGGCAACTGGCTCTCTGTGGACTCCGGTGAGTGTTTCGATAGGTGACTGGTGAGTTGATAAGTGAATGGTTTGATCGTTTGAAATACTGACATACCCCAAGGTACCAGCGTGCATTACGGAGTACAAAGAAATGGCTCCGGTTCCTGTTGCTTTAGCCCCCCATCACTGGCCGTACTTGGATGTGGCTGGCAGGGCATGTGCATGGATGCCCACAATATGCCAAGAAATTGCACTGGGTGCAAGGGGTAGCTTTATGTCAGAAGACGGTGCCATCATGCTACAGATGCCAGTCTAACATTTCACCATGAGTGGATGTCTTCATGCTACCAACATGTCAAACTTTGATACCATAGATGTGAGTTCCATTCGGTCACATGTTGCATTACCCCAATAATGAAAACTATTATGCCAGGGTCAACATTATTCCAGCGGTGGGATTCATCATACCACGGATCAGGGCCGGCTCTAGCGCTGGTGGTGCCCGGTGCGACAATCAGTTTTGGCGCCCCCACGCCCCATAACCGCCTCCTCGGATTCTCTCACTACCACAAGGCAAAAGTACCCCTCATCTCTCCAATCATAAATTATTGCTAAACACAGCGCCTCCTCCCTGAGGTCAGCACCCCCTTCCTCAGATCAGCGCCCAGTGCAGCTGCACCGGTCTCACTGCCCTAAAGCCGGCACAGCGCACAATATGCCAACATGCACTATTCAGTCACTCTTCTATTCTGTCAGAAACATTTTCACAGAGACATCTTAAGGATTTTAGGGACCCCCCGGACAAACGCATTTGAGGGCCCCTGTTTGGAGCAGATTTAATTTGCGATCTAATTTCATCTATTTGCTGCCCGCTTTGGCCAGGTCTCTGAGTGCCCAGCCACACTGGTTCAAGCTTGAAATGTGTTTTCATCTGATATTCAGGGACAGGGATGTGTGTGTTATATTGTAACACAGCTGCATCTGACTGATATTACTGCAGATAATCCCCAAGGCCCCCTGCCATTTCTCATAAGTGAGTTCCTGTTTTGATCTAAAAATATTTTTTATGGATGTTGCATGAAACATAAACACAACATTTCTCTGCATAATGGCTGTTATAGACTCCCACATAATCACCTACATAAATTAAAGGAAAACGGTGTTGAAAACAATCTGTTGAAGAATAATTCAAGGTGATCAGGGTCAAAACTCTAGATGGGACAGCGCTGGCTGTTCAGAACCCACTTTGCCCATGCCTTAAAAGGTCGCTGCATTTTAAAATCTTTCTCTCTTGTAGCCCATTGCTGGCTATTCACTCACACTTCTTCTTTTGCCCTCTTTTGTGAAATAATTGAGTTTACTCCATAAAGCAGTAGTTCGATGACCAGAAACACAAAGTATAAATGTGTAAAGGGAAAGTAGGACGTAAAGGGCCGGATGTGGTTTGTATTCGTAAACACACTGCCCTCTGGACAGTGGTCAACAGAGTTAACAAGCATTTACAATGCAATGGTCTCTGCATTGTTAAAGTTAGAGCTATTGGCATTGCTCATGGCATTAGTTTTATTTATGTTTTTGTTTTTAAAACATATAAATAAATGGCATTGTCATTTATAATGCCAATAGCTTAATCGCTCGCAAATGCGAGACCTATTGCATTTGTACCCACACGCAAAGCCACCCACACACACATACAGAGCCACCCACACAGAACAACCCACACAGAGTCATTCACATAGAGCCACCCACACACAGAGCCACCCACACATAGCCACCTTCACACACACAGAGCCACCCTCACACCGACATAGCCTCCCACACATAGAGCCACCTACAAAAAAAGCTACCCACACAGAGCCACACACACAGACCCACACACACACACACACACACACACACACCCACACACACACACACACACACAGAGATCCACACACACACACAGAGCCACACAGACAGAGCCACACACACACACACACAGAGCCACACACGCACACACAGCCGCACACACACACACACACACACACACAGAGCCACACACACACACAGAGCCACACACACACACACAGAGCCACACACACACAGAGCCACACACACAGACAGACAGAGCCACACACACAGACAGAGCCACACACACAGACAGACAGAGCCACACACACAGACCGAGCCAAACACACAGACAGACAGAGCCACACACACAGACAGAGCCACACACACAGAAAGACAGAGCCACACACACACACAGAGCCCAACACACACACAGAGCCCAACACACACACATAGCCCAACACACACACAGAGCCCAACACACACACACAGCCCAACACACATACACACAGAGCCCAACACACACACACACAGAGCCACACACACACACAAAGAGCCACACACACACACACACACACACACACACGCAGCCACACACACACACAGAGACACACACACACACACAGAGCCACGAACAGAGGGCAGAAAAACAATCACAATGAGGGAACAGAGGGCAGAAAAACAATCGCAACGAGGGAACAGAGGGCAGAATCACAACGAGGGAACAGAGGGCAGAATCACAATGAGGGAACAGAGGGCAGAAAAACAATCACAACGAGGGAACAAAGGGCAGAATCACAACGAGGGAACAGATGGTAAAATCACAACGAGGGAACAGAGGGCAGAATCACAATCACAAAGAGGGAACAGAGGGCAGAAAAACAATCACAATGAGGGAGCAGAGGGCAGAAAAACGATCACAATGAGGTAACAGAGGCAATCGAGCACAAGCAGGGAACAGAGGCAATCGTGCAAAAGCAGGGAACAGAGGCAAGAAAAACACGAGCACAAGCAGGGAACAGAGGCAAGAAAACTTACCAGCTCAGGGGGGGGAGTCGCTCTCTGTTGCACGGCCGGTCTCCCTTCCTCGCTGGTAGGCTCCCTCTTAAGAAGCGGCGGGGGTAGGCACCGGCAGTGTGCCTCACGCCTCCTCCGCAGCAATAGGCGGCGGGGCTCTCTAAGCACGTTTTCTTGTCTATACTTAATGGGACCCATGTCCGCTCCTGCAGAGGTCGGAGCCAACCACGTCATGCTCAAGGTGCTGCACGGGTTCCCAGGACTTCAAACATGGCGGCATCTGATTGGACACACGCATGGGGCAGAGAAGGCTTCTCGCCATAATCTTCAAGGAGCATCTTATTTGTAGAACTTCTAACGCCCATATCGAGGACTGCGAAAGCTGCCAATTCTCCATTCAATCCTCCCCAGCTCACTCCCTGTCAGGGCTATTGATCTACCGCCCCCCGGGTACCCCTGGGAAATTCCTTAATGCTGTCACTGAATCAGTCTCACAATTAGCATCTTCCGCCTCCAACTTCCTCATCCTAGGCGACCTGAACTTACACTTCAAAGACCCCACGGACCGGATAGCCGCCAACCTCCTTCAAGACCTATTGTCACTCAATATCCGACTGGTTAACAATGAGCCCACCCATGAGAAGGGACACCTACTGGATCCCGTCCTCACTAATGTGGCAACCATCACCACCAGGCCACCCTTGATCCTTCCATGGACGGACCACTTTCTTGTCCCTATCTCCTGGGAAATACCCACCACCAACCCCCAAACCACTAAAATTCAGGTCACTGACAGACGGTGGCACAAACTCGCACCTGGGGAATGGGCCGCCGCCCTTTCAGAGTCCACCCCTGAGCTCTCCACCGATCCTGCCACAGCCGATAAGCAGTTTAATGAATGGATCACCTCTTCTCTAGATGCACTCATCCCCAAAACTTCCTCCTTCAAACATTCTAAAAGAGTAGCCTCGGCTCTATGGTATACTCCAGAGCTTAAAGCCCTGCGCCAAGAGTGCAAGAGAACGGAACGCTCCTGGAGGAAAGACAAATCGGAAATAAACAAAGATGTTTATTCTACCTCTCTCTTAAATTACAAAACTGCCATCCGAAAAAAACTAAAAGCGCTTTCTTCCAGGAAAGAATAGAGAAAGCAGTATGCTTCAGCAAGGAATCCTACGCCATCTTAAAAGATCTTCTGAAAACCCCAGTACCTGGACCGAGACACTCCACAGACCTCAAAGTGGACCAGATAAAATGCCAACAATTGGCGGATTTTTGTCATGGAAAAATTCAAAAAATTCTCGATTCAATTCCCCCGCAATTCCGTGCGAGGAAAACGATCTCCCGCACCCCCCAACACCCAGTTGTCTCTCCTCTTGGGGTCAAGTTACGACCGAAGAAGTGGGAAACACGTTAAAATCCATAAAAAGCGGCTCTCCCAGGGATTCTGCCCCGCTTCGAATCCTTAAGGAGGTAGCCCCCATGATTATTCCCCCCGTGACTCATCTGATCAACACCTCACTCCAACAGGGAGTTGTACCCCCGAGCTGGAAGGCGGCAGTCGTGAAAGCTCTGTTAAAGAAACCCTCCCTCGATCCCAAAACCTGGCTAACTATAGGCCCATTTCCCTACTCCCAGGAATCAGCAAGATTGCTGAAAAACTGGTTAATAAAAAACTCTCCCAGTTCCTGGAGGTCAACAACATACTAAAAAGTTCCCAGACGGGCTTTCGTCCAGGGCAGGGCACGGACATCGCCCTCCTGGCAGCGGTAGAGGAGGCCAGAGCGCTATTGGACGGAGGAGGATCAGTGGCAGTGATCCTCCTCGACCTAAGTGCGGCCTTCGATACCGTCAACCACCAACTTCTCATCAAAAGACTCAAGGGAGCTGGTGTAGAAGGCTCTGCTCTAGCCTGGCTTTCATCCTTTCTGGCTCAACGGACCTATCAGATCTGGGAGAATAACGCCCGCTCCTCCGAAATTCCCCTCCAATGTGGCGTGCCTCAGAGCTCCTCCCTGAGCCCCACATTATTTAATATCTATATGTCCACATTGGAGGAGGTCATCATCCCATTCGGAGTGAGCGTTGTCAGTTACGCCGACGACACACAATTAGTTGTATCACTATCTCACCCCAGACAACAACCAGCAGACTTATTTAACTGCCTTGCGCAGGTCCATCGCTGGATGAACACCTCAGCCCTAAAATTAAATGGGTCGAAAACGGAGGTTCTGCTCCTCGGCCCGAAAGGACCCACACTCTCCCCGAACATCTGGCCAGCCTGTCTGGGCCCTCCCCCTGAACCTAAAGAAGAAGTAAAAAGTCTGGGTGTGTGGCTCGACACCGACCTCTCGTTTACCGTGCAGGCAAAGAAAGTAGCCGGGACTTGTTTCGGGCTCCTGAAATCGTTAAGGAAAGTCCTGCCCCTCCTGCCCACCAACTCCCAAAAGTTGCTAATTCAAGGCCTAATACTCTCGAGGCTTGATTATAGCAATGTGATCTACCTGGGCGCCCCCGAAGCGACGCTGAACAAACTTCAGAGAATTCAGAACACCGCGGCCCGGATTCTCACAAAGACCCCTGCCAGAGCTTCGGCCAAACCGGCCCTAAAACTCCTCCACTGGCTTCCCATAAGGGAGCGGGTCAAATTCAAGGCCCTGTGTCTAGCTCACAAACTACTACAAAATCAAGGCCCCCCTGTTCTTAAGAAACTCATCACATCCTACAAATCCTCAAGACCCCTCCGCTCGGACACGGAGAACTTCATCGCTATCCCCAGATTCAAGAAAGCCCGGTCAGGAGGAAGACGTTTCTCAGTCCATACTGCACGACTTTGGAACTCACTCCCCCGCGTCCTGCGACTCGAACCACAATATCTCCACTTCAGGAAACGGCTCAAAACTCACCTCTTCCCTCAGTGAATCATGCTTGTCCTTAACCCTGATCTTCTGTGCCCCCCTCCCCTCCCCTTCCTCTTCTTTCTCCCTCTTTTTCTCCCTTGTCCCACTGAACTTAGGAGATAGGATCTTTTAGCGCTGGGATATCTCCGGGTGACTACGCGCTCTACAAAATAAATAATAATAATAATAATAATAATAATGTTAGCTGATGTTAGGTCCCATCCCAACTTGGCGCTTCCGGCGTACTCTATGCATGACTCGACTCGCAGAGTGGAACCTGTGTGGAAATCGCTTCAAGTCACGCTTATTATACCATGGCCTGCTCCCTGCTGCAGCTCTCGCGGGCACGTTTATTGCTCGGAACACTATCTGTCGGGACTTCAAACATGGCGGCATCTGATTGGACACACATATGGGGCAGAGAAGGCTTTTCGTCAAGTTAGCTGAGGGTAGGTCCCATCCCACTGTGGCGCTTCTGGCGTACCCTGTGCATGACTCGACCCGCAGAGTGGAACCTCTGTGGAAATCGCTTCAAGGCACGTTTATTATACCATGGTCTGCTCTCTGCTGCAGCTCCCACGGGCACGTTTATTGCTCAGAACACTATCTGAATATAATGATTGCAGAGGATTTTCTTAAATTCACATTACTACTTTCGTTTCCGTGGGCTTGTTTGTAAAGTGGCGTGTTGATTAGCCTCAAGAACAGCGCAAGGGGGAAAGGACCACCATGTTTCTCCGAGGTGAAGTAGAAATGCCTCGGAGAAACCCAGCGTGATTTTCGGATTCGGGGGCGTGTTTTTCTTTCTCTCCTCTTCCCATTGGCTGGAATGTAAAATTCCAGCCAATGGGAAGAGGAGAGAAAGAAACTAAAAAACACACCCCTGAATCCCAAAAATAAGAGGCTTAAACAGACAGACGCCCCTCTCCTCCAATAGCTGGCCTCCGTTTAGGAAGCCAGCCAATAGAGAAGAGGGGCGGGGTCAAGCCCCACTACTGAAAAACATAAAATCTCGGCAGCCAGACTGCGCAAGCGCAGCCTACGCGGCAGAGACCTAAAAATGGCCATATTATGATGCATTCTGGGCCTCAAAAGATGGAGTAAAGCCAACTGCTTGCTATTTGGAGTGAGTTTTAATAATTGTTTGTGACGTTTTGTTCAGTCATGGAACACACGGGTTCATTGAGGCCTATGACTTAATAGCAAATGCAGAAACACACAGGTAGCATGCATGTTTTTCTAACCTGGTACGTAACAGAAATCATGTTCAACCTTTTTTTTTTTGGCAATATACGTACATTATGCCCGTCCATTTATATTTAGTGCAACTAGCTGTCACCAGGTGAAAACTGGTGGTATGTGCTTTGTCTAAAACCGGAACTAGTGTGAGTTACACAAATACCTTAAGAGAAAGTAATGCTAACAATTGGTGCAAATTGCATTTGTTCTCTTTTCAATAGTTCCACCGTGGTCTAAATTATCCAAAAAGTTGAGAGTGCCCACCCTAAAATGTGTAAGAGGTATTTGTGGATTACTCCAATCTGGCAGTCAACAGGGCCTTGCTTGAAAAGTAATTGATTTCTGTACCATACAGCACTTTACCCTCAAACAGGGCTAAATTTGCCCTCCCTAAAAAAGAAAAAGTGCATCGGCCTAAAGTTTATTTAGAAACTGGTACTACTGAATGCCTGCTTTGGCTGCTACCAAATATGAATAGTTTAATTCCACCTCATGCCTTTTTCTTCTGCTGCCCTACACTGCCTGTCTCTTTATCTTACTTTTGAAGGTTATTTTTCATTCCTTTGTCACTGTTGTCCTAACTGTCTCTTCCTCCTTGCCTTTCTCTCTCTTGCTCTGGGTCCGTCTGATGATAACAAATAAGTTGCAGCCCCCAAGTCTGAGTGATTATGCCCATCAACTGCAAGCACCGCCACAATTTAATCACTGCTGCCCTGCAAATGTGCCATGTGCCAGTCAGACATGCCACTCTGTTTTAGAGCTCCTTCTGATGCTGGGCCTACTGCTGTGCAGTGCCAACATTTCCAGCTGTGCTCTGCTTTTCTCTCTCCCACCACATTTATTATGGCTGGGCCTTTGCTGACAATTCTAGGCATGCAAATGTTCCCTTCATGCTTCAGTGCACGGGCCCCTCCCGCTTTGTTGTGATGGGAACATTTTCTTTCTGAATGGGGCCCATTGTTAGTGACAGTTCTACAGTTGGAAAATGATCACTGCCTTTAAACCGAATTTTGGCATCAAACACTTTGCATGAAAAAAAAAGGCGCTGTCTATATGTAAAGCTAAGCTGGCGATTGGAACTCGAGATACCGAAGAATGTCTCGTTTTACAATGTTTTGGCTGCGTTCTCCTGTCTGCCTCGCGCACAGCCGACATCACCTGACAGGGTTTGATCCCAAAACTTACCATTCCGGTCATTGGCATCGAACTGAAACAACAAAAGGTTAGCAGACAGGAGCGGATTAATGGCGCAGAGGGAGCGCAGGGGAGGATGAATGGGGCGCAGCGTGCCCTTTGTGGCTGAAGGGAAGAGGAAACAGGCCCAGCGTCCTTTCAGGAGGACTGCAGAAAGCAGCTATTTTTGCATTTCAAAGTGTGGTCGAGGATGTGGCATAACGACCAGAGCTACCGACTTTGGAACTGGTGTCGCCGCAACATCCTGTGATGCTGCGCAAATCACCCTGTGCCTACCAAAACTGAATGTGTCCTTGTGTAATGTAACTGGTGCTTATGTAAAGTGCACCAATACCTTCGGGTCGAGCTGAAACGATATAGAAAAAACAGCAAAAAAAAGTACAGGGGACGCAACTAAAGTTTGCACTCACTTTGCGGGCCCCCGGGGCCCTTTGGCATCACAGAAGGGGCCGCAGTTGCTTGGTTGTCTCCCCCCTGTAATACCAATAGCTCTGTTGCACATAAAGTGGTATCGTTGTCATCAGGGGGTGTTTCCTCATTTGCATAGGGGTGTGGTCCCATGACAAAGAGGAAACCCATTTGCCTCAGCGCCGTATTACAAACGCGAGATCTGGACATGAAAGAGAGACACGAGATTTCAATTTGATTCAGAAGTGTATATAGCATCATATATTAAGAAACATATTCTCATCAAAACAATTTGGGAACCAGTTTTGCAAACAACAGTTTGTAGATAAAGCACCAGAGACATAAAATGTTTCCGGCAACCCAAGGGGGCTTAGTGTGCTACATGATCGTGAGACAAACAGTGATGGCGCAAGTGGCATTTCGGTGAGAATACAGCGGAGGATGCAAATTAAACAAGAATGAGACATAATATATACAAAGTAGTTGGTTCCTCTTTGGTGAATGAGTATTTACAATTAGCATTGTAACCAAGGGGTGTGTTGCGCCATAGGTTGCGCTGTTTCGTGGGTCGACAGCGTTTCGATCATATTGGTTTAGGATCTTTATCAGGACCGGGTTGCCAATCGAAGACAGTGATCTTAGGGGAGGTGCAATCACGGAGCCCCATAATGCCCTGGATGTATCAAGGGGGAGAAGGATGGTCGTAACGGTGAACCGTCCTGGTAGAAGGTCAGTAAATGCAACAGAGGGTTCCAAGTAAAGGAGCCCTGACCTGGAGCCGGTAAAAGGAGAATTAATCAATTGGGCTGTAAACAGTGCAGCCAGGTCGAGGGATCCACTGGCTGACTGCCGGTATCTGAACCAAAGTAGTTGAAAGAAGGTAGATCCTGGACAGGCGGGGGGTCTGCTAAGTAGACCGCGGTCCGCGGTATGGCCCGAGTGTCTACTTAGCAGACCCTCTTGTCCAGGATCTACCGACCTGTGAACCCGCTTCTTTCAACTACTTTGGTTCAGATACCGGCAGTCAGCCAGTGGATCCCTCAACCCGGCGGCACTGTTTACAGCCCAACTTAGCCAGTACAAGGCTCTGTTCATGCACCTTTCCAAGGACGCAGGGATCGTTCCACCTGACCCTACCTTCTACAATCTGGATTAATCCTCCTGTTACCGGCTCCAGATCAGGGCTCCTTTACTTGGAACCCTCTATTGCATTTACTGACCTTCTACCAGGACGGTTCACCGTTGCGACCATCCTTCTCCCCCTTGATACATCCAGGGCATTACGGGGCTCTGTGATTGCACCTCCCCTAAGATCACCGTCTTCAATTGGCAACCCAGTCCTGATGAAGATCCT
This sequence comes from Lissotriton vulgaris, assembly GCF_964263255.1. NCBI lineage: Eukaryota > Metazoa > Chordata > Amphibia > Caudata > Salamandridae > Lissotriton > Lissotriton vulgaris. Next base: position 1,384,613,174 of record NC_141696.1, on the reverse strand, counting down.
AACCCAATAGGATCGAAACGCCGTCGACCCATGAAACAGCGCAACCTATGGCGCAACACACCCCTTGGTTACAATACTAAATGTAAATACTCATTCACCAAAGAGGAACCAACTACTTTGTATATATTGTGTCTTATTCTTGTTTAATTTGCTTCCTCCGCTGTTCTCTCACCCATATGCCACTTGCGCCGTCACTGTTTGTCTCATGATCACGTAGCACACTAAGCCCCCTTGGGTTGCCTTAAACATTTTATGTCTCCGGTGCTTTATCTTCAAACTGTTGTTTGCAAAACTGGTTCCCAAATTGTTTTGATGAGAATATGTTTCTTAATATATGATGCTATATGCACTTCTAAATCAAATTGAAATCTCGTGTCTCTCTTTCAAGTCCAGATCTTTTGTAATGTTTTGTGCATACAAATGTTTCTGCTTTCAAATTAAATCCAGTTGAGATATTGTTGCTCCTTACACATATGTACCCAGATCTCAATCTGGTCTATGGGGTATACTCCTGTTGTCTTTTCCCGTATTACAAACGCGGGCGCAAAGGCAAAGAAGCTGTCAGGAGGTGCACTGACAGTGCACCACATGATGGCAGCCCTCTGGAGGAGGGGTGGGAAGGGGTCCCATTCACCCACCCCTGACATCCCCTTTAAAAGTGCAGGCGTGTTGCCACCTGCAATGTGAAACACAGAGCGGATTCGAAGCAACCTCTGTGTTTTTCACATGGATGTACAAGTTCGTCGCTGCTCTGGCGCAGTGCATTCATCATAATACAGCGCATTTTTCCTTGATTGCTGCAAGTGAGAACAAAGCCCCCAGCCCGGACGGATACACAGCAGACTTTTACAAATCCTTCCTCCCTCAACTGGCCCCACTCATGGAAAGAGTCTTTAACCACACTGCGACCACAGAGAAAATACCAGCATCCATGACAGGAGCGACTATAACAGTAATACCTAAGGAAGATAAAGACCCCCAACTACCGAAAAACTACAGACCAATCTCCCTTATCAATGCTGACTGCAAAATCTATGGAAAGATTCTGGTATCTAGATTGAACAAGGTACTGCCCAAACTTATAAGTAACACCCAGGTGGGCTTCATGAAAGGCAGAATGTCCAGTGACAACACACGCCTTCTATGCCATGTGTTAGAACAAGCTTCGCAGAGTCCACTCCAAGCGGTTACCATTGAACTGGACGTGGAGAAAGCCTTCGTTAAAGTTTCATGGGCGTTTTTAGAACAATGCATGCATATATTTAACCTAGGAGAAGGATACTTTAAAATGGCAATGGCCCTGTATCAATCACCAACAGCGAGCATCACAATAAACGGGGCACTCTCGGAACCATTTATACTTCAACAAGGAACAAGACAGGGATGCCCGCTGTCACCCGCCCTCATCCTCTTAGCCCTAGAACCCCTAATCCAAGATATAAAACGAAATGAGAAAATAAAGGGGGTGAGCATCGGCCAAACTACAGTTAAAGTAGCAGCATAAGCAGACGATATGCTAATAATGACACAACACCCAAAGACATCGATAGAAGCACTCATGTCCACAATCAGCGACTATGCTGAGTTATCAGGGTAAAAACTCAACAACGACAAGTCAGAATGTAAACCGCTAAACATCCACACAACCAAAGAGGTTCTGGGATCCTCAGGAATCACGTGGCAGACAGGCCACCTCAAATACCTGGGTATCTTCTTCAGCACAGACCCGATCTCCACCCTAAGACACAAAGAGGCACTCATACTGGACAAAATTAAGAAACAATTAGAGGCCTGGTCACCCAAGTTAATTACTTGGTGGGGAGAATCGAAATAATAAAAATGATGATCACCCCTCTAGTAAACTACCTCACAAGCATGCTCCCACTCTTTCTCTCGGGTGATTTCCACCCCAAACTAGACAAAATGTGCAACATATTTCTCTGGCGAGACAAAAAAGCTAGGATAAGTTTGAAGAAACTGAGAAGGCCCAAATGTCAGGGAGGGGTAAACATAGCAGACTTCAGAACCTTTAAACTTGCATTCCTTGCCAAACAGGGCACATATTGGTTAGAGCAGCCGACAGAATACGCACCAATTTGGCTACAGCTAGAGAAGGCAATATTAGAAAATCTCAACCCACTAGCTCTCCTCACGGCCAACACACACCCCCTTGCGAACAACACAATATTGAAAAATACTAAGATGGCACTACTGAAGCTAGACAAAAAAATGGAGGTCAGTATTAAAGGCTCCAAAGCTGAATCCCTATGGGCAAATAGCGCCATAAAATACAAGGGGAAAAAGCTCTACTTCGAGAACTGGATAGGAAAGGGCATCACACACCCCTATCAGCTGGAAGCGGAATCTGCACCGCTGACATTTACCAACCTTAAAGCCTCCTACCAACTCGACGACCCAGACCTCTACAGATTCCTAAAAATTAAAACAGCTATGCCGAAATCCAAAATAACAAATACCAAGCCATCAATCTTCCAATATGTAACTAGCATAAACAAACTGGGATACCAGGTCTCCCGCCTACACAAAACCCTCAGCACACAGAAAACAAGTATCAACGAAAAGACGGAAAAGTATTGGAACTGCCGCATACACCCCCCACTGGATGACCGGGAGTGGAACACTCTATGGTCATCCGCCACACAAAATAAGATCAGCCCAGTCCTCGCACAGACCAAACTGTGGCTCTTACCCCAGACCGGCTACATAAACTAGGACTCAGAGACAGCCTCACATGCTGGAATTGCAACGTAGCCTAAGGTGACCTGGAACACCTCATTTTTCTGTGCCCTACACTCAACAGGTTTGGGGGAGGATATTTGACTTTATAGACAAGGCGCTCCACTGTAAAATAAAAAGAGACTTTGCTTCGATCACAACAGCTTTCATTCGAACGGAACTCTTTTGGACCTTCTCCTAACTGCTGCAGGCAAGTTGGTACTCACAAACTGGAAGGACACCTCTAAAGCATCATGCAGCTGTTGGCTAAGCTGGATCATTTACCTAAGAGGAGCCGTCTCCCTTCTGATAAGATACTCACCCTGGAAAGCCTCCTCCATGGGCCTTTGGGAGTCACTGGACAAGAACTTACACCCTCCGACTCACCTTAAACACCCTAACACTTGAACGAACTATCAACCAAAAAGGGAAATAGTTGCCTCAGCCACTACACACGATGAATCTGCGGGTCTACAGGATATTCTCTCTCTCTCTCTTTACTTATTCACACTCCCCTCTTTTCCCATACTATTTCTAGCCTACCGTTATTGTATAACCAGGGGTGCTATCCGAATAATATCTACCATGTACCATGTATCTTGTACCGCACAGGATGTTTACCCATATGACAATATCCATGTGCTCTGTATGTATATGTATTAAAACCATAAAAAAATAAATTAAAAAAAAGTGCACCTGGCGCAATCAAGGAAAATGCGGCGTATGTATAACACAGTTTCGGGTGTTCAAAGATGTTTGTGACAACAACACATCATTTACAATGTATCATAGCCCTCTTGCAAGCCAGAAAAGTTTTCCTGCGACCCATTATGAATCGCAATAAGGAGGGAGTGTGAAAGATGCCTCCAACTCCTATTGGCCTTCTTGGGAGCTACAATAGAATGTATCAGTGGTTTGTGAGCTAAATTTTGGTTGAAAACTATTGAACAGTTACAGACTTCCAAGTTGGCAAAGGGGAAATCAGAACAGTTTTTCTCTTTGAACTCCTGCCTGCTACCCCCATATGTTCCCAAATTCGAAACTTAAAAAAAAAAACCCTGTCCGTTTATTGGACATGGGATGCTTTGTTAGAAAAAAAAGTTTACTATTTTGGAATTTAACACCATCGATGCTAGTGTTATTTTCCTCCTGTGCTGAGTTATATTGGATCCCATTGTTCATGACGAGCTCAGCTCGTCATGAGTGTATGGAGGTGTACACCATGACGAGCTGAGCTCGTCATGAGGGTCGAAGGAGTTAAATGCAGAGAGGAAGGATTGCTGTCCCTTACAGGCCTCCATCCCAGCATTTGCCACATATTCTGCCCTTGTAACAAGTTACAATCATATGCCATGATTGCAGATGATTACGGCTGGTGACGGAGACATGTTACAATTACAAAATAGTCCCCGACAGGGTAGATTCACACAGGAAACAATGAATATAGGCCTGAAATCAGTGCTCTATTAAAGCTGTCCAGCGGACACAAAATTTAATAATGTATCAAATCACATAAAACATAAGAATAAAGTGGGACACAATCCTGCGTCCAAAGCAACATATATAACAAAGACACAAATGAACAGAAATTCACAAATTCAGAAAAAGGCTCAGGCAGGACAAAAAATGCTTGCAACTTGTATAAAGAAATGCAACAAGCAAACAATATGTAGAGACACAGTTATACATCAGTAATCAATTCAATTGCGTTTACAGTGCAAATAAGGTCGACGATGTTTCGATCCCGTGGAAACAATATTGGGATCATCATCAGGATGTAAAAATTACACGACTGTGGGAATTTTAGTCAAGTGTAATAGCAGCAGGCAAGCAATGAGGCAATTGCGATAATGCCAGGAAGGGATTACTGCGGTCACACGGAGGTATGTTAGATCACCCGAGCGTCTTGGCACAAAGCAAAGGAGCTAGGGTGGGATTGGGGCAATTCCCAATTGAGGGTGCTGATATGGAGAGGCGAGTTAACCTAATTACATGGATATCGGCAACCAATCCAATTTGGAAATATATGATAGGTGCTATGAGCCACGCAACAATGATGCGAGTACTCCTACACAGTACAATGACCTGTGTATCCTTCGGTATTCTAGTGTGCTCCTAGGACTAATTGGAAGCTCAGTTGGTAGCAATGCAGGCACAGCCCTTGATGTGTGTGTGTGACTACAGGCAGTACCTATCTCTCACTAGACCACAATGTGCTAATAACCCAGAATAAGGGTTCCTTATTTACATCCTACTCGGAGGTATGACATTTATTTTCTTACATGAGTATGTGTGTTCTATGTATCTTTAAGAAATAGGAAACCCTTTAGACCTGACAAATTCCTCTATCTACGAGACACACAGCACATTATTGTCCTTTTCCCCTGTGCTGGCGCACAAAGGGCTGTCATGTGCAATACAGGCACCCTTGTGCCATGGTACAAGAGTGCCTGCATTGCAAGAATGATTGTTTTTGTGCATGAAGGTACACTTTCCTGCACAAAAACAATCATCCCTTTAGACGTGACAAATTCCTCTATCTACGAGACACAGCACATTACTGTCCTTTTCCCCTGTGCTGGCGCACAAAGGGCTGTCATTTGCAATGCAGGCACCCTTGTGCCATGGTACAAGAGTGCGTCCATTGCAAGAATGATTGTTTTTGTGCATGAAGGTACACTTTCCTGCACAAAAACAATCATGAGAGATGTTTTCCTCTTTCTGTGTGTGCTGCAGAATGCAGGAATCTGGCACGTCCCCAGGTTTGCTAAACCTTGTATATGTGGGATTGCATCAGATTCCATGGGTGTTGCCGGGAACAAACACAGCAACACCCATGGAAGCCCCTTTCATGCAGAGTACTGTGGGAAAAGGGACCATATTTACAAGGCCATGAAAAGCCACTTTGTATGGCCTTGTAAATATGGGCTGGCACTCTGCACTACTGAAGCTTAAAAAAATGGATACTCCGGTGGAGCAGGGCCTTCGTAATTGGGGCACACTATTGCGGCCAGAAATATTTCTGGCTTAATCTGGATGAATGGGTCATTGTACCTAAGCATCATCAACTCTTGCGTAGGTTTTAATCATACCAGAGGTACCCACTATTAAAGGTATTCCCTTACTTAGTTTTTTTATTCTATCAGATCTCTTGTTTATCCAATGAGGTCTGAGTTCGCCCTGGTAGTATCGTCTTACTAGGGTGCGGGGATAATGAAGCTTGCCAAAAGATGTGTGTGAGGCTTTCTTATCCAGTATAACTGGTATACCTAAGTGGATTAGGGCTTAGGGCAGTGCCCCAGCTGCACACCACCAACATCCCCATTGCATCTTTGTGTTTGGAATAGTACATACGGTTATATTCTTTAAGCAGAGACCCTCCTGTAATCCTAAATAAAAGAGATGCAAAGTTATATACTACTTGCACATGACAAACAAAAAAAGTGTCTGTGCACTGCCAGAATCTACCAGAGGTGTACGACTTTTTCCATAAAAGTCTCCAAGGTTAGGAAATTGAAATGGATGCTTTTTGTCATTTTCTTCCTTTTTTTCCTGTTTGCTATAACGTAAGAGATGCTAATTATCCGACTAGTAAAACATCTGCATGCATGCTTGTGGAACTTGGGACATCTCACTTAAACGTTTTTCCTTCACATGGAAACATTTTTCTAAGTGAGACATTATCTTCCCTCACAACCCTAGTGATAACGGGCTGATTTGATACACTTTTGTATAAATTCTCCCATGCACCTGGATTGCTGAGGTGTAAATTTCTAAGTGTAGAGAAGTGTGGGAAAAGTATTACAAGAGTTTCGGAATATCCACAATGATATGACTCTCAGAGTCTTCAACACCTTTGCAATGGCCTCTCCTCTGGGGATACCTGCTATATTCCGATACTATAGTGGAAGAACCGGGCACACTTCCCCACTTGTAAGGGGCATCCCTACCAGCACCTATACAATACTAAATTTTGCCAATCAGGATTGTTTTTTTTCTTTATGAGAGTTC